>NC_048596.1:26301496-26998996 GCF_003668045.3 Cricetulus griseus | reverse complement strand
ATATCTTGATCTACAAACAGGAAGCAGAGAGAAGGCACAATGTGAATGATGTCAGTCTTTCCAAACTTCAAAGCCTGCCCTCAGTGACTCACCTCCTACAGCAAGGCTATAGTCTACTGGGGGACCAAGTGTTTAAATACATGAGCCTATGGGGGCCATTCTCATTCAAATCACCACATAGGGTGTGAGGTGAGGCTGGTGCTTAGAGGTGCTAATAGGAGCAGTGCAGGAGTGTCTCCCAGAACCTCCTCAGGGTGCCACGCAGAGGTGGCCTCTAACTTCCTTCCCCTCACTTTCAGACACTTACCATGACCCAAGCTTAGATCCTGCCCTGACCTTAGTAACAACATTTCCAGAACCAAAAACAGCTTTCCTTCTTTCCTAGAATCACAGTATCTTAAGTACTGGCTAGCAATAATGGCAGTGACAGATATTTTTACTTATTTGGTATTACCCAAGGCCCCAAGTAGAGATATCCATGTTGGCATGGGCAGAGAAGAAGGAAAATTTTGTCCATGATTCAGGCTCCAAGCCCACGGGAAGAGCAGGGTCCAGTATGCTTTGTAAGCAATGCAACTCATGAGTGACACTGTGTTCCCTCCCTATGCCTTCTAGCACTGAACAAGTTATTGTGCCAAGTTCAGCTATTTCTGCATTAAAGGAACACATATGATGGTAGCATGTTAACATATTCTACTCATATCATCAAAGGGGAGAATGGTAGCCAGGCCATCACAGATACTAAGGGATGTGCATCCCATGTTTATTTTATTATTCCTTTTAACCTTTGGATATGTCTGCAAAGTTCAGTAATAAAATATTTTCCCTTGCAGATAGTCTTTCTGTCCTGATTTACTATTTCACCACCCCTTCCACCAAATAGTTTCCTGTACTAATGAGAAATAGGAAATTTCCCAGCCGCCTGGCACTAATAGCTGCTCTCTTAACAAATATTTGGTGGAGTTTCACAAAACTTAAAAACTCTGAAGTGTGGGAACTCAGTCAGTTCACCTACTCTGAATCCATACTACTTCATGTCCATAAACAACTTCCAGACTCACTCCTCAGCACCAGAAAGATAATGCCAAATAGACTGGCGATAGAGCAGACTGCACAACAAGGGGAGCTTGGAGGTGGAATTCACTTCCTTACCATCACTGACCACCTACCCCAGATTCTTCCAAAGAGAAGCCTGTCTCAATGAACAGTAAACTAAGCCACTTTGCTGGAAGTAGTTTAAAAAACAAACAAAACAAGAACCATCCTGGGGAACTCTTAGAAATTGCTGATCTAAACCCCTCCTTTCTGTAATGATTCAGAGGACTGAGGCAGAATTCAGTGGAGGATCTGGTTTGGCCTCTAATTCCCATTGGCCTCTAATGGCTTTTGAATTCATGTAAAATGGCATAAACAGTCACAATGGGAAGGATGCAGGCTCCAGCATCAGACAGTATTGGACAGAATCCCTGCTCAAAATGAAATAGCTACAGATCTAGGAAACCTGGTACCTTAGCTTCCACATCTAAAAGATGGTGGTAGCTTAGGACTAAATTGGAGGGCATATAGGAAGTGTTTATCACTATATATAGTGTTCTAGAAAGACTCAATGAAGGACTTAGGTTTTTATGAATCACATTAGCCATGTCTTAATGTGATCTGGATAGTCCCCCTCCCCAACCTGTCCAAATCCCTTGTCTAACAAAGAGAAATTGTTCCAAACATGTGACTATAAACACATTTTATTTTGCCTTTGCACTAGGAAAACATTAGCCTATATATCTAATCCATTAGTAAAATTCTAATTTAAACAGAGGAACAAATGGCACATTGAGAAGTTAGGTCAGTTCTTCTGTTTTCCTACTTAGTTCCAAAGTAAAACCTACAGTTGGATAAACAAATATTTAAGGCATAGAATCATCCCTCTACAGTTTATTCTTCATTCCATAAAATGTCCCATTCCCATTAATCCCTTAGACTTTAGACCACTTAAATAGATGGAGGGGAAAAAAACAGTAAAAATTTGTATAGGTGCCAAAACTGTAAACTCCAGGGTGTACATCTTTTCTTACTGGTTCTTAAAAAATGTTGCTCCCAGAGAGTTAGAATGAAAATTTATTGCATGTATAAAGTAAAAAAAAAAAAAAAAAAACCAACTCTGAAATGTTTTAATGTAAAATGTTAAAACCTTTGCTCACTATCCTAATATTTCATAAACACAATAGAGAAATTATATTATAGAATCACATAAATGAAATTTACTATAATCAATGTTTTGAAAACAAAGGACTAATGGCACTCATATTTTCTTAAAGAAATCATTTTTAAGACAGAAAAAAATGGCATTGGAGGTAAAGTGCTATTCCAAAAACAGTATTTCATTTTAACTTTAAATTTTTACAGATACACAAAATATTCTTAAAATTGCAAATGACAAAGTGATTTGATTCAAGACTAAAGTTACAAGACACATAAAGACAGAATATTCATATCCCCTGAAAAGCTGCAATGGATCGTTTTCCCCATCAAATCAAGCTGGTATCCCATTATGAAAGTAATATAGTGACACAAACACACGCCAGTTCAAATAAGGACTCAGCCATCCTCGACTTTGCTCAATGCTTTGTTATTTCTCCCAGCACCATGTCTGCCAAAAGCCACTCTGAAGCCTCTTGGGGACAGTAGGTTAAATGGCCTTTGAGATCAAAATGTTTCCTTGTGATTTGGATTTCATCTCTTGAATGATTAAGATTCTGCTTTTAATTACATAATGCTACTTCTGTGCAGATATAACATGATTGGGGATTTGGGACTCTAAATTCTATGGATTTGAGACAGCTGGAGATAAGCCGGGGCCCTGCCCTTCCTCTTTTTTTCTCCATATTCTCTTCTCCAATCTGAAAATTCAGATTCCAATTCACAGAAAAGTTGGGTTTTTGAGAATCAACAGAGGCTTCTAAACAGATGAGTCAGGTTTATAATTATGATCCAAAAAGGAACAGGGTGAGCACAGAATCCCATTTTTAGTACCTCACTGTGTTAAGAAAACCCCCAAGCCCTCTTTTGGACAATGATGACTCTAATGACTGGTTTGCAAAGAAAACTCCCACCAGACACCCTGCTGACTCAAGAATTCAATTGCTGCTCAATTGGAGTAGTGTCAACATTCTTCTATTCCTAACAGGAATGTGTCTACAGTTCAAATTCAAGGTGGGGACTCGGGGTGTTACTGACATTTCAGAAAAGATGGAGAAGTTGCTCCATCACTCAGCGAGCTGTGTTAAACTTAGAGTAAGTATGTGGTAGTGGCAGAGGTGAGTGGCAGGGAAAGACTGAGAAGAGAGCTTCCTGTTTCAGTTTCAAATGAAATACACTACCAGCCACCTTTTAAAACCTATTCCAAACATAGTGTTTCATGATTATTTGGACACTCTAAAGTGATGTCTACCCATTGGAAGAGGCAAGTGTTGACTGGGAAACTAATAAAAGACAATCTGTTGTATATTAACCATTGCCTTTCAAAGAGTCTCAAATATTCTTTGGGCACTCTGTTGAAACTTGAGGCACTCTATCATGGAGCCAGCTCTGCGGCGACCAGCAGCCCAGTGCTTGTGTTAAAAATGAGAATGAAGATAGAGAGACAGGAGCTTTGTGATGACAAAACTATTGCCCAGTGACCTCTGCTTTGGTTATGCCTTAGAGGTACCCTTAAATCCAGCTAATTCCATCAACTATGTCGTGACCTCCTCCATGGAGCTAAGTTTTACAGTGAGTACAAATCCTGGATGAGGAAACTCTAGGCTACTCCAGATTTCTCTGTTATTGGTTATTTCCCCTTATAAATATGTTAGCCAAATAGTATTAATCATTTTCTTGGGAGGTGATACACTGTCAAAATAAAATACTTCCAAAATGTGAACAATCTGGTGGCCTCAAGTCTTGAAGATTCCCAGGGATAAGGCCACGTTGGTCACGTGAGTTTGCAACTTGGCACAGCTGTAGCCATGGATTCCTCATCTTTCTGATCTAGCTCCCTTGCTACAGAGTAGGCCACCGATCCATTGGTCCATAGTGGTAGCTTGGGATCTGATTCTTTGGCCAGGTACCGCAGCTGCGTTCTCTTCATCCTCTTTACAATTCTAGCAAAGCCAAGCAGTATGGAACTAAATATCATAGCAAATCCACAGAGAAGGAATGCTGCAGTATAGCTGCCCGTCGTGTCCACCAGCCATCCTACAACAAAGGCAAAACCACTTTGTTGAACTAAAAATTCAATTACCAGATTTACCTGCTCCCAAATTTAATCATTTGTCAGGATGATCACAATAGACTACAGCACATCATCAGGGCTATGAACAAAAAGCAGATGGCCTAAAATTACCATGTAGCAACTGAGAAATACATTCAGATTCATTAGGGAGATTCATAAAATAAATTAATAATTGCTACTAAGGGAAGGGACTTAGAATAGTCCTCTGTACTCAGTTATCGCACAATAGCTATTTGTGATTATCAATACCATGAAATCTGGTGAAAAATATTCAAATTTACATTTCATAGCCCGTAACTTTAAACATCATTTACATTATTGAAGTTGAGGTCATTACATAGGAGGTTAAGTAAACATGCAAAATGCTAATAGAATTCCCAGACCCCACACACTATTTTAAGTAACCCAATAGGCTTCAATGCAGTATCCAGTTGGCAAGGGAAGTCCAATTTCATTCACATCCCATTCAAATATCAGGACTTTGGACCATTGCTTCTTGGCCTTTTTGGCTAAGATCATCTGCTGAACATGGTGATGTGTATTGTTTTAAATGTATGCACCTGAGGCCACACAACTATATATAATCACAGATATGTTGCTATTGCAACATACCAATCCCAATAGCTGAGCCAGACACAAAATTTGAGCACAACCATGTTGTATGACAGGAAAAATATGGGTCACAAGAATCAGAGAATGAGTAGGGTATGTACTTTGGCAGGAAGTTTCTTTGTAATCGACAAGGAGCATCTTTGAATTTTTCCTCAAAACATCACTCATACGCCACCAAAATCCACCAGGAAAGCACACAGCTTCTCTTTTCAGTCACTTCAAACTGTATGTAAAAATTAATTCACATTCTACAAAGTTTCCCCATGATCAGTGCTCCCTGCACACATTTTTTTTAATAGTCTGTTTCATGTGTGGATTTCTATAGGACCAAAGTAGTCACTTTGAAAGTCAATAGACACTTACCAGCTTCCTTCTGTTGCATTCAAATGGAATCTGAATCCCCTGTGTCACAAATCTCTAGCTTACAATTTCTAACATTTAATACATACGCAGGGGAAAGCACGCAGAGCTTTCTCGGCTGTCAGGCTCTCAGAGCTGCACCATCAGGCCACTGCTTCGCCTTTTGGCCTCAGCACCCACTGTTCCATTTCGGAAGGAAGCTTCCTTCTGAATGTGCCTGGCTTAATTAGAATCGGGACAAATGTTCTATTCTTTTACTTCCAGTATGAACTGGAACCAAGAACCTGATTTGGGGCCTTTCTCTTTCCAGGCAAGCCACCATCCTTACTTGGTTGGGAAAAGATTATAAAAGAAGAAAGTGGGTAGGGCCATGATACTTGGGCGACTCTTGCATTCCTATTATCGTTGTCTTTTACTCTTCTCTAACTCACTGGATAAGCTTTTCCTAGTCTTTTTGCATGTGAGTTGTGTGTTCATTTCTCCCACATCAACATGATGACAGTGGCTAGCAAGCTTTTAACACTTACCTGCAATGGGTGGGCTCACCAAGTATGGCACTGCATGAAGGAAGTATACCACACCAAGTGCTGATGACAAAGAGGTGGTCCCCACTATCTCTGCAGTCACTACTGGGATCAAGGTAACGTAGGCTCCATCAAAGTAGCCAAAAGTACAAGAGAAAGGCACAAGAAGGGGGAAACTTTGAAGCATTGGGAGGCACAGATAGCACAGCCCATCTAGTGCCACAGCAAAGAGGTAGCAAACATACCGGTAATTCTTCAAACACCTACGGATGGGAAGAACAATAATGAGTATGGGACACACAGGTTCTACAAACGAGAGTTTGCACCAAGCCATGAAGTTGTAAGCACTGAAGCTGTTTACATAGGTACCTTCCTATTTTTGTTACCTTCTGACTGCTCTTTTCTTTTTAAAGAGTAAACTTTTAAGTGTGTGTGTACACATGCACACACACACATGCACACACGCGTGCGCACACACACACACACACACACACACACACACACACACACACACACACACACAATAATTGGTTCTATTGGAGGCCAGAAGAGGGTATTGTATTCCCTGGAGCTGGAGCTCCAGGTGGTTGTGAACTGCTTAGTGAGGGTGCTAGGAACTGAACTCCAGTCCTCTGCAAAAGTGGCAAATGTTCTTTATTGCTGGGCCATCTCTCTAGCCCCTGTTATTCCTTAATTGTTCTACTGACATATGTAAATCAATTTCTATCTGTAGGAAGCATAGTATGGTGATGCTCTGAAATTAGATATGCACAAGATTGCAACTTCACTACTTGCATAACTCTAAAATTCTTTCATCATCAAACAAGACTATCTACTTCAATGATATGTAGAGCTGGCTGTGAAATAACACATAGCATGTCAGGAGGCTACAATTTTCTAGGCATCTACCATATTGAGTTCTTTGAGATGTGGTAGCCATTGGTATGGAGCACTTCACAAATGCTCCATGACTCAACTGATCATCCATTGCTGAGACTGGAATGTGAAGTCTCATTAAAATGAAAGGCAAGAGTGATGATGGCCTAGTCGTATCTGCAGACTTCTCCAATGGCACTTCCACTACACCCCCTCTCTGCAATTCCATCCCTTTCCAAGACACCAATTATATGAAAAACTGTCTGTATTGCAAATGCTTTCTCTTATTATCCTCCAAATATTGCACTGACCTGTTAGACAGATGGAGCCCTTGAGCATCTGAGCACTAGGTGATTTTCCCTGGGTCATGAGGTTAATGAGGCACAGAACTGGCATGAGAATTTAAGAATTTAGCCATGCCTCCTTCGGCTTACATGTTGCTTCTGCCTGAGTCATCACTGTGCAGGGGACATCGCCCTTCCTCCTTCCTTTGTCCTTCATTTACAATGTGGAAGTGTTAGGGAGTGGCTCTGTGAACTTGTCCTGAACAGGAGGTGCTGGTCTTATCACCAGCCAAGCACAAAACAAAACAAGTGCAAGCTATCCAAAATACCATATAATTAATAATGCTAGAAGGTGACAGTCAGATCCTGATTAAATCCCAAAGCATAATTTGTGAGAAGCCATGATAGATCTCTTAAGTCATAACTCAAATGTAAAGAATTGCTCATCTAGGACACCATTAGAAGTTTGCATTCTCCAGTCCAAACAGGTAATTTGGATTTGCTGTAGATTTCCTATAAATTTAGTCTCTAAGCTTACAGTATTATGAAGTTATTCTTTTCCGGCATTTGGAGCTAAATATGTGGCTAGAGACAATGTGTGTTGTTGTACCTGAGCCTCCCACTTGGACTAGATTCAGCTCCCCTTTCTGCTACTAGATGATGGCTGGAATGATTGAAAACAAGTTTAAACCACAGCAGCTGACCAGCAGTTGTCTCAAATGGAGGACTGACTTGCCTTCGGCTGGAATTCAAAGTGTCATTGGAACTTTCAGCGGTCCTTGCCCTGTGCTGTTCAGACAGACTCATCAATCTAGATAATCTAGAACAAGGGTGGACATCTAGGGTCACATCTAGCTTGTTCTCTGTTTGTGTAACTTACCTGCCCCCCCCCCATTTTAAATGGTTGGAAACAGGGGAAAAATTGGTGAAATATATAAAATTTCAATGTGCATGGATACTCCAGTACACAGCTGCTTTTGTGATGCCATAGCAGCCCTGGGAAGTCATGACAAATACTATATGGTCGACAAAGCCAAACAACGTTTACCCGATGTACCTTTACATAAGAAAAGTTTGCCAAAATCAGATCTCTAAGAATTAGCAAGAAGGCTGACTTCAGATATTGAAATTACCCTTCAAAGGTAGGTAGGTGTATAACAAGGTAAGGTCAGTGAACACTGGGGGCTAGGAGAAACCAGCTGTGTTTTCAGGGATTTTGTATTTTACCTTCTGTCAGTAAGCCATCCAAATGTAATGTTGCCGACAATATCTATCACCCCGAGTATGGACATAAGGAAAGCAGCTTGATGGTGGCTCACTCCGACACTCAGAGCGTAGGGCACCAAGTACACAAAGAGAGGGCTGCAACCGTAAGCCATGAACAGAACCGAGATGGCTAACACGACGAAGTCCGACATCAGTAAAAAACCGTATTCCTGCTGCAAAGAGCAGCAAAGACAGGTCTGTGCCCATTCTTTGGTCTGAGGTGAATAGGGGGATGCCTGCTTACAGTCTTCTCTCTGCGTTCCATGGTAACGATTATTCTCTGGACCCGAACGGTCCTCTTTAAGAGTAATTGGACGCATCAAAGCGCCACAGACACAGAGATTCAAGACGAACCCTCCAAGAATGAGCAGTGCCCCTCGCCAGGAAAACTGTTCGATAAGGAGCTGAACAACAGGAGCCAGGATGAAGGTGCCGATGCCACTGCCCGACATGGCGATCCCATAAGCCAGGGCTTTCCGCCTGCTGAAATACTTGCCGACCATGGCAATAGCCGGAGAATAACAAAGTGCAAATCCAAGACCTGGGAGACAGAGAACGCCATGAGTGCTGGTTCATGGTGAGCACCGAGGGGGGGGCGTGTCTTGGAACAGGATGGCTGCGATTGAAGAGAATCTGGTTTTCCAGGAAACCCCTTTAAAGCGGTTTGGATACCCAGCTGAGAAATTAGACTTCTGCCAGTCATCCAAAAACTAGCAAAGTACAGGACTTACGTGGCATTCTTCTTAGGAAGAATACACTAAAAGAAATGATTTCTCAAAGAAGAGAAAATGAAGAACTTGAAAAAAAAAAACTGTTCAAGCTAATCTGGAATATACTAGCAAAATCCCGAAAACACTGAACCAAGAAACTGATTCCTTCCTCCCTCCTCTGCCCTGCCCCCTCTCCCTTCCTCCCCTGCATGTTTTTGTGGGTTGAATTAGCTGAAAACTTGCCTCAACTCTTCCCTTCCCTGAGAAGACAGAGCTTTGATGATGCCCGTGCCACTCCATATTTGCACAGAAATAGGACGTACAAATCCATGAGAATTATTGCAGAATAATTTCCCTTAGGTGGAATGCGTCATAGAATAGGAAACATTTTACACAGGAATATGAAACCTGGAAATAAATATACCTCACGGCCTTAAGAAAAATACCAATAATCTCAAAAGCTTTTAGAACCTATCTAGCTTCTATTACCTTAGATTAATTTAGAAAGCTAAAGGGCTTTAAGCCTAGGTTTCAGAACATGTAGGTTATGTACTTCAACACACCAAAAGACTGATCATGACAGAGAAGTTAAAAGAGAACCACTTTCAGCACCCACTGTCATGGCCAGCACATCAATGAGTTTCCAGATGTGGGACTTTCAGTGCTAAAACCAGACTAGTTCCTAGTAAAATTAGCAGTCAGGCCCCTTGAGTTACTCAGTATATGTACCTTCCTTAGCAGACAGATCCATAGCTACAGCCTCACTCACTATGCGGTTACATACATTGGTGGCCTAATGGACGCTACACTCATAGTGCAGTATCCAGACAGGAGTGGGTACCCCTTTTCATGCCCATATCAGTGATGAACAGAATGCCACTTTGGTTCCACCAGCCAACTTCATTCAATCTTATGCAGTCCCCTTAAAGTATAGCTACTGGAATGTACATGTTCTTCTAGTTCCATAAAATCCATCACGATTTTCTAAAGTGATGTTTCTATAACACTGAGAGAACGTGAAATATGAGAATATCTGTGGCAAGGTGCTATCTTTCCCAAATTGAAATTCCCACTTATTGGATAATAATACTCAAAATAAAGCCAGGACACCTCAGGCTGAACAGTGTTTACTTAGTGTCTTAGCAAAGGCAAACTGGAGAATGGCCATTGTTGAAAATCTGTACTGTGCTGAGTAACTTATCATTTCTTCTGAGTACAGACTCTCAGGCATATGTAATTCCAGAGAGAAAAGTTATTTTTCACCATATGACTGAATTAATGTGGTGAGGCAGTCTCACTAGTGTAGTGAAATCACACATCCAACTCTGTGTAACTGCTAAGTAGGCCGCCATTAGCTAAGTCAGCTGCATTATGCATCTCACAAAATGAATATTTTATAAATCTCTGCTTTGTTTATGTGCCTGACAACACCTGAACAAGGTGTGTCCAGGCATGTAGAAGAAAATGTACTCACCTGTAAGAACTCCCAGGGTGAGGTAGAGATGCTTCAGGCTGGTGGCAAATGATCCCAGGATGAAACCAGTAGATGCCAGCAAGCCACCCAGCATGATTCCCACTTGACAGGATAAGTGGTTACTGACAACGCTCCCAAGTGGAGCTTCAAAAACAACAGGCAGGTCAATAGAAAGGAAGGCTTTAGGGGTACCTTGAAAACATTGTGGTGTTGTACTGACAGGGAAGAGAGCCATCAATCTTTGAAACATCAACCCCACCCCACTAGTTTTATAACTGTGGAAATTGAGACCCATGGAGAAGTGACCCATTGGAGGTTACCTGAACAGGAGCAGGGCAGGGACAAAGATGAAATGCCCTGACTTAGACTCACCTCTTACTCTTAGCTTCATTCTCTTATAGTTATACTTCCTGAACTAGAGTGTGGTTTTTGTTTTTATTTACTTTTATTGTTTTTATTTATTTAATATTGTTTAATGTGTCTTATTTATTTGTATTTCTTACTTTTCACATGCATGAATGTTAGCCTGCATATATGCCTATACATCATGTGTATATCTGGTGCCATTTGGGGTCAACAGAGTTTGTCAGATCCCCGAGAACTGGGTTTACAGAGGGCTGTGGGCTGTCATGGGGTTGCTGGAAACTGAACCCTCTATAAGTCCTCTATAAGAGTAGCAAGTGATCTTAACTGCTGAGCTTATCTCTCCAGACCTAAGGTGGTTTTTACACAGAGATTAATTATTTATTTAAATTGCATTCACTTGCTCAAGGATGTTATATACACTATTGCTTTTATAATGTAACAGTAATGATGACAGTTACTTGATGAGTTGTTGCTGAATAGTTGTTTACACTGTGAGAAGATGTACCACTGCGATTGGTTTAATAAAGAGCTGAATGACCAATATTTAAGCAGGAGAGAATAGACGGGACCTCTGGACAGAGAGAAACTCAGGGTTAGAATCCGGTACAGCAGTAGATGCCAGCCAGACACTGAAGAAGCTGAACATTTGATACAGAGGCAAGGTTACTGAGCCACATGGCAGAACACAGATTAATAAAAATGAGTAAATTTAAGTTATAAGAACTCGTTGGGGAAAAGCCTAAGCTAAGACCAAGCTTTCATAATTAATAATACATCTCTGTGTTATTGGGGAAAGTAGTACTACAATGAATGAATTTTTATTTTGGGGGAGAAAAAATCAAAACAGCTGATTCCCTGAATATCTGTTTAATAGTTAGTTTTGTATGGATCAAGTTAAAATTAGAGACTCACACATACATGCTACACTCTGGTACTGGCCAGCATCCCCTACCAGTTACAGTTAACTCTGGGAGAGTGGGAAAGAGTAAATCTCTAGAGACTGTGTGGCCTTCTCAAGGGTGCTGCTACTATGGTTACTAGAAAGTGAAAACATTTGAGTCATAATCTAAACCAAACTTGATGAGGTTGTTACACCAACTTCAACAAGCTAGGTTTACTTCTCTGTTCATCACATGGCAGATCTCCTTCAGGGGATGTCTCAGTGCAGCTTTACAGACTCGTGTTCATGCTCTCAGTTCTCACAGTATATAACTTCTGTGAGCAGGGGAATGCATGTAGACAAGTGTAGGGAGCCGTTCCTGCATTCTCCATTACAATAATGGTGCCTGAAGACACCAAAATGTCAATTACTTCACAGGCGCTGGGTAATCTCCATTCCTTTGATCTCTGCCTATCCCGTGGCTCATTTGGCCTGAGGAGCTGAAGCCATTCATAGGGTAACACGTCCCAGGCGGCTTGCCAGCCTTTATTAAGGAATGGGATTCTTGGTTCAGGGTCTCCGCTCTGGTAAGCTTATGCTCTCTCCACTCTCAAGATGCATTAAAGCTTGTCTGCAGAAGGATCCGAGTGTCCTGCGTGTATTTCTTGCCGGCGAGAACATATAGCGCGCGGGACAGACAAGTATAGCAAGACTCGCACTCTTACACTGAACATAAAGTCAGTTTTTTCCCCTGCCCAGCCCCTACACTGTCATGGTGACTACGTTGTTATTGTTCTGTAGAGAATCACAAATATTCTCCAGAAGATAACATTGAGGGAGATGAGTCATGCATATCCTCTGAGGCCTGCTGATACGAACACTGTGGCTAACAACACGGCCCTGAAAATCCAGTGCTAGCTCAAGGAGAAGGGGGAAGACTACACCCAGAAACCAAGTATATGGTTTTCTTAATACTTTTAAGTTGAAAAAGTAAACTTAGTCTTTTCAAGAAATTCTCAGTCAACCCTTGAAGCAGAAATACACTTCAACACAAACCATTGGTTCCTAAATGTAGAATTTAAAAATAAATGTGCTATTTTCCCTAATTAAAATTATTAAGAATGATGAAAAATATAACAAAATTTAATTTATTAACAATAAGTACATATGAGTCAGTACCTATAATGGAGTCAGATGAATTTATCATGAGTTATTGATTACTATAGTACTTCCCTTTTGCCAGAGAAACATAAAATTTTTAGATTTATTTATTTTATATTTTGTGTATGTATGTTTTGTCTGTGTGTATATAAGTGCACCATATGTGTGATGGGCTCCAACAAAGACCAGAGGAAGGCATCAGATGCCCTGGAACTGGAGTTACAAATGATTCTAGCTGCCATGTGGGTGCTGGGAATTGAACTCAGGTCCCCAGCAAGAGCAGCAAGTGCTTTTAACCACTGGGCCATCTTTCCATCCCCAGATAAGTTTCTCAAGAGACAACAAACAGTTCCTAAAGCATTTTTGGATTTATCTTAAAGAAAGTTTCTCAAGAGACAACAAACAGTTCCTAAAGCATTTTTGGATTTATCTTAAAGAAAGGATAGAGTGGATCCAGGCTAGAAACGGATTGTGCCAATTTAATGTAACTTTACAAGTTTACTAGTAAACAAAGTCAGTAACTTTGGTTCAAAATTTATAAAAAGAAAAGTTTTTCACCCTCTACTACAGATGCAGTGTTAATTCTCATGATTTCTGGAACCCATCCATGTCATAAAGAACACATTTGAAGTTTTATAAATGAAGTTCTAACCACAGTGAGCATGCTTAGCTTTTGATCACACACTCCTATCCTTCCTCAGTGTTTTTCTTATTCAAGAAAAGATTAAATCTATGAGTTAAATATGGAACCCTCTGGGAAAGGAACAGAAAGAAAGGCAAAACTTGAGATATGATCCAACACTGTTGGCTCTCATTTAAGGAGACTATATAGAAACGGCTCATGGACCATAGCATTCTGAAAGCACTTGATCCCATTAAATCTTGGAAGTTAAGCAAGGTTGGTGCCTGTTACTATTCGGATGAGAAAAATGGCTTACTGTAGTGTTCAATGTATGCTTGAACGACCAGAAAATGAAAAGGCTGTCAAATTTGGAAGACATAAATCATGTACATTCTGCGTAGAAATTCCTCTCCAGATCATCACAAGCTCCATGGCACTCAGATCCAGATGAGTCAAATGATTTGTGTCTTTCCCAGTGTATTGATGAACTACTCCATCTGTCATTAGTCAAGGCCATCAATTCCAAAGGCAAGTTTTTTAGGTTTACCCAAAGATGAGATTGAACTTCCAGTTTTTCAGTCTTAACTAACTTGTAACATTGTAATATAGTTCTTCCACTTAGAAAACTAATAATGAAAACAGAGTCACTTGGCTCTGTCAGAAGTCATTGTCACACTCAGTTCTATAGTATCCAGCAATAATACTCACCACAGAGCATTGTCATACAGTCTACAATGGAATGGATCCAGGCTGTTTGTGAGTAATCCTGAGCAAAGTATGTCTGGAACTCCACAAAGAAAATGGAGATACATCTGAAAAACACAATGCAGGCATTTTATACAAAAGACAAATGAAGATGGAAATGAATCAGAACCTAAAATTGTTGCAATTGGCTGCTGCAGTTTCAAAGGATTTCAGCTACTGAGCTACAGGCAGTAGGAAACCAGGAGTTGACTATTGGGGCCATTCTGAGGAACCAGAAAAGAAGTGCACCATCACCAGAGAGGCTGCTGAAACCACAGAGATAAGAAGATCACTGCACTGAGAGGGTGTTGTGGAAATAAAAGAAAACATGTTAAGAGCATAGTTTATTATTAAATATTAGTACTAGTATTTTTTACTTCACTAAAGCGATATACAACTTTAAACTTCAAAATGAAGACCAATATAAAAACAAGCCTTGGAAATTTTACTTCTAATATTTGTACAAAGGCAGTAATCTCATGACAATAAAGATGACAGGGATAGATGTACTGCAATGAATATATTCTAAGGAACAATTGATTATAGCTGAATATTGTAACTGACCTGTTTATCATTAAAAGACTTGCCTTGGTTACTTTTCTATTGCTGTAATAAGACACCATGACCAAGGCCACTTACAGACAAAAGTTTATTTGGAGTTTACAGTTTCAAAGAGTTAAAGTCCACAACTATCATGACAGGGAACATGGCAACAGGCTAGCAGGTGTGCCACTGGAACAGGAGTTGAGAGCTTACATCTTGATTCATAAGCACAAAGGAGAGAGAGAGAGAGAGAGAGAGAGAGAGAGAGAGAGAGAGAGAGAGAGAGAGAGAACTGGGGAGGGTGATTTGGGAAACCTCAAAGTGTGTCCCCCAGTGACACACTTCCTCCACCAAGGCCACACCTCCTAATTTCTTCCCAAACAGTTCTACTAAATAGGGACTGAGCATTCAAATATATGAGTCTATGGGGGTCATTTCATTAAAACTGCCACAAAACTGATTAAAAATTATGATGTATCAATAAATTAAAATAGTATTTTATTAAATATTTTTAAATGATGTTGATCTGTATCTAATGGTTTGGAAATAAATTTAAAACATAATGTTAACTCAAAAACGTAAGGGCTGAGCCGGGCGTTGGTGTCACACGCCTTTAATCCCAGCACTCGGGAGGCAGAGGCAGGCACATCTCTGTGAGTTCGAGGCCAGCCTGGTCTCCAGAGCAAGTGCCAGGATAGGCTCCAAAGGTACACAGAGAAACCCTGTCTCAAAAAACCAAAAAAAAAAAAAAAGGAAAAAAAAGAAAATATGACTGTATGACTTTAATTTGAGTTAAAATAATGCAGAACTTCTTAAAAACAGGAATTAACTATAACTATATTAAGCCAGTTTGAAATCAGAGCAACAAGAAAAACAAGAGCCCTTCAACCCAGATACAACAAGAATCCATCTGTCTATCTTGCTTCCTTCCCCAAACAGATACTGATCTCCAGAACACTCACTAATAAATCCTGCAAAAGAAAACTATCAGCAGAGCAAACAGACAACCCATAGAATGGGAGAAAATCCTCATCAGCTGTGTTTTAGACGGGGGTGGGGAGGGGATACTCAGAGTTTATAACGAACTGCAGAAATTACACACACACACACACACACACACACACACACACACACACACACACACACACACACAAAATCCAAAGTGGTAATCAGATAATGAATTCAGGAAATGAGAAGTTTTCAAATGAAGAAACACAAATGACCAATAAGTGTTTTTAAAAGTGTTCAATATCCCTGGTGGTCGGGGAAGTGCAAGTTAAAACTGCTTTTCAATACCACCTCATCTCAGCCAACGATCTGACAGCAAATGTCGGTAAGGGTGTGGGAAAGAGGAACCCTTGCTCACTGTTAGTGGGAGTGTAAAGTAGTACAAGCATGATAAAAATTAGTAGGCCATCTCCTCAAAATATTTAAAATAGAACTACCATGTGACCCCTATACTACACCTGGGCATATGCCCCATAAATTCCAGGTCAACCACAGAGATATTTTCACAACCATGTTTATTGCTGCTCTACTCACAATAGCAAGGAAATGGAACTTGCAACAGATGAACGAATGATGAAAATGTGGTACACATACACAATGGGATTTCAGCTACAAAGATATAAATTTGCAGGAAATGGGTGGATCTGGAAAATATAATGTTCAGCAAGGTGACCCAACTCAGAAGGACAAAAGCCTGATGCTTTTTACATGTGGATCCTAATATGTTAAGTACATATGTGTTTATATAAACAGATAAAAATGTGTGTAAGGCCTAGAAAGCTTAAAAGGAGACCAAGAGAGGGTAAAAGTCGGTACTGAGGAAAGATGGAAGGTGAGAAGGACACATGGACCACAAAAGAGGATGAGATAGGGGACAGCACACAGGGAAGTCAGGGATATCAGAGAGGTGGGGAAGATGAATGGAGCTGAGCATCACTGAAACACTTCATGCAATAATGAAATAATGATCTCAGAAAAATAAACACCTATATACTAAAAGCAATAACAAAACCCTGTGAAGTTCCTTACCACAAAAGACTTCTGGTCTGGTCATAAAATGTCTATTATTTTTCTCCTAACTACTCAGCTTTCAACATAAGTGAAAAATGATTTAACAAATACATCCTCATTTTCGAAATAGGTAAGTTACCCACCACCCAGGATTCTGAGCAGAACACTATTGACTTTGGGGCTGGGTAAGTCCTTGAGGGATTTGTCCTGTGTGGCAGGCAGGATACTTAGCAGCATCTCCAATTTCTGCTCCACATGTCTCCAGACACTGCTAATAAGCCTTGAAACCAAAATGAGGCTTGCTGACAAGTGATTTAATCATCAAGTTTTCCAATCCCTCTGCAGGGCATTCACACCCTTTCATGGGTCTCAGTCCCCCTTACTGTCCGTAACAGTGTTGTCCCTGAAACTGTAGCTCAAAGCTCCGGTCTAAGTCCCTCTTATTGTTCATATCTGATGCCAGCGCCTTCCCCCTGAACTGTAGCTCAAAGCTCCTAACTGATGCTTCTGAATTCACACTTGACTGCCCTCAGAGCATTCTTCAAACAGTGACAGCATTACCTTCCTGGAACACAAAGCAGATACTGCCATTTCAAACATTTTAGCTTGACTTGGGAGATTATTCGAGCTGGCCCTTTTTTTTATCATTTTTTTAAATTTGAATTAGAAACAAGATTGATTTACATGACAATCCCATTTCCCTTCTCCCTCCTGTCCTCTTCTACACCCCCCACAAATAAAACCCTACCTATCACATACCCTTTCTTCTATCCTTCACCTGACTCAACCTTTCTGCTCCCTCATGACCTCTGCATCCTTCCTCTTCTTCCCTTCTCATTCTCATAGCTCCCTCCCCCCTCTTCCCGTGCTCTCAATTTGCTCAAAGGATCTTGACCCTTTCCCCTTCTCCAGCAGACAATGTTTGTCTCCTTTAGAGTCCTCCATGTTTACTAGTTTCTCTGGCAGTGTGGATTGTAGGCTCGTAATTCTTTACTCTATGTCTAAAATCCACATATGAGTGAGTACATATCATGTTTGTCTTTTTGTTATTGGGTTACCTCACTCAGAATGGTTTCTTTTAGTTCCATCCATTTTCCTGCAAATTTTAAGATTCCATTGTTTTTTCTGCCGAGTAGTACTCCATTGCGTAAATGTACCACATTTGTTCTATCCATCCTTCTGTAGAGGGGCATCTAAGTTGCTTCCAGTTTCTGGCTATTACAAATAATGCTGCTATGAACATCGTTGAACAGATGTCCTTGTTGTATGAATGTGCTTCTTTTGGGTATATGCCTAGGAGTGGAATTGCTGGATCTTGTGGTAGACTGATTCCCATTTTCTTGAGGAGTCGCCATACTGATTTCCAAAGTGGCTGCACAAGTTGGCACTCCCACCGAGCTGGCCCTTTTTGTTCGTGTTCCTTTCTGTCCACTGTTGAATACGTCACTTGAGCCGTACTGAATTCTTTTCTGCCTCTTTCCATACTCTCCCTGTGTTTTATGCACTTCTAAACATTATTTTTTTCTGTGATTCTCCTCTAAGCTCCCTCTTGTAGTCTCAGGCTGTCAACCAGTCTACACCTCCAAGAAGTCTTCCTTGATTACTCCTTTACTACTTAAGACAGGAACGGATGCTTCTCCTTTGTGTCCTCTACTTGCATGCTTAGCACGAGGTATGGCAACTCCCTTTGCATTTGTTTGTACTGTTCACTAGCTGTTGCTCAGTGCCAGCAGAAGACATATCTGTCTTAACTCACACCAAATACCAAACGTCTAATATAGTGTATGCCACATTGTTCAATGGAAGAAGGGGAGGAGACAGTGAAAGGAGAGAACCAAGAAGGAAGAAGGAAGAAGGATGGGAGGGAAGGGGGGAGGAGGGAGAGAGGGAGGGAGAGTCACTTGATAGAGAAGTTGACTGGAATGTAAGGAAATGAAATGGTCCAACAGAAAGAGAAGAGGAAGAGTGGCTGGTAGCTCCAACAGGTGGGCATGCATGGAGGTGAGCTGAAGCAGGGATATGAAGCATCCAGTCATTCTCTGAAGAGAAAGGACCAGCCGGATCCGGTGCAGAAGGTGGCAGCGTGAGAGCACAGAGCAGTCGAGGGATGACGAGCTGTTTTATAATTAGAAACGACAGGCTCTTGTCATCGCTAGGTCATTTGGGGGAACTTAGTATCAACGTGATGTCTCTTGTGACTTTTTTTTTTTTTTGAAATTTTATCTTGTTTTTCCCTTGCTGGTTTCCTGAACTGAATTGACTAGTCGCATCAGTGAAACTTTGGGTATTAAAATCAAAGACACGAGCTTCACGTCTGGGCACATGAGTGCCTAAGCCAGAGGGAAAACGTCTTTCCAGGCACTTCGATGATCATGACATTCAGGAAGATGGATTATGTCATTCAGAAGGAAGAGAACCCAGTTACAAATGACAAAATAAAACAAAAAGGAATAATGTGGTCATATTCCACATTATTGGGAGAAATGACTGCAGAGCTTTCCAGATGGTGGAAGTTCGTGTTGTAAGATTTAAAACCCAGTGGTGATGTTACCGAAATTGAATTCCAACAGGAACACACATGCATCTGAATTGTGTGGTTGATGTCTGAGATGCCTGTGTAATAACAGGAGTCAAGAAAGCAAAACTCCCATTCCAGAGTCATCGCACAGGCAAACAGTCTTCAAGGCAAGTTCCTGATCTCTCAGGGCCTCAATTTCATCATCTATAAATCAAGCACTTTTGTAAACATAATTCACAAAAGTCTGAATGATGAGTCTTATGGCATCTATTCAGTTCTTGAGGGTTTGATAGGGATTGTTCACAAAAATGTGGGAACAAAACACAACAAGCATCATCACTGATGACCAAAACTGCTTTCTTAAAGATGATTTGACTCAACTGGTCAGCACACTTGCTGTGTCAGTTTCATCATGGCTCTAACACTGTCCTAGCTCTTACAAAACTGATGGCTAATACTTGGCTTGGTAAATAGATATCTAGGTTGATTTAGTTATCTGTTGAGTCAGCTCAAGAACTGACTCACTGGGGAGTTACAGCCTACTAGTCAAAATCACTGTCATATACCGTGACTAATCCTGTAATGTGGTGGAAATGAGTATATAAAAACTATTGGAAAGCATGCCAACAAGCACAAAGTAAGTGCTCAGTAAAGTCGGCAATCTTTTTTTTTTTTTTTTTTTTTTGGCCCCAACTGTTCTAAAAAGACTTTGAAAAAGCTGAAAAACTCCAAAGAACTCCAGAAATTCATTTCAACTAAGTTTATTTGGACCCAGAAAATCTAGGCAAAAACAAGTCTTGAACCTATGATATTGATTCCTTTGAATATTTAAATAAAATTTTTGCTTCTCAAGTATCCACTCATGTTGCCAGTATAGGAATATAATTCATGTAATTGCATTTCAAATATGATTCTTACACGGACAATGTATTTTTATAAGGAAAAAGAAATAATCAATGCATATTAATAAACATGACATAAGTAAACAATAATGGCTGCTTCCATGGACTGTGGAACTTTAAAATTTAAAATTTGCAAAGTACAAGTCCAGAGCTGAAATAGGACTTTTAAATGCCTTGGATCATAATTATAACATTGTCTATAACAGAAGAGCCCAGAAAACAATAGAAAATCCCATTAATAAAAATGTGTCGAATAATTGTGGACACAGCATATGACAGAATTTTAAGCAACAATTTTTCAGTGAGTTATAACCATGTTTGTTGATATGGAACAATCCCAAGAGAAATTATTAAGGGGATCAGAACCCTCCTTATGATTCTGTATCCATATAACCTTGCGTATGTCAATAACAAGAACATACATTTGTGTTAGTTCAAGATTGAGGGAACTTTTTGTTTTAATTTTGAGACTTAACTAAAAAAATACTGCTGATGTTAGTTTTTAGGCAGTGAAGTAAGGAAGAAAAAATGCTTTATATATTTCCAATGTATTTGAATGTTACCATCTGAATGTGAGATATTTTGTTTTGAAATGTATTTTTTTAAATAGAAAATCAAAGCATGGTTGTCCTGAAGACACTGATTATCTATTACACAGACTACCTGGCTTGCATTTTTTTGTTCCCAACTCCAGTTCTCTTTGTTGCTTCTTGGTTTGTGACATTTAGATCGCCAGGTTGACTACATCACCATACTTTCTCATCTGCCTTTATTCTGCTCAAGTATTCTCTTGGCCTCTCCTGTTGACCCCTGGTACTCTGCCTTGGCTGCCAGTCACAGTCTGCTCTTCCAGGTTCTGACTAAATTCTTGGCAGTTTAGGAGTGCTGAGGAAGGGGAGGCACTGATGCAGGTTGAGACATCTTTCTTTTTTATATTTTCCAAATTCTTTCCACTCCTTAAGGCTTCAGTCCAAGGACAACTTCTCTAGAAAGCCTATCCTGAACAATCCAGGCCTGAATTTGTCTCAATGAAAATCTTATTTTAAGTCTATATTGACCGAAGTTAATATAACTTTTTGATTACCTACATCAGGGGCTTTGAAGATGGTCTGTAAATGGGTGGCTTGTCTTTTTTGATAAGGTGTTGATCCTTGACTACCTACCACTGAAAGTCATCAAACTTCATATAACTTTGGTCAATATGGATGATTTTATTAGTAGTTTAGTTAATTGTGCATGAGTCTACCATAAGATAGTCAGTATATCTATGGTTGTAGAAGCTTCTAGTACAGAGTCATGTCTTCAATGGATGAAAAATAATCATCAATGGAACTGGTTTTAAGTGAATTAAAAATGAAACATAAAAGTACAACCTAAAAAGATATGAAGCTTTCAGCCTTTGGTGGTAGTCAGAGATTCAACACCATGCCAAATAAGACAAGCCCCCCCATTTACTGATGGTCTTCCAAACTCCTGATGTAGGTGATCAAATACATATGGACTCCAACTCTAGTTCTTTTGTAGTTCCAGAAAGTTCAATGAACACACACACACACACACACACACACACACACACACACACACACACACACTCATGTGGAGTTGTTTGTACAGGAATTGGTGTAATACCTTATATGGCATATTAACAACAGAACAGAGAAGGTAGGGGCCCTCTGGAAAACAAATTTAGAAATTTAGAGAGATGCATCCCCTTGATGCATGCATCCCCATTATCATTGGCATGATAATAATAAACATTATCCTTGGAGAGGAAGTTGCCCACCTTCAGAAGATATTTCCTGTAACCAAGGCATTTAAAAAGTCAGTGTCTAATACCACAGCTGACCTTAATGGAACTGAAGATAAGCTACAAAGTATGTATGGGGGTGCAGAAGTGTAGGGCATTGTGAGAATAGGATAAGAAATTATATTCTAGAAAAAACAATAGTGATTTCTGTGAATGTGTGTGTGTGTGTGTGTGTGTGTGTGTGTGTGTGTGTGTGTGTGTGAACTCAAGTGTCTGTAGATGATGAGTGTGTGCACTATAGTAAAAAAAAAACAAGGTAAATTAAGATCCCAGTTTATCTCTGTCCTGGGAGCCATAAATACAGGCAGGTCACTTAGCCTTGCCACTAAGCAGGGATAAATATCCCTATTTGCCTAAATAACAAAGCTCATGTGAAAAAATATGATTGACAGAAGAATCTTAGTATTGCAATTAGGATCACTGTGGACAACCTTGTGAGAACACAAATTCCTCATGAAGCCTCAACTATCCAGAATACTACAGCACAAGTCCTCCTTATAATGCAATGAGCCCACTTCCTGAACTTTCCTCTTGTGCAACTAATAGAAGTTTGCATTTATAAGAAGCTACACAAAAGAATTCCTTTTTAATTCTGCAACCTACTCACACTCAGAATACAGAAGGAAGAAAATCAGACTCAATATAAAATTATTTTGAAAAAATTCCATGATTTGTTAGGACATATAACCAACAAACTTGAATGGTGGCAAATATATAAACACCTACACTACATCTGTTGATGGACAGGTATCAATATCTTCATTTATGATATCAAATAAAGTTATTAGTACAAATACTTTCTTATACTATCGAGAATATACTGTCAGAGAAGAGAAACTCAGGTCCACTTGAACATAAGTGGGGAAGGAGATGTCACATGCATATCACAAATATTAGTTCCTAAATACACAAAAAGAGCAAGTTGGATATTAAGTATATTGAGCATCAGGCCTCTGAAAGAAAAACAAATGAGCAAGAGAGGCTGAAAGAGTCACTATTTTTTTTTACAGTTGTGTTTTTCAACTTAAAATCCAGTTGCCACCACCACAGTCAAAATACAAAGTGAAGCACAAGAATTTGAATTCTAGGTTTGATGCTTCCCAGTCTCAATACTTAAAAAACAAAAGGGTATTCATGGATTCTCTGAAGTTCCATAGTATTCCTCCTGAGAGGATATAGATTCTAATCCTATACAAGTTTGACTTTAAAAAAATAAAACAAGTTTGACTTCAATTATACTGTGTTCACAAACCTATTATAAACTTTGTAACTACACTTAGTCATGGGCATACTTTTCCTTATTCCTATACTGCAGGCTTGAAGATAAATTGCACACTATAATTTCTTGCTATAGTGTTTCTCATTTATGAGTTAGGAATCATAAATGTATTTGCCTCCATTATAAAATCTTAATGATTATTACTATCCTAATTAAAATTTCTCATTAATATATTATATCTAAGAAAAATAGACCTATAAAGATCATCTTAAATATCCCTAGAGCCAACATAGTTTATGCTAACTTGATCTTCTTGAGTATGCATTTAGCAATTCTTGAAAATCCTTAGAAAACTGATTTCTTTATGAAAATACCATGGAAAAATCCTCTTCTGATGAAAAAATCAGAACAATTCTCATGTTATTTTATATAGAAGGAGCTTATGTGAAAAATAGGTGTAATATGAAAAGTGGAAAGAAGTAAGTATCACACACTTCCACATTCTATAGAGGTATTCATGAAAACATATCTGTATTAGATTTTGCCCAATACATTCAAAAACTCCTAAGTGTCCTAACATATATCAGATATTAGGGAAGAGGCCAATATCCAGGACTCTGAAGCACTGTAGTATCATAACTTGCAAAGCAAAAAAGATACATGAGCACACACACACACACACACACACACACACACACACACACACACACACGCACGCACAAGAAATGACATGAGCTCATCCTTAACGAATCAAGAAGAAAGAAAGATCCACTTACCTGGTAACTGCCCGGGTACAGATGGTAACAAGGAAGCAGCCAGCCACTATCATCCAGCCCCAGCCTCCGTCTGGAGGGGATGCTGACCCAACTCTAGTTATCTTCGCCATGGTTTCAATTCTGGTTTTCTTCTCTTTCCAAGTTACTTCAGTAGTACGTTATAATCTTGAAAGTTTGCTACCCAGTAACTTCCTGTTGATATTCAAAGTTGGTACAGAATGCTACCTGGCACAGGGGTTACTGGCCATCTAAAGTGAAAACAAGGACATACTTTTATTCCATTGTCATGTCCAAAGATACATTTTCACCTCATAAGTAATTATTACTCTCCTATTAATATGATTACTTATAACTCTGACTACTGAGACATGGTAAAGACTGGTAGTGTCCTTTTAAAAGTTTCTTTAAATGTAAAACTGTTTTTTTCACAATCCTTGAGAAGTTGCCATCCCTTCAGAAAATTCTTTATGAACAAAACCCTAAGAAAATTGCAGCAGTAGCTTATGTTAATCCAAAAATATGTATCTGATGTAATATAAACCTTATAAACAGGCAATGTGAAGAGAGTACATTAATATGATTTCTATGACACACCTCCAATTTTAATTCTTAGATATAAATGCTAGCATAACCTAATATATATTTACATATCAAAGTATTACATTTATTTCTGAGATTACAAAAATGACAACATTAAAGATGTAATAGCAGCTCAAATATCAAAAGAACCACATAACCTTTGCTCTTTCTATCCAGACATTCCTGTATTGTGAGAGCATAGACTATCACTGCTGAAAAGAAGGAAAACCAGCAAGGGAGAGAGAATACAGTATGCTTGCTAACGTGACACTCAGTCCTCAGTCAAGCCAAGGAATGAGGCTAGGAAACATTACATAGCCCTGGGCTTTTATAAGGATTCAGACACAGGGCAAAGAAGGCTTATACATCATAGAAAGCAGCCATAAATATACCACTATATCTGTTCCATCTACACAAAGTACCTGTACTACAAGTCAAAGAAAACAATGCTGGAGGTATTCCAACATCTGACTTCATGCTATACCAGAGGGCCACATGAATAGTCACTGGCACAAAAACAGACCTGTATATCAATGGAGTACTAAAGCGCACCCCAAATTAAGCACATGCACTTATAGCCACCTGATTTTTCATGCAGGTATAAAAATGCACATGGAAAGAAGAGCCTCTTCAACAAATTGTGCTGAGAAAACTGGGTAGCCACATTGAGAGAGGTGAAACTAGATAGCAACCACTCATCTTGTAAAAAAAAAAATTGTTTCAAAAATAAGTAAGACCTTACTGTAAGACCCAAAACTCTGACATTATTATTGGGTAACAGGGAGACCAGTTCAAGATAAAGGCATAGCAAAGACTTTCCGCAAAAGTCTCCAATAACACAGGGACTAAAATCAGGAGTTGATAGATGGGGTTGCATGAAGTTTTTTTTTTTTTAAAAAAAAGGCCTTCGTTTAGCACAGGAAATAATCAAGTAATCAGTCCACAAAATGGTAGAAAAAATTTGATACTTATAAATCATTCGGAGAATTAATAGTGACATTATATAAAGAACTAAAAAAACCTACCTCCAATCTAAATAATCAAATCATTAAATGGGAAAATGAAGTAAAAAAAAAGTAGTTTTCAAAGGATGAAGTATTCAACATTCTTCATGCCATCAGAAAAATGCAATTTCAAACTACACGAAGATCCTTATCTTGTCCCAGTCAGAACAGAATGGCCACCATCAAGAAAGCAACAATCAATCTTGGTGACAATGGAGAGGGAAATTAAGCCATATGCACTGTTGGCAGGAATGTGAATTAGTCTAGTCAGCCACTGTGAGACTCATGGAGAGTCCTCATAAAATAAAACCAAAATGATTATCTCATCCAGCTGTGCCGCTCGTGGGACCAGGCCAAAGGAATGTAAGTCAGCACATTATGGAGATACTTGCCCGTGAATGTTTATTGAACACTGTACACAACAGCCAAGTAGTGGAACCAGCCCAGGTATCCATCAGGAGATAGAATGGACACAGTAGCTGTGGTACAAAGCACAAAGATTGCTTGTTTTCTCTCATGTGTGGCCCGAAGATTTTGCAGGCCATGTGTGACATGAAAGTAGGAGTGGAGCTATCTAGAGCAATGGCTCTCCACCTTCCTAACATTATGACCCTAGCACAGTTCCTCATGCTGTGCTGACCCCCAACCCTAAATTTACTTTCATTGTCACTTCATAAATATAATTTTACTACTGTTATGAATCAGAATGGAAATATCGAATAGGCAGTATATCTTATATGTGACCCCTGTGGAAAGGTTGTTTGGACTCTAGATAGGTCGTGACCAACAGGACGGAAACTACTAGTCTAGGGGGAGAAAGAAGCTAGCAGGAAGGAAGGAGAAGAAAAAAAGGTAGGTACATGATATATTTTGTCTTTATGAAACTTATCATTATGAACAATTAATATATTGTAATACAGTTTAATTTTTAAAAATCTGCTCATAAGGAACATTAACAAAATACAAAATTGTATAAGTCCAAGGCTGGAGAGGTATTTCAGTCATTAAAGGCAAAGGCTCATAACCCAACATCAAGGGTTTGGTTCCCAGCACCTACATCAAAGCCTGTCTTTCCCACTTCTCTTGCCTTCTTACAGTGGCACAATGGCACACGACCTTACTTAAAAGAAAAAGACATCTTTTAAAAAGCAAACACAGTTGTGTAAGTCTGAATAAATTAAGCAACAATCCTCACCATGCCATAGTGACAACATGATAAACGGAGGTCTCCTGTGAGTCAAAGTTAACCTGGATGACCTTGGTTAGCTCAGGGATGACTATAGCTCAGGGATGACCATAGCTCAGGGATGACCATAGCTCAGGGATGACCATAGCCTAGGGGCAACTATAGCACAAGGATGACCATAGCCTAGGGACGACTATAGCACAAGGATGACCATAGCTCAGGGATGATTATAGCACAAGGATGACCATAGCACAGGGATGACTATAGTGTAGGGATGATTATAGTGCATAGATGATTATAGCACAAGGATGACCATAGCAAAGGGATGACTATAGAGCAGGGATGACCACAGTGCAACGACTATCCTCACCAGGACTAAAGAAGGCAAAGCAGCACTTCTGGGAGCATTCAACCCCCGCACAGTTCTCCCAGAAAGTGCAATCCTTGGAAAGAATGCTACCCTTCCCCTTTCACAATGGTGTTGCTTCTCCTCAGAGGAGACTCCCTTGATGCTGCTGCATCCGGACACATATGGCCACAGGTATCTCAGCAGACTTCAAATGATACAGTTAGACACCAGCCCTGGAGATTTCAAATAATTTCTGTCAACAAGATGTCCACACACTACTAAAATGTGACAAGGTAAGAGAGAAGGGGACCCTACAATGCTAGAATTATGGTTATTCTTGATCACAAAACAGTGCATTCAAGTTTCCCTCAAAGCAGGTCAGTTAATAGATATGTCTTCTGGATGAAACACGCAGGTTCAACACAGCGAAGCTAGCTTCCTGGAGAGTTTGAAGTAGCCAGCCATTCCTACCATATTAACTTGAGCGTCCTTGTAAATGATTAACCCATCTGATATTTGCCAAAAAACAGCAAGGAAATCTTTTACTGACTCTCCAGTATGTCTAAAACTGTAAACAAGCAAAGAACTGCCATCGTGCAACTCTTCTCTAAATTATTGCATTTTTACATCAACCACTAATATATATATATATATATATATATATATATATTATATATATAAAATTATTCTGGCTTCAGACTTTCTCAATCAGAAACTATTAGAATGTCCTTCTGAAACTATCCCTTTGAGTACAAATTGGAATTTAGCCCCAATTCACTTCCTCCTCTTGTTACTTTAAAGAATTTAATCACTTGCAAAAGGTTGCTAACACTCAGTAACCTTGATATAAAGCTCCACACTTGAGGAGGGGTGCATCTCTTTCCTGTTACCCTCCCTGGAGTTTTCTAAACTGGCTTCCTTTATCTGTAGAAAACGCATGAATTCATGCATCAGCAGCTAGCCAAAAGGAAACTGGAACCTGTTTTGGAAGCTCTGAACAGTCACTTTCCACTGATTTCTTTCTCCCACGTCTCCTGTTGCCAGTGTCTTCCCCATTAGCAGTATATTTCCTCTATAAGCTGTGCAGCCATAACGGAGGGAAAGTGCTATGATGGAAAACTGCTGAGAGGGGAATCGCGATGACTGTGTCCAAGCGGCCCTATTCAGTAGTGTGACCCTAGTCACTCCCTCTCTGCCACCATTTCCTAACTTACAAAAACAGGACACTGAACTACTGAGACCTAGTCTCTAATTCAGGTAGCCAGTTGTAGTATATCAGCTTTTTGTCTATGTGGCAAATGAGAAAAACAAGTTCAATGAGGAAAAGTTGATGACAATTCATGGTTTTAGTTCATGGTTGGGTAGTTTCATTGCTTAAAAGGCAGAGCCTCCCATGAGGCAGAACAGTATGGCAGGTAGGGGAAATAGACCAAAATGGCTCATCGCTCATCTCATATTGCCTAGGAAGTAAGGGAGAGAGGAGAGAGAGAGAGAGAAAGAGAGAGAGAGAGAGAGAGAGAGAGAGAGAGAGAGAGAGAGAGACAGAGACAGAGACAGAGACAGGCAAAGACAGAGAGAGACATACCAAGAAAGATAGAGACAGAACACGATGCCCAGCGGCAAGCTTCCTGCTACTACTTTCTACCTGCTAAGAGCCCATTCATCTACAGACACATTGATGAATTAAACTATTGATGAAGTTAGCATGCTCATGAGCCAATCACTCCATAAGCACTACTGGCTGGGACCAAGCCCTAAACATATAAGCCTCTTTGGAAGATACTTCATATCCAAACCAGAACCCTGAACTAAGTACATCCTTATTATATAGGTCTCCTCGTAGGGTGAGCATTGCCTGAAAACTCTAATTGGCTTCATTCTTTGCTAGTATTTAAGAAATATGAAATTTGTCATTCTGACTGGTGTTTTGACCATTTATATGTATTCTGGTTATGAAAATTTATATAGTATTCTGGTTATATGGGCAATATTTTTAAATAACTCATGATAAACTCCCCTTTTTTCAAACCAGTTTCTCTCAGTGTTCTTTTTCTATCATTAGTACTAAGCCAGAAGCACACAGATCTAGGGAAATGAGAAGACAAGTCCTGTCTAGAATAGTTGTATTTACAGAAAAGAGCCATGGACCACGTTGTGGGGAAATCACCACCATGGAGAAAGGCAAAGTAGCCACAGAATTAAAGGGGTGAGATTTTTTAAAGTAAAGAGTGGCAAATTGCCCACATTTCTGAGTGCCACGGGGAAGTTGCGAGGTGAAGAGAGAATTATACATTAACTTAGAGGCAAAGCTGTAATAAGAAGGTCATGTCTAACTGTGGGAACACACAGCTTTACTGGGTACTCTGTGGTGGGTTTAAACAGAAAGAAACAAAGACAGTGCCTATGTGTTGTCCCTCCAACCCTTGACCTACACATTCACCTGTATTTTCAACGAAGACATAGGCAATAAACAGATGACACAAGCCAAGGCCATGGCAAAGAGACAAGTGACTCTGTGGCAAACGCATGCCTGATCCTGAAGGTCTCTCATAGGAAGATGGAATTATTCATGTTTTAACTGAGTACAAACCACATTCCCCCAGGAGCGGATGCCAATACCTACACACTAACAAGAGGAATCATTTTACAGTGAGGTGTGAGAGACCCAAAGGGTACTTGTTGACTAATTCTGCACAGCTTCTGAGAACTTGGGAAACAACCAGGAACCTGACAAATACAACCTCCACCATCACTGTGACATCGTGTGCTTCCTCCTAGACCAGACGTGTTAAGGGGAAAAACCCAAGAGAGGAGAGAGGTTCTTCACAAGGAGCCAAACCTTAGACATAGCTGAATGATGCATGAAAAGGACAGTGTGTGTGCAAATACTTTAAACTTTTAAAGATGGTTAAACTTTTAAACCAGGTATGATTTACATATACTAAAACATCTATAGATTTATTTTATTATTGATTCGTGTGTGTGTGTGTGTGTGTGTGTGTGTGTGTGTGTGTGTGTGTGTGTGTGTGTGTGTGTGTATGTATGAGTGCAGTGCTTATGAAGGTCAGAAGAGGACATCCGATCCCCTGGAACTGAAAATACAGACAGGAGTGAGCTGTCATGTGGTTGCTGGGAACTGAACTCTGGTCCTCTGGTAGAACAGCCAGTGCTCTTGACTGCTGAGCCATCTCTCCAGGTGCCAAAACACAATCATTTTAAAGACTGCATTCCAATGTGTTTTACAAATGTATGCATTTGTCTAAGTACATGACCATAATCAAGACAGAACATTTTACCACCAACTAATGCTTCCATCATGCTCCCATGCACTAAACCAAGCATGAGGTTACCACTGATTTGCTTTTGTCGGTATAAACTAATTTGTCTGCTAAGAATTTTATACCGTGAGGCTGGAGAGACGGCTCAGCAGTTAAGAACACTGACTGTTCTTCCAGAGGTCCTGAGTTCAATTCCTAGCAACCACATAGTGGCCCATCCATAATGAGATCTGGTGCCCTCTTCTGGCATGCAGGTGTACACACAGGCAAGAACACTGTAGACATAATAAATAAATCTTTAAAAACATTTCATACAATCTGAGATTTCTTTAATTCGAGGGCTTAACCTTGGACCGCATCCATTTTAAGCATATGTTTTACCACCGAGCTATACCTCTAGAAGCATCTGATGACGTTTTGAGCTTCATTCTGTTTGCTTTGTTCATAGCTAATTCTACCTCATTGCTCCTTAGTAGTCAGTACTATGGACCCATTACAGTTTGTTCATTCATTCACCTATGATGGACATTAGTGTTGACTCCAGTTTTAAGATCGTTATAAATAAAACCATGAACAATGGTGTACAAGTGTTTTGTGGACATATGTTTTATTTTCTATAGTAAATTTCTAGGAATGACACTGCTGAGTCTTACATAAATATATACCTATAAGAAAAAACAGCCAAGCTACTTGAAATGGTTGTGTGATACTGTCAGCATCATACTGACTTCCAAATACCTCTCAGTCTTGGCAATACTTGGTACTGAGATACGTTTATTTCAGCTATCCCAGTGTGTAGCCAGTGCTCCCATTTTAGTTCTGATTTGTACTGCCCTGGTAACTACTTTTCACAAAATAATTAACTATTCATAAATCTTCTTGTATGAAGCACCTATTAAACCACTAAGCTCTCACTTTATTGGGATATAAGAATTATTTATTCTAGATATGAATTCATACACTGCAAATATTTTCTCACTCTTTATGGCTTGTTCACTTCTTTGTGCTACATTTTGAAAAACAAAGGTTATTAATTTCAATTAGTTGGAATTTATTGTTACTACTTTTATACTAAATTCTATTTTTATGTCAATGATAAGCAATTACAAATTGGAGTTTAGGAAATGGAGAAATGGCTCAGGGTTTGAGAATACTGGCCGCTCTTCCAGTTCTTACTTCCAGAACTCACACGATGGCTCACAACCATCTATAACACCAGTTCTAGGGAATCTAACTTCATCTGGACATGGAAGCACCAGGAATACACATGGAATACAGACATGCATGAAGACAAAATGCCCATACACACATAATAATAATTTTTAAAAATTTATTTCAAAGTTGGAGTTAAAATACTACTTTATAAAGTCTGAAGAATTAGAAATGCTTGTGAATTTACTATAATGTGCATACACATATTACTGAAAATACTACAAACAGCCCTGAGAGAAATTTAAGGAGTCCTGTGAGACAGAGAAATAGACAAGCCATGTTTACTGATTTCAATACTTGGAGAGTATTATCCCTCCCCAAATTGACAAATAATTCCAATGAAATCCCAACCAAAATGCCAATAGTTTTTTTTTTTAATAGAGAATGACAAGCAGATTCTAAAATCTGTAAGAAAATATGAAAGCTCTAAAAAAGCCAAAAGAATTTTTAAGAGAAAGAATTGGGACTAGATTGTTGGCTCTGAAGTTAACTGTGCTTGCTGCTATTACAGAGGACCTGGATTCAGGTCCTAGTGCCTACACGAGTGGTGCTAGCTCCCACATAGAGTGGTCAGTAACTCCAGTACCAAGGGATGTAGCACTCTCTTCTAGCCTTTGCTGGCATCAGGCACACATGTGGTGCCAAGACAAGCATGCAGGCAAAACACTAATTCACATAAAATAAAAATAAATACTTTTTTAAAAGAGTGAACACAGGTTGAAGACCTACCAACTGATTTTAAAGCCTATTCTAAACCAAAGTAAACAATACCACGTGATACTGCCAATGAGATAATCAGGGCAGAATAGACTAATTCATGGGGGGAAATAAACCCAGGGTCTTAAGCCACACCAACTCTGAATGGGCAACAGATATGAGCACAAAAGTAAAAACTATAAAAATGCTAGAAGAAAATGGGAAAGATCTTTAAAATATGGGGATAGACATTTTTAAGAAAGGACACAAGTTGGGCATTGGTGGCACATGCCTTTAATCCCAGCACTGGGGAGGCAGAGGCCTTGTCTACAGAGCAAGTTCCATGCCAGACTCCAAAGCAATACAGAGAAACTCTGTCACACACACACAAAAGAATTTCCCATTCTTACCTTCACTTAAAAATCAGACTTGTGAAGAATTTAGATTTATGACAGAAACAAAGAAATTGTAAGACTTCAGAGTAGATTCTATTGCTGCTGTTTCTACACTTTGAAGGCATTCTGTGGGGGTATAACATTCATAGTGCTTAGGGTGTTCTAACCATTTGAATCTGGTCTTTCTAGATAAGCCTGTTTGTGTAGAAGCAGGAGGAAGTATCTATACTTGGTCTTGGAAGTATCCTTTTGGCTTTGTGTCCTGGCATCAGTGCCTGGCTCCATTTGCTAAGCCCAGCTAACTGTAGGTCTCTCATGAATATTCACTGAGGAACTACTTGCCTGTCAGTCACATTTTGCACTCATTTTAAACAAGTAAATGTCTAGTTCTACCCCACCCAAGATCCAAGGTTCATTCAACATTCTGGCCTTTGGCTAGGAAACGCCAAGGGACCGTGTACATTAGAGACTATTAAAGGACAAATTTCCAAGTATGTTAGGAGAGAATTTCAGAAGAGTCTCTGAGCCTTTACATCCATGCAACAACATTGAGGGGCACTCTCATCCAGGGGCAAATTCATATACAAGGACTGATATGGGAGACCATTATTAGAAAACAAAAATTTCTGTTCAATTTGGATAGGCTTTGGCCTGGTCCAAGCTGTTATTGTCAATTTAGAGTCCTTGGTGTTAGGTATGTGCTTTTAGTTGAACAAGGAGTTACTTATTTGTGTTGTTTAATGGCTTTCCTCTTGTGTCACGGCAAAAAAAGATGCTATTCTTGCATAAAGAAAGACCACTGTTTTGCTCTTTCTTTCTTCCTGTCTGTTTCTCTCTTATTAGTCCTCAGGCAGATCCTAGTAACAAGCAAACAACTGCCAGCTTCCACCAGAAGGCTTTGGATGTGTGTCAGGGACCTTTGGGCATTAAATTGTAACGCTGACCTTTGCAGAAGAAGCTGCAACAGTTTCTCCATTGTGTCTGGTATTTTGAAGCTAGAAATACTGTATATAAAACCCCCAGAACAAACACCCAAGTGATCCACATGTGATTTGACCCAAAAGAAAGGAAGGAGCGGGGACAACCAGTGTTTCCACCAGCACAGAAAGGAAAATATTTCCCCACCCATTCAGCTCCTGATAACACAGTCTGTAACTCCAGGCAATATCAGAGAGTGTTTATTGCTAAGCTGATTACAAGGTAGTTTAAGAGCAAGAACTTGTCCCAGAGCTCCATTTTCAACAGTAACAGAGTTCTTTTCTCTCTTATTTGGAGAATTGGAGTAAGTGGGAGCCCTGAGCAGAATCTTCTTTGGGACATGGATCATATAGACTGATGATGCTATTGAGATCAAGATGGCTGAGATGGAGACAGACATTACATCCTAAGTATAGACAAAAGGCCTGGCATGAAGCTGGTGCTTTGTATTTATGCAGTCCATCGAATAATTTTTCATCTAACTCAATGTTATCCTGCACGCTCTCTAACCCCTGTTTACACAGTTGCAGAACATGGCATTACTAAGTCAGATCACATTATACTAAAGGCATCTTGATTCCAGAGGAGAACCTGGGGTTTGAGATATATTGCACAAGGTCTTTTTTTTTTTTTTTTTTTTTTTGATCACTAGGAAGCCTGTTATTGAAGAACAACTTACAGCCTGTCAGTACCACATTTCCTCTGTCTGTAATTGCTATACACTGTCATATTGTGGAGACAGGAGGGACAGTGAGTCAAATATGTTAGCTAGCTAGAAGTTAACCCTTTGAATTATGGAATATTGAGAGAACCATTGTTTAGAAGTGAGCCTAAGTTGGTAGCTAGAAGCAAAATAGTAGTCAACAAGCATTGAACTTCTCCAACTCTCACGTCTGAATATTTTCTTAAATCACATAGGCATGTGATACAAGGAACTTGAGAAATGGCGAAAGAGTTTACCCATTCTTTCTCTGTTCTTTGTGGTCACTGTAACCAGCCTTCCCAGAAGCTAAGTCAGGAAGCGCTAAGTGACTACATCTCACTGGGAACACAGGGCAAGTCTAGGCTCTGGCAATAGAGTGGGGGCAAGCAAGCCTAGAAGTAGAACTTCTCTACCAGGCTTCACATCTCTTTCCTTTTCCCGAGTGGTTAAAAAGGAGTATGGGCCTTGGGAGGGCTCACCTGCAGAGCCTGGCATGCTGCCTGCTGTCTGCCCCACATTACACAGGCCATCAAATTCCACAGGCCCTCGGAGATGTTTATTTTTGTGTTCTGTCGACTCTGTTCACTGCTTGAGCCACAGCAGGTCACACAAAGGACAAGGTGTAGCTGAGACGAGAATGGAGTGTAGTCATTTCTTTTCTTTCATTCTTCCTGCGCCCTAAGACTCAGAACCTAAACTTCCTTCTTGAAATAAAAAAGTTAGAAATAATTTTATGAAACCTTTTTTCCAGATCTGGCCTAGTCACCTTTCTTTCATTCCTCGTAAGAACATTTTAAAATGAATCATTTGATCCCACCTTCTGGTTTCAGACCCCAAACAGTATTGTCACAATGAACATCTCAGAACTAGGTCCCAGCTTTTTTGTATGTGAGAATGATCCGTGTATTCAAAAATATGCCCTTAGCCAGAATGGAAGTAGTCATTATTACTATTAACACAAATTATCTGATGGGATGTACAAAGACATCAGGTAAGGTGACCCTCACATTTTCAAATAAGCTGTGTTTTATGGGGGCTCACTAAGGCATTTCTATATATCTGAAAATCATGGTGACATGTAGTACATTCCACTGACTGCCAACATGGCACATATGTGTGCGGATTTACAGTCCCTAGACTTGTTTATTTGTCTCCCAGGCCCGAGGCTTCCAGAGCAGATGCCCCTCTCTTTATGCAGGACAGCCTTGGAGAATATGCTCTCTTACTGGTTAACAACATATAAGGTCCAACAGGAACTAGGTAGTGGGAGAAAATTCAACAGTGGTGCAATTCACAAAGGTATGGGCAGTTGAAAATCCAGTAAAGGTGACAGTAACAACCAACAGTGTTATTGCACGGTGCTTGAGAAGGCAAAGGGAGAAAACAGCTACAGGACCCTTGGTGTGTTGCTGTAAAAGTTCCCAGGGAAAGGGAAGCAGCCACTCTATAAAATGTGACTGTGAAACACTGAAGGAAAGAAATGTGTGTGCCATCCTCAGGGTCCTTCTGCCATCTGAATGCCAGGGTGGGGTTTTTCAACCCAGCAAGACGCCAGCTGATGCTGTCCATGCTGCCAGCTTCCAGAGCAGAGAGCAGGGTAGAAATCGGATGGTGGGTGAACCCGAAGAGAGCAATGGAAATGGCTGCACAGTAGCATAACCCCCAGGCTGGTTTGCCTTGCATGCACTAGGGCTGTGGTCAAGTCTGGAGCTGGTGCTCAGCCTCACACTTAAGCTACAAGTCTCTGCAGTCACTGAGTAGGATCTTTTGGTGTTCTGAATACAAAACTTACTTGTGAGATTAGCCTCCCCATTCTCTGTGAGACACAGGCACTTCCCGGCCTCAGCCAGTTGTCACCTTCAAACCTCAATCTCTGCTTCTCATCTTTCTGCCAAGCTGCAGGTTTCTTATCAGTCAGTAAGGTACCTTGAATGCACATGTGCAGAGAAGCACTAGCTAGTCATTTCTGGGAATACTTTAATTTTTAAAGATGAGTTTAGCTCTTCTACAGTTTTATGTGTGTATAATACTTTCTGATTATTCTCTCCCTACACCCTCTGTCTTCTCTTCCACCCATCATCCTCTTCTCCTTCTTGCCAGTCCCTTTCCCAGATTCGGGATTTCTAAAATAAAAAGAATCCCACATTCCTCTAAACAAAATTCTCCTCGCTTAAGAAATCTAAGGGTCCCTCAGCTCAGGTACAAAACCATTCGGTGAGGCCTTTAAGGCCATGTTATACACACACACACACACACACACACACATATATATATATATATGATGTCACACTGATGTCTGTATGTCCTACTAGCTAACTATATCACACTTCTGATTCTTTGTGAAACTCCGTGTGTGTGTGTACTCTCCACAGTGCGAGCATTTGTGTGTGTGTGTGTGTGTGTGTGTGTGTGTGTGTGTGTGTGTGTGTGTGTGTGTACTCTCCACAGTGCGAGTGTGTAGGTCAGAGAGCACTTCGAAGGAGGCAGTTCTCTCCTCGACACCTTGAGCTCAGCGATTGCACTCAAGTCTTCAGCCCTGAGCCTTTACCCCTGAACCATCTCACCAGTACGTTTTGAAGCACATGGAGCATTGCCTGCCATGAGGTTGGTCATGTATGTCTCTGCAACGCAACTCAGGGACAAGTTATAAAGTCACCTGGCTTTCTAAAACTCTCCCACCACATCCCTTAAGATTACTAATCTCTCTTTAATAGGCTTGAACTCCACTTGTAAGTCAAAATACATGGGAAAGCACATAATAAAAAATGTCATATATTAACAAATACTAATCTCTGCCCCTATACTATCAGCAGACGCATTCTCCATCTTTATTTATTTGTTTCAGTCTATTAATAATTTAAAAGCAAGAGACACTGGCATACAATCTTTATGTAGGTGCTCAAAAAGAATTGCTTAGCTAGAAGCTGAGGGTGTAGCTCAATTAGAGAGCACTTGACCAGCATGAGTAAATTCTCTGAGTTTGATACCCACCTACAGCCACACACACACACACACACACACACACACACACACACACACACACACACTCTTAAATACGTTGCTGTATCAAATAGTAGCATGTTTAAATGTTACTAGTAAATAAGTATTTTTAATATTTTTAAATATTTATTAGAAAGTAACTGAAAACAGATATTTTTCTTATAGTATCAAAAGGAAAAACTAAAAGACCCAACATCTTCATCCACTGTCAATTTTCCACTATTGAGATAATACAAAAGAGTCAAATATTGATGGGGAGAAACAAGAGGACTACAAATCCACGAGTCCCTTCAATGTTTACATGATTTTGGCTTCATTGCAGCATATAGCTGCTCCTCTCATTTGAACTGCACATAGAAATTCTTCACAGGAAAATTTTGTCAAATACATATGTTTCTATTTCTTTCCTTTTGATGATTTTTCCTAAGTGCTGTATGGATGATATATCCAACCATAAAGAATAATAAAGCCTTACAAATCAGTCTGAGAATCGTAACAACACACTAAAGGTACACATGTACTGGGCTCATTTCAAAAGGAAAACACACAATGTAATACCATAAATATACATGTATAAATACATGGGCACGAGAAAGAAAAAGGAAGGAAGGAAAGAAGGGAGAGAAGGAGGGAATGAGAGAGACAGGGAGGGAGGAGGGAGGGAGGGAGGGAGGGAGGGAGGGAGGAGGGAGGGAGGGAGGGAAGAAGGGAGGGAGGGAAGAAGGAAGGGAGGGAGGGAGGGAAGAAGGAAGGAAGGAAGGAAAGAAGGAAGGAAGGAAGGAAGGAAGGAAGGAAGGAAGGAAGGAAGGACTGAAAAACTGTAACACAGAAGGGACAGCATTTGGTTGGAACAAGCATCCTCAAAGTTCTGCAATGTGGCTGAGGGCTTGAATCATACTGTTTAAAAAATAGTCATTCCAAGAGTCCATGAGATAGATACATAGCTACAGGAAGTCCCTGGCTGTCCCAAAAGCTACCTCCTGGATGGCTGCCTAGACTACACTCTGAGTCCATGAAGGGGAGGTAACCATATTGTTTGGGGGTCAGTTATGTACCCAAAAGTTTTAAGTCTTTTCCTTAATGTTTTAATAGTGTGTGTGCATGCGTGTGTGTGTGTGTGTGTGTGTGTGTGTGTGTGTGTGTGTGTGTGTGTGTGTGTGTGTGTGTGTGTCCAACCTAGCTTGAGATGTCTGAAAACTTTTGGTCTTCCTGAGAGAGGGTTAAGATGTCAAGGCAGCCAGGGTTTTCCTGTGCATTGACTTGCGAGAGGTTCAATAATAATGCATACTTTACAAAATTTAAAATAATAAAGTAAGCTTGTATTTTGGCTCACAGATGTAATCTTAGCATTTAGGGCCAAGGCAGGAGGGTTGCTATGAGTTCAAGGCAAACCTTTGTCACTAGAAAGTAAGACTCTGTCTAAAACAGCAGCCATAAGAATGGCTCAGTAGGTAAAGGTACTTGCCAAACAGATCTGACTACTTGAGTTTAATTCCTGATAACACAAAGGACTGAGTTGTCTTCTGCCTCCACATCCATACCACAGCACACAAGAGCCTCCCTCCTTCTGCACACATGAAGGATTCAATACAAATTCAAAATTTTGAAAATTGGCTTGTGACTTGCTACAACCTGTTTAGCAGGGGATATGTGCACAGATAGATATTCGAGGGCTTATACGAATAAAATAAAAGGTTTATCCCAGTCTGGTCTTTGATTAAAATCTTCCAAACTGCTTTCCTCTTATAAAGTGATGCAATATTTGGTGAGTAAATAACACAGAGAGCAAGTCCACAGAGAGCTGCCCCTCACACAATGAGAATGCTATGTTCTCTTAGCATGTTAGGTTCCCATGAGGAAATCACTTTGGTTTCTTTGATGAATTTCTTCAGAAAATGCCGATAATGGAAAAATAGTCTTACTGCAGGCTAAGTGATAAGAACAAGTTAATGTTTGCAAGCTGTAAATAGGTAAAAGCTCAAATCACGCTGAATAGCTCTCCAATTTGTTTTTGGCCTTGAATGGGCAGCAGTCCTGTCTCTTCCACATGCTACAGCAGGCTTCGAGTCTTTAAATAAGATAATCTGAGGAGAGTGAATGAACGTTTTCATTTCTGGCAAATAACCATCTGCAACACTGAAAAGCACAATTTAGGCTCTTATTCCTCATATCTTTAACCCTCACTCTGCATCTAGAAAAGACCCCCCAAATTATGCAAATTTAATTTACTGAGTCTCATACCTCAAGATTGATACCAATCAAAACAGCCCAACAAAGGCCAGTAAATGGCCATGGTCTACACTGCCAATCTACTACTCTTTCTTCTCGGGTGCATGCCTATGACTCATGTCCAGTGACTTTTCCTCTGGATTCCATGCAACAAATTTGGTTTTATGTATTCCAGCCCCCACTTATAGATGGATGACCGACTTGTCTCAATAGGGAGCATCTCAGTCAGACCTATAACCAAGAATGAGAAGCCCTAGTTAAGAATCTAACAGTAGAGAGCAGTAAGTCAAAAAGAAAAGAGGAAAACAAGACCCAGAAAATTTAACAGCTTGAACCCATTCTTTCTAGAAGGAAACACATCTGAGTACTTTATTAACCTGACTGCCAAGCTGGGTCAGGTGTGACACACTGTCTATATAAGCCCACCCATGCTGCCTAACAAAACACTGCGTACTGCAGGGCTGAAACAACTGCAACGTATTCTCTTACAATTCTGAAGAGCAGATTTTCCAGAAAATTCAGCTCCTTGTGAGAGTTCCTTTTCTGGTTTAGAGAACATACCTACTTCACCTGGCATTCCTTGGAGCATATGCATGGGAAAGAGGAAAAACTGGAGTTCCCCAGTATCTCTTCTTACAGAGTGCTGTGGTTTGAACACAGTTTTTCCTTTGGCACTCATGCCGAAATTTAATCCCCATTATGAGCTATTAAAATACAGGACCAGTTGGGATCTTTGAGAAGCAATTAGGGCTCTGCCTTCAGGAATGGATTCATCCATTATGCCATTAATGGCTTAATATTGACGTGGGTTACTTCTGGGGTGTGTTTTCTATAAAGCCAGTTTAGTTAGGTCCTTCTTACACTTTCTGTTTCTCACAATGTGGTGCCTTGTGCTGCCTCAGGACTCAACAAACAGGAAGGCCATCTTTAAAAGGTAGCTCCTCCATCTTGGACCAGAGCCATAAGCCAAAATAAACCTCATTTCTTTATAACTCATTGTGCTGTGCTGGTCAGTTTTAATTGTCAGCTTGATACAACCAAGAATCACCTGGGAAGACAGTCTTGCTTAGGAATTATCTAGATGAAGTTGGCCTGTAGGCTTGACAGTGGAGTGTCTTAAGTGTTAGTTGGTGTAAGAAGACCCAGCTCATAGGGGGTGGCACCATTCCCTAGGCAAGGAATTCTGAACAGTATAAAAGAGGAGAAAGCTAGCAAGGGCAAGCGAGGGTGTGTTTACTCTCTCTCTCTTTGCTCTCAACTTTGGCTATAACGCAAGTAGCTGCTTGAGTTTCTGCCTTGACTTTGACAAAATGATGAGCTTCGAATTATAAATCAAATAAACCCTTTCAACCCCTGTGTTGCCTTTTGTCAGAGTATTTGTCACATGGATATGAATAAAACTAGGGCATTTGCCATGTCTTAGATACTGTGTTTTGGGCAATAGAAAACAAACTGAGACATAAGGAAACTAATTCCATTAGACCAGCCGCCACTCTTAAGACCTCATTTAACCATAATGACTTCCTTGCAGGCACTGTCAGCAAATCAAGTCTTATTGAGGGCTAGGGCTTCAGCATATGGAGTTTGAGAGACACAAACATGCAGCCAGTGATAAATCCTTTCAGCTCATGAAGTTTGGAGAGTCCCTGCTGGCTGCAGCCTAAAGTCATGGGACATTTAGGGCCACATGCTTACTACAGTGTGGCTTAGGGTAGTGATGAATTTTGAGGTCAGCCCGCCCTAAAGAGGACAGGAAGCTCTGACTTAATGAAGGGAGTAAATCACTGAGCTGCTGACTAGGACACAATAAATCAAAGTGATTCTCAAAAGCAGAGAGGCATGCTAGGCGTAAGTGCTTAAATGGACTCACCACCTGCCCTACCCTGGCTTTACACGTGTGTTTTCATTCAGGTTGGCTCATTTAGACCTCACAGGAACCCTCAATGGCACTGTAGCTGAGAACACAATTCTGGGACACCCAAACCCCTGCATTTAAACCTCAACTTGTGCGTTTTTAAAAGCATACTCCTGATTAAGTGTCTAGCCCTTCGGAACCTATTTTTCTCACCTGCTAAATGAAGACACATGAGCAACTTAAACCTTCAAAAAACTTTGTAAACAACTTGTTTTTTTTTTCATATCTGGCAAGGTGTAAAACCTAAACTATTTAGAAATTTTATCTGCTTCCTGGTAGAGTATTCTTATGTTCTACTGTAGAATGGTTTGTTACCTCGTTACAGGGCACTGCTATAGATCAAAAAATCCTGCTCCTCAAGTTATAACCAAATACCTAGCCCCAAGGATTCCCAGACATTTCAATTCACAAATCTGAGAGTTATGTAACTTAACTGATGTCTGTAAAGTCATGCTCTGGAACAGCTGATAAGGGATACAAGTGTCTCAATTCCTGGATTGCTTTTATCACAACTGTCATTTTGAAGATGAGGAAACTGGGACAAAGAGACTCCAAATAGTCTGTTTAAGCCACCAGCTGGCAAGTGGCACAGTAGCCATGAACTCCAAAGCCTTTGCCCTCAACCCTCACTTTGCCATCTTCACAAGTAATGAAGGTTCCATTAAATAAAAGATAACCTGTTTAAGAAAGTTTTTTAAAAAATTATTTAGGGCCTGGCATGGTGGTGCACACTTTAATTCCAACACTCAGGAGGCAGAGAGCTCTGTGAATTCGAGGACAGCCTGATCTACATAACAATTCCTAGGCTAGCCAGGGCTATTGTAAGGGCCTGTTTCAAAGAAACAAAAAGTATAATAAAATAACATTAGAACATTTTCCACATCAATTGGAAATTTTGTATGTCTGAATGGAAAACAAACTGAGCTTCAAGGGAAATTTAAAATGATCCCTGCCCCCAGGAAAGGGGACCTGCCAGTGTGTTTTGCTTCATGATGGGCACCTCCATAGCCTTATTAATCAGACCAGGAGTGTACACTCATTCCATAGGACTGAATTAGGCTAGAGCTCAGAGATACTGAAACAAGAAACTAATACGATAAACACCAATAGTTCCCAAGCAGGGGTAATTTGACCCTCAAAGAATATTTGGCAAAATGTAGAGACAAATTTGGTGGTCATAATTGGGGTATGAGTCAGAGTAAAACATGAGTCAGAGAAAAAAAACCCAACAAGCACAATATGTTTATACATAGGAAAACAGAAGCCTAACTAGATTAGCAGGAGCACACTGGAGAAGTCCAAAATTCATTTAAATGGAAACAGGTTTTTGCATTTCAAATGCCAATTAGGAGCTACCTTGGTATCCAGTAGACAGAGCAAAGAATGCCAATAAACATCCTATAATGCACAGGACATTCCTGGAAAAATAAGTAAAAAGAGCTGTATCACCCCAAATGTCAATAGCCATGCGATTATGAAACTGAACTAGACCCAGAACAGAAAATCATGCAACATCAAAGAGGAAGAGAATGGGAAATGCCACGTGTTGGTGCCAGTGCCTCCATAGACCCCTATTTCATCTGCTCATGATGTCCACTGGCTCCTCCTGCCCCAGGCTCCCTGAGACACTTTAAGCCTCTAGTCTTCATGTATGTGAACCATTCCACAGAACCCCCCCCCACCCCTTCTGCCTAACTCCGGTAATGAGTTGATGCTACCTACACCCAAGGATGCTCGAGACAGGCTTAGGGGAGATGAGCTCAGATGGCAGGAAGAGAAGAACAAATCAGTCAGAAGTCACAGCCCCTGTAAATGCACATGGTTGAGAAGGTGTACATGGAGATGCAGAGGAAAAGATGGAGAATAATGAAAGAAAGAAAACAAATCAGGGTAAAGAAGACCCCAACAAGCCTAGTATATTTGTGAGCAGGAAAAGGAAGAGCCTAGACAGACCCACACAGATGAACACAAGGAAGGGCAAAGTAATGTTGAAAGATGCAACAAGATACACGGTTGTGAAACAGACTTGCACACATATATGTAAGTATACCAATCGTAGTTCATCCGTTAAACAATTAAAGGGAAAATCAAGAAAGTGTACCACAGACTTGCCCTACAGGACAATCTGATGGAAAATGGCACCTTTAAGAATTAATTGCTATGCCTTTACTGTCAGCACTCGGAAAGCAGGGACATTTTATTAATTAGTGATTGACATGGAAGGACCCAGATCACAGTGGGTGGTGCCACCCTTGGACAGGTAGTCCTGGGTAATATAAAAAAGCCGGCTAGGCAAGCCATGTAAAGCCAGCCAGTGAGCGACATTCTTGGATAGCCTGTCTCTTCAGTTCCTGCTTTCAGGTTCCTACCCTCACTTACTATCATAAGATGAAAAACAAAAAAACAAAAAACAAAAAACTTTTTTCTCCGAGTTTCTTTTGGTCACAATTTGTTTATCACAGCAATAAAAACCTAACTAAGACATCATCTTTCCAGGGTTCCACAGGTGTAAATAAATTTTATTCCTTTCTGTTCAACCTTTCAAATAACTAGACGAGTCAGGAATCATGTTAGAAGCAGAGTGAAGATGAAAAGGAGTTTGCAACACAAAGCAGACACACGTAGGGCCTTTCCTGAAGTGATTTTTATCAAAGCAACTATAACAATACCACTGGTTCCTTCAATGCCAAAGATTTCGGTACAGCCAGAGATTAATTAACCTGTCAAACAGTACAGCCAGTAAACCAGACTTGAGCCATGGTCCTGGCTCCATTTCAACTGGGCAAATTAACTAAGTGCTTATCACACACTTTTCTTAAATAACTACAAAAACAGTAATGTTTAGTATTGAGTTTTTGGTTATCCAATGTGAAAGTCTACCAGCATTATTATTAAATAGAAGTATGTTAAATTAAGCAATCAGATCCATCAGTCCAGCAGCCCAAAGGACCTGAAGTTAGTTATCAATAATGACCTGTCTTGTCTCATATATAGTGTTATAGAAGTATTATTGGTTCCTTTTTGAAGGTTATTTGGTAATGCTTATCAAAATCAATTAACTTCTAACCCAGTACTTCCACACTCAGGAATTTGCCATATAGTCTCCCTCCCCCCAAATCCTCTGATATTTGTGCAGGAGTCATCAGCATGACCTGATATGAAAAGCACTGGACTATGGTGCCATTAACAGAGAATCAGTGTGTGAGCTGTGATGAGTTCAGCAGAGTGAACACACCCAAGTCTACTTCCTCCTAATGCACCACTGATAATTAAAAACTGAAAAGAACCTAAGCCACAGGATAAAGAGAGCAGGAGGAAAGGTGATGGCAAATAAGAGACGTCAAATAAATTTTGGAAGCCGGGAAGTGAATGAACAGATGGTATCTGACTTAACAAAACAGGAGCCACCGAGACCCAGAATGCAAACTGAGCTACCTCACCCCCAGCTCCTGGCATCCATCCCACAGTTACCCTACTGCATGAGGGGTCTAAACAAATGCACTTTAACACACACACACACACACACACACACACACACACACACACACACACACACACACACACAAACACTTTGAATTTTCTAGTAGCTGAGACTGGCTTTGAACTCCAGATCCTCCTGCCTCTAATCCTGGGTGTCGGGATTATCAGGTATCTGCCATCATGCCTGGACCCATTTCTATCCCTCTTTGAACAAACACTCAAATAGTGGCAGATAGGAGACAATGTGAATAAAAGTGACTCAATTTTCAGATCCCAGAAAAAAAATCAATAATGGAAGAGAGAATTTCTAAAGTATACTGAGTATGGAATGGGCTAAAAATAAAAATTGTGGGAAGTCCTAAAAGTCCCAACCCTTTCCCCTGATAATCAGCTTTCCCTTTTGGAAGAAAACTGGTGCTGAGTGTGTTTATTCTGTAGAAATGCCACAGACTATCTTTGGAAGGAGCAGACAGCTGGGTGAGTGGGGAAAGGTAAAACACCAGACAAAGCAATCAGGTTATCATGGTGAGTGGTGAAGTACCCCTAAACACAGCCACTAGGACTCCAGCCAGGGGTCTAGCTACCAAAGACTCAAATGGGTGTGGTGACACTGACCAAAAGGAGAGATAAGATCCTGACATTTGGGAGCATTCCCCAGGAACTTCAAGCCATCGCTGTGTGGAAGGCTGCTGACTTAACAAAACTTGCTAAACCCCTTGCCTTCTAATAAGCTTGTCAGTGAGCCATTCTGAGACGAACAGACAGACACAGATCATCAAATAATTAAGAGTTTAATTATTAACATTACTAAGAACTATATTAACCATTAATATAAAATTGGAGAGATGAATCAAGCAAGAAAAGACTTCAGAGAAACAAACATAATTCAGAGCATGAAAGGGCAGGCAAGCATGAGAAAGAAAAAGTTTAAAACATCCAAGGATGGGGTGGAATGGTGGCTAGGTGGGAAAATTTGTTGCTCTGGCTGGGAATCTGGGTTCAGTTCCCAGCACTTACACTATGGTCCCAACCATCCATAACTCCAGTTCCTAGGGATCCAAAAGACATGCTCTTCTGACCTCCCTGGGCACCAGGCACATGTGTGGATTCACATGCATACATGCCAGCAAAACACATATCCACATACAGTAAAATAAACTTAAATAGAAATTAAAAATAAATCCAAGGAGACAAATGGATGGCACATAAATGTGACAAGAATAGAAACCTACAAAGAAAGAGACATTGAGACAGCCAGATGGCTTAGCAGGGATGATGCCACATATGCCTGAACACCTGAGTTTAACTCCCCCAACCCAGGGTGGCAAGAGAGAACCAACTACCTAATGTTGTCTTCTGACCTACACACACACACACACACACACACACACACACACACACACACAAACACACACACACACACAGGCATACACATGCACATATCCATATAACGCACACAATGATAATAAATTAAAATTTTAGAAATAAAGAAAAACATTTGAAAACTGAAAAAGAGCCTTTGGAATTTAAATTATGATAATGGAAATGTGGAATTTAGTAGAATTGGAAGACATGGTTGAAAAAATATCCCACAAAATACACAAGAGCACAAAGATATATGAGCTATTATAAAGAATAAAAAACTCATAGGTCCCTGGGTGGTGCACATGCCTTTAATCCCAGCACTTGGGAGGCAGAGGCAGGCCAATCTCTGTGAGTTCAAGACCAGCCTAGACTACAAGAGCTAGTTCCAGGACATCCTCCAAAGCCACAGAAAAGCCCTGTCTTGAAACCACCTCCCCCCCAAAAAATAAAATAAAAATTCACAGGTTAATTTGGGAAACTCAAAGTCCAAGTAGTACAATTCACAAGAACAATGAGTAAATAAATGATGAAAGAAATGCAATAAAAACTCAATCCCATTTCAGGTCCAATAAAATTGATGTAAAGACCCACATCCCCTTATTGCACACTTTCGACCAAAACCAACTAAATATGTAAATCAAAAGCATGACAAACACAATGCAACAATGCTGCTTATCCATGACTTTGTTTTTAGCAATCATAGTTACCTGTATCAACCTTGGTCTAAAAATATTAACAGAAATAGTACTCAGGAGGAAGAGTCAGGAGGATCTCTGTGAATTCAAGAGCAGCCTGGCCTACAAAGCGAGTTCCAGGACAGCCAGCACTGTTAAACAGAGAAACCCTGCCTTCAAAAACAAGTACATAAACAAAAAATCCCAGAAATAAATAATTCATAAGTCTTAAATTGCCATTTCTGAGGAGTATGATAAAAGTCCACACTGGTCTTCTTTCTTCCCACCCAGAATGACTCATTCCCCTAATTGTGACCTACCCTGTGGCAATGTAGAAGGGCCACATTCATACAGCCTTTAATTAGAGTATATCATTAGAATTCTTCTGTTTTATTTAATTATACTGTTAACCTATTGTTTGTGGCATTTATAAATTAAACTTTTGGGTGTATATGTAGAGGGGAAAGTATAGAGTTCAGCACTATTTACAGTTTTACAATAGGAGTCTTGGAAATATTCCCACAGAGGTGGGGGGTTCCTGGATCTCTAATGGCTAAAAAGAGTGGGAAGAATTCTAAAACAGGAATCAAAAAGCTCCAATCAAAAAGGAAATAACTGTTATATTTGACTATCTTGAAGTCAACAACTATGTTCATAAAAGAACATGGTTTATTTTGTATGTTTGCTTGTTTTTTGAGACAAGGTCTCCTATATCCCAGGCTGGCCTCAAGCTTGCTATGGAGCTAAGGATCACCTGGGATTTATGATCTTCCTGCCTCCACCCATCAAGTGTAGGTGTGAAAGGCATGCAGCACCATGCTCTCAGGCCTGGGGAATCAAACCCAAGGTTCTGTGCAAACTAGACAAGAACTCCATCAATTGAGCTACACTTCCAGGTTTTAAAGGATGTCGAGAACTTAAAGTGAAGCCAGAGTGAGAGGATGTATCTACCGTATCTGTAACCAGCCAACGGCCTCCACCAAGAATATAGGAGGAATACCCAGGAAGCAGCAAAGGTCTCATTTGTAGTCACAGAAATACAAGTTGCAAGGACAAGAGGCAAGCAGTGTGCTGTGTAAGTGTAATCGCAGCAACAGGAGACTAAGTCAGCAAGTTCATTCAGCCTGGCTCGTTAGTCAGGCCCTGCCTCTGAAACAGAATAACACAATACGATACAGAGAAATGTATACCCTAATGTAAACAAACTGCTGTAGTTAATACGGAATCATTATTGACTCATCAAAACATAACAAATTTATCATACTAATGTACAGCGTTAATAATAGAGGAAAGTGCGGGTGGCCAGAGGGAGTATATGGGAATCCGGCATCTTCTAATGTGACGTGCTAAGAATAAGTGACCACGAGTGCTCAGCCCTATAGGACATTTTTTGTCAACACCCCCACCCCAAAGCTCAGAGAACACTGAGGAAAAGAAGAGAGGAAAAATGAGGATGTGGAAAAGTGCTGTGGAACGCCGTCTCCTTGACATGCCCTGGCTATTGCACTACGTGTATGCATATAAAGCCAACCAAAATTCCAGCATGGCTGGAGGAGGAGCTCGTGAGGCCCCGCCCTTCCTGGGGTGTATTCTCGCTGAAAGCTGATGGGTGAAGGAGCGTCATTCTTCCTTGGGGCTGTGGTTACTGCTAAGTTGCCTATGCTCCGGTGGATGCTCCACACCCATGCCTATGCGCAACATTAATTGGACCCAATGCATTGTAAAGAAAAAGAAGAGGAGGAGGAGGAGGTGGAGGAGGAGGAGGAGGAGGTGGAGGAGGAGGAGGAGGAGGAGGAGGAGGAGGAGGAGGAGGAGGAGGAGGAGGAGGTGGCTGGGGTGGGAGGGAGCATGAAATTGGGAGGGGATCTCTTGGGAAGTATCCAGGGGCAGCTGGGGGAAGGGAATGGGGGCGGCTATGATGGTATTTCATTGTATATGTCTATCAAAGTCTCAAAGAATAAAGATTTTAAATACAAATAATTAGAAAAATAAAAGTGTCCTTAAAAAGAGAAAGTCTGTTAATTAAATGCTCATGCTCACATTGGGATAGCCCCCCTCCCCCAGAGACACACCAGACAGATAAACAGTCATTTTGAAGTTAGGAAAGATGTGAAGGCAGGGGGCTTTCATATGCCATTGGTGGAAGTGAAACTTTTTGCGATTAGTTTTGAAAACTGCCAGTGTCCGTAAAAGTTGAAGACGGACATTGCACATGATCTATGCTATGCCAAGAGAAATAAATATACAAATACACCATGACACATGTGTGAGAAATGTGTGACAGAATCCTTGACACCTGCAGTGCCATTAAACATCAGATATTCAAAGAAGGGCCATTGTACAGATGGGGAGACAGACGGACAGATAGGCAGGCAGGCAGACACACACACACTCAACACACACACTCAACACACACACAGACACACACACACACACACACACACACACACACTTCAGCTTTTCTTAGATTATCACATCTACGTTGTGCTTATGAGCTTTTACCTTTCTCTATTCCTGTACATCTTTTCTTTCACTCTTACTCCAGGGCTGGCTGTGTAGCTGTGTGGCTGGCCCAATCTTTTCTTGCCCCTTGATCTTCTCCTCCTAGATTTCTCCTTTTATTTATTCTCTCTGCCTGCCAGCCCTGCCTATCCTTTCTCCTGCCTTGCTATTGGCCATTCAGCTCTTTATTAGACACATTGGGCATTTTAGACAGGCAAAGTAACACAACTTCACAGAGTTAAACAAATGCAACTTTCGGGAATGTAACATGTTTTTGCATCATTAAACAAATGTTCCAGAGCATAAGCAGATGTAACACATCTTCAAATAATATTCCACAACACTATGGTGACAAAGACATCAAGTTACAGAGAAAGCAGCGCTATTTATTGGACAGTACGTCACTGCTTAAAGCTTTAATGATTTCCTAACTTTACCTATGTATGGTCAGAGTATCTTGAATGACCTGACCCTTCAAATCCTCAAACATCACCTTCCATCATTGTACCCATCTCAGTGAAACAGCTTTCCAGACAGTCGTTCCATTCTTAGAAAATGCCAACCTCATTTCTGCCTCAGGCTCTCAGGCTTGCTCTTCCCTGTCTTCCGAGAGCCAGTGCTTTGTGCCAGTCTGGTCTCCATTCATGAGTCTCTTTCTGGGCCACTGAGATGACTCAGTGGGTAAAGGAGATTGAGTTTGATTCTCAGAACCCAGGTAAAGATGGAAATAGAGAACTGACTGTGGTACACACACACACACACACACACACACACACACACACACACACACACACCCCGCACCATGCACACAGACACACACAAGAACAGTAATGGCACTAATAAATTAAAAAAGAAGCAATTTAAGTATCTTTCTGAGACTCCCCACAATTCTATGGCACCTCTGTCCCCAATCCCTAGTAAGCCTGGATTAAATGAAGCTTTTCACTCACTTCACCACACACAGGTCATGATTTGTCTCTTTCACTAATTTATTTACCTGTTAATCTTCAGACTGCTGATATAAACTCCAGAAGGAAGAAACTTCCTCCACAGGCATTAAGGAAATTAGGGACACTTCCTTCACATATGAAAAATGCTTACTGAATTATATAACATATCAAAAGACTTATTTTTTGTGTAGCTGGCTTCTATAATTTTGCATTATCTTCATTTATTTTTAAAATGTCCTGTTAAACAAATGAGACTTTATCTAGCATCATTATGTAAACATAGGTTTGTTTAATTTCAGAAAAGTTAAAAATAAAAGCAGAAAACAGAAGCAATTCCTCCTGACAAAAGAGAAAATCCCATGTAAGTTAATGATATCTAATCCACAGTGGCTATTCCAATCTCACTCCAAACTATGCAAGGTCTCTGCAATGCTGACCTCTGCCCCCATGGGCCTGCACAAACTGCTCTCTTTGAGGCTTTTTGCCTCCTGTGTGGACAGTCTGCTTGAAGAAAATGAAGCACAAAATGATTGCACATTGTGCGGTGGAGAGAAAAAGGCAATCTCTAGTGAGGGTGTGACTAAGTGCATTTCTAAATCTACATAAATCAAAGGCACAGACACTGGTCACAGGTAGTGACCTGAAGACAACCTTGGAACCAGATAGGTCAAGAGACGTAAGAGTATTCCTCAGTGTATGATGAGGCTACACACAATCCAATAAACCCACAGATTTTGAAAATACCCTTAAGTAGAGTGACTGGAGGGGCAGTTCCATGGCTCAGCTCTTTCCTAGCATGCAAAAAAAGAGAGATACAAAGACAGGAAGGAAGATACAGAAAAGAGAGGTAGGGAGGAGAGGATGGAGAGAGAGCAAAGAATACCACAAGCTAAAAATATCTCTGATATACCTAACCTATGAAACATCATAGCTTCGTCTGAACTACCTCATACTCAGAGGTTTTAGCCTACCTCTGGTTGTTTAGCCTTCAGCTTGTCAAAATAATCCAGCAAAAGAGCCTACTTCATAATCAAGTGTTCAATGTCTCATGTGTGCACACATAGGCATTGTGTGTGCTGGTAACACAGGAACCCAGCACACTGTGGAGTATGAATTACTCTCCCTCAAAATCATGTGACTGACTGGGAGCTGTGTCCCACTGTCAATGTCCAGCATTAAGGTAGCTTACTGAATATTGCTAGCCTGACAAAAAAAGATTAAAATTCAAAATTTGAACTACAGTTTCCACCAAATATAAGTTTAAAAATAACTATAAGTTGTCTTAGTTTGTTTTCTGTTGCTATGGTAAAATACTCTGACAAAAGCAACTTAAGGGACAAAGGGTCTAATTCAGCTCCCAGTTTGGGTTACAGTCCATTACAGCAGAGAAGGCAAAGCACCAGAAGCTCCAAGTGGCTGATTACATTGTGTCCACAGAAGAAGGCAATGAATGCAGGGTGGATCTCAGCTCACTTACTCTGGTCTTACACAGTCTAGGTTCCCCTGCTTAGGGAATGGTGCCACCTACAGTAGGTGGTCTTCCCATCTTATTAACACAATGAAGACAGTCATCCACAGACAAGTTGAGGGGCCCAGCTCCCAGGTGATTTTAGATTCCATCGGGCTGACAATTCACACTAACCATTAAGTCAAACATCTCCATAAATGGAGGACCTCTGTAATTGGTGAGCAAAACCCCACAGTTAGATTGGCAAGAATGCTACTGGTGGAGTGCAGTGTCCCCACCACATCTGGGCCACTAAGGCCTATTCTAGCCAGGACTACTGTGACAGGGAGGAACAGGCTGCCTGGAAAGACAGTCATGGAGCTAGGCAAGCCACTGCTACAGAAAGCCAGAAGCAAAGAAGGAAGGGGAACAGAAAGCCAAACCCTGTAGGCTTCAGCTGTTTCTGTATGGAAAGTCTGCGAAATCTGGCCACGGGGACAAAATGCTGAGGAGGAATAAAATCAGTAATACTGTTGCTCAGTTGTAAAATGTTAAAAAAAAATAATGGAGAAAACTTCACCTCCACATTGCAATATGATCTTCATTGCAACTCCCTGCCTGCAACCAGTCACCAGCCCTCACTTCTTCCCTTATCTGAACAGAGGCAATGTGGTCATGTAAGTCCCAACAGCCCAAGCTCAGGCAGAGTCAACGGTCTCCTGTCTACTGATTCAGCTTCTCGGTCCTCAGATTAAGCCAGGCAGAAGTATATCCCAACAACAGTAACAGAAGCAAATGCACACTCTAGAAAAATGCCCCCGAAGACTGATTAAAATGGAAAATCTCAGATAGTCTCTTACCTGGCTATAAAATAGCCCTTAAACAGCTGTACCTGATGCCTGGGACATCAAACTCTTTAACAATGGAAAACAAAACAAAAACCTTCTAATCCACCTTCTCAACCTGCACATAAGTCCAATAAGGCAAACCGAATAACATTAATGGGTTCATCTTAACTTTTTTAAGGTAGTAACTAGCTCCATGGAAATGTTTCCCCGCTCCTTTTTTTTTTCTTCAAGTTGCTCTATCTTGGCTGCCTTTGAAGCTGAGATGAGCGCTTGCTGTGGGCTTTAAAGCCTACTGGAAAATTACAGACCACGCAGTTTCACAGAACAGGAAGTGTACTTCCCTTCCACTTGCAGTCAGCTACGGTGACCTGACAACCTTGGTAAGTGAACAAACGGGAAAGGAGAGAGCTTTGTGCTGAAGACAGAGAAGGGCGGGGGTGTGCAAGGTGGCAGAGAGGCAAGTGTGGGGACCTGATCTGCTGCCAGGAAGCCCTGGTTCTGCTTCACTTCACAGAGGGACACATGGCAGCGGGTCCCCAAGCACTGGCGCATCCGAGGCTAGCCTTGGCATGTGCAATGTTAAGCAGGTTTAAATCAAATGCAGGTTGGGCACTGCCAGAGCAATGGGGAATGACCATGAACTTGGGAAGGGAAGCAGCTTGACTCCCAATTCAGAACACTTGTCATGGCCATATTATAAATGTCTAAGGCAGGACAAGGAGAAAATTGGGTAAAAAGACAGCAACAATAAGCTGTGTCCCACACCCCGCCCCCCACATAAACTGGTAAATTGTCACTATCTGTAGGAAATACTTCAGAGAATTTATTTATTCATTTACTTATCTCTTTACAAGTAAATATACAAGTAAATATTTAAATATAACTTTTTAAGAGTAAAATTGCAATAGGCTCCAAAGCTACACAGAGAAACCCTGTCTTGAAAAAACAACAATAACAACAAAAAAGAATAAAATTGTAACTTTGCATGCATTACAATGGTGATTGAAAGAGCAAAAGAAAAAATAATGTGTTGACAAGGACATAGAAGAATTGGAACCCTGATGTCTTTCTGATAATATTGTTAAATGATGTGGCCTCTGTGGAAAACACTGTGATGTTACAAAGAGAATTACCAGAGAATCCAGCAATTTTCCTCCAATAACTAGAAGCAGGCACTCAAACTGCTATGTGGACACCCATGTTCACCATTGCTCTATAATCCCAATCTCCCAATAGTGGAAGCAACTCAACCCGAAACGAAAGTCTATTGACCGGTGAATGGATAAGCAGAATCTGTTCTATAATCTTCATGTAATAGTGCCAAGCTTTTTTTGTTTGTTTGTTTGCTTGTTTGTTTGTTTGAGACAGGGTTTCTCTGTGGCTTTGGAGGCTGTCCTGGAACTAGGAAGGGAATTCTCATATATGTTACCATACAAATGAAGCATGAAGGAAAAGACTGTGTGAGTCCAGTGATGTAGTGTGTCTGGAACAGACAAAGTAATACATACAGGAAGTAAAATGCCAGCAGCTGTACAGAGGGGAGAATGGGGCTAGTGTGTGTGGAGTTTCTATTTGGAAACATAACAAGAGTATAGAGATGGATGCTGACAACATATGCAACACTCTGGATCTGTTCCCGACATAAAACAAAAACTATTCTTGGTCCTTGCCCTGGTTTCCTGGCACATAGCTCCTAAAACACTTGAAATTTTTAGAAAACATAAAGATCTTGGAAAACTTAAGTGTCTTCTTGTATGCTAATGAGGTGACTGCTGGTTGGGGACTGATGGGGGCTCCAAATGCCAGATGAATTATCCGTGTGACTGGAGGGTTGGAATGTGCATTGATGCCTCACCCCTAACTTTGGAAAGAGAGACAGAGGATCGGGACAGTGGCTTGATGACCAGAGACAAATGATTTACTCTACCACGCCTAAGTGATCACTCCTCCATAAAATCTTAGAAAGCAAGGCTTCAAACAGCATCTCGGGAGGAGGAAACACAAAAGTGCATCCACATGCCAGTAGAGTGGTGCAACCCCACATCTCCCTGGGTCAGCTTCTGCTGTGACCTCACTCTAGCCTATCTTTTCAACAGGCTGCTGGTTTTTATCCTTCAATGTATCCTTTGGAGTAACCACTACATAGTCAAGCAAGTCATATTCCTAAATTCTGTGAGCTGTTCTAGCACACGAGCAAAGGTGAGAACCTCGGGACCCCCTGACTTGCAACCAGACTGCTAAAATCTAGATGAAAAAAGCTGAACTTGCCATCAGCATCCCTTATGTAGCAGTTTCCTCTGAGTTCAAAACCTCCATCATGGAGGGTAACTGAAGCTACCAGATGTTAGAAAGGAAGAGAAACAAGATGAAATATTCCACCCTGAAGGGAAGCTTAACCTCAGGAAGTAAACAACTCAAAGTCCTTAGGAAGCTCCTGAAACTGACCAGATTCACTAGGCTCCTTCTTTCCATATATAAACTGTAAAGACTACTGACAGACTCTCTCAGACAAGCTGAGCTGTCTAGAAGAGGCTCAGACCCGTGGAGTCACCTGAAAGAAAACAGAAGATCATCCAAGCTGCCCAGGAAAATAAAACAGAGACCAGCATAGCTGCATCTGTTTTAGAAAGTGGCTCAGACCAACCGAACTATCTTAGAAAGGACACATAAACCTGTTGAGCAGACAGCAGGCTGTGCAGTGTGATGTAGGTTTCCACATTGTATGAAGTGTTAACTCACACTAGGGTGGGCTTTTGGCGATGCAACTGTCTAGTCATTTCTGCTACCCATCCCTGCCAAAACAGACCTCTTGGTTTACCAATGTGGACTTTGGTAGTATCTGTACTTTGGTTTGTTGTGGGTTTCCTCTCTGTGGTGAGTAGACTTTCCTTTACATCTCCCTAGGAAGAGTGTTGCACAGCCTCATTGAATGTGTGTAAATCTGTGGAGTTAAGCACTTGTTCTTTGGGCACCTTACTATGCCTAGGTAGACAAAGTCAAAACTAAGTTTAATTGTAGGTTATCCAGTGGGTAGTACAGGGAATTGGGGGAATCCATAGAGTGGAAAAATTACAGAAATCTAGTATTATAATTGAAGTCTGAGAGTAGAATACAGAAGAAAATAGTTCTTCTTTTTCCTGTTTAGTATTTTATAACACAGAACTTACCATTGAAAATGGTTTAGTTGAAATTTTGTCGTGCATACTTTATACTAATTTTTAAGAAAAACCTAGAAATTTTCCATGCTTAATTTTCTTTTTTATTTAATATAATATTGTTGATATATTTCCATGTTAATAATGTATTCTCTTTGATCATCTTCAAAGTTACAAACTATTTAATTTCCTTGTTGCTGTACAGCCAGGCTGCCTATGACATCTCTCTGAAAAGGATAATATATGAATCATTCATATGACATGTGAGGACACAGTACCTGACACACAGCATACTACATCTTTAATATCCTTCCCTTGGACTCATTATGGTCATTCATAGATGTTCTAAAAATCTGACACTAAAGTAAGAAAGCCCTGTTTTTCCTCACTGTCTTAATAACTAATAGCAAATATAATGATTAGCGCTGAACAGTAAATATTTATAAAATGATGGTACACCTTGAAACTTACTATGGAAGAGGAAATGTTTTTAAGTATTTCTAACTGAATGTGACAAGGTCTGTAATATTCAAAATGCCTAACAAGAAGCTGAGAGTGATGCTGAGCACTAGGGCAACAGGCTTGCTAGTCAGTGGGCTAGCCAGATCAAGGCATACTGGCTATAAGTTCTGAGTAACTCCAATGAAAGCACTTGGTGCAGGAGTATACAGTTAAATGGGAGTCCTAAGCCAGTCTTTTGAGTGATCTCCTCTTTTGATGGTTTCCAAATAATAATAATAATAATAATAATAATAAATAACAGAATCAAGCTGATTTGAATAAGATATATACCCTCCAAAACTCATTGATACTTAGCCCTTTCTTTGAGGTTGTAAGGGGGCAGAAACCTACTTTGACTATTGTAACACAAGTTGTAATAGGTCTTCATATGGTATTGGGGAAATGCTGAGAGATCAGAGAGATAAGGGAGCAAACCACAGCCTACTCAACTTCCCAGCTGAAAAGAGAGTGTGCTCCTGTAGCCACACACCTTATCACTTCCTCTCTCTACCCAGCCATATATATCACTTTCTGTCTGTCTACAGAGACCTCCAAAACTCTATGGTTAACTAGTGGCTAGCTCCGCTTAGCTAGAGTAGTCCTGGCTAGAGTAGTCTGTGAGGGGGGATCATCTCAGCTAGCCACCTCAAAATTGTCCTGAGCAGTTTATAGTCCAAAGCAGATCTTCAGGTGGTGTTTTTCAGCTTAAGTGATGTTATCATAGTCCTGGTGCAATGGTTATTGTGGGGCCCCATCATCCTTTGGGAGACTTCAAAGGTCGCTGTTAGGCATGGTTCACTGCAGAAAACTTAAACATTTTAAATGTTATATGCAGCAGATCTCAAAGAGGTTAAAGCATCAATATTTGTTATGTTTTGTTTCCATAGGAGAAGAAAATCTATGGCATCCATCAAAACTGATAAAGATTAGATTTCATCAAGAAACACCCCTTGATTAGAAGAGGTGATAATCAAACAAACTTCAAAACTAACAAATGTTTTTCATTTGATCAGATATAACTTGCCATAAGGGAACCTCCCCCAAAATTAGGGTTGGGGAAGAGTTTTGTTTTTGTACATCTAGAGTACAAAAACTTAATTCCTAGTTACCTGATAGAGGCTCAAACTCAAAATCATGTACAGGAAGCTTTTCTAGAATTAATTAGTACTCTATATAGTCATTAATATCATGACAAAAGTTAAAATATATATACATACATATCTTATAAATTTTAAGACAATATCTATACCTTAAGAAAAGCTTCAAAGACTCAAAATAGAACCAAATGATTATGAGATTGGTGGCAATAAAATAGTCCCTTAATTTTGGTTTTTTTTTCTGTCCCACAGAAGGTGGCTCTTCTGACATGAGACAGAGACTTTGGATTTTACTTTAACAAACATGTTTAGGCTAATAGAAGGAGAGAGTCACACTCCAACTCCAAAGCCAGCTTTAATTTTTAATTGGACCAGGACAACAAAAAGACCATTTGCAGTGTGTGTCTGTAGAGAAGCAGAAACAAACATTTGGGGAGACATAAAATTTTATACTGTTGGAGATTTGATATACTAATAGGACAATTTACTCCTTTTCTTGGGACTTTTTTGTCTATATGATTTGTCCTTTTTTCTTCAGGTGTCTTATTTGTCCAATGGTCTTCAAATTCCTTGCCTGGATGCCTTCATTCTCCTGAAAAGACAAACACAAAACTCTTCCCCAACCCTAATTTTGGGGGAGGTTTCCTTATGGCGAGTTATATCTGATCAAATGAAAAGCATTTGTTAGTTTTGAAGTTAGTTTAGAATGAATGACCATGCTGTTTGATTAGCACCTCTTCTAATCAAGGGGTGTGTCTTGTTCACATCTAATCTTTATCAATTTTGATGGTACCCATAGCTTTTCTTCTCCTGTGGAAAAAAAAAAGCAAAACTGCTGCCCCAGTCTAACACATATCCTGGTTTCCATTCTCCGATCAGCACATCTTAAAGTATACAGGCTGATTTAATTCTGTAGGTTTTCTGTCTCTCCACAATTGCTGTTCCTTTCTCATTAGCATTCAGAAAATTCAAATTTAATAAAGTATTATGCAATCTATTTCTGGAGGTCTTTATTACCCCTTCTGTTTATTTAGCATATCCTTTAGAGTTTGATTTGATCTTTCTATAACTGATTGCTCTGTAGGATTGTGTGGTATACCTGTAATATGCTGTATAATGTAATAAGTAAAGTAAGTTTCATTTTAGCAGAGACATATGCTGAATCATTGTCAGTCTTAATTTGCACAGGTATTCCCATGATGGCCATAACTTCTAACAAATGTGTGATTATAGAGTCAGCCTTTTCAGAACTCAAAGCCCATTGAAATCCTGAATAGGTATCAAGGGTGATATATATATACAATATATATATATATATATTGTAATTTTTCAGATTCTATAAAATGAAACACATCCATCCATCCATCCACCAGATTCCATTCCTCTGAGTAACCTCTGGGTTACTTCTTGCTGGTAGTGGAGTTTGGTTGTGTAAAGAACAAATAGGACATTTCCTTATAATTTCCTTGGCTTGTTGTCAAGTGATGGAAAAACCGTATATCAAACCTTTGCTGTTAACATTATGTTTTTTTATAAAATTCTGAGGCCTCCAGCACATTAATAGTTGATCACTTTCATCAATACCTTGTGCTAGAGGGCCTGGCAGACCTGAATGGGATTGGATTGTGATATATATATATATCCTATTCCTAATTATTTCCTGTAACTAAATAAATAATAGAGTCCATTCTGTATTAACTAGTATAAATTCAGCAGTTTCAATATCTGCATATTGTGTATCAGTAACTATGTGGAGAGGTTCTGTAAAATCCATTAATACCATGAGAATAGCATATAATTCTGACTTTTGGACAGAACCATAATGGCTTTGAGTCACTTTATTTAAATTTTCTGATTTGTAACCTGTCGTTCCTGATTTATTTACATCAGTATAAAATATAGGGATTCCAGATATTGGTGTTCTTGGTACAATGAGAGGAAGGATCCAGTTAGTCCTCTTCATAAATTGAATTCTCTTGCTTTGGGGATATTTGTTGTTAATTGCTCCCAAAAATTTTCTGCAAGCTCTTTGCCAAGGTTCACTTTCTGGCAGTAATTTGTCAATTTCACCATTAGTAAAAGGTACTACAATTTCTGCTGTTTCTACTAATGCTAATTGATGAAGTCTCCATTTTCCTTTTCGAATCCAGACAGAGACTTTTTCCACATTAAGCTTTAATTTTTTTTACTCTATTTATGTGTTAAAAAGATCCATTCTAAGATAATATCTTCCCTCCACATTAATATTCCTATAGGAGAATGCTTAGAGGGTAAAATAACCAAAATGCAATCAAGCTTTGGATCCAACCAATCCACCATCTCCATTTGAGTCAGCTAGTAAAATATTGTCCATATGATGGTAAAATATAGATTGAGGAAATTGCTTATATATTATTTACAATGGCTGACTTACAAAATATTGGCACAGGGTGGGGCTATTTAACATTCCCTTTGAGAGAATCTTTCATTGATATCTCTTAACAGGCTGAGTTATTTTTCATAGACACCATGAAAGCAAATTTTTCTGTGTCTTTTTCTTGTAAATGTATAGTGAATAAGCAATCTTTTAAATCAATAACTATAAGAGGCCATCCTTTAGGCAATAGAGAAGGCAAAGGAATTCCAGACAATAGAGAGCCCATTGGCTGAATCACTTTATTGATGGCTCTTAGATCTGTTAACCTTCTCCATTTTTCTAGATTTCTTTTAAACAACAAATACAGGAGAATTCCAAAGGCTGGTTGATTCTTCAATATGCACAGCATTTAGTTGCTCCTATACCAGCTGTTTTAATGCCTGCAGTTTCTCTGTTGCTAAAAGCCACTGCTTAACCCATATAGATTTTTCTGTCAACTATTTTAAAGGTAGAGCTATTGGTGCCTTTGAAGATCAGCAACTATTATGCCCTGTTCTTGTACAACCTGAACAGCTGGTGACTGTCCTTTATAATACCTTCTAATATTTTTCCCAGAAATTTATGGTAATTTATGATTTGTTTCTGAGATTGAAGGAATGTTAATCTAAGTATTCCATTGCTGTGACAAATCACGCCCCAGTTAGTTCATTGCTATGTTAGCCATACATGCCTTTAATTTTCCTCTCTGTCCTTCTGGGCCTATACATTTAACCCATCTTGTCCTCTGTTTTACCTGAGATAAAGTTCCAATCCCTAAAAGCTGAACATTTACCTCTTGAAGAGGTCTGTGGTATTGTGTGACATAAAAAGATCATATAAGCAAGCAAATTAGAAGAAAACTGTGTTTAAATGTAGACAAGTGGGAAACTCTGTTAGTTGAACCAGATTAGATAGCAAGAGAAATTTGGGATTCAAAGGCTATGTTTTGCCTCTAAAAGGTTCATGTGCTACAGTAAACCAATTTCTACAGTGTGTGGTGATGTATTATTTATGATTTACTAAAACTTACCTGAGGATTCAGAAAGCAAAGTCAGCCTCAAGCCATAGAGATCAGGCAGTGGTGATACACACCTTTAATCCTAGGACTCAGGATTAAGAGGTAGACAGATATCTGTTAGTTCAAGGCCACACTGATTACACAAAATTGATCCAGTCCTAAAGAGAAACAGCTCACACAAAGATGATCTCAGTGCCTGGGATCACATGTCTTTAATCTCAGCACTATGGAGATATAAAAAGCAAAGGGTCTCATGTAAACCAATTAGTCTCTAGCAGTCTGAGTGAATCTGTGGAGCAGTGAAGTCAGGAGCATTTTGAGGATCGCCCCTTTGGTCTGATCTGAGGTAGAGGTAAGAGCTAGTGGCCCGCTACTTTGCTTTCCTGATATTAAGCTTGAAGCTTGAACCCCAATACCAGTTTCTGGGTCTTTTATTTTTCGTGTTATAACAGTGTTGGCAGTTAGTGCTATCATGATGTGGGGCCTGGTGGAAGATAACTAGGTCACAGGGCACACACTATTTTCATAAGGGGTTAATCCTTATATCGTGGGAGTTGTGGTCCTATCAGACTATATTAGGAGAGGTTGTTACAATTTGAGACCACCCCACACACTCTTGAATACTCCTTCTTCCCCTAGCGCTTCCATTTTACCTTGTAGTGAAATCTGAGGTACCCTATCACACCCAAATATACATACCATTTCCTTTATAAATCTCCCAGTCCAGGTATTTTGTGACAATAACACAAAATCTACTAAGATATGGTATGTACACCTGGAAGATGGAGCATAGCTGGCCACTGAAATCGTCAAGAACAGGGCTTGCCAGACTTCCACTAAAGAACACCTCAGATTCCACAGGACAGAGCCTGAATCCACACTTTTGGCAAGTGCCAAGAGAGTCCTCTTGTTAGTCTACCTGTGACACACATTCAGGAGCAAGGTGCTCTTAGGGTTGGTGGAAGAAGGAGATTTGCCTGTCAGCAACTCCCATTTCTAAGGAAGGCTTGGGGAAAGCTATATGGAAATTGAGGAAAATCTAGCCAGAAAGGTAAAGAAACACACAGAGCACGCATCATTAAAGTCAAAGAAGACACTAGGAGTGACTCGTGAGAAGGACTGCTGTTCTCACTGTCTGCTCAGGCTGTTACAGAAAACCACCAGAGGTGGTGGCTCAAACAGCAGATCTTCCTCTCCACAATTTTGGGGGCTAGAAGTATGAACTGAAGGGTCCAACATGGAGCCCTGGTGAGGGCTCCCATTCCAGCTTGCCTTCTCCATATGCTCATATGTCCTCCTTTTCCACTTGCTCAGTGGAAAGAGATATTTCTTTTCCTCTTCTCATAAGCTCATTAATCTTATTGTGAATCCATGACTTTGTCTAAACTGAATCATTTCCCAAATGCCCCCTTCAAATACCATCACATTGTGGAGTGGTAAATAAAATTGCAGGATGACATTGACCTGGATCAGCTCAGCACTAGACCCAAAAATGGGGTCACTGTCCTCACATTCCACATCAATAAGCAAAACTAAATTGTTTGTGACTTTTTTTGGCTCACACAAGGGAATCCCCTCATCTTGGATATATACAAGATAAATAATTCTGAGCCAGGCATGCATGCTTGTCATCCCAACATTTGGACACAGATGCAGGAGGATCTTGAATTTGAACTCGGCTGGGACTACAAAGCAAGATATTGTCTGGAAAAACTCTGAGACTGGCCCATACCTCAGTGGTAGAGTGCCTGAAGACCCTGTGAGAGACCCTGGCTTTGACCCTGCACTCAAATAAATAAACATGCAAATAGGTAACTTTGAAACAACCAATTTTCTCTTTGCTCTGGTTCTGCTTTCTTAAGCTCCTTTCTGACCATACTTCTGTTTTATGAAATGAGATGCTGTCTGATTCTGGTGTCACAAATGAAGCCAATTAAGAGCACTTAACTCTAAAGCCAATTAAGTCACCTAAATTTTGTTGTCATTTTGACTTTTGACAGTGGATAGGACTTAAACAGAAGTTTCTGGAGACAGATCACAATAGTGTCCACTGAGTTTTGTAGAAATATAAAGACACATGCTAGGTGTTTGGCCCAGGGATGAGGGACACATGGATGGCCCATGGCCATTTCTGTAACACATACAGTTTCTAGGCCTTTCTGCTATCTGTAGTGAGAATTTCCCCACGTTAAGGAGTGAGTCCATGGTCTGGCAGAATTCATGAGCTCCAGTAACACATCTGAAGACATTCTTGACACAGGAGCCCAAGTGACAAATATTCATGCCCTTAGTTCTCACCTATATGCCAGAAACCTATTCCAAGGCATGGAAGACAAAAGCAGGAGTACCAGAGACAGCCAGGCCATACCAGCCACCTCTCTCAACACTGATCAATATGGCCTCTCTCTGCAACCCAGCAGAAAAGGAGCTCAAAGAAGTTCTAGGTCCACACTCCCAAGCTTGTTATTGCAATGATCCCACCAGTTTCCTGGTATAGAAAGCCCTGCTTGGGCACTTTAGACTTTAGACATCCTCAGTTTCCATTCTCTATTCACACACCACAGGGTCACAAAACACAGGACTCTTTTTCCAACTTCCCCATGTCCTGGTCATGTGCTATGTGGTCCATGTCACTGTGTTCTTCCTGACATGTGAGAACCCATTTTTTTTCTCTTTCTGTTGTCATACCTAACATATTGGATGTTTCAAATAGGTGTCACATTATATGCAGTGTGGTCCCAACTATGATTTTTTAAAAATCTACTTAGGAAGCTGTGGTGATATCTCAGTAAGTAAAAACTTAAGAGCATGAAAGACCATGTTTGGTCCCTAAGACCCCACATTTCAAACAACAGCAAAAAGCTAGCAGTGGGAAGGTGCAGGCAGTTGGATTCCTGGGGCTCACTGGCCAGCCAACCTAGCCCACTCCAGCAATTCCCAAGCTATGAAAGGCCCTGTCTCAAAAAACAAGGTAGAGAGCATCGAGGAAAGACAGTTGAGGTTTCCCTCTAGCCTCAGATGCATAAGCACACACACACAAACATGCTCATACATGTACGAGCGCGTGTGTGAGCGCGCGCGCGCACACACACACACACACACACAGAGAGAGAGAGAGAGAGAGAGAGAGAGAGAGAGAGAGAGAGAGAGAGAGAGAGTTACAGAGGAATAGTGCCAGAGCCTATCTGATTTTCCATTGCTACAAAGCATTGCCATCAACTTTCTTGGGTTGGACATGTAGGAAGAGTTGGTGAAGCATCCCAGGACCCGATGCAAGGATTGTATGGGACATCAAGTCTTTTCCCAGCCACCACAGCTCCAAAACAAATATCCCATATGCATACTGTGTCAGCAAAAACTTGGAATCTCCTACTTCATGTTTCCCATCAAATTGCTCATAAATTGCTTCAGAATATAGCAAGTGTCCCAGTGTGAGATCCGGAGCGATGAATGGAAAGCAGATGTGTCTGTGAGGCAAGCCTCTAGGGAGTCTGTGAGCAGAGACTCAGAGCCCCACTAAGGGAAGGGTGAGTCAAGATGCACAATTTTAGCTTCTGCCTAGAACTTGAAGGATTAATGGGAAGGATTTGATATGGGCTGTGTTTTCTTGAAGTCTAAAATAGCTGAGCCATTAAAACACACACACACACACACACACACACACACNCAATCTTAGCCCTGGGAGTTACTAATTATGTGGCCTTGAAGAAACCACCATCATTTTTTTTGCCATGCCTTACGGCAGCAGAACCTATTTCTTAGATTGAACTTTAGGGTATAATTTAATGAATGAAAAGTATTATGTTGGAAAACTATCCTCTGTCGGTCAGCCTATGGCTCATTCACACACACACACACACACACACAAAACATTTTTATTATAAAATGCAAGGGAGATGGAGGGTAGGTTAGAAGGTATCAGAACAACTCAAATTTTCTAGAATTATTTTGATCCCAGTAATATAAAGTACTATAGAAAGAGAAAATGCATACTCCAACAATGACACTATAAATGTAAGGTGTTCATCATTTAAAGTCACTCACGGACCAATTAGTCACCTAGACATGAGACAAAGGTGAGCACATTGATCTAGCTATTCTTAAGGGAAAACTACCTTATGAATATAAACCAAATATGGACTGAATTTACATCATAATGGTATTTAAAGCAAGGCAATTTGCAACAACAAAACAACTCAGTTCTTTACTTCCTAACTTCATACCTCACTGATGGCTCCTCTGCCACTAAGTCTAACTTAGGAGAGACTTCTTTATGATGTTTGAAAGAAAGAGAAACACATTGGGGGGGGTAAACCCACAAGCCTTCAACCCTAGGCCAAGTAATACAAACGTCTAAGGAGTGCTGAGAGGGGGAGAAACAGTCTTCTGCAGAGAGGAACACACCAATTGGGTATCCAATGTGTGTGTGTGTGTGTGTGTGTGTGTGTGTGTGTGTGTGTGTGTTTATTGGGGGGAAAGGAAATTGAAGAGTAAAATGATAAATAACGTAACTATCATCTCAAAAAATTAAAAATAATAAAAAAGAAACAGGCAAACATTTGTAAATTTCTCTTCTACACCAAAAGCATAAAAAAATGAAAAAGTTCATATTTAAGGAAATTAAAGAAACAATGCCAAGAAAAGCTTCAAATGCTTTAAAAGTATTCACACTGATACACACACAGGCACACATACATATACGCAGACATACACTCATACCCACTCACTATATACATACATACATCACTCATATACAACACACACACACAAATATACATAGACACACCCTAATACATATATACACATACATACACAAAACACACATACACACTCGTACACAAGAACACACAAGACATAACCACACTCATACACACACACACACACACAGACACACATACACAAGGCTGATTGAGCTTCATGCTCATGTCTGTGGGCTTCTCCCTGTCATGGGCTCTAAGGCACTATAGCCATTCAAAATGGCTAATCAAGAATTACGCTAGCCAGGAATGGCACATACCTTTAGATCCAGCACTTGAGAGGCCAAGGAAGGATGATCATGAGTTCACAGAGAGCCTGGGCTACTTATCAAGAGCCTGAATCAGAAAGGGAAAAAGTTATGGACTCTTGAGTATTCTACAGGTATGGGCTCTCGAAGAATAGTGACCCAATTTCTGGAAGCTTCCATGAAAGGCTTTTCCTCGACTGAGGAGTCATGAAGTCACGGACTATCTCTGCGTGCACTAGGAATATCCTGTCTTCACACTGTTGTGGGCACCTCTGATACATGAAAGAATGAAATCAGTATGTTCTGCAGAAGACCTTGATAATGACAGGCCCAGACCTTCTCCTGTGTTTCCAAACACGTGAGGAAATGGAAGCCAGACCAAGCCCAGGTTTCTGCTGCTTGCATCCCCAAACATTCCATCTGACAAATTTTCTGTTCATGTCACTTGGTGTCACGGTTTGTACCTACATGTCAGCTCCACTGCTTCCCATGTGGGGCTGTGCACCCTCAGCTCAAACCTAACTCTCAGAAACCCATTTGGGCAGAAAGGGAGACCATGGTATGTCCAGCTGCACAGATGGAACGCATACTGCTGATTTCCCACCACACGGCTAACTATAGAAGCAGAGGACAGCACACTGTGTGACATTGAAGCTTCTGGCCCTTCTCCCATGACCCCTGCCTCCACATGTCATAACAGCTCCACAGCTGGAGGCTGAACGGGTCTTCAGCTGCCTCTCTACCAAGGGAGTGTCATGATGAACATTTTCAGAAGAAAGAAAAACATTGGGAAGGAGGAAGAGATAGGAGACTTCATCAGAACACAGTCCCCTTTTAGAGCAATAATGTTTGGCTAAAGCACCCCAAGTTACCTGTGAAATATGTTGTGTGGCCAATTCAGTACTTCCAGGTGTTCTCCAAAGACTAGAGTCCAAGACGCAAGCTACTCAACTGTTCTTCAAAGAGAGGCTAGCTAATCTGTATATCTTTCCTGCTAGCTATCCATGACTAAATTGCAGCATTCTTAAAGCCAGCCCTGAGGTCTACCAAGAACAATGTCCCTATGACAGAGGGACTACTTATCACCCATGCTATACCCCTGAGGTCACAGCTTAACTGTGTCTCACAAGACTTACCTGCAGCCCATCTCCACCCATACTGTCAGCCCATTGTCAGATTCGCCAACCCTCCTGAAATCTGGGACTGCATCTGTCTCAAACCGTCTTTTCTCCTCAGCTCTCAAGCTGTGTAATTCCCACTGTGCTTGGGTTGCAACTTTCCCTCAGTTCATAACGCCCTTGCTTACTGCTCTTCTCCCTCCCATGCCTATTAGCTGGCCCTGTTCTCTCTTTCTTCTCCTTAGAGGCTAGACTTCAGCATGGGCCACTCCTGTTGCTCTTGCTGTCACCTTGCTTTAGTTGTTTGTCCCACTGTTGTGACAAAATACCTTACAAAACAAATTAACGAAGGACAGATTTGTTTTGGCTTATGCTCCCATAATATGCAGTTCACCATGGCAGGAAAGGCCCAGCAAGGAAAGGCAGCTTGCAACAATGCATCCTCGGTCAGGAAACGGAGACCCATGACTAGCTGTGCTTACATCACTTCCCCTTTTAATTCAGTTCAGGACTCCACTGAGTGTGGGGTTTCCAAACTTAATGATCCTACTATAGATAATTTCTCACAGACACACCCAGATATTTATTTTTCCTCTGGTGATTCTGAATTCCAACAAGCCAACAATCAAGGTTAACCCTGACACACACACCCCCAAAGTGACAACCCCTTGGTTTGCCGTCAATAAAAGATTTGCAACCTTTCTTTCCCTGTAACTGGTAAGGCAAGTTTGGCTACCAAAAATTTTCCCGACTTTCAGATTATGAGTTAGAGCAGAAAGCAATCATCGAGTGTCCTGGACTCTGCAACCACACTGCAGCATTTTCTTAGATGTTCTTGTTTGAAGTCCTAAGTGCATTCCGTTTCAGCAGGATAGACAGCAGCATGTCCGGAGTTCTGTGTTCTGAATCTGCTGCTTACACTCTCAGACAGGTAGCTGAACCTCTCTGTGTGCCACTGGCTTTAATTCAAAGTTAAGATGATTCCCTCTTCACAGGGATGTCGTGACAGTTTAATGAGTTATATATGTAAAATGATTCAACAAGGCTTGGAGTACAGAAAGTGTCCAAAGCATGTTATTACTATGAGGTAGAAGAGTTGAGGCCTGTGGCATTTTCCTCCATTTCCTCTTCTGTGGCTCATTGGGATCCATGGGCACCCTCTTATCTTCATGTCACAAAGAAAGATTTGCCTTTTGATATTTTATCTCGTTTTTCTTTGTTTTGAGCTCGGACATTTTCCTGGAATTCATTAGGCTGCAAGTTCCCTTAGGAGTCTGTCGTCTTACAGGCAGAAGAAAGGATATGAGGATGGAGAGGACAGAGTGCTCCCTGCAGCCTCATCCTCCTCTCTGGCTACCATCAGTTAGCCTCTTCCCTTCTGGATGGAGTCTAGCCTCTTTTGTAGCTGTGCACAGCTTCTCCCCACCTTTTCTCCCTCCCACCTCTGTGGAACAGCATTTGCCTCCTGCCTCCCCTAAGTGTCACCCAGGCTGTTTATGGCTTTACCCCCATGACCTCTTATGTCTGCTGGGTCAATCTGTTTTTCTTCACTAGCTGACATTTCTGTAGCGCTGCACTCATCTCTCATTATTGAAACTGCTTTCCTGAAATCCACGACAGAAGTCTCTCCTACTTAACCTTCCACCTACAGAGCCCCACCTCTTCTTTTCCTGTGCTAAATTCTCTTCTTGGGGCCACTCATGCTATGTTATATTACTTATTCAACAGAAAAATTCAACATCTAACCGCAAGTCAAGGAACAAGTCTGTTTTCTTTTGCTATAACACACTCCCACAGACTAGGAGAGTTATAAAGAAAGGAAGTCTGGTTTAGTTCACAGCTATGGTACAAGGTCAAGGAGCTGCATTTGGTGATGGTTTCCTTGATGACAGAGTCCTGAAGTAGTTTAGGCCATCATTTGGTAAAGACAGAATATGGTAAGTGACCTAGCCAAACTGGATTTTATAACAGACCCACTCTAGAGACAACCCACTCTTCCATCAATCTATTAATTACATGATAGATTAATCACTTCATGATGGCAGAGATCTAATTACCTCTTGGATATCCCATGTGGTTCACCCCTCTATATCTCATAACAGGAATGATTTCAGCATCGTCTTTGGGGACAAGCCATACTCAAGTCATAGCAGGTACCAAGACAGGCAATAAAGCTGGTTAAGCAGGAACCACTGAAATTCTCAAGAGGACACTCTTCCTTACATAGACACGGCACACATATACAAAGAGTGTCCTCCAAAGTTCTACTACAGTGACACTATAATTAAGACACAGTCCTTGCCCTCACATTTAGCTCAGTGGAAAAGGGTCAACATATGGCTAGACAGTATCTAAAAAAAAAAAAAGTACCCTGGGCAGTGGTGACACACGCCTTTAATCCCAGGACTCAGAAGGCAGAGGCAGGCAGATCTCTGTGAGTTTGAGAGCAGTCTGATCTACATATTGAGTTTTAGGAGAAGTCAGGGCAGTTACACAGAGAAACCCTTCTTAAAGAACAAAACAAAACAAAAAATGTGTAATGGCCAAGACATAGCCTGGGTGCAGTAGGGGCACAGCCTTGTGATTCTCTTCCATTCTCTCTTGTGTTCTTCCCAGATAATCACAATCATGTATGTGATTTCAACGACAGTATTAGTACATGGTACTCGAGATGTGGCTTCCTTGGCAAATGCCTACCATCTCTACTACATGCCCTGCTGAACACTGAGCACCAAGAATATCAATACAAAAATAAGTGCTACTGTGAATCATTAACCTTATTTTCCCTCTGCCCAAGTTCAACAGACTCCTAGTTCATTGCCCCGTTGGGCTTCCCTAAAACCCTCTCTCAGAGTTATCTGCCTGAACCATAAGCTAATTTTATCACCTCTACGTCTGTTAAAGAAGCTGGGCATGGTAGCACATACCTTTAATCCCAGCACTCAGAAATCAGAGTCAAGTGGACCTCTGTGGGTTATACATAGTGAGTTCTAAGACAGTAGAGAGACCCTGTCCAAAAAAAAAGGAAGAGGAGGATGAAGAGGATGAAGAGGAGGGGAAGGAAGAGGAGGAAAGGAAGGGAGAGAGAGAGAGAGAGAGAGAGAGAGAGAGAGAGAGAGAGAGAAACTACCAAAGCAAAATTGAAAGATGGTTTGATTATGCAAGACCTTAACCAGGCTGTTCTTTGGTTTTTCTAGAACCCTAGCTATGAGCCCTGCCTGTGGGCCTTACAGCATCACTGGGAAGAACTAGATGTACTTTCACTCAGTGTGTGCTTTTCCATCCCAGTGCCTTTGTACATGATACCCCTCATGTCTAGATTATTTCCCTCTGAAAGCTACAAGTCCTTAATGGCTTGAGCCACAAAGGCTATCTGAAGTGCCTTGGGCCCTGAACACCCACACCAGGAAACTGTAGGCTGCTGAGTTATACAGGTTGCTTAACCTGGGTTGTCCTAAGGTAGAGGCTTGCCTTAGTGCCATCAGCCTGAGCACAGAGCCTAGAGCTTGCTGGGTAGGCAGTGAGCATCTACCTAGTGAAGCTCGTTCAGCTATTTGAAAAGTTGGGTCATAATATTGTATCAGAAAGTTGGATTTTCACTTGAAATTTTAGTGGGAACTTCATGTCTAATAAAATGAAAATCTAAAGTTATCTGAATTTCATCTTTTCTAAATACAGAAGATAGAGTTGCCAACATAAAGAAACAAAAAAAGAAAAGAAAGGAATGTATAGGGCTTAATTTTTGGCACAATGGTCAGTCCTTTATCAATGGGACATACTGAGTAAGATGCTTTGGGCAAGTATCTTATTGATAACATTTATTCTTTTCCTTGGTGATATGGCTTTTTTAAAAAAAATATACATAAAGTTTTGTCTTATTTCTGTTTTTGATACAGGGTGTCACTATGGAGACCTAGCTGACCTAGAACTTACTATTTAGACCAGGATGGCCTCTAAACTCCTGGGTCTTCCTGCTTCTGCCTCCTGAGTGATAAAATCAAAGGGACATACGACCATGCCCAGCTCATGATTCTTAAGTTTTTAAGTTAATGCAGAGGTGGCTGGTGATCCTTTTAAGCAGGTGGCCAGCACAGATGTGTTTAGGTCAATAAAACACAATAAATCACAGACACACAGAAAATGGGGAAATATCCCATGACCCCATTGGACCACACCCAAAACACAGCAGACACCATTCAAAGGGGGAAAATTAAGACATGGAGGTAACAGATAAACCATACTACTGCTTAACATCGTTTACTATGAAAGCTGAAATACCACAGTGTCCATGCCTGTGGCTGAATCTACCATTTTACACCTCAATATATATTAAGAAGGGGCCCTAGAGACTTTTGTCACAGTTTGGAGCTTTTCAGAGAAATGTCCTTGCCCTCTTGCCTTTGACTCCATCATACTACTGTCTGAGTGAAAAAAAAAGAAAGAGAAAGAAAGAAAGAAAGAAAGAAAGAAAGAAAGAAGCTAAAAAGGAAAGGACTGTTCCTAGTTTTGGTGGAGGAGAAGGTTTATTGTGGACAAAGGGGAGAGCACAACCAGAGGCAGGGACATCTGGGAGAGTACAAAGTGGACATGGTCCTGAGCCTTGTGAGGAGAGTGGGGAGGGGAAAGAGAGGAACCAGCTACAGCAGCCAGGAGGACCAAAAGAAAGTAGACAAAAGGCCGGGTAAACAAAATGGCTGGATTATACAGGAAAAGGCAGCTGGCAGAAGGACAGCCCAGCCTTAGGCTAGAGAATTAAGGGGAGAGAATGCAGCCAAAAGGGCCCTGTAAGAGTTAGGGACCAAGGGATGCAGTGAGACCCTGGTAGCCGTGTCAGTTTTGATTTGCTAAAGGGGCATCTCACCCATAAGTTCCAGGGTTTGAGACTTAACACTGTTCATCTACACATGCATTAGCATACATGATCCAACTCTTTATACACATATGTATGTGGGAAAATAAAAGATTAAAAAGTGAGTTGAGTGTGGTGACTTATGCTTCTAATCCTTGTACTGAGGAGGTTGAACCATGAGGACTGCCACAGTTTGAGGATGACAGTTCTAGGGCATTCTGGGTTACAGAATAAGATCTTTGGTTGGCTGGAACCTCTAGCTCATCCCTGCTTAACCTGGAAGACTCATTCTCCTCTCTCTCTCTCTCTCTCTCTCTCTCTCTCTCTCTCTCTCTCTCTCTTCCACCTCCCCCTCTCTCTCCCCTCCAAACTGTGCCCTCTCAGAGAATCTCCAACAAATGGAAGGCACCCAAAAGCCCAGTTTTGCAGCTTCCTCCCCTGAAGTTGCCAGCCACCCAAGTCCCGCCTAAAGCATTCAGCGTTCAGCTTTTGACCATACTTGAGCATAAATCCAGCTTGTGACAGACACATACCCCCCCCACACACACACCTACAGGCTATATAAGCTCCCTGCTTTATAGTTTGGGCAAGTGACTTCTCCTGCCTCAATCTCTGGGACTGGAGACCTCACCTAGGAATTGCTTTGCTCAAATAAACCCCTTCTTTTACTTTTCAATTGGGTTTGGTCTAGCTTACTACATTGGTGGAGAAAACCTATTATCTATCATGTTTCAGAAAACTTGTTAATCTTGTCTCAAAACTCATAATCAGAAGTGAACTTCATTGCCCAAACGTTTTCATGAAGTTAGCATGAGGAAAGAGAAGGGTGCCCAGTTTAACCTAGCTATCACCCAGAATTTTATATTTGAACTATTCCATTTGTCTCTATAAACACTCTCTCATAAGATATTTATCTTGCACAGAACCTTTATACTTAATTATTCCAAATATATGCTTATTGTCTTGAATATCCAACTGACCACTGGCTTTCTCTTCCATTTTATAGTCACTAATACTAAAGTTTCCCCAATGCTTCTCAACACAGTTACCCATTAGCACTTAGAAGCAGAGCCTGTAGGAACCCAAACCAAATTGGATACAAACTTAGATACGTGGCTCAGTTGCTGAAAACCTGTTTTAGCTGAGAGGTTCCTTGTTCAAGAAACATCTTACTCGGAAACTCAGTGTGTAAAAGTGGGAATAGCTCCCCTTCTCAGGCTGTAAGGGGTTCCCAGAAAGAAGCCTAAGACTGGAAGCCAGATTACACCCCTACCTACCCAGGCCCTAGGGCTCCTGCCAGTTCCCAGAAATCGGCAAGAGACTGTTCAAAAACCGCCAGTCAAGATCCATGGAGATATTACTTTTTATGCTTTATTTATTCACTGTGTATATGTGGGAGCACATGTGTACCGTGGAGCACACATGGAAATCATCAGAGGACAACCTTCAGGAGTCGATTCTCTGCTTCTACCATGTGGTTCCAAGGAGCAAGCTCAGATCACCAGGCCTGGCTGCAAGTGCTTTTACCTGCTAAGCCATCTCACCAGCCCCAAGATGTACGTTACCTTTCCGTTAAAAAACAACAATAACAGCTCTTCTTGGTTGTTCTATTCATTTGTTTTGTTTGTTGGCATCAGGAATCAAACCCTGGGCCTCACATGCTAGGCAAACACTATGCCATTGAATCACATCCCCAGCCCCAAGGTTAGGTTATGAGTAGTTTGATTGAAAAGTTTGTGTTTGTTTGTTTGTTTTCCAGGTTCTATGCTAATAATTTCTTCAGCATGTTTCTCAAAGACAGTCAGCCCCAAGGACAAGTACAACCTAAAATTAATGAAACCTTGGTAGTCACGAAGGACAATATTTAAACTGTCTTTCTCTTATAAGAACCCAATATATCTTTCTTATATAAAAGTCCTACATTTTGAAAACCTATTTTGACATAGCCAAATAAAAGAGAAGATTTGCAGAAATAAGTTTGACCAATAAGGTTTATAACTCAATTAAAGAAACATACAGCAAAAAGTCAGCCATGGTGGTACATACCTGTTATCCTAGCACTAAGGAAATGGAGGCAGAAGTCACAAGATCAAGGCTAGTCTGGACTACACAGTGACTTGGCAGGCAAACTAAGCTCAGCCAATCTTAGTTTTATATCAAAACTAGGTAGAAAAGGGGGAAGGGAAGGAGAAGTATTTTAAAGGTTGTTTAGAAGAAACAATTATTACAAAGTACAAATCATTAGTCTCAAATTTATACCTGTGTGAAAACAACAATTACCAAAACCATGTAAAAGAAGGCTGGCCAATTAATTAGTTAGCAAATTATGATTATACTGTTTGGTGGGTGCTGAAGATTGCCCCTGCCCCCAAAGTTCATGGGGCCTCACTGTGACAGTATTAAGAGGGGGCAGGACCACTAATGGGAGGTATCTAGGTCATCGAGAGCCTTAGAAGGGATTGATGCTGGTCTTGGGAAGTGAGTTAGCTCCTGGAGAGTGGTCCAGCCTGCCACCTCAATCATTCCCCAGCTTCCTTCCTGTATCTCTACGTAACCCCTCCCTCTTGTGTGTACTCCCACAATGATACCATCCATGATGATTCGACACAGCCAGGCAGACCCTACCAGAGGCCAAACAGATAATGTTTCCTGGTCTTGGACTTCCAAGCTCCGAAACTGTCAACTGAATAAACCCTTTTCTTTACAAAGTATCCAGCTTCGGTCATTTTATAGCAACAGAAGAGTGGACTGGGATAGTTCATTTGTAGTTCTGCTCTTATATAAAACTAAGCTTAATGAATTCCACAGTGGAGGAAAATCCTTTCCACCACCAAGCAAGGCTTCCCACATACTGAACAGGCACTGTGTAGTGAAAAGGAATTTTTAGAGAAAAATATTTAATTCTTATCACACATATTTAAAAGATACCCCAAAAGACACATTTAGAAAATGATGTAGCATCTATTTGTTTCAATATTCTTTTTCTGAACAAGTGTAAGATTACTAAATATATAGATCAGCGACCCTCAATCCTGGCTGCACAATCCTTTCACAGGATTTTCATAAACTCCTGATGCCCCTACCTTACCTCAGACCTACTTAATGGAAAGATTTTAGGGAAGGGACATTCATATTTTAGTCTGGGTGACTTTAATGTGCAAACAGCACTGAGAACCACTGCTGTGAAGACTTGAGTCAACACACATGGATACAAAGGTGCTGAGAGTCAACAAGAACAAGCCACTCTGATATAGGCTAAGCCTGTGAATTTGAATTTCCCATTTGTAAGAACTGAATGATGACAGTTAAGACTAGGCTTGATCGCTGTCTACCGGAAGTTCTCTTTCTTCGATTATTGTGAGAGCAAGTTTACACATCTTGGTGGGTTCCTCCGTGTGCCACAATGAGACTGTCTGGAAGTTCCAGATTTAGGGAGCTGCAATCACCAATTCAAGAAAGACAGATGGTTTCAATAGATAAATATGATCTCATTTCCATGGAAAGTATTTCATCAAGTGAAGCAGAGTTGCTAAAACAATACTAGTTGTTCCCGAAATAAGTAGTTGCATTCTTGGTTTTGTAATATGTCAAATAATCCATCAAACGGTGAGCGGCTCCCAAAAATGTATTGAAGAGTCTCAGTGTGAGGATTTGGGGTAGTAGGTTTTAAGGGTTTGTGTAGTTAAAATGGTGTAGTTTGTGTAGTTAAATTGCTGTTCTGTGTACACACTCAAATCAGGGGGTCAGCAGCCAGGGTTTGGAGAGAAACACACTGACTTTTATGGTGATTTAGAAGTCTGAAGATTGTGTCAGGTCTCCCATATAATCTCAAGTGCACAATTCTGTATCCATAAGAGGCCAATAAACAGGAAAGCCTCATGCTGATGCCAAAACATGAGCTATTCTCAGAATATACTGAGAAAACTCATAATCTGAAACTTCAGAAGCTGTCCACTAAAGCAACCAGAAGCTACAAGAACAGAAGGGTGGATGGGATACATTTTCAGCATCTTGTTCAACTTTTATATGAGTAAATATGAATTAATTCCCCAGCCTTTGGAAATGGAGTCATGATTGGTGCTCTGTGTTGTGTTTCTTGGCTAAACCACACACATACACATGTTATGGCTCTATTTCTTTTCAAAGCAGAGTAGGACCTTAAAGAAACTTGTAAAAGAAAGTAGCTGAGTGTAAAATCCTAGATATTTTTACTATATTTCTTAATATTTTATAGCTGACCACTCTATGTATAAGTTGTAATTTTTCATGTTGCCTTTTTAAGCTTTAGGATCTTTTATTGTGCATGTGCGTTCATGTATGTGCAGGTACATGTGTGTGGGGATGTGGAGGCAGGAAGACAACTTTAAGGTGCCATTCCTCAGGTACCATTGACATTTCCTTTAGGCAGGGTCTCTCACTAGTCTAAAACTCACCAAGTGTAGAGACTGGCTGCTCAGTGAGCCCCAGGGGCCCTCCTGTCTTTTCCTTCCCAGCACTTGGATTATAGGTGCACACTACCACACCCAGAGTTTTTTACTGGTGATTGGGATTTGTGTTACAACACATGTTTGCAAACCAAGTGCTTTACCAACCAAACTATCTCCTGGGTCTTTTTCTTTTTAAATTGGGATAGAATCAACATAGCAGATTCTCCACCAACTAGATCATTTTGATTTTCTTTTTCTTATCAAGGATTGGGCCTTAGGCATGCCAAGCAAATGTTCCATTAAGCCGCATGCCAGGCTCCAACTTAGCCATTTTCAAGTGTTGGCTTTAGTATCATCATAATCTGTGCAAAGCAGCTTCATTATATAAATTCAGACCCAAGGCATCATCTCAAGAAACCAGCACCATCACTAGTCTCTCAGTTCTCTCCACCTCCATCTCCTGGCTACCACTAATCTATTTTTTTTTTCTCCATGATTTTGCTTCTCTGAACATGTGGAGTCTTACACTGTGTAGTTTTTGCATCTTGCTTCTTTTGTCTAGTGTTTTCATGGATCATGTACTGATTTTTTTTCAATATGCTTAACTTTCTTGGACTGTTATAAACTGAACAGAGGTCTAGGAGTTAAAAGTTTGATCTCTAAAGTAATGGAAGGTGGTAGAACCATTGAGAAGTTGGATCCTATAGGATATCTTTAGGTTACTGGAGAAGTGTTTTGAGGAGTATAGTGACATCCTACCCATCCTTTATTTTGGTTTCTATAATGTGAAGAGTTTTCTTACCATGTATTTTCAGTTGACTACCATGCATGCCCACACTAAGACACACATTAGTGGTTCTATTCCATCTTGGACTATAATCTATAAAACTTGTAACACGAGCTAAACCTTTCTCTTTGTGAGTTAATTATCTCAGGTAGTACATTATAATAAAGTGAAGGTGAGTAACATATGGGTCCATGTATCAGTCAACTTATTTTGTGGCAAAAAGAGTTCTTCATTTGCCACTTACATTAGTCAGGAGATATTTAATTTAATTGCAAAATCACAGTATCAAATGCAGCTAGCATACACAGGACTAAGACTAAAGAGTGCTGTTAGCATGTACATAAACTACAAAGAGCATAACATACCAGGTTACAACAGTGATATTCTGTAGTAATCTCAATGCTTCTAGCAACAACCAGTTTGTATTTCCAATGGAATCGAGAACACCATTGTTAACCCAATAAGTTGATTTAGTGTTGGTCAATACTCCACTACCCATGACAGGGAAAAAAGTACACAACAGGATACAGAAATGATGTGTTTGTCTGTTTTAAAAATGAAGTGGGCCAAGTCTGGTGACAAACACCCTTAATTCTAGCATTTCAGGTGGATTTCTGTGAGTTCAAGGCCAGCCTTGTCTACATAGAAAATCCCAGGCCAGTCCAGGCTACATAGTAAAACCTTGTCACAAAAAAACAAAAACAAAAACAACAAGTGGTCTTATGCATGTTGTTACAACACCATATATGCAACTCCCTGCTATGTCTGGAAAACACTGATTCATTGTGGTTATCCACCACCTTTGACTCCTACATTCTTTCTGCTCCCTCTTCTGCCTCTTCTGAGATGCTCCCTGAGCCTTTGGAGAAGGGCTACATTATAGATATCCCATTTGGGGATGAGTACTGCATAAGATCGAACTAACAAAATTCCAACTTGAAGGGGAGGTGTGGATATGAAATACCACCCTTACTTGGGGATCTATTGCTAATTGATAATTGGCAAGAAAAGAGAGAGAGTTGGTTTTCTTTAAGGATATGACCCCAGGTGGGTTGACTATCTACAACTACAGTGGGTGGTTGCATACTCAAGACTATATAAACAGCACAAATTAGACTCTATCTACCTATTTCTATCTGAGAGAGAGAGAGAGAGAGAGAGAGAGAGAGAGAGAGAGAGAGAGATCTGGGGATATGGAATGGGGTAGATCTGGGAGAAGTTGGGAAAGAGGTGAATATAATCAAATTTGAATGTATTAAATTCTCAAATCATTTTTTTAAGTAGAAGAAACAAGTAGGACTAAAGGTAGTTCAGTCTTAGAGTGCTGCACAGCAGACAGCACTTGGGGTTCAATTCCCAGCACTACAAAAGAAAAAGGAAACAAAACTTTACCATGCTATTCATCTTTCAAAGAGCAGCCCAGACATGTCCACTATAAAGTCTTCCCCAACTTTTAACTTCTCAAAACCCACACACTCTCTCCTACTTTACATTCCCAAGCACAGTCCCCCCCTCCTTTACAGTCCCAAGCACAAACTCTCCTCCATTTACATTCCCAAGTACAGGCAGCAAGGCATTTCAGCCTTCAGTTGTATAATCTGTCTTTACAGCCCATCCTGCCACCAGGAAAATACAAATTTTTACACAAATTGTCACTAAATAGTCCAATAAATATCTATTAAACCAACAAATAAGTGTGTTTATAGAATAATTAGTGACAGCCACATTCTATCTGACTATAACAACTCACTCCCCTGGACCATCTTTGATGGAGAAAAATGTAAGTAAATAAAGAAACCAGCCAGGCATGGTGGCACAAACCTTTAATCCCTACACTTGAAAGTCAGGGGAAGGCAAATCTCTGTAAGTTTGAGGCTAGCCTGATCTACATAGTAAGCTCCAGGCTAGCCAGGGCTAAGTAGTGAAACCCTGTCAAGAAAGAAAGAAAGAAAGAAATAAAGAAAGAAAGAAAGAAAGAAAGAAAGAAAAGAAGGAAGGAAAGAAGGAAGGAGGGAGGAGCTAGTAAGTCTCAAAACATCAGATATTGTGACTTTACCTAAGTATTTCATAAAACCACTTTTAAATAGTACACTATTAGATAATGAGAATTCCTGATATCCTTTGATGTCGATAAAATTAAAAATAGAAACAAGGGGTTAGGGGAGAGGGCTCAGTGGGAATTTCTTACCACTTAAACATGAGGCTCTGGAGTTGGAATCTCCAGCACTACATAAAAGCAGAATGTGGCAACACCTGTCTGTAACCAGAGTGATGGGGAGTAGAGACAGACAGCCCAGGGTTTGGTGGCCAGCTGGTCTAGCCTAAATGGCAAGCTCTGAGTTATATGAGAAACCCTCCCTCAAGTAAATCAATCAATCAATCAATCAATCAATCAATAAAGTAGAGAATGAGGAAGACATTCTGTTATCAATCTCTGGTCTCCACTCACAGCTGCATGGGCGAGCTCACCTGTACAAACATAGAACACACACACACACTAGAACACAGAATCTTTTTTTGTGCTCACATCCTCCAACATTTTCAACTGTGATTTGGCTTTTCTCAATTAAATTATAGCGAAGCAATGGGTGACTTTTTAAATAGGCATGAAAAGTACTCACTCTCAAGAAAATAGCCTCTAGTTTGACAACTTGTAAAAGAAAATCAAATGATTAAGTGAAGAATAAAAAAAAACCCTCAAACACTGCAATGAACACTTTTTTGGGGGGGTGGTGGTATATGACCAAAGACCTGCCAAGTTCATTTAGATAAGTCATTATTAAAAACAACAAACATGCCTGAGCTTGCAAACTGTGCAGTTCGAAGAAAATGCAACTGAGAGAATTAGAGAATTCCTTAAGCAGGAATGTGTGTAATTCAAAGAGAAAAACTACCATGGTAACAGGTTTACCAATAAGTCATGTGACTGTGTAGCCAAAGTCAGTTCATAAACATCAAAGCCACTTCAAGAATTCTGTTTCCCGTGATTATAAGATCAACAAGATGATTGGCTAAGAAGACAGATAGAACACTTGTATTTGCTTCCCTTCTGAACATAAAACTGAAATTCTCTTCTACCTGGCTAACAAAAATGCCAGGGAAATTTTTGATAAATGAATTTCAAGTTGAGTTCTTCAGAGCCAAAGTCCTTTGGTTTGGTCACTGACACCCACCAAATGCCCAGAACAGCACTGAGCATACGTTTGGCACTCAATAAATACGCATTACATTGAACTAAACTGAAAAATATGCAATACACTGCAATGGTATTAGCTAAGTCGGTCCACAATTTTAAAATTTAAGCCATGACTTCTGTTCCAGATCATTGGATTGCTCATGACAAACCTCTGGGCCACATTTCTAGAAACATCTCAGCATTGCAAATCTCTCACATCATGTCCTCATCACTAGCCACTATCCCCAGAGGGAGCACAGAATCGAGAGCGCAAGAAGCAGTGCTGAAAGCTTACTCCTACTTATCTTGATTGCTCCTTCTGGGAATGCATCTGACAAGTATCAATACATTCATCTTGATGTGGGAAGAATTTAAATATTACTTAAAATTAAGAATACTTCCTTGCTTCCTGTTTTCCCTCTTTTTTCCTCAGTTTGTATCCTTAGTTTTTTTGTTTTTTGGGTTTTTTGTTTGTTTGTTTTTGTTTTCTAAACAGGTTCTTCCTATGTAGCCTTTGCTCACCTAATAGTCACTATGTAGTTCAGGCTGACTTTGAACTCCCAACAATCCTCTGTCTGTATCTCTGGTGTGCTGGAATTACAGCATGTTCCATCATAGCAGGCTTAAGGATTCCTACTGTTAACAATTATACAACAAAGGCAGTTTGACTAAATTAAACTCTCATCTATTTCAGAACCCTCACAGTTTAAAAACAGATGAGTGAAAAGCAACAATAGGAAAATTATAAGCTTGGGTCATTCTTGTCATGGGGGTGGGGGTTGTTGTTAAAATACCTAGAGGCAAAGTGCCCTGAAAACTGACCTGGGGGAGAGTGACAAAAGCTGAATGTCAATGTTGGTCCCATCTACACACTTGAAGGTATGTATTTTCCCAATCGGTGCAGACATGGATCTGAGCTTCCCAAACTGTTGAACAATCTGAATCTAGTAGATTCTCTAAAACTCCTTTCCAATTCTATGATCATGTAAGCAATAAGCGATCCAGCGTTCATACTTTTCAGTCATAGGCTGGGCATCATGAGTGGCTAGGACACCATAAGCTCTAGGATAGTGTAACTTTGAAGGTAAGTCGAATTGCACAGCCAGGAGCTGCAGATTTCAAAAGCGAGAGAGCCCAGATATATGTAGCCACAGGGTCTTCCTGCACTTGGCGAGTCTGAAGTTTTTTTTTGTTTTGTTTTGTTTTTTGTTTTTTGTTTTTTGTTTTTTTTTTCCCTTCTGGACTAGGGCAGCAGGGCCGCTGGAATGCCCACACAGCTCTCAGCAAATCTGGGAAGAACTAACAAGAGGCCACACAAAATGCAAGCGGGTTGTTTCAGAATGCTGAATCACCAGTTTGCACTAGATCAGTGATTCTGAGATCCACAGGTTGAGAACCTCTGCTCTGGGGCAAGGAATGACTGGAGAAATTAAGTTTAATTCATGGCAAATACGGAAGGCTGGTGTTTTGAGTAGACCACTCACAAACCACAAAAAGTAAGAAAACTGACAATCAAGGGGGAAAGGCGGTCTCTCTTGTATGGGAAATGTGCACCTGGAAACCGCAGGACACAGATCAAAGCTACTCACTCTCTCCAGCCACCTGCCCAGAAACTCAGCGGGACACCCCAGGACACAGGACAGACAAGTGGGCACGTGCTTCCTTTCTAAACCCAACAGGTGGCCAGACTTAGGGTCTAGACACAGCGCGCAGCTGGGACAGACATAGAATGGGGTGCCCGGGGTCCTTCCCGAGGTCTAGGTCCAACCCTGCCGCCCTACCTGGACGCTGGTGCCACCTGTCCTACCGAATCAGAAAGCGGGAAGAACAGAAGCAGAGCTTTCCGCACCGGGACAGCGTCGGGACTAGGCGCGCGCTCCGCAGCTCTCTACCGGGTCCCAGCCCGCCCGCCCGCATCCCGGGGCCCGCGGGTCCTCACCTCGTGGGGACAGCTGCAGTGCTGGCGGTGGCTCGCCCACATACCCCCTGCGCGACAGCCCTATACCCGGTCCCGGGCGTCTGGTGGCGGCCGAGGGGCGGAGAGCGCACTGGGCGGAGGCGCCGCAGGGGCCGGAGCCGCGGGCAGCTCCGGCCGGACAGTGTCACTGGAGTGATCCCACCGCCCCGCCCCCAAGAAGCAAGGCCTTCAGCCACGCCAGCCCTGAGGGTGACTCTGCCCAGTCGGGGAAGAAGCATTGTCCCGGGATTCGCTCTGCGCTGGGGGCTCGGCCACGCATGAGGGGCGCGGGGAGGAGGGGCGCCTCCAGGTTATGTAATGATCCGGGTGAGAAGCGAGCCGGCTTGCCTTAGACTACAGGGCTCTCTCCTAATGGCCTAGGGTGCTTCGGACCTGCAGTAAAGCAGGAGGCTGTGTGTTCTCAAAAAGATCGTTTCCCTGCAGGGTCAAAGGGCAGAAGGTATACAAAGTCTGCCTCTGCATCTGGCAGGGAAGGGGACCCTGCCAGCGAGCAGGTCAGACCTTTTCACTGATCAGTCAGTTAATTACAAGCGTCCTAAGGACCGGAGTTCAACTCGCTGGCAAAGGCCATGACTTTGGGTGATCAACTTAACTCTGAGTTGCAGTTTCATCTGTAAAATTAAAATTAAAAAAAAAAAAATGTTTGCTTCACTCTCTTGCTGAGAGGATGAGGTGTAGGTGCCAGGTGGAATAACAGAACAGGGTAAAACCTGAACAGGGAACGCTCCTGCCCACCAGGAGATATTGTGTGTGGCAGGTTCCTAGCTAGTCATCCAGTTAGAAATTCTAGGCCAAAACAGGGTCTCTGAACTGACAAGGTCACATATTCCTGCTATTCACAGTGACCCTTGGAGTGACACGAGCTAGGAACTGGTTAGATATGCAAACCCCTAAATTTGTTTTCTTTTCAACAAAAATCCCTAGTGGGTCTGTTGAAAGTATGAAAAGAAATTAAGGTTTCAGAAAAATTGAGGATAACAGGAAGTCACTGGTCAATAGCAGGCAATATTCCGCTTTGTTTTTGTTGCTGTTTGGGCAAGGTTCTAAGGCTTTTTGTTGTTTTTTGTTTTGTTTTGTGTTTTGAATAGGAGGTACCATGTGGTCCAGGCTGGCCTTGAACGCTCAGTCCTCCCACCTTCAGGGCCCCCGTACTAGGATTTCAGAGGTGCTCTGGCATTTTAAAAACAAGCCAGGAGGGTGAGGGTGTGGCTCCATCCTAGAGTGTCTGACTGGTATTTCTGAAGCTCTGTGCTCCATCCCTAGCGTTCCACAAAACCCAGCAGATTAAAGACCCTTCTCATCTTGCCCTTTGTGTTGTATGTTAGTTTCCCTTTCTGCTGACTGTCCTACACTGTAACTATAAATCGGAATTTAAGGACTATTTTCACTTGCATGAAACTCTAGATCTGAGGGATTAGTAAATGTGTGTTTAAAACACACACAAGAAAGAGACTTCATTAGCATTGAAAATGAGCTTATAAATGCAGGGGCAGCAATGAGCCTGAACCCTCAGCTATGAAAGTCCTTAGGTCAAAGGCTTGGAAACCCTGTCTTTGAAAAAACTACTTCTTCCAGTTAAACACTGTTTCCAGTGGCAAATCAGTCTTATCTTCCATTTAAATAACATAGGACAACCGGTTCCTTTGAAAAGCTTTGGAGAATAGAACAAATCTTCGGGCTTCTTTCTAAGTTACAGCTCACAGGGCCTCTAACAAAGCCCAGAGCTATTTTATTTATTGGTTTAAGAGCTATGTCTCTGTTGTTTTATCCTTGATGGTATTCAGATTTTGTTTGCCTGACTGCTCTCTGGCAGAGGGAATTTTTAACCTTTGAGGGTTTTGTAATTGGGGGTGTAATGGTACATGCCAACAATTTCAGCAATCTGGAGGCTAAGGCATGTAATGGATGGTGAGTTTGAGTACAACCTGGACTCCATAACAAGACCTCTGTCCTTGAAAAGACAAAGAAAGAACCATAGAGACAGCAGATGAAGCTGAGTTAATTCCTGGGACACATACGGTTAAAGGAGAGAATTATTGACTGCCCCAAGTTGTTCTCCGACCTCCACAAAATACACACAAAATAAATAAATGCATGAAAATAATAATTTTCTGAATGCAGGGCTGTGATGTGCCTCACTTGATGAGGGCTACCTGGCAGACACAAAGCTTTGGGCTCACCAAGCCTGTCCTGGGCACCGAGAATAAACCATGGACCAAAGGGCAGCACTCTTGATTTCATTAAGCTCTTTCTAGTCTAGAGGGCGAGGACTACTGAAGAAAAAAATAACATCATATAGAGAATGATAAGTCCTCTGGAATAAAGAAAGTAGGATGGGAGGATGGAAGACTTACAGGGTGGCGAGCACAGGGAAGGTCTCTCATAAGAAGTAGCATTTGACCCTAAACTTGAGTAATGCAGCCAGTGAATCATGGATGGATATCTAGAGTGAAAATGCTGACAGAAATAGGTAGTGCAATCATCATAATGCTTCCCATGACGTCACAGCGCTGTATATTGCACCATCACAGCATTCCATTTTTCCATAACGATGCTGTGTTGTAACATCACTATGCAGTGCTTTGCTATCACAATGTTCCTTTATGTCATTACAGTGCCCCACTGTGACTTCACAGTCCATCATTATGAGACAGCAATGCTCAGCCGTGACGTGACAGTGCTTCAGTATGATATCACAATGCTGTGTGTGCCATCACCATGCTTCGTTGTGACATCATAGTGCTCCATTATGAAATCACAAGGTTCCGCTGTCACATGGCAATTCTCTGTTGTGCTAACACGGTGATCTCTTGCAGCATCACAGTTCAGTTATGGAGTTAGAATGTTCCACTGCAAACATCCACAATGCTTCTCTATGACATTGTGATGCTCTACTGTGCTGGCACACTGCTGCCTGGTACCATCACAATGCTGCATGTGATATCATGGCGTTCCCTTGTGACATCTCAATGCGCCTTCACAATAAAATAAAGTAAAAAGTGTTCAGTAGCCGTGGGTGCCGATAAGTATAGCAGGCATAGGCAGAGCCTCGTATGGAAAGCCATTTTGTAGGGGGCTCCCCTTTCAGGCTGTTGAAGCTGCTGCTGATACAGGGAAGGTGGGCAGAGGAAAGGAATCTCCTTTCTCTTAAGTTTAGGAGTTGAAGTTGCTGGAAGTGGAGAGGAAAGCCCATCTGCTTGGAAGAAAAGCCAAGGTGTGTGTGGAGGACCCTAGACTCCAAGCAGGGAAGGAAGATAATATCGACTCTCTTCTAGGCATCACTGTAAGGTAGAGCTTTCTGCAATGGTTGAAACGTCCTACATTTGCACTGTTCAACAGCACTCACTCCACACTGTGGTCTGTTCACACTTATACTTTAGACAAGGAACTAATGAAATTCGGTTTTGTGTGTGTTATTTGTTTTTAGTGCTCATCTGTTTTGTGACTCATGTTTCAAGGACTCCATACCAACATGTGGTTGGTGTTTCTCAGGATGTGCAACAACAAAACACACCCCTCACCCCAGCAGGCCCTTATTCAGTGATGCTTACAGGCTAGGGTTTGGTTAGACCAGATATGGTGCTTTTCTGAAACCTGTCACCTTTTGAAAGGCAGTGTGGAATGGCAATGGTCCTTGTGAGTGTTTAAATGTGGTAACACATAGAATCGTTCAATGCAATGTTTTGGCTGCAGTAAGCATGCAAAGATTTACCCATATTGCATTTGTAATTGGTGAAGATTCTCTTCTGAGCCAATTCTGAACTTCCACATCTGTATGGCAAGAATCTCTCTTCCCTCACATCTGACCACCCTCCACATCTGACCAGTTCTTCATCCTTCACACCATAGGGATATCTGATGGCTCCAGCTAATGCTCAGCAGGATTCCAATAGGTTGGTTTAGCTCTAATCTCCTTTATCCTTGCTAGTTTTCAATTGTCTAACCTCCACTCTATGCCCTTGCCTATAAAATCCGACTCGCCCATAATATGTACTGTATCTCTTGTACTGTATGAGCTATGTACTGTATCTCTTCCTCGCCTTACTATAATACCCTATTATAGTGCTCCTTCAACCTGTCAGTGTTCCAGAAAAAAATTCTTCCTTACAATGGTTTAACAAGTGTCACTGGACAATTTTTCCCATTAACAGGAAACAGGGTACGTCATGTAGTTACGTCAGTACTAATGAAGCAATCTTCCGCTGATATGACCAGCAGATGACCTGAACACTCCGTCATCCTTCTCTCCTCCAGCACTAAGCACTACCTGTGCTACTCCAGCCTGAAGACACAGCATATTTATAAAAGTCCTGCCATTGGTAGCCAATAATTAACAAGTGTGTGTGTGTGTTTTAACTAAGATCAAACTGTACATAGCTTAGTGCAATGTTTCTCAGCCTGTGGTCATGACCCCTCTGGGGTCAAGCAACTTTTTCACAGGGGTTGCTTAAGACCATTGGAAAACACAGATATTTCCATTGTGATTCATAACATTAGCAAAATTACAGTTATGAAGTAGCAATAAAAAGAATGTTATGACTGGGGGTCACCATAACATGAGGAATTGTCCTAAAGGGTCATAGCATTAGGAAGGTTGAGAACAGCTGGCTTAGTGGATTTAATCTCCAGAGAGATTCTGAGAAGCACGACACCTACAGTGCAGCCATTATTGAAAGAGTGTTTGTTCCTGTTGCTTGGTCAAACAAGATGTGTGGATTCAGCAGAGGCAAATGAGAGCAAGGGCCTCAGAAAAGGATGTACAGTGGCCACATCAGAGTGAAAGCTATCAGACAGCTGGATGTGGGCATATAACCTGGAAGCTTTTGCCTAGCTAGAATTGAAATGCTACTTTCAAGGCCAATAAAGATACTAAGGATAACTATAAATAGCATACATGCATGCAATAAAATAATGTATATTATCAATTATATGGAATTCTAATCAGTGAGAGAATACAGTGAAATTCTTCTCTGGACTCTAAGAAAGATATATTTGAATATCATCTTCTCAAACTCTTATTCACCTGGCTTTTAAAATAATATGATGGGTTGGAAAGATGGCTCAGTGATTAAGAGCACTGACTGCTCTTCCAGAGGACCTGGATTCAATTTCCAGCAACCACATGGCAGCTCACAGCTGTCTGGCTCCGGTTCCAGGGGATCTGACACCCTCACACAGACATATATGCAGGCACATACCAGTGGACATAAAATAAAAATAAATAAATCATTTTTTAAAATATAAAAAAGAACTAATTTAAAAAATAAAATATTATCATGACCCTTGAGCATTTTCCAGATCTCATTTTCTTCATTGTATCCATCAATCCCTTTTTAACTCTTCACTTCTATTCTTGTGAGCATTTTCCTAGAATTTAGTTTCTACTTCCCTGCACTCCTTTCTTAGTTCATCCCAGGGCCCTTCTTGTTGCTGTGGCTAACACCTGCTGTCAGCAGCATGGCATTCCTAGTCCTGACCTCCGTCTGAACTCCAGTTCTTGTCACCTGACACCACCCACGAGATATTTCCACTGCAGTGCCCCACTCCATCACTTCAAATTTTAAAATCCTTATCACTGCGATTTTTTTTTTTTCCTTAGCTTCCACATAGCTCTCAGGTTGCCCTGTGCATTGTAGAGTGTTCTTTGGCCACAAGATGCCAATAGAAATCCTCCTATGAATAATGACCGAATTGTCTTCAGTACTGCTAAATACCCCCCTGAGGCCCGAGGAAGGCTGGGAGGAGCTGCAGTACCCGGCTGTCTGGATGCTTTACGTGTTCCTTGAGGTGATGACTAGGAAGTGGCTGGTGTAGTTGTTGACCAGAGTCTACTCATATGGACGTCTACTCATCTATGAAATTCCCATCGAGGTAAGGGGTTTTCTGAAATTATAGGTGAGTATCTCATGAACATTTTTGAAGGGGAAAAATAAATTGTGTCACCCCGAATTACACATTAGTAAATATGTGTAAATATGGAATCCAAACAACATTAAAGACATTTCGCATATTCTCTTGCTGGGATCAGAATGGGAAATGTCCCTCAGTAAGGCTCACTGGAATACTTGGTCTGGGCTGGTGGTGCTATTTGAGAAGATTCTAGAATAGTTAGGAGGTTGGTCTTTGTTGGAAGAGGTGGATTAATGGTGGATGGGACTTAGGGTTTTGTAGGCCAGCTGGTTTCCTCTTTATCCTCAGTGCCACCTACCTGCTCCGGCCTCCATTTCTTCCCAGCCTGCTGCCATGCCTTCCCAGTCATGTCCCCCCAGGAAATATGAGCCATAATAAACCCTATTTTCTCCTTTATATTTATTTTTTTGTTTTTTAAAAAAATTAATTTTTTAAATTTATTTTTTACTTTCCAATCTCCTCCCCTTCTGCTCCCCTACTTTTCCCATCTGCTCCTCAGAGAGGGTAAGGCCTCCCCTGGGAAGTCTACTAAGCCATCATCTCATTGATGCAGGACCAAGGCACCTACCTGTCCACCCCCCACACCTCTGTGTCTAGGCTGAGAAAGGTATCTCTCTATACAGAATGGGCTCCACTAAGTCAGTTTGTGCATTACTGTTAGAAACCCTGTTTTCCTTAATTTGCTTTTGTCAGAGCATTTTGTCTCTGTAACAGGGAAAACAGGAGGACCTCTCTTAGCGGTTTTATTTCCCTGTCTACTGTCTCTGCTTCTCAGTCTCATGCCCCTTTATTCAGTGGTCACTAGAACTGTCTTCCTCCTTTTCTCCCCTCACTGCCTAGCTTGTACAACTGACCTTCTCAACACTGCTTGTATCCAGTAACCTTTCTTCCAGAAACCATTTTCCCTGTGCCCCCTCTCATTCCTTCTTCTCCCTCTTTCTGTCTTTCCATGTGTGTCCCCCTCTGTGTCTGTCTGTCTGTCTGTCTGTCTGTCTGTCTGTCTGTCTGTCTGTCTCTGTCTCTGTCTCTGTCTCTATCCCTCTGTCTGTCTGTCTCTGTCTTTCTTTGTCTCTCCCCCCTCTGCTCTCTCTGCTCTCTCTCTCTCTCTCTCTCTCTCTCTCTCTCTCTCTCTCTCTCTCTCTGTCTCTCTGAACCCAGGGCCTTCCATGCTCAACCACTGAGCCTCATCCTCAGTCCTGTCATAGCCTTCCTGTTCTATGAGATCACCATGCACTCTCCCTCTCCCACATTCTTGCTCATGTCTAGGGACTGCCCTCCACCCCCTTTTGCCTGTAGAGATCGTACAGCATTCTTCACAGCACAGTTCAAATCTCAACTTCTGCTGATGCTTGCAACTGCCTTTGAAAGCCATCCGAAGAAGAAAAAAAGGATGATTAACGATTAGAGAGAGGAATGGACAGGCAGTTATAAAGTAAATCATATTCAGTAAGATAGCAATTTAGAATCAACATACCAACCTATTAATACTCACAATGTAATACTTTCCATTTTGTTTCAAATTGTCAAAATAAATAGTAAAATAATAAACAATAACAGTAAGCTGAAATTAAAAATAAGCACCCCAATTTTTCCACAAGTCTCCACCACACCAAATCTAGCCATAGGCACTAAGAAGCCAAGCACAGATATCAGATAGGTCTGAGTGCAAGACCCAGATCCACTGTTTGTCTGCTGGGTGACCTTAGGCATGTAACATGTCAACTCAGAACGTTAGTGTCATCATTAATTTGTCTTCTCTCTAAGACTGTTGTGAAGGTTAAATGACAAATAGGACTGTGAAGTACTTGCCAAACTAACTGAGCCAGTACTAAATACTTTTAGCTGAAAATAAACATCGGCATTTCTCCTTTGAACACATCAGCACATGATACTTGCTGGGAAACAGCTCCTCTGTCCCATTTACCATTCCTCATGCAGTTTTCCCTCCCTCCGCTCCTTCCCTACACCACCTCTCCTCCCCCCATCCACTCCTCTTCCTCTTCCTCTTCCTCTTCCTCTTCCCTTCAGAAAAGAGCAGGCTTCCCAGGGATATCAACCGAACAGGGCATAACAAGTTTCAATAAGACTAGCCATAATTCCTCATTTCAAGGCTATGCAAGGCAGCCCAGTAGGAGGAAAGGGGTCCCTTAGAACAGGCAAAAGAGTCAGAGACACCCCGTACTCCCACTATTAGGAGTCCTGCAAAGGACATCAAGCTAATAACCATAACATATTTGCAGAGGACCTAGCACAGACCCATGCAGGCTCTGCCATTGCTACTTCAGTCTCTGTGAGCACCTATGAAGCCTGCTTAGTGGATCCTCTGGACTGTGTTCTCCTGGTATCTTCTACACCTCTGGCTCCTACAATTCTTCACCCTCTTCCATGAGGTTCCTAGAACAAAGAGGGAGGTACACAATGGAGAACTCCATTTGGGCTCCCTCTGTAGCTCGTGGAGTATTAATTTAATTAATTGCTACAAAATGGGTTGTGCAACAAATGAATGCTAGTTATGTATCACTTCTACTGATGACCTTTGATACTTCTCCGGTAGATCCATTCAACTAGTACTTATGAAGCAACTACTATGAATATCAACAACCCTGTACAGAGCACTGACAGGTCCGCTCCTAGCCTATTTCCTTATTAGTAAAATGGGATGTTTCCAAGCTGGATACTTCTGTGTAGTTTTGGCATTCTCTGACAATAATAAAAACCCTTTTGATGATAATTCTAGACCAAAATATATGCTTGGATTTGGGATGGAAGCATGTTTGTCTGTATCATTGTCCACAAATCAAATGTGGAAATAATGAGGCCAATTCCCCAAGGCCTGACCTATGAACTTTCAGATCTATTTTTCTTGATCTCTCTAGATCCACAAGCAAGCTTTGTATCAATACTAGTGTCAATGACTTTGGGCTTAGCTTTCCCATTAGTATACTCAAAGTCATTCAATGTGTCATCTATTCTTTTCTCCAAGCATGTGTTTTGATTATCATTTTGTTTCTCACATTTTATTTAAATAAAATTATTCAATTTCTTTAATGTTAAGAAAACCCCTTTAGGTCAAGACCAGGCTTGTGAAACCCACAGAAACAGCTGACCTGAAGAAGGGGGAGCTCTTGGTCCCCAGACTGATAGCTGGGTAACCAGTATGGAACTGATCCAGATCCCATGAATGTGGGTGTCAATGAGGAGGCCTCTTGTAGAAATCTAGGGGCCTCTTGTAGTAGATCAGTACTTATCCCTAGCATAGTTGTGGACTTTGGGAGCCCAATCCACATACAGGGATATTCCCTGAGCTGAGACACACAGGGGGTGGGCCTAGGCCCTATCCCAAAGGATATGACAGACTCTGAAGACCCCCATTGAAGGCCTCACTCTCCCTGGGGAGCAGAAATGGTATGGGACAGGTAGGGTGTTAGTGGGGGACAGGGGAGGAGGGGAGGGAGAGGGAACTGGGATTGACATGTAAAACAATCTTGTTTCTAATTTAAATTAAAAAATTGAGAAAAATTACAATTTGAATTGAAGAAAAAAGATTGTCTCTCATGTGAGTTTTGTGAAAAATCAATTTTGAGTAAACTATTTGGAATTTCTGGGTCCAGGGAGATAGCTCTGTGTTTAAAGTGCTTGCTATGCACACAGGAAGACCCGAGTTCAGATCCTCATTACATACAAGCAGGGTGCTGCCTCTGTCACCCCCGTGTGGATCGAGGGAGATGTGGTGTAGAGGCAGAAAGATCCTAGGGGCTGCTTGTCAGCCAGAGTCTGCCTGACACAGCGAGTTCCACATTCCATGACAGAGCCTGTCTGAGAAAATAAGGTAGAAGGTTTGGAGCAATGATGCGGGAGGTAAGAGAGCTTGCTGTGTAAGCCTGGGAAGCTGCTTTCAAGTCCCTAGCACCCATATAAAAACCAGGTATGGCTTCATATGCCTGTGACTATAGTGTTGGGGGAGCAGAGGTAGGTGCATCATGGGAGTTCTCTGTCCAACCAGTCTTAAAGGAAGACAAAAAACCCTTTAAAGGGAGAGTTGTGGGGTATTTATAAATATTATCAAATATAAGCATTAATATTAATATCTTCTTCCTGTGACGCCCCATGCTTTGTGTACATGTTACTTTATTCAATTTTTACCATACCTGTTTATCAATGGATGAAAAATAACTTCAGGTGATTAAAGAACGAATACCACATTGTGTGGCTGATAAAAAGTGCTGGTCTGTGAAAAATGTCTAGCTCTGGAGTCATCGATTGCAAAGACAGCTAGATTCTCCCCCACTATCTCTGCTCCTTCACCCTTTGCAGTATGACTTTGCAGTTCTTCCCAACAAGAGTTGGTACCTATTTCCAAACATATACCGATCTTGTGATTGTTTTAGCAAATAGAGAAGAGAAATGGCAGTGGGCTTGGCGAATTGGACTATTAGGGTTCACATGGGCCAGCTTGAGTCAGTCAGGTTGTTCATTCCATGGCCCAGACACTGAGTGAGTCCAGCCAAGAACAGCATAGCTATTCTGTAGCAGACAGCAGGTACATGAATGAGTCCATCAAGATCCTAACAGACCAACAGAATTGCTCAGCCAACTCCTACTCATGTCCAAAATAAGTAACTACTAAGATATGGCTGTTTGTTGTTCAACACTAGTCAACCAAGACATGGAAAACATAAATCACACAAGCTCCAGCTATTAAATATAGGATTTAATAGCTTACTATAACACCTTACTATAGGATTAAGAAAAAAATTTTGCAAATACATCTTTCAGAAGTTTTTCACTAATGTTTCTTTTTCAATTTTGTTATACTTACTTGTTTGAAGGCATGTCAAGACTCAGATATAGAGGTCACAGAACATCTTATGTAAGTCAGTCTCTCCTTTCACTGAGTGAGTACTAGGATTGAACTTAGGTTGTCAAGGTTGAAAGCAAGGGCCTTACTCATTGAGCTATCTTACCAATCCTCTTTCAATGTTTCTCTCATGCTCTTATATTCTTCTCAATTACTCTACAGGAAAATAAAATATCTTGTGAGAGATACATTAGAAGAAAAGATAAATTACTTGTCTCTAATGAGCCAATTAAATGTGTGTGAACTTACAAACTAAACTACACACCATTTGGTGCTTCATTCCTACCACTGGGTGAAGAGAGAGCTAACAAGCCAGCCAGTATTCCAGAGCATCTAGTCTGCTCAGCGCCTGCACACAGTACAATGGTGTTTAAAGGCATGGCTCCTATCTTAAGAGAATTTATCATCTAGTTGGAAACATCAACTGCCAGATAAGTCAGAGAAGCTAAATAATAAAATATTTTTTAAAAAAACTTCAAATAAAAAGGGGAATGTGATCATTTTGTTTCAAAAGAACAGATAGTTGATAATTTTGGTAAAGTAAATCAACCCTTGATAGGAGAATTCCAAGAAGTAACATGAGAATGGGAATGAAGCTACTAAGATGGCGTGGTGATATTATTTATGATTTATTAAAGCTTGCCTGATGATTCAGAAAGCAAAGTCAGCCTCAAGCTATAGAGATCAGGCAGTGGTGATACACATCTTTAATCCCAGCAGCCAGAAGCCAGGAGGTGGGGGTACACATCTCTGTGAATCTAAGGCCACCCAAATCTACACAAGACCGATCCAGTCCTAAATAGAAATAGCTCACACAAAGATGATCTCAGCACCTGGCATCACATGCCTTTAATCCAGCACTAAAGGGGTATAAAAGATAGGAGCAGGGTCTTCAGTAGTCATTCTCCAGCCACATAGAGGATAGGAAGACATTCAGTCTCAGGATTCTCCACCCTCGCTGAGGAGAGACAGCAGCATCAGTCCATTCAGCCTGAGGTAGGGTGAGAGCTAGTGGCCTGCTGCTTTGCTTGAAGTTTGAACCCCAATGTCTGCCTCTGGGTCATTTTGTTTTTCATGCTACAGATGGGGGCTGGCTTATTGAAATATTTCAATAACATAGTCAAGAAAACTGTCTTTGTCGGTAGAAGTAGGGTGATGGTACTTGGAGTGGAAAAGTGCCTGGTATATTGGGGATCGAGTAAATCAGTCATTTGATGAGAACAGAGAAAATCAATAGAACAAAGTGATGGAATAGAAACAGTGGAAGAGGCAGGTGAAGCACATTGATCATTAACAGCCTGTGAACTGTTTAATATTGGACATGTGGAGCTTGCGGTAGGAGTAAAGCATCCAGTTTGCAGTTGAAAATTCAGGTCAGGGGCCAGGGCATAAAGTCCAGATTTCCGGTATGGTTGAAAAATCTCAGTGTCTGAGAGGTGAGATGAAGCCAAAGCAGTGGGGAAAGACTGGCCCTTCGGGAATGCCAACAATGTCTAGTGGTGGAGATATGAAAAGTGTGGCGCTGACAGCTAAGTAGGATGGAGTCAGAGCCATGTGAGTCCCATAGTGTGGCAACCACGTAGAGAAGGGAAAGCCATGCACTGGCAGACAGGAAGCATCCTCTTTCATGAGAAGACTAAATGATAATGAGCAAGACCTGCACACAGCAATGCCAGATGCCTTTCCTAAGTCTTGGGATGGTTCCCACAGGACTACTCACGAAAGAAACACAGTGGAGACTGATTGGACCTGTTTGGCAAATAGACACAGCCATCATCGTCCAGGACTAATTAACCCTTCTGGACTCCCTGTGGTGAACGTAATGAATTAATTACCCTTTCTTCATTTGATAAAATTAGAGAGTACCAGTTGAAGAAAACAAAGTCTCCCAATGCTGGGGCTGTAGCTCGGTAGTATTGAATATAAAACCCTGGAATCAATGCCCAATATCCAGTTAAATGAACAATAGCCAAATCTCCTGCTAGCTTCTGTACTATTAGCACATCTTTTAAATAAAGATATATTTACTTTCGTTTTGTTTACATTCGTGTGTGGTTGACTGGGTAAGTATATGCGAGTGTCCACAGAAACCAGGAGAGGGTGTTGGGTCCCCTGGAAATAGAGTTAACAGGTAGTTCTGAGCTGCAGCCAGATGTGGGTGCTGGGAACTAAACTCTGGAAGGGCAATAAATGCTCTTACCCAGTGAGCCATCTCTCCAAGCCTCTATATAAGTACACCTTAAGTGTTAACCAAATGATACAATCAGGTTGTTGTTGATATTATTGTTGCTGTTATCATCATTATTATTATTTAATTTTCATGGTTTTAAAACATAAAATTACTGTATTTTATCATGCTGGCTTCCTTCCACAGACATACAAATTTATGTACGTTAATTAATTCTTATGGCTTTAAATAATATTATGTAAATACATGAAATAACCACTCAGAGAATTTCTACCAATATAAATAATAACTATTGTTCATATTTTGGTTTCATTCATACATAACTGATGAAGAACCACATAAAAATATGCTACTTTGTTCTCAGTTCCTTCTCAGTTCACACCAAGCACAGCCATGGTGGCCAGTCTGACCCAATGCTCCACTCCAAGATTGTTACATCAGGAAAGACTTTCCCAGTGACTCGCTTAGCACGACACAATTTGGAGCTGAGGCCTAGGAATTTTTCAGGGAGACACGGGCTTTTGGAAAGGAAGAGGGGGCCCGGATACATAGGGACCCAGCTTCCCCTCTTCCATACCCTCTATTTAAGAGGCATCATTGACTTCCCATATCAACCCATGGGTCAGTCAGGCCAATTATCTCCCCAAAGTAATTCTCAAAATCAGCCTTCTTTTCAGTTAGTTCTGTTGCCCACCCCACCCCCATTTGCTTGCCATGTCCTCTTCCCCTGCACTGCAATCACTTCCTACCGGATCTGCTTGCTTCTGTACCTAGTCTCTGCTGTCCATTCTTTGTACGGTGTTCTCAAAGCTCAACTTGGATGGCATTGCCCACCTGGGATGACAAAGTTGAATACTCCTATGCTTCCCAGTGCACAGTGACAGTCTGCACTCTCCTGTACTGCTATACCACAGGTTGGCTGTCCACACTTCACAGACTCCAGGATATTTGTCTTGCTACACGGCCTTTCATTAAGCAGCAGGTCAGTAGCGCAGGGGACAGAAATGGTTTCTCCATCTGCCTACGAAGCTCTTTAGCTTTGTTATAAAAGCCTCACTACAACTGTCACCTTCCCAGGGGATTATCAAATCCATTCATTTATGCTCAGCCTTCTTTGCTCCATTCCTCTCCTTTTTATTTCCTTCACAATGTCAATCACAATGGAACTGAAAGGAAAATATTTACTCATTTGGGTGGGGGCTATGTATGGGTGTCATGTTCTGTGTGTAGCAGTCAGAGGACATTTGAGTGTTGGTTCTCATCTTCCATTATGTGCGTTCCTGAGATCAAACGTATCAGGCTTGGCTTGTCCTAGAAATTTTTTTCCTGTTCTTTACCTCCAGACATGTCCATCCTTTTGACATTATGACAGGAAGTTATCGTCTACAAAATTCACATACAAAAACCATAGTATGGGCTTATCAAAAACATCACCTGGTTGGAAAGATTGCTCAGTGGTTAGCGATAAGAGTTATGTTTCTAGTACCCACATTGGACAGCTTACAAGCACCTGCTCCAGGCTATCCAATGCTCTCTTCTGGCCTCTGAGGGCTTCTCCACACACATATCATTCACACACAGAGACACATGTATACAAAATAATATAAAAATTAAAATGTTTAAATCACAAAAACCATGACATTTAAAGTAAGTTTATGATTTTTGTGCTTGGCAGCATTCACATCTATCCTGATGGGCATAAGAGCAGCAAAACCCTAGCTGGACACACCTGCAACTAAAACCTCAAGGAGAACAGGAATGGTGTCCCTCATGGTGACCATTGTGTTCCCAGAATCTAGGATGATACTTGGCAGACATTATACACTCAATGATTAGATGAGTGATTGAAAGAATCCAAACTTCTCAGTGTTGAAGGCCCTGTAAGAGACAAGTTAGAAACTTCTTTTTCAGCATGGTAACTAAGTTTATGCATTCTAGAATTAAATGATATTCTTGGGCTACAGTTAGTGACTGGGGAACTAATTTGTGTGAGCCCGTTGCTCTTCTAATCCAGTAGAGATGGATCTCAGTGCTGTTGAGATGTTTCTATGGTGATAAGAGTTTGCTTTGCCTCTTTTGGTAAAGATATACTAATGTTCTTCTCTAAGAGGGAAAATACCACAGCCAGAAAGAAGGATTTTAATTCTGTGGAAGAATGCCAACTGATTTTAAAGCAAATGCTAGTAATTATTGTGGTTTTATGTAAGCATTATTTGATGCGAATCAAAATACAGACTTTGGGCCTTAAATATTCTAACAATCAATTTGGGAGTTAGAAAAGAAATCAAAATATTTCTCCCTCCAATATAAAGAGGGAGATGAAGACAATCAAAGTGCAAGGAAACACACTGCCCATCAAGAAGTAAGACATGTCACAAAGGCTAGATAGAGAGCTCTGCTCATACCTGAATGTTGAGTGAAAGTGCTTCCCAAGGCTCACTCATCAGCTAAGAGACAGCAGCACCAGCTGCATCCCAGAGCAAATGTCTTTTGTTTCACAGTCCTGCCTCTAGAGCCTAGGGCACTTTTTAATTTTTCCTATTCCTTCTTTAAAATATTATGTTCTCCATCAAACAGTGACTTAATCCAGGACCCTAACTACACCACCACCTTTAATTGCTTTATTCCTATCTTATGTTCACTGTACATGTTTATAAAACTGACCCTCTTACTACTCAGAGTTCAGAATGATTTTGAACTCCTGAATAGAATTACAGGTATGCACCACTCCACTACACCTGGCTTGTTTTCTTTCTTGCCTGCTAATTTTCTTTCTTTACAGGAATCTGTGTCCATTACAAATCAATGGATACTAAAGGAAATTATATCCTCCTCTTCAGCATTACCTGCAAGAGGTCTACACTAGTGAGGCTGAGTCAGATCTCGCTACTCTCTAACTACAGCACAGGGCGTACTGAAGTAGAGAAGGGAAGGCTATCAGACTAGGGCGGACAGCAGTGGGTAGATGATAAAAACTAGCTTTCGTGTCCCTTTCAATTGCATTGGACTTTTCAGTTTCAGCCAACCCAACTACACAGTTATTGAGAGCTTTCTGAAGCCAGGAAGGAATCTGAAAATATGCTAGTACACAGGCTGTACATTAACTCCATTTGAAAAAAATCAAAAGCCAGTGAAATGCGGAGGAACCAAGACTTAGCTAAAGTCTGCATATGGCTTTCCCACTGCACTGTTAGCTTGACACAAGAATTAGCCCTGTAATAATCATTAGTAAAGAAGATTCAAGGAAATATCACTTGCTTCAGCATTACCAAACAATCTTCAGTCCCTAGCTCCATGAGACCACCATCAAATGCATTTGAATACCTCTCAAATTTGCAGCCACCCATGGAATTCACTTCTTCATCTGCTCATTCACGTCTACGTATTTATCAAATTTTCTATGGGACATTGCACTGTTTTTCTTAATTTAATAGTAGAATTCATATGCACTTCTTTTATTAGATTTATGAAATAATAGAATTTCTGGCCTGCCCAGAACTTCTTGCAACGTCATCTGATAGCTGTTTTCCAGTTGACTGTCATGTTAAATAGTTATGCATGTTTGACAGAGCCATCATAGCACCTGCTTAAGACCCAGACCCTGTAGCATAGCTTTTGTTTTCCCATTGGTCCTTCTGCGATAATTATCATTTTCCACATTCGGTACCACTGTGCACTCATCATTTGTGTAAATCTCATACTTTCAAATGATGGCCTAGTTGCGTGGCAATCCTTTTCCATCCTCCATTGGTTCCAGTTAACAGTCGTTGTCTCCATGTTTGTCGGATGTATTCTTACATTTTGTAGCTATTGTCTAAGTGACAAAAAAAGAAAGAAAGAAAAACAGATTTTTATGATAATGTCATTAACTTCCCTGAGTCTGGCAACTCATCTGTAAAGTCAAAGGATTGAACTAGGTTCCAGGTTAAAGTGCCGACTCGAGGACCGATGTTCATGCCTTGGGTGAGTTGGAATTGGCCCTCAAAGCATTAAAAATTTCTCACCCAGTGACAGTTAGGATTAAACATACCTACAACCCTAGCACTCAGAATGCTGAGGCAGGATGAGTCCAAGGTTAGATTGCAGTTCCAGACATGAGACATCATGTCTTAAAAACAGGTTTTTGCCAAAAACAAATCCCTCAAACACACACAAAAATCATTTCCTTGCCTAACACGGTGGTGCATGTTTTTAATCTCAGCACCCAGGAGGCAGAGGCAGGGGATCTCTGTGAGTTCTAGAGGCTGGCCAGCTTGGGCTCATAGTAGAACCTTGTCTAAAAACATTTTTATTAAAAGAAATCTCACCCACTGATAATTCTGCTAACTTTTTAAAATTGGAAGAGTGTCCACAAAGCTCTAGATTTCTTTTGAAAAATAAAAATCTGAGTACTCTGGATAAATTCAATATTTGCTTTTTATCTTTGTCTCTCCTCTCTTTTTTCCTCTCATCTTTCCTTTTTAATTTTGCTTTTGATTGGCTTTCCGAAAAAACACAGACTGGCCTGGTTTGCCAGATCTCTGCGTCTTAGCCTTTCTAGAGGTGGAACTGTTTGAGGTTATCTGATTGCATTTCTTCTTTTAAAATAACATTTTTAGAGCTGGAGAGATGGCTCAGAGGTTAAGAGCACTGGCTGCTCTTCCAGAGGTCCTGAGTTCAATTCCCAGCAACCACATGGTGGCTCACAATCATCTGTAATGAGATCTGGTGCCCTCTTCTGGTGTGTAGATATACATGGAAGCAGAATGTTGTATACATAATAAATAAAATCTTTAAAAAAATAACATTTTTAATATTTCTTCTTCAAAAATATTCATACATGTATTTGAGCTTATCTGTGCCCACACAGAATCTCCTAAGACCCATCTCCTCTGGTTCTATGCTTTCATCATCTTCATCATCATCATCATTATTATTATTACCCTCACCAACAGAATGGAGAAGACAGACCACCAGGCCTCAATGACAAGGTAAAGGAATTGGGCCATTCAATGATAAAGATAAATTAATAATAAGGGACCAAAACGTTCATTACCTATGGGACACTATGAAAAGAACAAGTCTATGAATCAATGGCATAGAAAGATAAGAATTTCATAATAAAAGCCTAAAAACTGCTATATGTCTACTATTCCCCAGGAAACTCTCTGTCATGGTTAATAAAGAACTGCTTTCCTTCATTAAAAACCACGACCACCAGGCCAGTTCTATGGAAGATCCATGAAACAATCTTTCATTCACAAGAACAAGAAAAACCATCTGCTGCTGGATGAAGGCTAGTAGAAGCAGATATCCACACCAAACACTGAACTAATGTGGACAAGACTAGGCTGGTAAACCCACAGAAACAGCTGACCTGAACATCGGGGAGCTCTTGGTCCCCAGACTGATCACTGGGAAAACAGCATGGAACTGATCCAGACTCCATGAATGTGGGTGTCAGTGAGGAGGCCTCGGAAATATATGGGGCCTCTTGTAGTAGATCAGTACTTATCCCTAGTATAGGAATGGACTTTGGGAGCCCATTTCACATAGAGGGATACTCCCTCATCCTAGACACTCGGGGGAGGGCCTAAGCCCTATCCCAAAGGATATGACAGACTCTGAAAACCCTCCCATGGAAGGCTTCACTCTCCCAGGGGAGCAGAAAGAGTATGGGATAAGTAGGGTGTTAGTGGGGGGGGAGGGGGGAGCAGGGGAGGAGGAGAGGGAGGGGGAACTGGGATTGACATGTAAAACAATCTTGTCTCTAATTTAAATTTAAAAATGGAGGCAAAAAATAAATAAATAAAAATAATGCAGTATACAGATATCTTCAAATCTGAGTTTTTCCCCTCACTGTTGGAGATGCAGAAATAATAAGACACAAACACTGTGAGATATAGCTCAGTGGCAGAGTGCTTGACCAGCATGCATGAAATCCTAATTTTAACCCCCCCCACACACACCCTGAAACCATTGAATTGAGGGTGCATTGGCAATACTTGGTCAGCAAGATGGCATTGCTGTGCAAGTCTAGCAACCTGAATTCAAACTCTGGAACCCAGGTAAAAGTAAAAGGAAGGCACTGACCCCACATAGTGACATCCATATTCATGGATGTGCATGAACTTGCAAACATACACACACTAGGGGTAATAATAATAAACTTTTTAAATTTTAAAATTAATATTTTGCATGTGTGGACATTTTGCCCGCATGTATGTATATGTACCACATACATGCCTGTTGCATGAGGAAATCAGAAGAGGGCATTGGATCTCCTAGAACTGGAGTTACAGATGGTTATGAGACACCATGCATGTGCTGGGGATTGAATCCAGGTCTTCTGAAAGAGAAGCCAATGTTCTTAGCTGCTAAGCCATCTCTCCAACCCCAATAACATGGTTTGTTTGGGTTTGGGGTATTGGATTTTGTTTGGTTTGAACAAAGTGATAGATTGATTATACCATGGCTCACATTATGGAGAACGTCTATCCCCACCTAGATGTATTCAGGCATTCCAACATGGGCTAGGTGGCCCCCACCTCACCTGGTCTGCCTAATACAGCTGTTGTGCTCACATATACAAACGTAATAAGATTATCACATTAACCTTTATAACACTATTATGGAATATTTATGTAAAGATATGTTACATCTGTTTATGTTTTGGAATGTTACTTTAACTGTATAAAGTTGTGTTATACTTGAAAAAAACAAGAAAAAGAAAACACACATCCATGAAGCTACAGGAGAGAATAAACAACACCAGAGCATGAGCAAACCAGGAACAGGAAAACACAGCAAAATGCTGAAAATGAATATATACCTTCCAATAGTTGTAAATGACAATAGTTTCAACTCCCCGATCAAAAGACACAGATTATCACATTATAATTAAAATGAAAAAATGATGCATATATTTGTTGCCTCCAAGAAGTGCACCCGACCACCAAAGACAGAGGAAAAAGGCTAAAGTATGGAAACGATATGCTAGGCAACTGAACAAGGAAACAAGCAGGTGTCGCTGTTCTAATACTGTACAAAATAGACTTTAAACCAAATTTAGAAGAGATAAAGAAAATCACTGCATAACTAATTAAGGGGAGAATCATCAAGAAGATACTACATTTTAAGCATGTGCACCAAAACAGAATCGAATCAAATTTCATAAATCAACATAGTAAAGGTTGTGTATGGGGCACACCTCCGGCCAACTGCAATGAAAGATTACTAATTCATTATGTCTACTATAAGATGGTCAAAACCCAGCAGAAGGCAGCCCATGAATTCCTGTCCTTGTTTGTACTCCTGATTTTCTTAAGAATATTCATAATAATAAAGTTCAGATAAGACAAGAATCAAAGAAAACTCACACAATACGATGTCTGGTATCTCAACTGTCTCACCTACCTACAGACTTCAGAACAGACTGAGAACCTGTACCAATTGCCTTGCTGGAATGGACAGAGGGCAAGGACTGGAGGCGTTTCTTGTTACTTCAAAGGCCCATCAAACAAATAGTTAGGGACATGGAAGTCATTGGAATAAAGATAATGAATATAATCTTGGAAATTCAGGAGGAAATTGCACACTCTCTTCTCTTCAGATAATCTCAATTGTGTTTAAATATCACAGTTCTCTACAAGTCCACGTGCTCATGGAAAACGTCGTACAAAGCACCCTCTTCCTTTCAAAGCCTCACGCACGGAATCCCTCAAGACTGTCAAAGGTTTGATATGTGCAGTTTTTTCTTTTCTTATTATTGTTATTATTGTGTAACAATAATAACTATTACTGAAATATATACATTTGTCATCACTGTTCTGAATTGTCCTTGCATTACCTTATCAGGACCCAGTAGGGGAGTATTAATAGTGGCTCATCATAGAGACAAGAAACCAAGGCCCACAGAAATGTTAATAGTTTTCCTACTAAGCATCAGACCATGTCATGGGAAAGCAGTCTGACAATACCATGCCATTTCATCTATTTGTTTGTTTGTTTGTTTGTTTACTATTCTAGCAGAGCTGCCTTAGCCCAAAGAGGCTGCAAACAATGTACTGAGCTGAAACCTTTGTGTTAATTGCCTCATTTAATCGGTGCTGCTGCCTGTTCAATTCACAAAACAACACTACTTTCTACTCATTCAAAGAGCAGTGTTGTTTCTATTGGGGGAAATTCAGGTCATTTGAGTTCTTTGTAAGTGGCTATGTATACCACCTGTCAAATGATGGCTACTTCTTGGGCGACTTTAACTGAGCAGCTCTGTCAGCTAGAGGAGAATACATAGCTTTAAAATTTGGCTGATAACAATTTCACAATATGGTTTATCCTGTGTAGTACTAATAAGTGTAGTACTAATACACTTATCAATTTACCTGTGAATCAAATAAACAGTTCCTATATTAGTTGCTTGAGGTCTAAGAAGAAATATTTGATAAACACCTACAATTTTTACAGTGTAATTTGAAGGAAATGTCATTCCCTTTGACTTCACATTATGTACTTCTTTAAAGTTCCTCATGTCAAATTCTATATTGGGCACTAAGTGTACAAAGAGGCTATGATCTGTGACTACCAAATAAGACAAGTGTTTCTATATCAAAGCCTATTTTGGGGGCTGATAAGGCAATCAGCACTGGTATCCTAAGTTCAACCTCTGGAACCCATAAGAATATGGAAGGAAACTAAAGGAGAGAACCAACTCCTTCCATCAAGTTATCCTCTGGCCTCCATACATGGACCATGGTTTACGTGCATGTGCACACACAGGCACAAATACACAATAATAATAATAAATAATAATAAATTAGTGATTTTTAAATTCACTTGCAGAGTCAGCAAGATGGCTCAGTGGGCCCAAGGCACTTACTGTAGAGTCTAGTGTCCTGAACTCAATGCCCAAAATTCAAATAGTAGAACAAGAGAACCAATTCTCAAAAGTTGCCATCTAACCTCCACATGCGTGCCATAATGTAGACAGACAGACAGACAGACAGATAGACAGAAACACACACATATAAAGAAGTAAATGAATGTAAGAAAATGAATTTCCAGTCAAAGTCAAGGAAATTGCTACAATCACAAAAATACTCATATATAATGAATTTTAGTTATTTTTGCCTCCCCCCATTATCCTTTCTCATGTCCCCTTCCTCTCCACATGAAAGCCTTCTTCCCAACACGGTCCCCTCTGATTTCCATGCCTTACATATATGTGTGGCCCACTGAGGTTTACTAGAGCTGCCTGCGTGAACATGGGTTATCTACTAGAGAACGGGAACTTACCAGTGGCCACACCACTGAAGAAAATGACTCCCTCTCCTCCAGCAACCATTAACTGCTATTGTCCCTCAAGGAGTGGGACTGGATAAGCTCCTCCTCTTTCTATGATGAAATGTTGGTATGCCCAATCAGCGCAGGTCTTATGCAGATAACCACGTCTGCACTCTGTACATGAGCGCAATCTCCATGTCATGTCCAGAATGTTTTTACAGCACACCTCCCCATCCTCATCTTCCTGCCACTCTTCCATGGTATACCCCCAGCCTTCGGTGAGTGATAGAGATGTCCCGATTAGAACCAAGCCCTCTGCTCTTTCCCATTCTTGGCGCTTCAGTTATTGTGTCTCTGCACTGACTGTTGCCTGATAGAATAAGAAACTCTGAGGGAGATTGGCAGCGAGCGGTCAGTGGCTATAAACATGAGTATTTAGAAGGCAGCTTGACAACATAACCATTTAGCAAAATGATAACCATAGTCCTCTCACTCCACCCCTACCAGAACCTGTGAGTCTTGACCAAGTTTACAGAACCAGGCATGGATTCTCTCCTGTGAACTGGGCGTCAAACCCAAAATGAAAGAAGCTGGTTGCCTCCCTAAGGTTTATGCCGCTACTGCAGCAGTGGGCACATCTTTCCTGGCATGTTGGTGGTACAGCAAACAGGATTCACAGCTTGAGTAAAACTGTTGATGACTGTATCTTCCAGCAATCTGCCTAACACCTTCCAGCACTATGAAAACTACCCAGCAGGAGAAGCTTTTTAGCTGAGTTCCAGCCGGATTGTGTGTCCTGTAAGTTAAGTGTATGGTGTCCTCAGCAATAGGGTCTTACCACCTGGCAACCAAGAGCAGTGGCAATAGCCTCTATTGTTTGGGGGCCCCTGGAGCTTCCCTGGCTCATACACTACATCTGACACTGGATTTCTATTTATAAACTATGGTTTCTTGGAGGAGTGTTAGTCACCCATGCAAAGTATCTCCATTCAGACCATTTTAAAATTACGTTTCCAATAAACTTACAGGTTTACATATGGCTTTTCATACATCCTTAGGATTAGTTATCTCCCCCAATCTCCCCCATTCTCAACTCCCAAGGCCCTCCACACATAAACCTTTCCACTCCCAGAAATCTCCATTTCCACATTCATGTCATCACATAGAATCATTTCAAACCACCCTCTCCAGCGACGATCAATGAAGATGCTGAAAGTGTCATTTTGCTTTAGGTTGATAACATTTATGAGACTTAATTATGATGATTATTCTAAACTATTGTGCAAATACTAACATGAGTGTGAGGATTTTTTTTTTTTGTAGAGAATTAAGAAAGTCTACTGAGGGGCTGGAGAGATGGCTCAGTGGTTTAGAGCACTTGCTGCTCTAACATGAGACCTGAGTTCAGTTCCCAGCACACACAGAGGCTCATAGTTGCCTACAACCCCAGTTAAAACACCCTTTTCTGGTCCCTGTGCGTACCAGGCATGGCGCACATACATACAGGCAAACATCCATATACATAAAATAAAAATAAATAACATGAAAACAAGAAAGAAAGCCTAGTGAAGTCAAGTTGCCTATGATCCTGCAGTGATGGGCAGAACTGGGTTCTTCAGGCCAAGTCTCACATATATGTGACTAGGACTTAGGGAAGTAGTACAATATACCCAATATATTGTTTACTCCAGTCTTGATAGGAATTATTCATTGAAAGGTTTCTAAAAGATTAATAATACAATGATGTAGTGAGATAGCCATCCAGCCGCACCTGTAGCGCTAACTACGCCCATTTGGGCGTGGTCACACGTATGCACATGACGCGGTGGGTTTAGGGGTTTAGGTCTGGGCTTGGGACAGGTGGCTGGCTCTCTCTTGCTTCTGCGGGGTCACAGAGGGCAGCCTGCGTGAATCCTCGGAGCTGGAACTTGCAGCGGTCACTCGCTTCTTGTGTAAGTGCATTCTCCCCAAGTAAACTTCACTTAATCAGCACTGAGTCTAGTGAATCCTTTTTTTTTTTTTTTTTTTTTTTTTTTTTTTTTTTTTTTGAGACAGGGGGTTTCTCTGTGTAGCTTTGGAGCCTATCCTGGCACTCGCTCTGGAGACCAGGCTGGCCTCGAACTCACAGAGATGCGCCTGCCTCTGCCTCCCGAGTGCTGGGATTAAAGGCGGGCGCCACCAACGGCCGGCGAGTCTAGTGAATCTTGATTCCCACGCAATACAATGATTCTTTCAATATGAATGAGAGAAGTATTTTTAAGCATATCCCTCAAAAGTATCACTCCTGTAGAAGTCACTGTTGCCTTTAACCCACATACATATGAGCTATATGCGGGATGTGTGGAGTGTGCTAGAGTGTTAATGGACCCATAGTGACTAATCTGTTAGGCCTCAGTCAGCTTTGCAGTGAAAGCAGTTTTTGAATCAACAAAACTAGACATTTATTTGTGTGGTTTCATTAAATAGCAAGCGACAAACTTCCTAGGAAAGTGGTGCCATCTAGTGGTAGAGCTAGGCAGAGGCACCATCCCTGCTGCAGATAAGTGTGCAATTTTTCACCCTGTAAAGGGAGCGAAATACTGGACTCTAGAGACTACATGTTGTCACCTCCTGCTCCTGTCACCACAGAGCCACACCTACATATCAGTCATGATGAACTGCATCCCGTAAATCATGAGTCAAAATAAATGTCTCCTCCTTTGAAAAGAGAGAAAAAGAAAGAAAGAAAGAAAGAAAGAAAGAAAGAAAGAAAGAAAGAAAGAAAGAAAAAACTGGGAACAGGGCAAAATGCTGAGCCATGCTACAAAAGTGGATGAACCTTGGAAACACTGTAGTAATGAGAAAAGTCAGACACAGAGGTTATCAGGGACACAAGCCAACTTACAAGCTATGTCTAGAATTAGGTAAGTGCATGGAGACAGATGGATGCTTGCCAGGGGCTAAGAGTGGGGGTTAATCACTCCCAGGAACATGACCCTTTCCTCTGCTGAAAATGTCCTAGAACTAGATCCTCCTCTATAATGTTCTAGCTACTGTTCAACCTTACATCCTAAGTGCTAGAAAAATGTGAAGGTGTGAAAGCCAGTTTCTCTCCTTAAAAGTTAAACTTGAGTGGCAAAGAGTCCTGTGTCTAGATAACAATAGTAGAAGGCAGGTTGTGATCCAGGCGCACAGATAGAAAAGACCACTTCTCTGGTCAACTGGAGAAGGACATTGGCACTTCTCAGTGTGGGTCTAAGCAGAGCGCTGCCAGAAAGACATTTGGAGAAGGTGGGTTCTGATGTGGATCATGAGGGAGTCAGCACCCCGAAGAGCCTCAACTCAAGTTCAGAAGCCCCCACGTACCTCCTTTCTGCCTGCTGATGCGGTTGAAGAAGCATTGCAGAAGTCTCTCCCCTCCCTGCCATTGTGTCTAAGTCAGTCTCCCAGGGAGCGGGAACAGCTCTTCATCGGAGGGCTGAGCTTCCAAAGTGCTGATGAGAATCTGAGGAGCCATTTTGAGCAATGGGGAACACTGACCGACTGTGATAATGAGACATGCAAACACAGAGCATTTCGGGGGCTTTGGGTTTGTCGTGTCTGCCGTTGTGAAGGAAGCGGATGCAGCTGTGAGTGCAAGGCCACACAGGGAGCATGGAAGAGTTGAGCATCTGGAGAGAGCCGTGTCAACAGAAGATTCTCAAAGGCCAGGGACTTAACCATGCAAAATTCTCAGCATCAGAGAAGACACTGCAGAATATCACCTACTAATATTGTAAATAGTATAGGAAAATTGAAGTGATTAAAATCACAACTGACAGACTGGGGGAAAGAGGGGCTTTGCTTTTGTCACCTTTGATGACCATGATTCTGGATAAGATTGTCATTCAGAAATATCATACTATGAATGGCCACAACTGTGAAGTGAAACTAGTCCTGAGGAAGTAAGAGATGACCAGTGCTTCATCCAGCCAAAGAGGTCCAAGTGTTCCCGGAAACTTTGGTGATGGTCCTGGAGGTGGTTTTGGTGGCAATGACATTTTTGGTTGAGGAGGAAACCCCAGTGGTCATGGTGGCTTTGGTGGCAGCCATGGAGATAGTAGATATATGGCAGCAGTCAAGATTGCCGTAATGGATTTGGTGATGGTGGTGGTTATGGGGGAGGGGAGCTTGGTTGTTCTGGAGGAAGCAGAGGCTATGGAGTTGGTAAACAGGGTTTGGGAAAGCAGGATAGTGGCTATGACAAAAGTGGCAGCCATGACAGTGGAGGAGGTGGAGAATTTGGTGGTGGTAGTGGAGGCAATCTGGGAGGTGATGGAAGCTCCAATGATAATAATATTACAACACTCAGTCTTCAAACTTTGGGCCAATGGGGGGAGGAAACCAATAAAGGAGCTCCGGTCCTTATGATATAAAGCACAGTATTTTGCAGAACCACAAAACTAAGGTGACTGTGCTGGTTCTAGCAGCTGCAGTAGCTCTGGCGGAGACAGATGGTTCTAACTACTGCCAGGAAAGAAAGCACAGGCAGGAGATGAAAGCTAGAGAAGTGACAGGGAGGCTATAGGTTACAAATGATCTGTGACCTCGTCATGCACAGGTGACAGGGCCTAGCCACTTACTACAAAGAAGACATTTTAGAGTGTGTCCATGAATATGGACAAAAAGAACTGCAAGACGGTATTTGTGACTAATTGTATAACAGGTTATTTTAGCATCTGCCATTCTGACAAAGTGTTGTAATGTAGACCTTTTGTCACCCATGCTGTTCATTGCTAGAAGTAATAGTCTTATCCTGATGCTGAATAAATGTGTCTTTTTATAAAGAAGAAATCAAAATCACCACAGAGGAGCAGTGCTCTGCACCCATGCTCATCTTCCAGCAGAGAGAAGATCCGGGCACCAGTAGTCTGCTCCAAATTTGAGGGCACATGACAAATATCAAGAAGAAAACCTCTTGGTTCTTGCCCCAATAGACAGCTAGGGCCAATCTGTAGAGTCCTTACATATAGTCATCCAGTGAGTACGGGCTGAACGGGCTAAAAGCAAGGAAAGTGTTGCATCAGAGAAACCAGACATTAACCAGGATGCCAGAGTCAACATTGCCACGGAAGACAGGTTGGTAGTTTATAACCTCAAGACCGTATAAGAATGGTGTTTTCTGTCTCCAAGATTTCCCTCCCCCAAACCCATAACCCCAACCTAGTCATGAAGCAGCAGACAATCCCAGTTGAGGGATATGCTAAATGCTTCTCAAATATTTCCCTAATTTTTCTCAGTCCTTGAAAACAAGGAAACTCTGTGAACCTGTCATAGCCAAACGCCATCCTAGAAGAAATGATGACTAGGCACAATACGATATGACTCATGAAATATAAAAAGAAGACTAGGTAACCCTGTAGAAATCTGAATAAAGTGTGCTTTACTAACTGTGGCAAACATGCTAGGATAATAGAAGACAGTAATCAGGGAGACGATGTCAGGCGTGTGAGGACTTTACCATCTTCACCCCTGTTCCTAAATTTGATGCTGTTATAAAAGGAAGTGCATTTAATGTGTACTAACATAAAGCATAAATTATTCTCATCTCATACATTCAGAGAAACTTAATTAACATAGGAATATGCAGTCTTCTCTCACCAAGCATCCTCATTAGAGTTGCATCATCTTTAACCCCCATGTGGCAGCCCCTGAGACACTTCCATGATGCCTCTAAAGGACAGGGTGACCTGGAAGCCCAAGGTCATGAAGTCCTGGAAGTCCTAAATGACATCCAGTGATTACCTGAAATGTTTCTGTTGGGTGGATTATGCAGTCCCCAAGCAGATGCCACAGACTGTGTGTCCCTCAGCAGGATATTCTCAGTGCTTCAGAACAGGAATGTCATAATGGACAATCCCATGGAATCTCAAATACAGTGTTTGTCTACAGTTGCTTACCCAACGCCTGCCTTGGTAGCACATTCTATCATATGAGACACCAGTATGCCATGCCTTTGTTTGTGCAGACTCGGTACCTCTCCCCACTTGATGAAAAGGTCAAGACCTTCTCTATTGGTCCATCTGCATTTGCAGCTGCTGTCCCTGAGTCTGGTGCTCCTGTGGTCTCAGCCAAAGCTGAAGGCAGGTACAGTCAGAGGAATCAAAAGTGGATATGGGATTTGCTCTTTGGTTAATCCCCCCAAATCATCTACCCAGTCAGTTTTATTTGGGAAACATGGAAATAAAGTTCTACTCCTCTTTCCAAAAACAACATGATGGGAGCTAGATAGATGACTCAGTGGCTCAGGACACAACTGCTCCTGAGGACCCAATGCCAACTTCTAGACTCCAAAAACACCTGCATTCACACGCACAAACCCACACACAGTCACATGCATAAACACATAACTTTTAAAGTAAAAATAAACCTTAACAGAACAAATGAAATAACAAATATTTGTCTATTTGTCTATGCAAAACTGATTTTACTTCTTCATGTTTTTTTTTATTCAATATTAGCAATTGAACTAAGGACTTGTGTAGTCTAGGCCTGTCTTGATCTTGGAATCTTCCTGCTTCACCTTCAAGAACAACCGAATTCCAGGACCGCACCACCAGGCAGCTTAATTGTCAACATTTGCAGTCAACTTCTATTCACCTTCTAACCTTTTTTCTTCTTCTCATAGGCTTTTCTTTAATGTCTTGTTTACAATTCCATGTTTTTATATTTCTAATGAATGTGTGTAATTGCAATCAGTCTGTGGCGTCAAATTTGTATATTTTCATGAATACCTGCAAATGCAAGTAAATGGGGAAAAGACAAAAAAAAATACGTTGAATTAACCCTAGAGCTTGCCTCAGGAAGGAAAAATATGCTAGGAAAGAGAGGCTGGGCTAAGCCGTAAGTGGAATTCTCCTCTGGCATGTTCCTGTTATCACAAGACAGTTGTGTTGCTTTTATAACTTTAAAATTGGGAGAAAATGAACTATTGTTTTGATCACATCATCTTTCTGCTCAATACCCTGCAGCCAGTACTTCTTCATTAAACATTTATCAATGCCAAAATCTTAGGCATGCTGACCTTTAGTGTTCCTTCCTGCCTATTAGTCCAGTGATTCTCATCCTAGACCACACATTAGACTCACTAAGTGAGACTGGTAAATGTTGAACACTTGGCCCTCTTCCCAGTAAACTCATTGGAACCTCTTGGAAATGGGGCAAGGAACCTCTTGGAAATGGGGCAAGGAAACTGTGTTTCCTATGCTCATTAACAGCTATATCATAGACCAAATGTTTAGGCAGACTTAACTTGTCACACGATGGAAGGCATCTGAATGGCTTTGGCTTCCTGAGGAAAGTGAGTATCCTGGCCTGCGAGAAAGCTACTGAGAATCAAACAGAAAACCGTGACTGTACCCAGGCAAGGCTTCCAGTGGAGGAACTGGGTTGCATTCAATTGAGTTGTTGGCCAAGAAGGTCCCAGGGAATTTCCCAAACAACCCAGACTGATGCTAACAAAAGATTGCTCTCTGCAAACTGACAGTGGGCCCCATTGCCAAGGACAACATCCACACAACTCATTGAACATGGAGAAGTTGAGCTGATACCTACATGGAGCTTTCTTCACCCCTACATTCTAGTCTCTTTGCTGTAGGAAGGTACTCAGTAGGCTACTGAAAAAGAAGCCTGGATGCCAACACAGCCCCCAAACCTTTGACTGTCATGACTGTAAAATATGATTAGGGCAATCATGGTACAGAACTGTAGCCAACCAATGTCTGGTTTGACTTAAGGCCCACTCCAGGAGAGGGAACCCTTGCCTGACACTTGCTATCTAACAAGAATCAGAGACTAGATAGCCCAGAGACCTGGGACAAAATAAAAAAATACTGCTCTAAAAAAATCAATAAAGTGATTCCTAATGATATTCTTCGATACTCATAGGTCAGTGTCTTATTCAGTCATTATTAGAAAGGCTTCCTGGTAGCAGATGGGGACAGATTCAGAAACCCACAGCCTGATGTTATATAGAAAGTGAATCCAAATTGGAGGTCTCCATCAAATTCCTCCCCTCAGAGCTCAGGAAATCCTGAGGAAGGAGAGGCAGAAAGATTGTAAGAGCCAGAGGGGATGGAGGACACCAGGAGAGCATGGCCCTCTGAATCAACTAAGCAAGGTGCATATGAGCTCACAGAGACTGAAGCAGCAAGCACAGGGCCTACACGGGGCTGCCCCACATTCTTTGTGTATGTATGATAACTATTGGCTTAGTATTTTTATACCACTCTCGACTGTGAGGATGAGTGGGTCTTTGACTCTTGTGCCTGTTCTTGGGACTCTTCTCCTGCTGCTGTGTTGCTATATCCAACTTTGATACAATAGTTTTGTTTCATCCTAACATATTTTGTTTTGTCATGTTTGGTTGTTGTCTCTTGGAAGCCCATTCTTTTCTAAGAAGAGACAGAAAGGGAGTGGATCTGGAGGAAGGGGGAGGTGGGTGGGAACTGGGAGGAGTAGAGGGAGGGGAAACTATAACCAGGATATATTGTAGGAGAAGAGAATCTATTTTCAATAAAAGAAAAAATAAAGACCCTCAGACCTCCTTCTTCCCTCCCTCCCTCCTTCCCTCCCTTTTGCCTTTCTTTTTTGGTATATTTGAAGTAAGATCTCATTCTCCTCCTATGGCCTAAAACTCTATGCATACCAGGCTAGATTTTTAAAATTAGAGGTTTTTCGGTTATATTTTACATAATATTTTTATTGGTTATTTGAGAATTTCACATCATGAACCCTAATCACACTCACTTCACCGTCCTCCCCAGCCTGCTCCCCTACCCTTGTGGCTTCCCCTGCCCTACACACACACCAAAAGAAAAGGAGGAGGAGGAAGAAGGAGTAGGAGGAGGAGGAGAAGAGGAGGAAGAGGAGGAGGAGGAGGAAGAGGAGACAGAGGCAGGCAGATCTCTGTGAGTTAGAGGCCAACCTGGTCTCCAGAGCTAGTGCTAAGATAGGCTTCAAAGCTACACAGAGAAACCCTGTCTTGAAAAACCAAGGAAGAAGAAGGAGGAGGAGGAGGAAGATGAGGAAGAAGGAAGAAGAAGAAGGAAAAGAAGAAGAAGAAGAAGAAGAAGAAGAAGAAGAAGAAGAAGAAGAAGAAGAAGAAGAAGAAGAAGAAGAAGAAGAAACTCGCTGGAGCATAGTCAAATCCTGGTGGCCAGTCCTTACTGAAAACTGAGTCCATCCCACCCACACATCCACCAGAAGCCATCAATCGTGGAGAGCTGTATGTCAACACAATTTTTAAGAGTTCTCTTTGAATAATTTCTGTCTAGGCTGTTACTTTTTTGTTTGGGGGAATTGGTGGGGGTAGGGGTTGTCACAGAAGTCCTCTTTCTCAACTGTGAGTCCACAGTCATCGATGCCATGTCAAAAGTAGCTTCCTTGTCCTTTACAGTAAGCGGGAGCACAGATCATGGACTTCAACACGGTTTCTGGAGACAGCATGCACCACGGACATCCACATGGTCTCTGGCATCAGCACATGTCACAGATCTCAGCATGGTCTCTGGTGGCAGTACAGACCAAGGACATCAACATTGCCTCAGATGGTAGCCTAGTCACATACATCAACATGGCGCCCAGCATCAGCATGTCCCATGGACATCAGCTTGCCTTCGGGCAGCAGCACAGACCAGGGACATCAGCATGACCTCAGGCACAGACCTCCAACATCTGAATGGCCTTCTGTGGGCATCCACAGGAATCTTGGGCTTCAACATGGCCTGAGGCAGCAGACTACAGATACCAAAGTTGCTCATAATCAGGGCTATTATGTGGCTGGGCAGTGGGTGGGGGGAGGGGTGGTGAGCCTTCACAAGCTCCAGGCTGCTACACACCACCCTGTCAGTTCTACTTAGCAAGAACTTGTGCTGATGCCAGAGACCATGTGGATGTCCGTGGTGCATGCTGTCTCACCCACCCACTGTAGCCTTCTCTCGTACCTGTGAGTGCCTTCAAGTCTCTAGTTCTGCCTCTCTCCATCAAGCATGCACCACCCCATTCTTCCATTTTCCCACCATTGAAAATTCTTCACTAGTCCATCATAGTGGCAAGATGGGAAGATGGCAAGATTGGAAACTTCAGGGTGTCACATAGCATATATATATATCAAACATCTTTACATGTAAATATTCACTTCAAAGAGTCATTGGACTGTTTCAAGACCTGTGGTTTCTGAAGCACCACAAATAATGGACCATTGCTCAGGACCATTGCTAACAGCTCATCCTGCTGTTAGCCAGAGTTAGGGTAATGTTGCTGTTAGGCAAGGTGTCCAGGGTGAGTACCTGGCTGCCACACACCTCCCTGCCCTTGGTGACTGCTGCCCTGGGCCTCACTGGGCTGGACCTCTGTGCTTGTAGCCTGTGGGCAGTGTTGCGGCTCTGCCTTCCGTCTCCCAGCAAGACAAGCAGCACAGGCCTCAACCATGGTGGCTCCATGCTGGGAACTGACTTGTGGGTCTAGGGCCAGCCCTATTTAGTAATGACCTGTTTCTGCAGGAGCTCTAGGCCTCCACACAGCTGACCATGGCTCAACTGGCACAACCTTTGTGCTTGCAGCCTGCTGGCTAAGATTCGGTGTTGAAGGATATGCATTCATCATTCCCTACTGCTCAGCTATCTTCTGCCATCTTTCTTTCCTATTTTGTGTGTGCACTTTTTAAAAGCATCTTCCCATCAGACTTTCCCATTCTTTTTTCTTAGTTGTTCCAGAGCTATGTGGGCCCTGCAGGCTCCTTTTCCTCCACCATGGCACCCTTCTGAGCCCCACTTTGCCTCCACCACACCAGACTCCTTGGAGCTCCCCTACAGCCATTGCCATCTTTCTTTTCTCCTTTTATTTTCTTTATGGCCTCATTTGTGTTGGCGGGGATGGGGTTGGTCCCTTCAATCTGGAAATAAATTCTAGGGTTTTAAAGCAAATGACCCTAGGAGGAAATTTTTAGCAATTACCTAGTAAAAGATAAGGACAGTGGGTTTGATTTTGATTTTGTTTGTTAGTTGGTGTTTTGTTCCGTTTATGGATCTGGATGTTTTGTCTGCATGCACATCTGTGCACCGAATGTGTTCCTTGTGCCTGAGAGGCCAGAAGATAGGATCCAATTCCCAGAAGCTAGAGTTACAGATGGTTGTAATCTGCCATGAGGGTACTGGGATTTGGACTGTGGTCCTGTGGAAGGAGCAACTGGTGTTCTTAACATCTCTCCAAAACCCTGATGTGTCTATTTTTTTAAAAGTCTTACCCTAGTATGGTTCAGGTGTTTTCAAGGTAACATGGTTTCAGGATATATAGGCTGTGCATTGAAACTTTGTAACAATCACCTAGATATCTAAATGAATATGTGACATTGAGTCACCTGGGCATTTTGACATCCCAGAGCCTGGAAATTTAAGAACATCTACCCTCTCTTCTATGTATAGAGAACATGACTTTGTTTTTGAAATATGGAATGATTTTTTAAAATTAATTTGATGATTTAATTGGGGGAGGGAATGTAAAAAAACATCTCTTGAGATAATCCGGGTTGCTGGCTTTGGGAACTAAACAGAAGAGTCTGGCTCCTAACAGGCAATTATAGTGCTGTGTTTAGCTGTGCTTTCATACAATGGAAGTGAACAGACAAGGGTCTGTTTCAGCATCCACCATGAGATCTTTAGAAACATGTTCTGTAGCTGTTAGAAACCTGAGGGTTTGTCACAGACTTTTGTTTCTACTGTTGGAGAAAATTTGGGGACACCCCCTAGTGAGAAAGACTACATCATTCAAGACATGCTCACTGCTTTCCCATAACCTCAAATAACTAAAAGAAAACACTACCTCTGACATTCAGCATAAGAGCCTACTTGCAAGAAAAGAGATTGCAAAATTTCTTTGCAAATTGTCCTTCAAGTTTTTGATGCGCCTGAAGGGTACTTCAATAATGCAAAGTGCTTATTATTTCTGCTGTCTCTAGAGATGGCAACTATGGTAGGGCAGGCTGACCTAGTGAGGCTGTCTCTGGTCACTTCTGTACTTGAAGGAAAATGGCTCACCTGAGATGAACTCTAGCTAATCTTGAGCAGAGTAACCACCCACCAAGCAATCCTTCTCCCCTGCGAAGTAAACTCATATCATTGCCTTCCTGGCACCACAGGAGACACTGGAAAAATGTAGGGAAACCAAAAGGAGTGTCACAAAATCACTCTGTGTAAGACGTAGGGGAAGCAATCTGCCTGTGTTTCATCAGGATGCACTAGTCTGCATCCAATAGCTGTGGTTGATTGACACTGGCATGATGCAGTCGTCCGAACTCAGGGGCCGAGCTGGGTTAGGTGGTGTAGTTAGCAGTGAATTATCACTATTAACTGCTTCCCTACATCGAGGTATCAGCTTCTAGAAACAAGGAGTATTTTCTAGATATGGTTAAAGATTAGGGGAGAGGTGGGTGCTAGGGAACTCAGAGCCTCTTGCAAGCTGAGTCTAAATTCTACTACTGAGCTATCCCTGTAGGACCCTAGATGTGACTTTTAGTGCTGTAATAATGTAAATGTAAAAGAACAGTTAGAAGATAATTTTTAAGGACCATCTATGGAAGCTTTTAAAATTGCTCCCTGGGAGGACCCTAAGAGAGACATACATGGTCCCCCAGAGAAGGGACCATGATCTCCTGAGCTAATTGGGAGCATGGGGGAGGGGAGAGGGAGTTAGGAGAAAGAGAAAGGGAGAAGAGGAGGGGAGAGGGGGACATGAGGGAGCAGGAAGGAGAAAAATAGAGGAGAACAAGAACAGAGATACCATAATAGAGGGAGCCATTATAGGTTTAAAGAGAAATCTGGCACTAGGGAAATGTTCAGAGATCTACAAGGATGATCCCAACTAACAATCTAAGCAATAGTGGAGAGGCTACCTTAAATGCCCTTCTCTGATAATGAGATTGATGACCTTATATGCCATCCTAGAGTCTTCATCCAGTAGCTGATGAAAGCAGATGCAGATACCCACAGATAAACACTGAGCTGAACTCCTGGAATCCAGTTGCAGAGAGGGGGGAGTGATGAGCAAAGGGGTCAAGACCAGGCTGGAGAAACCCACAGAAACAGCTGACCTGAACAAGGGATTGCTCATGGACCTCAGACTGATAGCTGGGAAACCAGCATAGGACAGACCCAGACTCCCCTGAACAGGGATGTCAGTTTAGAGGCCTGGGAAATCTATGGGGCCTCTGGTAGTGGATCAGTATTTATCCCTAGTGTAAGAATGGACTTTGGGAGCTCATTCCACATAGAGAGATACTCTCTCAGCCTAAACACATGGGGAAGGGCCTAGGCTCTGCTCCAAATGATATGACAGACTTTGAAGATCCCCCATGGAAGGCCTCACTCTCCATGCGGAGCAGAAAGGGGACAGGATAGGGAGTCGGTGGGGGGAAGGAGAGGAGGGGAGGGAGAGGGAACTGGGATTGACATGTAAAACACGCTTGTTTCTAATTTAAATTTAAAAAGTGCTCCCTGGGGCTCACCATCCCTAGAGATTAAGACTTAATAAGTTTTAACATTTTGTTCAAATATGGAGCTTAATACTAAGACATGCAAATCTAGAGCACACTCCACTCACTGGTATCAGCCTTATTCCCTTCAAAAAAAAAAAAGGAATTTGACATAGAATGAGTGCTCACTTTGGCTGTGGCGTTGCCCTAAGTTGTTGGGAACACAAAATTCTATTTAAAATAAAAATTGGGGCTTGTGAGAAGGCTCAGTGGATAAGGGCGCTTGCTGCCAAGCCTGGCCATCAGAGTTTGCTCTCTGGACGGTGGAAGGAGTTGTACTCCGAGTTCCATATGTGTGCCACTGTGCCAGCTGCATGCGCATCTGCTCTCACACAAATGAATGTGACTTTTAAAAGTTAGCAGTAACTATCTTTAACCTACATCATTCCTAGAGATAAAAAATACTGAGCAGGAATAAAAAAAAATCTTTTTAAACTTTTTGAAAGATCGTGATGAATTTAGGAGGCAAACTCTTCATAATATAATCTGTACTCAGGGCAAAGTGATAGATCATTTTAAAAATTAATCAGGGAGCTAGAGAGATGCCTTAGTAGTTAAGAGTATGCAATGCTCTTCCAAAGGACCAGAGTGTAGTTCCCAGCATCTGTCAGGTCACTCAGCACTGCCTTTGGTGGATCTGACACCTCTGGCCTCCACGGGCACCCGTGCTCACAAGCGTACACACACACACACACACACACACACACACATACACTTTAATATGTATGGTATAAAGTACAAATTAATTAGAAGGAGGGCTGGAGAGATGGCTCAGAGGTTGAGAGCACTGGCTGTTCTTCCAGAAGTCCTGAGTTCAATTCCCTGCAACCACATGGTGGCTCCCAACCATCCCTCAAGAGATCTGGTGCCCTCTTCTGGCGTGCAGGAGTGCGTGCAGGCAGAACACTGTATACTTAAGAAATAAAAATCTTTAAAAAAAAATTAATCGGAAAGATAATTAGAAATATATGATCGAAATATGTTGTATAGACCTGGCCCAGCAGCTCATTCTTCAGTGACAGGGTTCTGAGAGAGAGGATCAGGGGATCAGAAGATGAGAAGTTTGGGATAGAGAGGCCCTGCATAAGCTATGTCTTATGCCAAGCAAGCTTATTAAGAAATACAGTATTTTATACACTATTTCTAGGGGAGAAATGTGGTGAAATCAGCAGAAACTATCAGACAATAGGACTAGATCAACAATGTATACATGTAAAATAAATAAATGCATACATACATACATAGATAAATAGAGCCAAGCATGGTGGTGTGCATCCGTTAACCCTGTACTTGAAAAGGTAGAGACAAAAGGATCAGAAATTCACTGTCTTCGACTCTGAAGACCCCCTATGGAAGACCTCACCCTCCCTGGGGAGCAGAAAGGATACGGGATAGGTAGGGTGTTAGTGGGAGGCAGGGGAGGAGGGGAGGAAGAGGGAACTGGGATTCACACTTGAAACAATCTTCTAATTTAAATAACAAATTGGACAAAAAGAAAGAAATTCACTGTCTTCTTTAGTTACATAGCAAGTCTGTGGCCTACATGGGCTATGATAAACTGTCTTTACTTTCTTTTTTTTAATCAACTAATCCTTTAAAGGAATTCTACTTGCTGAAACTACAAGTCACACCCCCTCTCTCCACCTCCTAAGTATTAGGATGGCAGGCAGGCAGCCACATCTGCCAGGCATTTATGGGCATGCTGGGGATCTGAACTTGGGTTCTCCTGTTTTCATGGTAAGCACTTTACTGATTGAGCAATCTTCCCAGCCCTCCTTCAATTCTTCAAAAATAATTTGGTGTAGGTCTTTAAAGTGATGCAAGTATTTCTTCCTGGATGAAACAAAACACATATTTACTTAATTCAACAGCAACTTAGTCGATAAGTTTGTTGTTTGTTTGTTTTTCTTATAAACACCTTACTAAGTTCCAATCTGTCATCACCATTTAGTGGGTATCAGAAGTGTGATGAGGGAAAGAAGAGGGGTGACCATATAGAGGAATATTAACAGCAACTAAAGAGCAGTAGGAGGAAGGAACTTGATCAAGGACCCTGGAACTGATCCTTTGGGTGAAAAATTAAACCTGGGCATGCAGACATTTCAATGAGATGACAATACAGGAGTGGCCCACCTTGCAGCGATGACACCATGATCATGAAGGTAGTTTTCTCAGCGAGACTTGTCCATTGCAGTTGGGATGTGCTTGCTCCCTGTGCCGCTCAAAAGTAGTAAACTGGAGAGCACAATTTGTGAACATGGAGGGAGGGGGGTTGCATTCTCACTCACTCTTCCCCGATAAACAATAAAAAGAAATTATGGGAGTCACATTTGCATATTTAAATATTGTCTCTGTACCCATCCATTCTGGTGGATAGTAGAAAGCCTTTAGAAACCTTAATTTTCTTTTTAAAATGTTTTAAAATTATGTTTATTTTGCCAGATGGTGATGGCACATGTCTTTAATCCCAGCACTCAGGAGGCAGAGGCAGGCGGATCTCTATGAGTTTGAGGCCAGCCTGGTCTACAGAGCAAGTTCCAGGACAGGCTCCAAAGCTGTACACAGAAACCCTGTCATGGAAAAAAATATGTTTATTTATTTTGGCAAGCAGAAGCCTATGTGCCTCAACACATGTGTGGACATCAGAGGAAAAATTAGGGGATTTGATACGCCCCTTCCATCATCTGGGTCCCAGGGACTGGTCATCAGCTTAGCAGTGAGCTCTTTGTCCATTTAGCCATCTCACCTTTCCAAAGCCTTAATTTTCTCCAGAAGGCTGTTCGGGGAGTTCTGATTTTTATTAGCATTATTAATTATGCAAAACGGTGAGTTTCATTATTATGTTTTCATGCATCTATACAACATATTTTGATCATATTTGTACCTGATTACCCTCTTTTGTCTGCCTCCCAGTTGCTGATCTGTTTTCTCTTCCAAACTAGTTCTCCTTCTCTGTTTCTGCCATTTGGGAGGGGATAAACATGGAGGAGGAGTTATTTACAGGCACATGGACAACTTACCAGTAGCTATACCATTGAAAATATCTCCCTCTTTGTCAATAACCATAAAGAGCCAATTGCTTAAGGTGGGAAGTGGGAGGGATGGCTAGTGAACCCCTCCTCCCGGACAACCCTTAACTGCCTGCAAATTCTCAGAAAGCAGTGGGGCCTTGTAAGCCGCTCCCCTCTTCATGACTGATTACTGAAGCACCTGGGTTTGTGAAGGTCTTATGCAGGTCATCACAGCTGCTGTGAATCAAATGGTCACGTCCTGTCATGTCTGAAAGACATCCTTCCAGAAGACGGCCCCCTTTTCTAGGTTTCCCAACTTTTTTCCACTCGCCTTTCTGCAATGTTCCCCATTCCCTTGGCCTTGGAGAGGGTGATCCTGCCTGTCCTACTGAGGGCCAAGCATTCATTAGTCATGTATTATGAGGACTCTGACCAGGTGTGAGTCTCGACGGGGACCACCTCCCACTGAAAATAGAAGCACTGGTCTATGGGCGAATATGTAAATATTTACATGGCAGTTTGACAAGCACACACTTTCCATTTAATGGAAAAGACATTAAAGATCATTTCTGATTCAAGCTCGACTCCCCTATCCAGGTCAGAACTGTAAGAGTTGCATGCGGGTAACTTCCCTCACTGACATTCTTTGCACAGTCATCAACTTTTATTTATGAATTTGAACATTATAAAAATAGTAAAGAGTACAGTTTCCCCTTCTCCGACTTGATAGTTTTACTTCGGAAAAGACTGTTAGCATGGTTTTGCAACTTACCTCTTAGTGATAAACTCCTAAGTTGAAATGTGAAACTCTTACTGTTTCCAGGGTGTCTAGCAAGACTGGGCCAATAAACAAATGCTGACACTAAAATACAAGGGGCAGTTATTAATGATTAACACTGTAGAAGGATTTGCTGGGCAGTGGTAGTGGACACCTTTTATCTCAACACTCAGGAGGCAGAGGCAGGTGGGTCTCTGTGAGTTTGAAGCCAGCCTGGTCTACAGAGTGAGTTTCAGGATCGCCAGGGCTACACAGAGAAACCTTGCCTGGATAAAAACCGTAAAAACAAAACACAAACACTATGGAAGGACTAGTAAAACTATGTCTTCAAGTTTGCACAGCAACGTATTTAGAATTTGTGTGACATCCCAAAACTGGGCAAAGTTTGGCACTTTAAAATGTCAGGACTTGGCTAAGGAGATGGCTCAGTCTGTAAAACCTTTGTCACATAAGCTTGAAAACCTGAGTTCAAGTCCCCATCACCCACATAAAAAGCTGGATGGGGCACTGGATAGATGGTTCAGCAGTTAAGAGCACTACTGACTGCTCTTCCAGAGGACCCAGGTTCAGTTCCTAGTACCCACACAGCAGCTAACAACTCTCTCTAACTCCAAGCATCTGACACCCTTATACATCATTAATACATTTAGACAAAACATCAATGCACATAAAATTAAAAAAAAATATTACAAAGCTGGATGGGGCACTGTACTAGTACAATTACAGAATTGGGGAGGCATAGATAGGAAGATCCTTGGGACTTGCAGGCTAGCATGCCAATAGGAGACCCTGTCTCAGGTAAGGAGCCATTGAGGAAGATGGCTCTCACTCCCCACCCCCACCCTGCTCCTGTGCATACACTTCTGTGTTCACATGAACACACATACAAGTCTTGGAGACTGGCTGTATAACTCAATGGTACAGTTACCTTTAATGGACTCTAAGTCTCCTTCGAGCCCTGGGAATGTCAACCCCTTCCCAGTTTCAAATATTAATGCCACATTCCCCTTTAAAAAGATTAATTTCTATATTTATGTACAGTCCTATCATTATGACATTTCTCCTGATGATCATGAGAACGCCACAGAGGAAATTATCCTTAAACCTTCCTGAGCTCAAGCTTGACGGTGGCTGTGGGTCCTCACAGCTGGATGTGGCCAAGACAATCCTCATGTTTATTTCATGAGCACAGAAGACTGTGATGAACAGTTGAAGTCCAATGGGAGGTTCAGAACACAGGCAAAAGTACACAAAGAACTATGCAATCACTTGCACATTCCGGGCAGAGGAAACAGAACTCAACTGTTGGAGACAACTAGCTATTTGCTCTGCTGTTTTCAAAGACTGCGTGTGGGAGGGAGATGGAGATAATTGCCTCACTGCTCCATTTCCTTCTGCCTGTCTAAACATTGAGTGCGTAGCTACTGGATGTCAGCACTTGAACTGACAGTCAGGAGAATGACTGCTCATTTTAGAATTTAGACTCCAATATAAATAGTAATCGAACCCCAAAGGAGAATTTCTAAAAGTGCCCAACTTGAAGTTCAAGGTGGTGTTGACTTAGCTAATTTCAGCCCATGCATTTGCAGAATTTAATATAAAAACACTCCCAGTATATAGTTAAAATAATGTGTTCAGCTATTAAATTTAAAAACATGTAAAAACATGTGTTTTGTCAGGCATGGTACACATTTAATCCCAGACCTTTGGAGGCAGAAGCAGGCAGTATCTGTAAATTCAAGGCCAGCCTACTCTACATAGCAAGCTCTAGGATAGCAAGTGCTACCTAGAGAAACCATCTCTCTCTCTCTCTCTCTCTCTCTCTCTCTCTCTCTCTCTCTCTCTCTCTGTCTCTCTGTCTCTGTCTCTGTCTCTGTCTCTCTCTCTCTCTCTCTCTCTCTCTCTCTCTCTCCCTCCCTCCCTCCCTCCCTCTGTGTGTGTGGGTGTGGGGGTGTCTGTGTCTTTCTGTGTCTGTGTTTGTGTGTTGTCTGTGTGTATGTGTGTATGTATACACACATGCTCTGAATAAATTAATTTTAGTGCAAACTATACATCCTTAATTTGTAGAATTAATTTGTGAGATATGCTGTAAATATGTGTGCATCCAAGCACATATACCACATAAGTACTAAAAAAACAGAGACTAAGAATGCATTATAAAGGAAAATTTAATATATTAAGATAAATAAGCTTAAGTCATAATAGAAAGCAATGTTTTTTAGCCAGGTGTAGTGGCATAGTAATCTTAGCACTGGTGAGGGTGAGACAGTAATATAGAGTTTGAGACTAGCCCAACTATACAGCAAGGCCATATCAAAAGACAGAAATGTTTTTAATTTAAGCTCTCTTGAAAATTACTATTTATATATCTCCTAAAAACATCTGAGAAGACAGACCATCTGCCTTTCTTATGGAAGGTGGTAAATAGCCATGTCACAAGGACCAAATTGCATACATTCTTTAGATTCCTTATCCTGTTGACATAGGGACAATATGAAGAGAAAGGAAAGAGGAGAAGAAAGAAACGTCTAATACAAAAAGAAAAATAGTCACAATTATTTCTGGATGTTTTATAGGCTAAGAAAACATTGAACTCTTAACCTTATGCCTTCAAAAATTCAAGAGGAAATCCATTTGGAAAGAGGATGGGGAGGAAGAGGAGGACCACTTTTCATGTCAACTTGACACAAATTATAGTTATCAGAGGAGGGAGCCTCAATTGAGAAAATGCCTCCATAAAATAGTGTTGTAGGCAGGCCTGTAGGGCCATTTCTTAATTAGTGGTTGATAGGGGAGGACACAGACCATTGTGGGTGGTGCCATCCCTAGATTGGTGGCCCTGGGTGCTATAAGAAAGCAAGCTGAGCAAGCTATGAGGAGAAAGACAGTAAGCAGTACCCATCCACAGACTCTGCATCAGCTCCTGCCTCCAGATTCCTGGCCTGTTTGAGTTCTTGTCCTGGCTTCCTTCAGTGATGAACTACAGTGTAGAAGTGTAAGTCCAATAAATCCTTTCCTCTCCAACTTGCTTTTTCAGTCATGGTGTTTCATGGCAGCAATAGTGACCTTAACTAAGACAACATGGAAGAGAAGGGGAAAGGGAGATAGAATAGAGAGAGAGGGGGAACTGGGGAGAAAGATAGCTTACACTCTAGTGCAAATTCTACTTGGTCTTAATAATAAAAACCCCCGAATCTGACATAGATGCTGAAAGATCAGAGAAGCAGAGCAGCCAGCCACTAGTTCTTACCTCTCCTGAATCCTCAGACCAAGTGGGCAATCCTGTCTCTAGGAACACAAGCTGAATACTGTGTCTATAGAACCTCAGAGTGAATCCAATTAACTGTGTCTCCTCCTGCTTTATATTCCTCTGTCTGCACAGCCATATCCATTCCTGTCTCTACTTCCCTAGTCCAGGGATTAAAGGTGTGTGACTCCCAAGTAGTGGGATTACAGATGTGTGTCAACACTACCTGATCTTTATGGTTAACTGGTGGCTAGCTCCGCACTCTGATCTTCAGGCAAACTTTACTTGTTAAAAATAACAAATAAAATACACAAATAAAATCTCAGCACATCACACAACTGGGGCTATCTGAATTGATATCAAAGGAGTCCACATGTAAAGGACAACAGCTTTGGATCACAAAATATTGGAAAACATGCACTCAGTGTTTGGAAATAATAGGTTGAGTGTTGCAGCACACACCAGTCCCAGTACTCAGGAAGCTGAGACAGAAGCAGGGCCACAAATTCAAGGCCCACCTGGGCCATATGGTAAGTACAGTCCATTAGGGGGGTTGGGGATACATAGCAAGCCCCAATCTTGAAAACAAACAACAACAAAAAGAGTGATAATTTCAAGAAATATATAGGAAGAAACAGGCAGGAAAGCAAAAGAAACAAACAGAACACTTCATTAATTGAAAGATTCTCATCAGGATTTTTAATGATTAACATATAAATTAATAACTTTAATTTTAAAAAGAAAAATTTGATTTTCTTTTTAAAAATTATTTTATGTGTGCCATCCTAGAGCCCTCATCCAGTGGCTGATGGAAGCAGAGGCAGACATCCACAGATACACACTGAACTGAACTCTGGAATTTAGTTGCAGAGAGGGAGGAACAAAGATCGAAGGGGTTGTTACCAGGTTGGAGAAACCCACAGAAACAGCTGGTCTGAACAAGGGGGAACATCAACCCCAGATGCTGTCTAGGAGGCCAGTACAGGACTGATCCAGACCCCTGAACATGGATGTCAATGAGGAGGCCTCTGCACTCTAGGAGGCCCCTGGTAGTGGATTAGTATTTTTCCCTGGTGTAAGAAGGGACTTTGAGAGCCCATCCCACCTGAAGGGGTGCACTCTTGCCCTGGACACATGGTGAAGGACCTATGCCAGCCCAGGATGATGTGGTGGACTTTGAGGAGCCCCCGTTGAGGGCCCTACCCTGCCTGGGGAATGGAGGGAGGATGGGGTGGCGGGTAGGAAGGGTAAAGGGGAGGGGAGGGAGAGGGAAAGGGAGAAGGAATTGACATGTGAAACAAGCTTGTTCCTAATATGAACTAATAAAAATTATTTTATGTATATGGCTGTTTTGCCTGCCTATAAGTCTGTGTGCTCCATGTATATAATGTCCACAGAGGCCACACAGGTATTGGATCCCTGGGAACTGGAGTTACAGATGGTTGTGAGCCACCAGATGAATGCTGCAAATCAAACCCAGGTCCTCTAAAAGAGCAGCCTGTACTTTTAGCCACTGGGCTCTCTTTCAAGCCCCTTTGTACCACTTCCAAAAGATTTTTTCCTATGTACTGTCTTAAATTCCTTTTTAAAGCAACTTTATCTAAACGTAATCCATGCATGATTCAATTCATTCATTTCAAGTGCACAACTGAATTAGTTTTCAATAAAGCTTCGCACCCATCAACCACAATCTACTTTAGAAAGTCTTGCTCACCACACAAAGAACCTCAGATCCGTCAGCAGTTAAGGTTCTCATTTCCCTCAAACGAAGCCTAGGAAACCACTAATCTACTCTCCATCACTGTAGACCTGTCCAGTCTGCATATTTCACATAAAGAGTCGCACACTATGTGCTCTTTTGCTTTTATCTGTGTGGTGTGTTCAAATTCAGGCAGTCTGAGACTCCATTCCTTTTGATAGCTATCTAGTTCCTTGAGTTTCTAGTCAAATTTTGGGGTCCTTCTCTCAATTTCTGCTACAAGAACAACAGAAAGTCTCTGAGATTTTGATAAGAGTTGTATTGATCTGTTCATCAATTTGAGAATTATTATTATCTCAATAATATTAACTTACCAGGGGTGGTAGTATAGGCAGCTTCTTCTGTAGTCCCAGGATTGAGGCAAGAGAATGGTCACCAGTTTTAAGTCAGTTTAGCCAGTCTGAGTGTAAAATCTTACTTCAACTGTCTTTGGATTTATGAGATATGAAATATTTCTATGATACTTCTTTATCTGTGTTGTTTATTATTATTTATTGTTATTATTATTGTTATTATTATTATTATTATTATTGTGCGTGTATGTGAAACTGAGATTGTTGGGTCATAAATGGCATGTGAGTTTATCTGTTGAGCTATCTCATTGACACAGTTAATGATGCCTTGTAGCTTCAAGAATACAGATTTGCATTTGCTTTCTTCTAAATTCCAAAACATTGTGCTCTTTGTAACTATAGTAAATGGAACTGGTGTCTTGGTTTCATTTTTAGATTGTTCATTGCTAACTTAGAAAACTGCAATCAATTGTTTAATCCTGTAACTTTGCATAGCTTATTTGATAAGTGGATTACTAGAATTTTCTACAAAAATTGTCATAGGCATTTGAAAATTAGAGTTCTACTTCTTCCTTTCCAATCCTGATTACTCTATTTCCATTTCTTGCCTAAGTGCCCTGGCTGGAACCTTCCAGACAACATTGACTAAAAGACATGAGTGTCATCCTTGTCTATTCCTGGTCTTAGTAGAAAGGAAGTAGAAAGGATCCAGTCTTTCATCCCTGAGTGTGAGGAAAGGTGTGAGCTCTGCATAGATGATGTCTTTTCCAGGCCAGAGATGCATTCTGATTGTTCTACTTTGCTGAGCCTTTATTGCTGTGTCCTGTATCAGGAGAGGTCGGGGAAATGTTTGTGCTGGGCTTCGTTTCTCTTATTCTATTGATAACAGTATATTGTGTTAGCTAAATGAAGAAGAAAACTAACAAAACAAAACACACCCAAGGATGCAAAAACAGGATAGGAAAGGTGTGAATTATAGACAGCCAGTGTAGGAGACTCAGCATCCAGACACTCACCCCAGATAGAGCTGGCAGGGATAGAATCATCAGAGGAATAGTATAAGAAAGTGTTCACGGAGAAAGGAGATGCTTGTAATTCCAGGAACTTCTAATCCTCTTGCTTTGCCACTGCATGGAATTACAGGAATCCTCCACCACACCTTTCCAGAGGAACAGTCTTCTTGGTTTTTGTTTGTTGGTTTGTTTTTTGTTTTGTTTTTCGAGACAGGGTTTCTCTGTGTAGCTTTGGAGCCTATCCTGGCACTCGATCTAGAGACCAGGCTAGCCTCGAACTCACAGAGATCTGCCTGCCTCTGCCTCCTGAGTGCTGGGATTAAAGGCATGTACCACCAACACCCGGCTCCAGAGGAACAATCTTAAAGCATGTAATGAAGTGTGTAGTATTATATAATGGGAAGAGAGTAGAGTAGAAAGAGTGCTCAAAACAACAATGGCTGAGGATTTCCACAACTAAGAGCAAGTGTCAAACCAAGGCCTGAGTTTATAGAACACGAAACAAGAGAAATACCAAAAAGTTGTACCTAAGCATATTTCTAATCTGCAGAAAATCAAAGACAAAAAAAAAACAAAAAACAAAATAAAACAAAAAACAACAAACAAAACCAACCAACCAATCAAAACTTGCAAAGAAGCCAGAGGAGTAAACCAAAATCTTAACCTGTTATGGGGCTCCTGAGTGTGTGAACGAGTAGGTCTCTGATTCTTGTGCTTTCTCTTGGGACTGTTTTCCTTCTGTTGATGTACCATGTCCAACTTGAATGTAATGGCTCTTACTATATTTTATTTTGTTATGTTTTGTTGTGATGTCTTCTTAGAAGCCTGCTCATTTCTATTGAGAGACAGAAAGGGAATGGATCCAGAGTGGATCCCAAGCTGGCTGATTCTTCTTTGCCTCTAGCTGTTACTGGCAACAGCTTAGCTAACATCTGCTGTTGGCTTTTGCAAATCACATGGTCTCTATAGGTCTATCCACCTTAGCACTAGATGCACATAGATGGAAAACTCTTAAATGCCTTTACTTCATGGACTGGCTTATACAGTGATTGGGATGTAATCCAGAGCCTTGGGTGTATTAGGCAAGTCTTGTACCACTGAGCCCTACCCACAGCCCCACAGCCAACAGTCTTGCCATTTTCTTCCCCAATCATCCCTCGGTTGTTCATACACAAACAGCAGAAGCAGGGGCTAGGGGAAGATGCATGTGTGTGAAAGAGCATTTGTCCTATCACCCCGGAAGTAGGCATGTGAGTTCTGGATGAATAGCTGAAGCAGCCCTGCCCACAAAAGGGTAACAGCACCCAATGAAATTTTCCTATACAAGCCAAATTTGTCCACCTATCTTAACTCATAGCAGTGCCAACTTGTGTGTACTTAAGTACTTTTTTAAGGCATATTTTTTCTTTTTATTTAAATACTTACTACTCATATTTACATATCCATCCCCCCATTCCCTCACCCTCCCATCCTCCCATGTTCCCCACCAACCCCCCAACTCATCCCCCAACTCCTCCCAAAGGATAGTGAGGACCTCCACAGGGGACCTTCAAAGTCCATCATATCATTCGGGGGAGGGCCTAGGCCCTCCTTGCTGTATCTGGCTGCAACAGTAACCCTCCATAGGGAATGGGCTCCCAAAGTCCATTTGTGTTCTAGGGATAAAGACTAGCTCCACTGTTAGAGGTCCCATAGACTGTCTTGGCCTCCTGACTGGCTCCCACATTCAGAGGGCTTGGTTTGGTCCAATACTGTTTCCCCAGGTTTATGACTAGGGTCTCCATGCTCTCACGAAGTCAGGTCATCTGTTTCTGCAGCACCATCTTGGCTCCTTTGCTCATCCCTCCTCCCTCTCCACAACTGGATTTCAGGAGTATGGTTCAGTGCCTAGCTGTGGGTGCCTGTTTCTGCTTCAAACAGCTACTGGATGAAGGCTCTAGGAATGGTAACCAAGGTAGACACCAATCTCATTATAGGGGAAGGGCATAAATGGCATCTTCTCCACCACTGCTTGGTACTTTAAAAAAATTTTTTTAAATTTTATGTATATTGCTGTTTTGCTATGGGTGTTGGATCCCTGGAACTGGAGTTAGACAGTTGTGAGCTGTTATATGAGTGCTAGGAATTGAACTCTGGTCCTCCTGAAGAGCAGTGTGTGCTCTTAATGACTGAGCCATCTCTTCAGCCTACTTCAGGCACTTTCAACCTCAAACTCAAAGCAGGCTTGGTATCCCTTCTTTTCTCTGTATTGGAAAATTTCAGGCCTACTTTGGTTTTGCCTTCATGCTAGAACAGATCGAGAAACAGGAAAGTAAGCAAGTATTCCTTCCCCCAGAGAGCCTCCTTCCTTGTGCCTACAAGGAACTACTCACAGCTCAAGGGCCAGAGAGCCCATAGTAGGGTGAGGAAGCCATGGAGCAGAGGAGCACCTTCCTCACGACCTTTTCCCAGGATGATAGAGTAAGGATTCGGGTCTCATTCATCCTTACTTCTGGGGGAGATGATCAGCTCAAAGGGTCTAGTTTGCATTATCTCTTGGCTTCACAGTGAAGGCATGAGCCTGTAGGGGAAGCTGTAGCCTCGCCTACTTAGGAGCTGGGTACAGGTGTGCCTGACCACGCTTTCGAGGGCGTGGTCAGGGTGATGTAGAGCGAGACTTGAAGGGGATTGCGGTCTCTCTTTCGGTTTCACTTTTTGGGCTTTCGTACAGACCGCTGCCACGCCGGCTGGCTAGGTTGCTCTGTAAGTGAGGCTTTTCCCTATTAAATACCCTTATATTTCCACTTGGCTCCGTATTGGTAATTTCCCACTATATAAGCCTCCACCTTGGTTCTCTTGGGAGTAATCCTTATTTAGCCATATATGACACAAACTTCTTTCTCCATCAGTGACTGATCCCTTACCTTCCTTACTCCCCATGGAGATGGGGCTGACTGGGGTTCCCACCACACTAGTCTTGGTTCGGGAGGGTCCCCTCTCTTGGAAGAGCCTGGAGCAGGAGCAGGGTAGCTAGAGTAGACATTGGGACTTCCTGAATATCAGCTCATGCCTTATGGCCAGTATAAGTCAAACAATTCTGCAATAAACACAAATTAAGTTTTAGGATGACTATGCCAGTTCTGAGGCCACAAAATGAACCCATGTTTTCCATGCAGACAGACCAGAATCGTCTAGATTTTAGACTTCTCAAACTGCCTGTAATAACTCATGTCACAGGGTCACAAAACCAACCCAATATCAGTAGATGTGTCACAGATAGTTTTGATTACAAATGTGTCATGTTTGCAGGGTGTCCCTATATTCAATTGTTCTAGAAATGGGGCAGGGTGTGGGTTGGAGGGTGGGCACAAAGAAGTCATATTTTTTGTGATCTGTGTCAAAACTGCTTCATTCAAAGAGCTGAGCTGGAAATTTGGGAAGGTGGAGAAATAGACCTTCCCTGGATTTCTTTTTGTTTTCCTTTCTTCCTTCTTTATTTCCCCCATCCCCAGAGAGTCAGAACTAAACTGTAATCAATTTAAAGTTGAGCTGATCCTTCTAGCCAGGTGAGTCTTGTCTCTGAGAATCCACCTTCCATCTGTATCCTGTCTAAATGGCAGGGGCAGGAAAAATCCTAAACAAATATCAGTAGGGCTTACATTCCTCCTGAGCTATCTGGATGACATCTTGATTTTAAATTTAATTTAGAACCAACAAACCATTGGCAGGTATGTTTGTACAAATTCCTTTCTGCAGAATAAAATCTAAGCATGCTCCTCTAGACTATCAAGTACCTCTGTCTGTATCACCCTCTGGCCCTTTGGCTTTTCTCAGAACACTTCAGTTGCCATCATTCCTAGTCATAGGCGTGTGTGCAGCTATAATGGCTAACATCATGAACATGACTAAACCCCAAATCACCTAGGAGACAGCCTCTGGACACTTGTGGGAGAAATTCTGTAGATTGATTAGCTTAGTTGAAGGTGAAGTCTTAAGTGTGGGTATGTGGGTAGTATATTTCCACAGTGTGTGGGCCTGAACTAAATAAAATAGAACTGTGTCAGACCAGGGTGACTGTGACTTGACAGGTCATGGTTACTACCACAACTATAGCCAGCTCAGTCACAAGCAGATTGTGGTTTGAATAAGAATGGACCCTGTAGGCTCATGTACTTGGATGTTTATTCTCCAGGGAGCAGAACTGTTTGAAAGGACTTAGGAAGTGAGGCCTTGTTGCAGCAAGTGTGTCACTGCAGGTGGGCTCTGAGATTTCAAAATCAGGATCAGGATGTAAAGCTCTCCGCTACTTTGTCAGCTCCATGCATGTAGCCGTACTTCTGGCCATGATGATAATAAACTAATCTCTAAAACTATAAGCAAGCCTACAACTACATGCTTTCTTTTACAAGAGTTCCTTAACCATGGTGTCTCTTCATAGCAATTGAACAATGACTAAGACAAGTACTCAGTACTGAGTAGGGTGGAAGTTAGTGTCAAAGCTGTAAACATCACCCAGCCAGGAGCTAGAACACAACCTACAGCTGCTTACTGAGCACATGTTGCAAGAACTGTGTGGCCAGCAGAGGGCCCAGTGGGTGCAGCATCAGCACCATATAGTGGTCAGCCTTTCCCACAAGCCCAGAAGACATGTGAGATTGTGTCATGTCCAATCTCAGCAAGGTGTTGGCTCTACAGCACCAACTGGTCATGCTGGATGAGCGCTTCTGCATCTTCTAGACACTTCCAGATAAGAAATACAAGGAATGATCCCTGGATGACCTTGCCATCCAAGGCCATTGTATACTCCCCACTGAAGGAGCACTCCCAGGGGTGGGACCCCATGAGAACTCCATCTATGGCATTTCCAAGTGGAAGATGCTCCTGGAAAATGGTAAGCTACAGTCCCATGACAACAAGTCCTCACATGCCTTTCTCAAATGCATGTAGGAGACTTAGGTGTCTTTTGTTCAGAAGGTCCTCCTCACTCAGTGGCAGCCCCAGAACTGTGACACTAGGTGCACTGAACAGCTGGTGCACATCCTCCCTGTGTGGATCCTGGAAAATATCCTGAATGGGCACACCTACCCAGGCTGCAGAAGGAGTTAGACAGCTAGAATCCCGGGATAGACATCATTCCCATGCAATTGTAGCATGCCTTGAAGGCCTCTCATGTGGCCTGGAGCCAATCTACCTCTGAATTTATACCAACCTGTCTAGTGCCCTTCAGAAGTGGCACTCCAGAAACGCCTCTGCCAAGCTCATCCTGCGGCCCTGAAAAGGAATCCTGAGTGCTTTTATGGTCAAAAACATCTTGCCCCAGCTGAGTGTGGTGGGTTGAATAAGAATAGCTCCATAGGCACATAGATTTAAATGCTTTGTCACTAGGGAGTGGCACTTTTGAAAGGATTAGGAGGTGTGGTCTTATTGGAGCAAGTGTGTCACTAGGGGTGGGCTCTAAGGTTTTAGAAGCCCATTCCAAGCCCAGAGTCTTTTTCTTACTGCTGCCTTTGGATCTGGATGTAGAACTCTTAGCTACCATGTTTGCTTGCATGCGGCCATGCTCCTTTGCCATGAGGATAATGAACCCAAGCTCTGAAATTGCAAATAAACCCCAATGAAAGGTTTTCTTTTGTAAGAGTTGCCATGGTCATGGTGTCTCATCACAGCAACAGAACAGTGACTAAGATACTGGGCCTGTGCTTGGGTGAGCTAATTATCAACTCCTAATTGCAGCACATGGATGCCTTCTCCTGGGTGATGGACTGGGAAGGAATGATCTCTATTGCCAGCCTAGGCAGGCACACTTCTTGCTTTGGATGATGCACTCTTGGCTCAGTAATAGCCTCAATTATGGGGAGAGATCTGGGCTGGAAGTGCATGATTTTAGACCAGGTACTGACAACTCATCAATCAGGCACAAGTTCAAAGTATTACTTGATGTCATGAAATAAGCTATGTCCTCCAGTGTCAGTGCTTGTATACAGACAGATGGAGGAGGAGAGAACATAGCGTATCTCACCTACATGGAGAAAAGAAATGTCTTTTAGGATGAGGCCGTGCAGGGCTACCATGTGGCTGGAAACATTGCAAAGAGGGGATGATACTGGGGTGGCTATCAGGTCTGTGCCCATAAACTTTTTTTGGTTGTTGTTCAAGACAAGGTTTTTCTGCATAGGTCTGGCTGTCCTGGAACTCTCTCAATAGACCAGGCTGGCCTCAAACTCACAGAGATCCACCTGCTTCTGCTCCCTGAGTTGTGGGATTAAAGGCTATGCTACTTTAACTACCTCACAGAGATCAAGGCCAAGGAACAGAGCATTGTATGCTTGTCCATCATTAGAAGGTAACATAAGGGCAAACAGCTATATTTTTCACTCCTATGGAGCTAAACATCAACTATAGCATTGTCTTCATGAAAGGTGAGAAGGCCTGGGAGCAAAGCCTCATCCACAGGGTCATGTGGACTGGAGGTGTGTATCTGCCAGGCCCTGCTCCCAAGATGGATGTGGGGTGAGCCAACAATGCCTTAAGCTGATCTCTAACTCTGGCAATGGAAATATTCCTTCTGTTCTCAACTTTGGTCAACTCCTATTGCAGTGGGTAACTGTTAGTGCATAGACTCTCAACCCTCCATAATATCCAGAATGATTAGGGGTACTCAAGTAAAAGATGTGACATCTATATCAGTCATCCCTGCCTACAAAAAAGGACATTTTAGAAGGGAATATAAGAGCTAGAAAATGGGGAGGATGCTGTGAAACGCTGTCTTTGCATTCAATATTACCACTATATTCATGAACTCAGAGTAGCTGTGATTACCTGTACAAGATTGAGTCATTAGAAAATTCCAGCATGGATTATGGTGATCTATCATAGGTCCCATGGCTCACTGAGGGACTATTGGTTAGAGAAGTAACAATTACTTTGTTTTGAAGAGGTAGGTTCCCATGACCCAGTAGATGACTCAATAGCCATGTCCATATAGGGAGCACTAGTTGGACTCAGAAGCTTAAATAAAGCAATAATAATAATAATAATAATAATAATAATAATAATAATAATAATTTAAAGATGACATGAGGTTTGGAATGAAATATGTTGTGGGTACCCAGGAACAAGTTTCAAGGGGAAGACAGAAGTGTAGGTTTGATCAAGGTATATTATACATATTTATGAAATTTTCAAAAGCTAAAGACATGTACATGCAAAAATTGGTGTTTTTATCCTGTGGCTATTAAGCAGAATAGGCCACCAGGGAAGAATGTAGCATGTGGTGTGACTTTAGGCATGCGTCTGTCTACCCCAAATTCATACACAGTACATAGTCCCATCCCGTTACACCCCACTCCCTCACTCCCCACAGGACTTTCTCTTCTGGACTTACTACACTAGTCTCTTGAGATTTAGCTTGCTCAAAGGAGGCAGTCAACAGTAGCTTCTGGACTGCTTCTGCCCCACCTGTAGCTGGGTGACTCTATGCAGTCTGCCAGCTCTTCCCAAAATGCTCACACATCTCTGGGCATTCCTCCAGCTTTGGTACATGGAACCAGTAGATGGCACTGTTTTTAAAGGTGAACGTCTCAGAAACGCAGGAGTGCTAGCTCCTACAAGACTTTCTGAAGATGAGCAGGAAGGTTCAGGTGCAAAGAATATTAGTGATGACAGCCTGTGCTCTTTGAGCGAGCTTTTCCACTCAAATGGCCACCCCAATGTCCTTTCAAAGGTGCACTGGAGAGACAGCTCAGCTGTTAAGAGTGTTGGCTGTTCTTTCAGAAGTCCAGAGTTCAGTTCCCAGAACCCACATGGTAGCTCACAAACATGTAACTCCAGTTCCAGGGTACTTAACACCCTTATCTGGCTTCCTTAGGTATGCAGGCAAAACACCCAACACATAAGTTTTTTTTTTCCCCAGGGAATAGGCTTTTTTTGTTTTAAAGTTTTTCCACAGTGCATTGGAAGCATTAGACTCTGGTCCTCAGAGCTTCCCCACATATATTTCCCATATGTTTTCTTCCAAGTATGAGTGGTCTGGTCTCTAATACAATCAATGTAAAGCTGAAGTTTTTCCCAACGTAGCTTCTCTGATGCTCAAATATATGAAAATGGAGCATGGGATGCTTTCCCACTTTCTTTGAATCAGAAGGTAATTTGTTATTCTATGTTATGATAAAACATTATTGTCATATTCAGCATGACTGGAGGAGGAGGCTGAGGTTGATGCTGTCTGTACACTCTGTCAGCATTTGCATGCAAACCAGAGGAAGGCTTTGCTAATTTTCTGAGCCTGACCCAAGGAAGACTTTGCCAAGTCCCATAAGTCTGAGCTATTGGGGTCTTGTCAATAATGCACATCCACTCAGGCTTCATTCTCTCCTAACATAATCACTCAGGGCTTTTCCACTCCCCCCACACCATATCTAAAGCAGTTTATACAGGACTTACTGAGCTTACTGTTACAGAGAGATAAAAGTCCATCCTGGCAACGAGAGACAGGCATGATAATAGGATCAAAAGCTGAGAGCTTAAATCTTCAAACATAAGCACAAAGCAGGGAGAAAGAGAGAGGAGGGGAGGAAGAGAGAGAGAGAGAGAGAGAGAGAGAGAGAGAGAGAGAGAGAGAGAGAGAGAGAGAGTTTGGAATGGCATGAGGGTTTGAAACTTCAAAGATCACCCCTACTGATATAATTCCTCCTGGAAGGCTGTATGTCCTAGACAACCCAAATACCACCAACAACTAGAGACCAAATGTTCAAGGCCAGAGCCTATGGGGGAAATTTCTCATTCAAACCATTAGAGAAGAGTTGTGTCTTAGTTAGGGTTTTTATTGCTGTGAAGAGACACCATGACCACAGTAACTCTTATAAAGAAAACATTTAATCACTTACAGTTTCAGAGGTTCAGTCCATGATCATCTTGGACATGACAGAGGGCAGGCCGACATGGTACTGGAGCGATAGCTCAGAGTCCTACATCTTGCAGGCAAAAGTAAGTTGACTGACAGTCACACTGAGGGAAGCTTCACCAAAACAGACCTCAAAGCCCAAGGTGCCACACTTCCTCCAACAAGGCCACATCTAATAGTGCCACTCCCTTTGGGGGGCATTTTCTTTCAAACCACCACAGGTTTTTCACCAGTGTGGACTCCTTGGTACACAATGTAGTCTGAACTGCAGGTAAATGCTGTCTCTGAATCCATAGACTGAAAGTTTATCCCCCTTCTATATTGACGGATGCCCAGTTAGTTTATCAGCGCTCGGGTCCTCTGAAAGTGCAGTGTGCATGCTTAACTTCTGAGCCTTCTCTCTGGTCTATCCCTTTCCTTTCTTTGACGTGCTACTCCATGTTTAAAGCCACTCTGGTCCACCTCAATTGGAGCAGCTCCTAGGTTCCCATAGTGGATATAAACCTTCCAAAGAAGAGGAAATTTGGAAATGCTTTAGCTACAGTTAGCACTGTGTCATGTAGTTGTGTCTGTTTGCCATTTGAAGACTGTTCCTACGGCATCATTCTCATGGCATTGTGACCAAAACACCTAAGGAATTATTGGGAGAAATTCTGGCTCACAGGTTCAGAGATTATTTCATAGTGGGAGTGCAGAGCAGAGCACAGCACTTCACGTTATGGTGGGCAGAGAGTGGAGGGAAAGGAATAGAGGAAAAGAAGTCAGGACAGACACTCCCTGGGTGGGGGAGGGGCTGTTCTATCTCTGCACGCCTACAGAATCAGAGGATATGGTCATCAGAGTGACCACCATGGGATGGGACATTTGTATGCTTTTGATCCCTATCTTACATCTTCAAATGCCACATCAAGGCTTTTTAGGCTATTTCATAGGTATCCGTCAGGCCACATTCTGATCTGGGCTGATGTCCTAAAGTTGTCTTTCAAGGTCTACTTCCAATATGTTTGTATGGTGTATTCGTCGGGTTCTTTATAGGAACAAAACTGATATGAATTACTGGAGTGGCTTACAGGCTTGTCCAGCCGCTTCCTTACAATGGCTGCTTTCTTACAGAAAGACCAAGAATCCAGTAGGTTGTTCAATACATAAGGCTGGATGTCTGAGACGGTCCTCAGTCTCTCCCAGAAAAGTGATACCTTAGCAACAGGGGGATGACCCTGTCAGAGAATGAGGACAAGCAGGCAAAAAGCAAAAAGCTTCCTTCTTTCATGTTCTTTTATGTGGCTGTCACCTGATGGTGTAGCCCAGATTTAAGGTGGGTCTTACCATCTCAAATGATCCAATCAAGAAAATTCCCCACAGATGTGCTTGACTGCTTGGGTTCTAGTTGATTCCAGATGACGTCAAGTTTACAACAAAGGTTAGCTATCATGTGATTTCTTTCTTTCTTTGGTTTCTGGTTTAGCCTGGTGGTGCCCCAGAGAAAAAGTCATTATCATTTACTCTGGGATCTGGCTAAACCAGTTGAGAAACATGAGGAAAGGGGAGGGCCGCACAGCTCATACTTTTCCTGGGCCCCAAGAATGAAAGACATTGATGGATATTTTTTTTATTATTGTGTAACAGCCAACAAGTAGTCTGTATTTAAAGTAGCATATTGCTTCCCTTGCCTATTTAACATGTTCTCTATGGAGTCTGCATACTGACTTCATTCCTCTAGTTCAAATCCACACCTTGTAAATAAGGACTATTCAAAACTCCTTTAAAATGTTCATCTCTGCCAGGTATAGTGATGCACACCTTTCAACTAAGCACCAGAGAGGCAGAAGCAGGCAAATCACTGTGAGCTTGAGGCCAGCCTGGCCTGGTCTCCACAGTGAGTTCCAGGTTAGCTACAGCTCTATAGTAAGACCCTGTCTCGAAAACCACAAATAAATTAATAAACAAACTAAATAAATGAAATGTTCACCTCTGTGGAGAATTAACTAATCTTCACTTTGACTTCACATTGCAGAACTTGCTGGAGCAGTGGCAGACATATGACTATGAGTTTTTTGCTGGTTTACTCCAAGTGTGCAAGAGCGGGGTCATCTGAGGCTGTGCTGTGAGACTCTCTAGGCTTTTGTTATCCCCCTCACTATTTATCTACCAGCATTTTGACCAGCATTCCAACAAGAGATCTGCCTTTACTTTGGGAAGGACCTGATTTTCATTAAAAATGGATATTTATTTAGTTTTATTCTGAGTGTAAAGGAGGACCACACCCACACCCACCCCAACAGTACAGAACACACCCAGACACCAACTTGTCAGCATAAAGGAGATTTGTTGTGGAATATTATTTTAAGATGTGTTACATTCATTTATGCTGTGGAGTATTTTGTTTAATGATGCAAAGATGTGTTGCATTCTTTTATGGTGCATTTGTTTACCTCTATGAAGCTGTGTTACTTTGCCTGCCTAACACACATTAATGGTCTAATAAAGAGCTGAATGACCAATAGCTAGGCAGGAGAAATGATAGGTGAGGCTGCAAGACAGAGAGAATAAATAGAAAGAAGGAACAAAAAGGAGGAGGAGTGAGAAAAGGAAGAGAAAAGGATGCCAGGGGCCAGTCATCCAGCCACACAGAAATAGAGAAAGGTAAAATCCCAGAGGCAAAGGGTAGATGGGATAAATTAAGTTAAAAAAAAAAAAGGCAGCTAGAAACAAGCCAACCTAAGGCCAGGCATTTAAAAGAATAAGTCTCCGTGTATTTATTTGGGAGCTGGGTGGTGGGCCCCCAAAGAGCAAAGAGAAAAAAAAACCCACACAACTACAGAGATTTATTACCTGGAGGGGCAAGCAGAAGGGCAGGGGGAGACTACAAAGCCAACAGCAAGCAGCAGCGGCAGCAGCAGCAGCAGCAGCAAGCAGGTGTTTCTGCAGGAGTGGGTCTTTAAGGAGAAAAGGCAGGAATCTGTGCTAGGGTGAGCTGGTAGGTCCTGATTGGACATGTTAGTAAGACAGTGAATTTTTATTGTGGCACCTTGGTGTTTTGTCCCAGGAGCGGTCAGTGGCTAAATAAGAGAATGAAACTTGGGGGCTAGCTATAGGAATGTAACTAACTTAATGGCTTTTTAGCAAGGGGGAGAAGGATAAAAGGGGAAACCTGTCAGGGCCATGCTTGCCATGCTCCAACATGTGTTTGCTATGTTGGGGCCTGTTAAGAGAGCCCTTTCAGTGCTTGTTTTTCTTCAACAGTTTCAAGATGATTTCTGCTCAATAAAGAAAAGATAGTTGCTCCTGTGATAGACACATGTGGCACACAACTTTCTGCAGTAGACTCTGTTGGTGTGTTTTAGCTGATCTAAGGACTTAAGGTCTTATAGAATGACACCTTAAGTCTGCATGGGGACACACAAAAGGGTGGTTTTTGGAAAATTCCCCACCTTGTCTGAAGGTAAACAATTCTATGACCAGGGTTTCAAGATAGACTAGTTTTATTAGAGGTTATGTTTCAGGCTACAAACCCTCATAAAAACAAAAGTTTAGAGGGCCTGTGAACACTTCCCATTGAAGAGAAAGGAACCCACTTTACTGTGTCTCACTTCCAAATCCAGTGCCTTTCATATCCCATGGATGCAGCTGGTGACAGCCCTGAATTTACAGAGTGACCCCATCTGTAGCATGCCCCCAGAGCTGCTGTGGTTCTGGTGTTTTGTTTTATGGTCTGAATATTCTTCAGATCACAGATCATGATTCCCGGGCTTCTCCATTGTAGTCCCAGCCAAGATCCCGCTGAGATGGCTAATATTATGGATGTGACAAAGTCACATAGGAGACAGCCATTATGCATACCAGGGAGGGATTTTCTAGATTAGTGAGAGAGGGAAAAGCCCTGCTTTAATTCTGGGTATTGTACTATTCCATAGGGTGTGGTCACAGACTAAATAAAAAGGAAAGTGAGAATTACTTTTACTGCCCATTTCCCCACAGCCACTGTAAGAAAAAACAGCAGCAGAAGGATAAGATGTACATTATCTGTGCTGAGTACACTCACATCTCTAGTGACAAGAAGCCAGATATCACACAGACCAATTTCAATGCTCACCTTTGACCACCACAGCCTCTCTGTAGCCTGGGACTGCCCATCTATGACTTAAGAAATATGGGACCACCCCCAGTAATGAAGAGAAATGTAGTGAGAAGTCCCCCATCAAACTGAACTGTGCATCCCTAAGGGTGGTACCACTGTCCCGAGCTGTTCTCTGCATTCACTGATAACACCTACAACATGGTTGTCAAGGCAACTAGTGATGCCTGCACCTATGAATCAGTGGTACAGCTGAATATCAAGGCCAAGAACCTAAGTGACTGCTGACTGATGAACCATTTTTGCCAGGCAAGTTATCATCACCCTGCAGGAAGGACTCCACCCTCTTGGACAAGTTCAATATCTCAAATTTCTTCCGTGTGGAGAACTTGAAAATAACAGATCCAGATGAGGCAAAGGCCAGACAGGTTCTATCTTATTATTTAAAATCTACAAATGCTAAGACCGGAGAGACACTTTAACTCCTCTACAGGGATTTAAGAGAAATAAAATCTCAGCAGTCACCAGAAGATGCTTGAGAAAAGAAAGGTGGACCAACTGAAGCCATCCCCCAATTCAATGGGAAAGCTCAGTACCTCCTTCACCTGCACTGCCCTGGTGCCAGACCACACATGAAGCAGCTGCCATAGACGAAGATGTACTGAGCTACCAGTTTGCCATGAAGAGCTACCTGAGTTTGCACACCAACAAGGGAGACCTTAGTCTAGAGCCACACTGTGACCTGACCCCAAGAGTCTGAAAGAATTTCATCTAGCTCGGCCAGAAGTACTATTATGATGGCACCATCTCTCACAGGTCCATCAGGAACTTCATGATCTAGGGGTAGGGGTGACCCTACAGAAACAGGCATAGGTGGTGAGTCCTACTAGGGCAAGCCTTTCAAAGGTGAGTACCAGCCCAGTCTCTCTAACACAGGATGTGGGGTGCTCGGCATGGCCATTTCTGGGCCCAACATCCACCTGATCTCAGTTCTCCATCTTGTTGCATTCCCGTGCTTACCTGGGTAAGAAGCATACTGGGAGTTTTGACATGCTGGGAGGAATGGAGAACGTGGAATGTGATCCCACAATGGCTGCCCTAATGAAGAAGTGTGCAAACATGGTGTTTTAGATCCCTACTTGGAGGCAGATGCCCACATATCCCAGGAGTGGAAGAAGACACGGCACTAGGTGGCCCCAAGGGCCAAGGTCTAGATGAGCCAAACCCAGCCTGGAAGCCAGCTCCCAGACATATCTCCAGGGAATGGGCAAGTACTTCCCATGGGCAGCAGAACCATCTACCAGCACAAGTGTCTACATGGCCCAGAGAAAGCCCAGCCAACGTTTGGGGGACTTCAGCTCCTGGTCCCAATCCTTCCCTTGCCTATGGTGTTTTCAGTCTTCTGCAAGGGGCAGCTATGATACTCCCTTTTTGCCATTACCAGCTACATGAAAGGTGGGCCTAGGGCTGCAGAGAGGGTCCTACTTCAATGGCCTCCAAGCTGTGTAAGGTCGGTCTAGAAACCTAAGCACACCTGCCATTGTTAGGATTTTAGTAGAGATACAAAAGGGGAAAGGAAAAGTTAAGAGTTATTAAGTTAGAGCTTAGAAAAGAAGACTCCCAGGGAAGTCTTAGAGGAGTACTGAGGCCTAGTACCCTTAGAGGAATACTGAGATTTAGTACCCTTAGAAGAGTACTGAGGCCTAGTACCCTTAGAGGAGTACTAAGACCTAGTAACACCACAGGTTGTGTGGGTCTCTGGGAGGTGATGGTGGCAGAAGACAGCTGCACCTCAGCTTTGTTGTCTGGAAAAATCAGCAGGGCCCACATAAACCAACAAATTGCTGACCATCTGCATGTAGAAGAATGTCAGAGATCTGACCCATGACTGGGCACCAGACCACAGCTTTATTTACATATGTTATCTTTGGCAAGAAATAGAGATTTCTACACCCCAGGGTCGGATCTTGTCTTAGTGCTTTTCTTTCCCTTTTGAAAAAAAAATCCATGTTGAAGCCATTTTCTCCCTGTGGTGATATTTTGTTTATGATCTAACAAATAAAGCTTGCCTGAAGATCAGAGTGCAAAGTTAGCCACACTAGTTAGCCATAGAGGACAGGCAGTGGTGGCACACACCTTTAATCCCAGCACTCAGAGACTGAGGCAGATGGATCTGTTAGCTCAATGCCACCCTGAGCTAAAAGAGAAACAGAACTCATAAAAGGTCATCTCAGCACTTGGGATCCCACACCTTTAATCCCAGCACTAGAGAGGAATATAAGGCTGGAGGAGACAGGAGCACAGTGCAGTCTGAAGTTTGGTGGAGACAGATGTAGTTTGGAAATGCAATCTGAGGACAGGATCACCCCATTTGTCTGAGCCTTGGTAGAGGTGAGAACTCTCGAGTGACTGCCCACTGTGCTTCTCTGATCTTCAGCTTTAACCTCAATACCTGACTCTGGGTTTTTTATTATTAATACCAATTAGAATTCATGCTACACCTCCCTATGTATTCTGTTTGGGGAAGAATTCTACCCAATGGCAGAACCTATGGTGATCTTGGGAGTAGCAAACACTACTTACATCGTAAGATGTGTGAGTCACAGCAATCTAGAATTAGTAAACTAGAATCTAGAATATTGAAGACACCAAAACACCAAACAATGAAATTAAAAAGTAGGGTGCAGAACTAAATAGAGAATTCTCAACAGAGGAATCTGAAATGGCTGGAAGACGCTTAAGAAAGTGCTCAAAATCCTTGGCCTCAGTGAAATGCAACTCAAAACAACCCTGAGATACCACTTCACACCTGTCAGAATAGCTAAAATAAAAAATACCAATGACAATCTATGCTGGAGAAGATGTGGAGAAAAAGGAACACTCCTCCATTGCTGGTGGGAGTGTAAACTTGTAAGACCATTCTGGAAATAAGTATGGTGGTTGCTCAGAAAAATGGGAATCAGTCTACCTCAAGATCCAGCCATTCCTCTCTTGGGTATATACCCAAATATTGCATGTTCATACAACAAGGACATATGTTCAACCATGTTCATAGCAGCATTGTTTGTAATAGCCAGAACCTGGAAGCAACCTAGATGCCCCTCAACTGAAGAATGGATTGAGAAAATGTGGTACATTTATACAATGGAGTACTACTCAGCAGAAAAAAGCAATGGAATCTTGAAATTCACAGGCAAATGGATGGAACTAGAAGAAACCATCCTGAGTGAGGTAACCCAGTCACAAAAAGACAAACATGGTATGTACTCACTCATATATGAATTTTAGACATAGAGCAAAGGATTACCAGCCTATATTCCTCTTCACCAAAGAAACTAGGAAACATGAAGGACTCTAAGGGATAAATAGTCCCCAGGAATGGGAAGTGGTATGAACTCCTGAACTAATTGGGAGCATGAGGGTAGGGGAGAGGCAGCTGCTACAATAAGAGCAAGAGAAGAAGAGGAGAGGAGAGGAAATGGAGGAGCAGAAATATTGAGTTGGGGGAAGAATAGAGGAGAGAGAGCAGGATGAGAGATACCATATCAGAGGGAGCCACTATAGGTCCGAGAAGAGAGATCTCCAGAGACCTACAAGGATGACACGACCTGACAATGCAGGCAATAGTGGAGAGGATAACCTAAAAGCCCTTCCCCTAAAATGAGATTGATGACTACTCTCTATGCTATCCTAGAGTCCTCATCCAGTGGCTGATGGAAGCAGAGACAGACATCCACAAATATACACTGAGCTGAAATCGGGAATTTAGTTGAAGAGAGGGAGGAATGAAGAGCGAAGGGGTCTGTACCAGGTTGGAGAAACCCATAGGAACAGTTGGCCTGAACAAGGGAGAGCACGTCGACCCCAGATGCTGTCTGGGAGGCCAGTACAATACTGATCCAGACCCCTGAACATGGATGTCAATAAGGAGGCCTCTGCACTCCAGGGAGGCTCTGGTGGTGGATTAGTATATTTCCCTGACACAAGAAGGGACTTTGAGAGCCCATCCCACGAGAAGGGTTACACTCTGGCCCTGGACACATGGGGAAGGGCCCAGGACCAGAACAGGAAGATTTAGTGGACTTTGCAGATGGGTGGAACTCGAAGAAACCATTCTGAGCGAGGTAACCCAATCACAAAAAGACAAACATGATATGTCCTCACTCATATGTGGACCTGCTTTATGATACATAGTAGTGACTGTGCTTTATCAGAGCTGTTTTTAATGATGTTGCTCAGAATGGTTTCTTTCCAGATGTTGATTGAGAAGCTAATTAACAACAACAACAAAAAAATGGTGCCAGGTACCACAAGAGTAACAGAACTGTGCTGTTTTCTGGGATTTTGTTTTTTACTTTTTTTTTTTTTTTAATGGAGTGTTCTGGATGTCTCTACAATTTTGTTCAAATTACTGCAGAACCTGGAAAAGCTGTTGCTGCTATTGATGCATAACATACTGCCATTATTGGTCTTTTTATATAAATATAATATATATATATGTATATATATACAAATTATATATATATATATAATTCAAATTATATATATATATAATTTGAATTTTTGGAAACTTTAGATGTGCTGTCAACTTTGGAAAAAAGTATCCCAGTTTACCGTGTTGAATTGGCATTGTACAAAAATTAACAGCCATATTGTTCTAGAAATGTTGAACTTAATTTTTTTTCCATTTGTACAGGGGTAACGCACTGTATAAATATGTAAGGTCTTAAAAAAAAAAAGAAGGGATTTTGAGAGCCCATCCCATATGAAGGGATGCTCTCTTGGCCTGGACACATGGGGAAGGGCCTAGGCCTAGCCCAGGATGATGTCGTAGACTTTGGGGAGCTCCTTTTGATGGCCTTACCCTGCCTGGGGAGTGGAGGGGGGATGGCTAGAGGCAGGTGGGATGCTGGGGGGAGGGGAGGGAGAGGGAGAAGGGATTGACATGTGAAACAAGCTTGTTCCTAATTTGAACTAATAAAAGAATAAAAAAAGTAAAAAAAAAAAAAAAGAAGCCTGAGTCAACAACTAACAGTATTATGATTAATGTAATAAGTCTATGTGTTTATTTGGGGGCTCAAAGGCGGCTGCGGAACCGGGCAAGAATTCTGTTAACAGATCTACTTCCAGCCTCATAGGCTCATGGCAAAACCTGAGGTTTCCCCATTGATCAGTCTAGATCAATGTTCACAGGCCTCCAGAGCAGATAGAACCCAGGTGAGCCCCAGCCCATGAACCCATTCATTGCCCACATATTCAAGGCATGAAATCATTTTTATTTAAATAGCCAACTGCTGATGTGCCTGCCCCCTGCCCGACCCCTTCAACCTCTGTCTCCTAATCCTCAAAGCAATATGACAAGAGAGTAGGAACTAGAGACTTGAATGTCAAGATTAACACATGAAAGAAACCAGATTATAGAGAGACCTGAAGCCTTACCTCATCTGGGCTTCAGCTAAGTAACACAACTCTCTGGGCACAATAGCTAATCTTGGTTATCAACTGCTACATCTGGAATCAACTAAAATCCAAGCAACTGGGCATGCCTACAAGGGATTTTCTCAATTGGATCATCTGAAGTGGAAAGACTCACACCTTCTGGTGACAGCCTACACAGGACAGAAAAGAAGGAAGCTTTTGCCTTTTGCCTGCTTGTGCTCATACTCAATGATAAGCCTGTCTACCCTGCTGCTGAGGCATTTCTTCGCTGGTATTAGAAGCCACTGCTTCAGGTTCCAACACAGAATAAAGACTCTAGAAATGCCCTGGGACTCCAACACCAAATTGGGAGTGCTAAACATCCAATCTCACCGTCTGAACAACTACAGATTCTTGGTCTTTGGTCAAGCAATAGCTATTGTTGGATACTCGGACCACTGTAATCACACACACACACACACACACACACACACACACACACACACACACACCCCACACCCTGTACTCTTAGACACTGAAGTAGTCAAAAAAAAAATTACCACTCCCCCTTTACCTTTTCCTGGTAAGCCAGTATGCTCAAAGTGATTAAATAAACAACAACAACAAAAAAAAAAAACAGAAGGATAACCTGGCTCCTACCATTTTTCATATTTAGTCTTGTGCATCTATTTGACATTAAACTACATGCATATATGACACTTTATTTTTCATGAAAATACTTTAAAAGATGACTTCTTGACAACTGGTTGAAAACAGCGTGGTGAAAATCCTGAGTCATCCCAGCTACTTCTAGATGGGAAGATTCCCTGTCAATCTGTGAATGGTGAGTAAAGAATGAGCCAAAGATGTTTAAAACGCAAAGTTTATTTTTCTATTGCAATTGATGAATCCTTGACAAGCGCCTTCCAAGGTTGACTTGAAAGGACTCTACATGAATGGTTACACTGTGTCACTGGTAGACAGATACCTTCCAGAAACCGCAGTAATTGAGTTCATTATGAGAGAAAAGTGCTTGTGGATTGGCTGAGGAAGAAAAGATTAACATATCACATATAAATTCACAAAGGGCTGAAGTTACACAGTGGAAACAATGAAGTGATCCCGATGGTAAAGTATCGACAGTGATGATTCAAGTGAACAATCCAAAGAAAGCTGAATCCTGAAATGATTAGTTTTTAAAAAGGAAAGCAAGGTGAGCGTGTCGTTCCCAAGAGCTGGGACCATGACTGAATCACACCTGCACATGGAGAACATCTGGCCAAGGAGGTCCTTCTCCTGGTCCATCATTTCACTTTCTCCCTTTCTTCAGTGTATTTATGCTCTGAACACTTGCTATGTATTGGCTTACACACACAATGCCTATTACCTGCCCAGAATGAAAGCCCCAAAAAACTGGAGTCTCCAGTCTTGTTGATAGCTCCAGGCATCTTGCATGTTTTCCCAGTGCCTCCTGTGTCATGAGTTTTCAGTAAAAATTAAAATGATGGAGAGTGAATGAATGTGCACGTTAATAGGTCCGGTAAACAAGCTACACTAAACAAATCCTTCTCAGAAATTTAGAATCATCTTCTGATCACTGAGAGAAAATTAATTTCCATATAACAACTCTTGCAAGGGATAAGAGCTTAGGATGAACCTTGGTGCTAGGACCTTTTTATTCACCAACTAGATTCATTGTAGAGTTGTGGCCCTTGGTAACTACACAGAAAGCATGGTTCTCTGTGCAGGAATTGCTTGAGCCTGGCACACTATGAACAATGAGTCAGATAATGGAATGGTCTTATATATTTGTGTAGTATCTGGTTTATTGATTTCCCTCAAGAGGACAATTTACTCTGTTCCTTTGAAGCCAGGTTACTTCTAGCTTCATTTTATTTGAAATGCTGCAATGGCTCCAAGCTGATGACAGAGGAATCTAAAATCTTTACCATGAAAGAAAAGCTCCTCCATATGTAGCTAACTGCCTCTCTCCTAGGAACCAGATTCTCATTTGTCAACTAGGTTCCAGCAAAGAGACACCGAAGAAGCAAGCAGGCTGTTTCTTCCCGAATCACTTAGCTTCCTTCAGCTGAGAAGCCCTCCCCTCCTGATCCACACTTGGTTAAAATTCTACAAAACCTTCCCAAGCACCCTTACCAAGGAGAAACCTCCAGCCCCATGGCTCCTTCCAGTGTAGCCCTCTGCTTTCTTACAAGTCCTGCTCCCAGTAGGACATGGTCTAGTGCTGATCCTACAACTGAGATTCCCACCCCTCTTGGCATGTTTTACCCCTTATGGATCCCCTAAACTCCCACTCCCATTTACCTTGAGTGGAAAATAACACCCTATTCCACCACCACCACCACCCCCGTTCCCCACCCAGTTATTTAGTATGCTTTCAATTTCACTCAAGTCTCTGTCCAGAGTCATCTCCAATGAGAGATTATCTCTGGTCACCCTGACCAAAGAGACTCCTCCCCTTCTCATTTTCCTAAAAGGAACTGTTCTTCTCAACAGAAGGAATATAAGCCTTAGCATACTTTTTCTTTGCAGTAGTGAAGTAATATGGTGTTGTATATTTACTATGTATTACCTAATGTATCTGTTCTGTTTCCTTCTAGAATGTAAGGTTTGTGGGCATGGGACTTCATTTTGTTCATCACACACTTTGCCTTGTGATGTTGCTGTTTTCTCTGCTGGACAGCAGGAATGTACAACTGTTCATCTTAGTTTCCACCTCCTTCCTAGATCTTTAAAGTAACCTGTAGTAACTCTGTGATACTTACTCCTTACACAACTGACTGGCATCAATAGTAATTCCCCACTAACAGTTCCCAAGAAAGGGATTCTAAATCCATGTATTGCAAAAGCCAAAGAATACAACTATGTTTACAGTGATGCTTAAGACTATATATACATACTTTAAAATCCAGAGTCATTTTCACTGAACTGCTCTTAAGAAGTGCCCTGAAATCATACAAACTAACAGTTCTGCTACAGAGTATCTAAGAAGCCCCATTATCATGATAAACAATGCCCAAGTCAGCTCAGACTGTCAAGTCGACTGTGATGGCAAACTTGAAGAGCATGGGGTTTTGGAATCACGGCCATGTTCTGTTAGAATTCTGTGAAGTGTCTCCATGCTAAGTGTCTCCATTGATCACAACTTAGAAAGTTGGGAATGACCTATTAATGCACTGATTTAAAACATCTCAAAAATGGATGACACACTTTAATGTGTGCATTAAAATATGAATGTAAAACTATTTGCTGTATTTTAAAGATGAGCAAACTTGGGCTCAAAGAGGATTTTAGCCACTTGCTTTCACAGTTAGTAACTGGCTAAGCTGTATCCAAATCAAAGTTATCTCACTGTACCAAGCCACACTCTGGACCATCTCACCAACCTCATGTCACATGGCAAGTTTTTTTTTTCTTTTTCTTTTTGATTCTTTCCAGGTTTCTTTGTGATGGCGAATCTATGGACAGTTCTGTAATTCAAGGAAAATGTGAAAAACCCTCAGGACACAATTCCTTCCTTGTAGAAACAGGCTAGCTCTATGTAGCCAAATTACTTGGTTGGTAATTTAATGGAAAATTTATTTATTCATTTATACCAATGGTGGTGGTGGGGTTATGCAGACCATACTGGAACTCTAGGTAGTCCAGGCTGGCCTTGAATTGACACTGGTCCTTTTGCCTTAGCATCCTGTGTGTTGGGATTACAAACGTGCACCACTACACCCAGCTCCAATATTTTGGATGTTTGGAATAAGACATCAAGTGATTTCAGATAATTAATAAAATATATAGGCACAGTTAGTTACTTGCCCTGGTTTTCTTTGCAGAACCATGCATGACCTTCAGGTCTGAGGTCTGCTGGCCCCTGAAAGATTAAAGAAGGGAGGAGAGACCATCCATCAAAAGGCACTAGGATAGATAATACAGAGATAATGTCTCTTTCGAGAACATCATAGTTGACTGAATGATGTAAAGCTAAGCAGAAGTTGACAAACTGCATATGTGATGAGAGAAACTTGAAACTGGTTCAGAATCACCAAATCTCACAGTGGTACTTTGGCATTCAGCAGTCAATAATATAAGAGCAATAAAGGTAAATTTTAAAAAATCCCTACACGGACTTACAGCTATAGCTCAAGACTCAGTTTGGACCTTGCCACATTTGTGGGAAAGCCTCTTGTGATGAGCTATGCAGCAGAAAGAAAACAGCAGCAGCAGCAACACAGTTACTTTACATATAAAGTATAAAGACGAGGTATAAGAAATGAAAATAACATATACACTAAAAACATCCCAACAGAAACGGGCTTTATTTAAACCAGACACATGAATTCTTCCATTAGCATCAACTTCTTCAAGACTCAAGGATATGGAAATGAAAGGTGGTGCTCCACAAGGTAGAGAGGTGAAGATTGACCAAGGAGTTACTGTATTGCCTTTCCAAAGCCTTTGCAAGGGTACCCTCCATCCAAAAGATGGTTAGATCTTGTGTTAAAGTGTGCGTATAGCATCCTCTTTTGAAAGTGACCCATCTATCTTAACAAAAACCTTTCAGAAGGAAAGGTATATATATATCTCTCATAAATTATATTTCAGTTTTAGAAATGAAATAAAGTAGAAATCTCAGTTTAAATACTAAAACAGAAATTAAAAAAAAAAAACCTTTTAGCATTATCACTCATGTCTTGTTACACGGTTCCTAGGTATAAACATGTATAAAACAGTCATTATTTCTAACTGACACCTCAACTCATGACTTCCCCTAAATTGAGGGTGACCAGATCAGCTAAGACAGCCCCTCCAAACTTTACACAGGGATTTGCTGCCATTCATATGGCATACAGGAATGAGGACATTTTATGACAGACTATTTTAACTTAGTGTAAAGTAAATCCAATGAAACATTATAGCTTTGAGGGGTACAAAGACAAAGATAAAATTTGCATACAATGTCCAATGTGTGCCACTTTCATTAACCCTTTCCTTTTAAGTTTTTTTTCACTGCAGTCACATTTTTAGAACTTTAGATTATGTGTTTAACTTTGTGTTGAGTTGGTCAGCACCTTGATTGACATGAGCAATTACAACAAATAAAGTGTATAGATAGTTAAGAGGAAGATCACAGGGGACAAAAACAGGAGAAGGACTTTTTTTTTTGTCCTAAGACATTGAAACAGAAAGGATTAAAAAAATAGAGAATAAACAAACAAACAAACAAACAAACAAAGTGTTCACAGTGCAACATGCCAGATTCGTAGTTTCATTTGAAACCAAGAGCAAATCATGAAACGTCATGAAAAAATATAAGTAAAGGTAAAATCTCCTAGAGTAATTACTAAATGAAGTTAAAATTACCACACTGATCAGTAAACCCCAGAAGAAAAATGAACAGCGTTTTCCTTTCAGGCCTCTCTTAAACATCACACTACTTTTCAAAGTTAATGCATGAAATTGGTAGGTTTGGCCAGGCTGCACAATTTCTTTTTTAAAAAATACAGTATACAGAAAAAAATTATTATATTCCCCATTTTGTATCATAAGCTTGAAACCTAAGAGCAAAAGACTAGGATTTTAGTTATTTACAAATACAGCAGGTTCATCCACCACAGTGGCTTGGCTTCTGTCCCAAGGAGACGTCACCTTCTCTGGCAGTGTCTGTCAGTTCTCCGTTCTCAAAGGAGGCTGTTTCATCTACTGCGCATCAGTCATTTTGAACAGTTCCAACAGGGCCCCAACAGCTCCAAAATAACCCTACAAAACAATGGAGGACTTCTGTAGGACTGTTTCTGAGTCTTGGCCAAAGAACTGTTACTGTCATTAATTCTAGGAATGTTGCCCTTAACTTCACAGATATATACTACTAAAAACAGAACTCATGGCTAGGGATATAGGTTAGAGGCAGGACCCGTGTTTAGCATAATTGAGGCTATGCAGTAGACCTCCTGCAGCACGAAACAAACGCTGATCTCTTTGCAAAAAGATTGAGTGATGAAATAACCATAATGTATCTGAATGCATATTTATCTATATTAACACAGGAAAATCCTTAGGGCTGTATCTGGCATATGATGTCACTGCCACCTTGTAAAATAGAAGCTCATATGTCTATGACAATATAGGTTTCTAAAACTCAGCTGTTTTAGGAAATAGTGTCTTAGTCACTGGATTAGTAAATGCAACAAAATACTGAAGACTGGGTGGCTTATGAAGAATATAACTCCATATCATAGCTTTCTGGAGGTGGGGGCAGTCCAAAATGAAAGTCTCTGTCAAAGCCAGGCTCCTTGCAGACTCCTGTGTCACTGGAAACTGGCATTGCAGAGGGACCTCTTTTATAAAGATGCTAATTCCTTTCCAGAAGAGATCATCTCTGGTGATCTAGTCACCTCCCCAAGACCTCATTTTCTAATGCCATCATCTTGGGGTTAGGACTTCAGTGTAGGAAGGGGTGGGGAGGGAACTATGGACATACAAATACTGAGCCCACTAGCTACCTAGTCTCTAAAGGGCTAGAAACACAGCTCTTAGTCTGCTTAGCTCAGCAGTTACCTTAGAGATGGCATGGATATGTCGGGACCTTTATGGCAGCTGCTGAGGCCTTACACATGCAAGAAATGATTCTGAGTGCTTTACATGTGTTAAGTCATTTCATCATGGGGTTACCTCTTCAACATACTGACTTCGCATGTGTTGGATAACTACACAGAAGTGTGGCTGCTGGATCATTTAATTCTACTTTTAATTCCCCAAAGAATGTTCTACACTGTTTCCCACAATAGTTATAATAATAATAATTCACATTTCCAAATGACTTTTTGTTTTCATTTTAGTAACCATCTTCGAATCTCCACTGTTGGCTATGAAAGCTTCCATTGTATAAATGGTTTTGGGGGGGGCGGTAATAAAAGCAAAGTTTAAAAGGCAATTTTCTACTTGATCAATTTTGAGATACACAGACCTGACTCATATGACAGACAACCCAAAATACACATAGGGCAATTAAGTCTCTGTGACCCTGACCTACCTCATGTTCCAAAAACAGTGCTTTCAGCTGTCCTTTAGACCAAAAGTCCATGGCATATGCGAGCAACTTCATTGAGACCATGTTGATTCTGAGAAAGTTCCCAACGAATACAACTCGGTCAATATTCTGAAAAAACAAATGAATGAACAAACAGGAAAACAATTAAACCATGGCTTAAAACAGCGTTTAGTAAGGACTCCATGTTCTCTGTGTGGTTATTTATGACCCCGCTCAGTCAATGTTTGCAAATGGGACTATTTCAGCATCTCCAAAACCAAAGTTAAACCACCAGAGCATTCATTCCACATAACAGGGTGTCAGATTTTGGTTGGGCTATGTAGGCTTCTTTGTTAACCGGCCACAAACTAGACTCAGTTGGGAAGAGGAACCTCAACTGAGATCTCTCCTTCAGATTGGCCTACTGTAAGCAAGTCTCTGGGGATTTTCATGACTGATGTGGAATGGCCCAGCTCCCCTTGGGTGGGTGGTGTCACGCCTTGTATAAGGCAGGGCACGTCAGTGTCAGTCAGCAGCTGTTGTCTCTGCTTCAGGCCCCACCCCCAGGTTCCTGCTCTGCTTGTGTTCCTGCCTGGGCTTCCTTCAGTGATGGGGTTTGATTAGGAAATGAAAGCCAAGTAAATCCTTCCCACCCCGTGATCTTTATCATAGCAACAGAAAGCAAACTAGGACATGGGCAAAGTAGAAATGACAATTAACAGGTCATTATGTTACAGTTACTATGCTAGGTTGCTTTAGGTCTGATATATCTTCAGTTTACTATATATAGAAAACATATATATATATATATATATATATATATATGTGTGTGTGTGTGTGTGTGTGTGTGTGTGTGTGTGTGTGTTTTATTGAATAACATATATGTGTTATTGAAAATAGAGTTGAAGTAGAGCTCAATTTGTCCCTCAGCTCACCTGCCCCAACTCCAAGTATAAAATACTATTACAACCAACTTATAAATGAAATGAATGGCTGTGGTGTGTTTTGTTCATCTACTGAGTTTGGGATATAATAAACAATCTCCATCTCTGCCCTGAAGAGTAGAGTATCTTACTTGAGCCACAGAAGGGTTGAAATATGGTAACAAAAAAGCAGTGTGGAGGTAGATTTTTCACTACGAACCCATATTTATGAACACGCCTCTCAGTCTGTGCATGCAAACAGGCTTCAGGTTTCCCCAAACTCTAGCTCCTGCACTCTTTCTGTCTTCCGTAAGGTATTTCTGAAGCTCAAGGTTGAGCTCAGCTGGCCTGCCACGAAGATGCTGGACCACGGCCAGTTGCCATGGTCACTGAGATCAAAGGCAAGAGAGCCTTGGACAGTTATTTTCTGCTCTGTCTACCAGGAGTAATCAAGGTCTAGGAACATCATCTTTGAAATGTCTCAAGTTTTAACAATGTACGTTCATGAAGACATTAGTCACTGAAAAATATTCCGTGGGTGATGGACTCAGAGGTTCTTTCAGTAAATTTCCATTAGAAATAAAGTCTGGAGTCCCAAACTGACCAGACTACAGAATGCACAAGGTGAAGAAAGAGCATATCCAAGAGGAATTTAACTAAACTTAGGGGGAACAAAGTAGAATTCTTGTATCATCCTACTAGGAAGACAGATGGAGTAGAGTCAGCATTAAATTCTGACAAGCATTTCATATTTCACTTAAAGGACAGGTGGGTCAAAATTACAAATGTTTAACAAAGAAGGAAAATGAGAGATGACTAAGGAAAATATTAGTGAACTCTTCTTAAGAGCAGCATAAGGCTGGAGAGATGGCTCAGCAGCTAAGGGCATATGCTGCTCTTGCAAAGGACCAGAGTTTGGTTCCCAGCACACACATGGGGCGGTTCCTAACTGCCTACAACTTCAGAGCATCCAACACTTCTATCTCTGCAACCACCTGCACTTGTGTTCACATGTCTACACGGACAGATACAAACACACACATATGTGAACAACTCGTTCACCTGTCTACATAGACACATACAAACACACACATAACTGAGAATAATAAAATCTAAGGTTGAAGTAGGAGAGGCGTAGGAATCCAGAAAAATTGATTTGTTTACTTGAAAAATTATCTTCAAGCAGAGTGGGAGTGGTGCACAACTTTAATCCCAGCACTCAGGAGGACAGAGGCAGGCAGATCTCTGTGAGTTCGAGGCTAGTCTACAGAGCGAGTTCCAGGACAGTTAGGGCTGTTACACAGAGAAACCCGGTCTCAAAAAATTAAAAAAAGAAAAAAGAAAAACTTATCTCAGTACATATCAAATGAAATTATTTGTTAATTAACAAAGAGTTCCTGCAAACCAACAAGAAAGCAGGACTAACAATGCAATACACAATGGGTACATAGTATATTAATAGACAGTTCACATGTGCACAAAAGGGGAATTACTGGGTCAGCAAGATGGCTCAGTGGGTAACTGTGCTTGCTGTTAAGCCTGGTAACCTGAGTTTAATGTCTGAAACCAGCATAGCACAAGGAAAAAACTGACTCCCACAAGCTGTACTCTGACATGGGCCATAGTAGGTTTGCATCCCTACACACACACACACACACACACACACACACACACACACACAAATACATGTAATTTAAGAAACTTTAAAAGGGAGGAATACTAATAATGATTAAATATATGAAAATATATAACCACTTATATTAAGGCACAATATTTTCTATTAAATTAAAAAGTATAAAAAAGGGTTAACTGTGGTGGCATCTTGCTTTGCCAGTGAACTTGTGGTGGTGGCCACACCCTTTGGGCATGGCTTCAGGTTCAGACATGACCCCTTATAAGTAGAGGAGGGCTGACTCAAGCTCTCTTGGGTTGCAGTGAGAGCATCAGAAGGGCAGAGATGGCATCTTCTGGAGCAGGAAGACTGAAGCAGTTATTTAGTCTTACCTGTGTAAGCGCTTCCCTAATAAATACCTAATTATCACTTATCTTAGGTCTGGTGGACTCATTTAAACCCTGCCTTCAGTTGACAGCCTTCCTAAAAATTTATATGTTATGCTTAGTGGAAATATAAATTAGAACTACATTTATAGAACGAGTTTTATAATGTCTGTCAAAATTATAATCAACATACCTTTTGATTCAGAAATTTATCTTTTAAATTATTATTTTACTTTGTTTAAAACAAGGTCTTACTATGTTAGATCTAGCTGGCCTGGAAGCCACTATGTAGACTAGGCTGGCCTCAAACTGCCTGTTTTGCCTCTTGAATTCTGGCATTCAAGGTGTGGGTCCCTACGTCCCCCTAAAAATTTATCTTACAGATATACTGACATTTATACACATGTTTTACAAATCTATGCAAAATACATACATAGAAAGCACATATATGTATACACTGCCGGGTTTTTGATAAAGCAAAAAGCTAAAAACATTCTATCATCAGGAAAGTGACCAAATCTTTAACAGCATGTAGAGTGCTAGAAAGCTACTACAAGTGCTGAAATATAAATATCGCAATCTTAAGATGCACTATGTAAAACAGTGAGAGGCAGCATTTTCAGAGGAGCACATTGGAAGCAAGTGCCGACTGACAGCGTTGGTGGAGTTAAACGAGAAAAGAGACAGCCGAGGCCTGTGTGGCAGCAGTCTTGGAAACTGCTCAGTGTGAACTGATGGATACATCGGAGCCCTTTATTCTCTATCCTTCATATATGCCTAGAAACTTCCACAATGAAAACCCAACCCAACAAAGCAGGATGCACAATAGTGCATAGAGGGTGTATAGTATGTAGAGACTGTACAATTTGTGGTTATTTCTCAGCTGCTATTCCAGAAGAGTTGAGTTCAATCCCGAGGACCCAACATGTCAGTTCACAACTGTCTGGGACTCCATTTCCAGGGCATCCCACAGCCTCTTCAAGCCTCAGTGGGCACTACACACATGTGGTGCACAGAAATACAAGCAGGCAAGGCACTCATACACATTCAAATAAGTTTTTTTTTTAAAAGAGAATGTTCTGTAGAGCTTGCTATCTTTGGAAGTACATATTTATCCCATATCATATAAAACAGCCTAAAGACAAACCAAATGTGAAAACAAGGGACCTTTCCTAGTGAGGTTCAAGCTGAGGTGAGTGTAGAAATGAATTTGCCTCCCTGACTGCCTTTCTGCAGTCTTTGGGACTCTGCATTATCTATTCAAAATTAAATAAAAGGTGCAATGCAGACTGCTGGGAGACAAATGACATCAATGGCTTTAGCCAGCGGTGGCGGACCTTGTGTTTGTAATAATATCGACTGTCCAAGCAAGATATGCCCACAGGTACAACAGTGCTAAGTCAATTATGGGGGTTACCTATAGTGATATATTGCTTATGAGTTATTAAAGCCACTGGAGATCAGTTTGCAAAGCCAGCCACACACCTTTAATCCCACCACTTGGGAGGTAGAGGTAGACAGATCTCTGTTAGTTCAAGATGACACTGAGTTAAGAAAAACTGATCCAGTCCTAAAGCAAAACAGCTCACACAAAGATGATCTCAGCCCTTAGGATCACACGCCTTTAATCCCAGCATTAGGGAGTTATAAAAAGCAAAGGGTCTCATGTGGAGATTGATTCTCCAGCCATGCTGAGGAGAGGTTACAGTCTGAGGCTTGGTGAGAGCTCATGGAGACAGGATCAGCCCTTTCAGCCTGAGGTAGAGGTAAGAGCTAGTGGCTGGCTGCTTTGCTACTCTCAGATCTTCAGCTTGAAACTTGAACCCCAATATCTGTCTCTGGGTCTTTTCATTTATCATGCTACAGTAACCTACTGCTTTCAGATTGGAACTGAGGTGCACACTACACAGGAGGAAATTCATCTCTGGTACTATACACCAGGTCAAAACCTGTGCCTGGGGAGGTCAATAGGCTCCTCCTATTGGGAAGCCATTGTTTTTGCTAAAAGGACATGGTGTGCCTATCAAATTACCTTCTAAATAGCTGTTTGTGCCCATGGATTAGTGTTGACATCAGCTTTACTCAGAGGAGCTGCTTTTTGCATCCACTCATAACCGGTCAATGTGCGGAGAATCAATGACTGCCGATTGATTCTGTCCAGCTGTAAGTGAGGCAGTTATAGCTCTCCCTCTAAGGCTCAGGCAATAGAGCGGGAGAAGGACTAGAAAGAATGTAAGCCCCAAGGAAGGGGGAATGCACACTACTGACTTCCAGGCATGACGAGGCTGTTGTACTATTTCATTCATGAAGCCGTGATTATCAGCAAAGACTGGGCCTGTCACCCTGTCATAGGGGTGGGAATGGCGCAAAGGTCATTATACAGTCCATTTATACAGTCCATGGATCAATATTGTCTTTATTGTTGTAAATAAACCTTTACCAATGCTCCTCTTAAAAAAAAAAACAAAACCCTAATAAAAACCATTGGTGGTGGGGGGAGTAGAAAGGGAGGCTAGGGGCCTTTGGGAAGGGAAGGGGAATCAGTGCCAGTGGGCGAGCATACAAGAAAGAGTAAGAGAGGCAAATATGATCCAAACATACTGTGTACATGTATGGAGATTTCATAATAAAACACATTAGGAACTGATACAGGCTAACAAAAGGATAAATAAAGCTGAAGGTTGGTGGAAGGGCTGGAGTGATGGCTCAGTAAATGATGCTCTTCCAGAAGACTCGAGTTTGATTCCCAGCACCCACATCAGACAGCTCACAACCACCGGTAACTCCAGCCCCAGGGGGTCCACCTCCTCTAGACTCCGGGGTCATACCACTGATGTGCACACGTATACATAATTCAAAATAATAAAATCAATTTTAAAAGAGGGGAGGGCATTTCATTATCATAACAAAAAGCAACTCAGATTCAGGAAATGTAGCTCCCCATTATAGGAAATGGCTAAAATTGAAGATTCTCAAATCAGCAACCACAGAGAACAACGGAAGGGCTGATGACCTTGGCTTCTGCTCTCCCAGGGAAATCTGACACTGCCAATCCCGGAGCTGTCCAGACAGCCTACATTAACTCAGCAGCCTCTAAAGGAGCCTTGGTCCCAGGCAGTCAGTGAGTCAGTCCCTTCATCTATTGACCAGCACAGGAAACATCCAAGCCAGCAAATAACGTGTACATTTGGCCTCTCCCAAAGGGATTATGGTATCTGGGAAAAGACCTGGCTCGCTCCAGCAGAAGGTAACTCAGGAAAGCAGGGGAAAGGACACAGTTGCTCTGTGGGGCAAAGGGTGTGTCACTATGCAATTGACCTTTGAGAGTCATGAATACAGCCAGCCTACCCACATATTAGTCTTACAGCTTGTCTGGTTACTTGGAAAAACACCCTGTAAAGGTTAAAGCCAAAAAAAATAAACCCGTGTTTCCAATGAATCTCTTGACCAAAGTGGACTTTGCAAAGGCATGTCTCTGGAGCCTGATTACCAGTGTCCCATTAAAATCCATGTGGACTAGGGACTGCCAGTACTTGCTGACTGCCCTCCAGGTGACAGTGATACACTCTGCTCAGTGTTGTGGATGGAGGGGTCTCTTTTTGAAACCACGAAGCTCAAAGCCAGGATCAGCATTAAGACAAACAAACAAACAGACAAATGGGCCTTGTAACTCAGCTTGGCAGGGACTCTACAACCCCCCTGGAGCTCCAGTTCAGGGCAGTAGTGACACCAGGCTTGGGTGCTGGAAGCTCACCTTGTCCTCTGCAATAGCAGCATGTGCTCTTAACCACTGAGCCATCGCTAGCTTCAAAACGTCTTGAAGTCTGTGAAGTTTCACTTATTGATCTAGGGTGTGTGTGTGTGTCTGTGTGTGTGTGTGTGTGTGTGTGTGTAGCTATGACACTTAATGGTTTGAACTATCTTTTGCATGCATGTCATATTTCTATTAAAAATTACATATTTCAAAACCCTGTTACTGACTTACTATGAATTTTTAAGATTTATGTATTTTATGTATGAGCATTCTATCTGCATGTACAACTTTATGCTGCAAGAGGGTATAAAGATCCTACTATAGATGGCTGTGAGCCACCATGTGGTAGCTGAGAATTGAACTCAGAATCTCTGGGAGAGCAGCTAGTGCTCTTAGCTGCTGAGCCATCTCTAGCTCCATCCCATCTTCCTTTAAAAAAAAAATATTTATTTATTTTATGTACCTGCTGTGGCTTTCTTTCATATATTTCTCCTATTACCTGTTCCATGACCTAACTTCTTTTTCTTGTCCTCCTAATACACCACAAGGAGAGGGTTGTTCTACTCCTCAAATCTTATTTCTTAGGAAGGGATTCCACTTTTTTTTTTCCTCAGAAGAATTTAATCTTTCAAAACTTGTTCATAAAGCTCTGTCTGGTCCCAGCTCTAACTGCTTCTTGTCCCTGGGGCTCTGGCTGGCCTGGGCTGTAGCAAGCTCTCAGTGCTTTGATAGCCCTGTACAATGCTGCTTGAATTCCATGCCACAAGGCAACACTGTAAAGAAGCTGAAAGCAGAGAGAATATCGAGTCCTGCAGGTGGGAGCATTTTGTGTGTAATTATACACACACACACACACACAGACACACACACACACACACACACAGACACACACACACACATAGACACACACACACAGACACACACACAGACACACACACACACACACAGACACACACACACAGACACACACACACACAGACACACACACACACACACACAGACACACACACACAGACACACACACACAGACACACACACACACAGACACACACACACACAGACACACACACACACACACACACACACACACACACACACACAGACACACACACAGACACACACACACACAGACACACACACACAGACACACACACACAGACACACACACACACACACACACACACACAGACACACACACACACACACACACACACACACACACACACACACACAGACACACACACACACACACAGACACACACACACACACACACACACACACACACACACACACACACAGACACACACACAGACACACACACACAGACACACACACACACACGCGCACACACACACACACACATACACACACATACACACACACAGACACACACACACACACACACACGCGCGCACACACACACACACACACACAGGCGTGCGCACGTGCGCGCACACGCGAGTACGCACAGGGCTTTCCTCACATTTCAGTGGCACATGCCAGAAATAACGGTTAGAAAGAATGGAATGTGGACTGGAATTCTGACACACTTCCACAGGTGTATCTACTTAAAAGTAAATCATATTATCTTCTCCCCCACTCACCCTACCCTTCTCCTGTTCTCTAAGGTGTAACCACACAATAAAGGGCAAGCTTCCTAAGAATGACAACAGTTTTTACACTGCCAAAGATGATGCATGGGGATGCCCCCCCCCCCCCCCCCGCCCAGGCATTCTCAGCGTTAAAGCCTTACCTCATTCAGCGCACACATCCGAGCAATGGAGCCAATGTTGTTGGTGATGGTGACCAATGTGGCACGGGCGAGGTCTTCTTTGCTGATGGCCTCTCTCTTTTCTTTACTCATCATGTTGCCAAAGCTATGTTGGAAATATCAGTGAGAGTATTCAAAGTCATCCCCAGGCAGGACCCAAGCTTCCACCAAGGTACTCTGGGAAGCACTATGAACAATCCTGTTCAAACTCCAATGCCCTGACTTCGCTATCATGGTTTATGAGCAGACAGTATTATGCTATGAATGACTGGCTGCCCCCTTCTTAACAAGGGACAAAGTAGTAGGACTATTAACGGGGAAGAAAATTGTAATGCTTCTAGACATCTGGACAAGAATGGAACAGGGGAAACTGGTAGTTTTCCAGAACCTTCTTTCAAAGTTGCCTTATTTTAAGCACAAGTGTCAAGTGGTAAGCATCTCAGTGCTTTGTCAAGGACAGGAGATCAAGTTTGAGGTCTGACATGACAGATATTTGCACCAGGCTGGTAGGCTGGCATTTACTTTAAAAAAGAAAACTAGATGAATGGCCAGGGTGGAGAGCCTGCCTTGTGTGGATTCTCTATAGCTCCTAGCCGCTTAGTCTCTACCTTGATGCTACAGCAGATCCTTGAAGGCCAAATCGTTCATAGTCTCCTCCGTAAATGTCCTTCACCAGCTTATCAACATTGGTGCTGTCGCCTTTAGCTGCCATCTCCAGAGCTTCTTCAAAGGTCTCACAACCAGTCAGCAAGCAACACAGGCCTAGGAATGTCCCGCCTCCAAGACTGAAGGACAATAAGGTTGTTCTTTTTAATTTTTGCTTCGAGATATGCCCATCCAAGTCCCCAGCTACATCAAGACTACTCATACGGGTTCAGAAAGATTCGGGAAAGCGAAGGAGCACTTTGTTGAAGAGCAGAGGGGCATCTGAATGGAAGTGCTAGGCCTAGAACTTGAGGGAAGACTGGATAAGAAAAGTGGGCAGCAGCTAAGACCAAACATCAAGGAAAATGTGCCCTTAAATTTGAGAATAAAATTGACTCTCACTGATTTCTGTTGTGAGACCTTCAGCTTGCTACTAGCCTAAGTGCTTGATTAGTCTGCTCACCTATGAAAGGGGCCAAATCATGGTTTGTTCTGTTTGGGTAGTCTAAAAGCAGCATGCGACCAGAGAAATGGCTGATGTTGGAACACCCTATGCAACTAAATGCAAATACACAGGGAAAGAAATGGTGTGTACACAGGTCACAACCACAAAGCCAATCCCAGGATGACAAACCTGACTCAGGACTGTCCCAGAAACCAGCCCTGAAGGCTGCCTTAGCTGACCCTGCTTCTCTAGAGTAATCATCCCTTCCTACCTCAGAAATTTTGAGAGTAAAACTATTATCTATATAATAAAAGAATGCTTTCTACTACTCTTCGGAAAAGGGTATTGCTTCTTTCTAGTTACCACCCACTAGTAAGAGTGAAAAAGGTCACAGAATGGTCCCAATGCTTGAAGTATGTTTTAAAAGCTTCCCATTGTTTTGGAGGTTATGGCTCCAAAATAGACCTTGTTGCCAAACTTAAAAAACTAATTATAGTAGCTGAGAATAAAATTAATTATACATCAATATCAAAGCTACCTGGTGTCATGAAAACCCAATTCAGGGAAAGTCGTGGCAAGAAAGGGAACTTTAGTTCTCAGGTGCTGGCAAAGGCTTCTCTCTGATTTACCGTGAATGACAAACAGGGAAGAGCTGGCTGTTCACATCAGTCAGTTCTGCAGCTTCAAAGAGCCACTAATTCTGGGAAAACAATTTGCATCGAATCACCAGCTTCTAATTTTAGGAGAGGGGAGACGGGGGACATGAGGACAACATGACATGAGGACACTAAGTTGAGATTCAAGAAGAAAATGTTTGGTAAATTATACTGATTGTCAATAACTGTTACCAGAAGATACCAGTTTTAATGTTGCCCTTATAATACAATTGTGTCATAGTCTCAGAGAGTGATTCTAAAAAACAAAAAAACCTTCAACTCAAGAGTTCCTTTTCAAGGGGCCATTTAGGTCTCGCTGTGCTACCTAAGTCATGGGTGTGGCATTACAAGGGAACAAGTAGGCACATACACAAAAAGAAAGTCTACCTTCATGTGCACACCAAACCCCACATGAACGAGTTTAAGGAAAACACTTGCTGGGTTGTGTACTGCCTACATTTTCTTGTTTGCTAATATTTCCAACTTTGGCAGTTTATGTCCCTGGTAATCTTTTGAACATTAGGCCTCCACCTTGTTCCATCAAGGAATTCAACCACCAACTCCAGATGTAGTCAACTTGAGAAACTGGCTGACTCAGAAAGAAGGTTAACTCATCCACTGATGTGCTAGCACAACTGGAAATGGGGGGGACGACTAAAAAATGGGGGGTGATTCCACATAAAAAGCTAGATGGGAAAGCAGGCATGAACCTGCACAGCTAGCTAGAGACTCTAGTACTTGTCATTCCCCTCAACCCTGTTGAGTCAAGGAATTTTCTTGTTCACAAGCAGAAACATCTGCCTATTTTGATAAGCATGCAGAAAAACCCTTAGTTTATCAGAGACAAAATATACGATAGGAAGGGGCACTGGATATTAGTATTTGTCAGAGTGAGAAGAAATCCTCGGTGACTCATTTTAGTAACTGAATTGGCAGTGCCTGTGTAGCAATGGCCATTAATGGGTATGTGTGTGGACCCCTGAATGACCAAGAGAGATGCACTGTTCCTTCCACGTCAGCTCTAGACTATTGTCTTCTAACAGGCTACATGCTGTAACAATACCTGTAAAGTACCAATTTTCATACTGAGATTTGGACTTGTGTCACTAGGGGGAAAATGATTGTGCTCAATCTAGAAAGCAGTGAACATATACAAAACCAACCATTTAAATCATGTAGAAGAAAACAAGTATCACGAAATGACATGCCTTCTTACAAACACTGGTAGATCTGGGGAGGTGGCTCCCCCAGCTTGGGGTGTGAGCATGGAGGGTGGATCCAAGAGGATCCCCAATGCTCACCGGCCAGCACATCTGGCCTACTAGAATTGGTGAGCTTCCAGGTTCATTGAGAAACCTTGTCATGTGTTTGTACCAGCACACACATGTGAACACACACACATACACACATCATGTTTTTGTACAAGCACACACACACACACACACACACACACACACACACACACAAAGGCATTTCTGCCTGTGATCCCAGTACTTGGAAGTCTATGGTTGGTGTGTTTTGTGGAAAATTCAAGGCCAGTTCTGGCTGCATAGTGAGACACTGCCTCAAAAGACAAAATCAAAATGAAATCCACCATAGCAAGAACAAGATGTTTACAGGGGGAAAAACAAACAAACAAAATGAAAACCTGGAGTTGCAACTCTTAGTTTCTAAGAGAAGCTTACATCAATGGTCCCCACTGAGGTAGCTCAGTGGTAGAGAGCTTTCCTAATACCAATGGTTCCCCAAAGTGTGTCCCACATACTAATCCTCACCATGGTCCTAAGTGTTTACATTTGATGTTTTCTAACATAAAACAAGAGAGACTTCAGAGCTGGAAGGGGTGACACACACCGGCAATGTCACCTCTTGGGAGACTGAGGCAGGAGGATCATAAAGGGCATTCCTCTACTCCTGGGGTTTGTAGGCCTTACTCCACCTGCGAAGAAGCCACACCCACAATTACCTTCTTTACAGCTTCTCCTGATGATCCAGACCCCTGGAGTCCACACATCTGAGGATGCAGCTGTGGTCATTCATTAGCTATTGTTTCTGCATCAACAAAAGCTTTCTAACTGTGGAGAATGTGTAGCTCCTCATTATCTTGGGAGCAGCTTTACCAATTCAATTACTCCTGGGAGAAGTCTGGAGTTGTTGTAAAGCTTACACCTCCGCCAGGAGAGCACTCTCTAAGGGAAGACCTGCTTAGCTGAGCATTCATATATTGACACTCCTGTTGGTCCTAAGGAGACCATGGGATCAGTGTTCATTCCTGGCCAAGCAAGTAAGCTACTGTATTCTCAATGAAAATTCAGATGTATGCAGTGCCAGGAATTACAGTGCACATCTTTAATCCTAGCACTCAGGAAGAAGAGACAGGTAGATCTCTATGAGTTTGAGGTCACCCTGGTTTACACGATGAATTCCAGGCCAGCCAGAGCTACATAACGATAATGTCTAATAATAAATAAAATGAAAATTTAAAAAACAGAAAAGGTGTGTGCCTGCTAGCAGTTTTCAAACATCATAGATACTATATTCTGAACCCATGCAAACTTCCATTAGTGTGTGTATACACTAGGGTTTCTCAACTGTAGCATTATTGATATTTGGGACTCCATATATCTTTTGCTGTTGGAGAAGCTGCCCTGTGCATTACAGAACTGTATCAGTATTCCTGACTTCAACCTATGACAATGCTTGCAGTGTCTCACCTCCAACTGTAAAACCTAGGAATCTCTTCAGACTTTGGGTAACATCACCTTCTCCCAGGAACACTTATTCATACAGCTCCACCACAATTCATGAAAACATACTCAAAAGGCAGACCCTTCCTCCCATGGTGAAGAGTGCTGCAGAGAGTTCAAATCTGGAAATGGCACGTGCACGTGCGCGTGCACGCGCACACACACACACTCACACACACACACACACACACACACACACACACACACACACGAGCAATACACCCTTCATGGCAGAAATGAGGACCCTGAGGCCCAGACAAGTAACATGCCATGTTCATCTGCCATAAACAACAGTTTCAACACCATATCCTAAGCACACTCTATGTGGCACTAGTCCTTTTTAGTTTCTCTAAAACAATAATAATAATAATAATAATAATAATAATAATAATAATAATAATGGGTTTGTGGTCTAGCAAGTCAGAGGAATGCTTCATTCCAAATCAGCTTAATTTTGCTCATAGTGGGCTTTCTTAATGTTGCTTGACAACAGAGCCTTTCACCATGTTGAGTTCCCCATTAACTGGAAGCTGAGCTGGCTTGCCTGTCATGAGTCTTAGACTGTATTATGGGGGGGGGATCCTCAAAGTATTCTGACCACCTGGGGTCTCAGAGCTGTGTTCTTGTGCCGTGCACTCCAAAATTCCATGCGTTGTGCCGACTACTCACTCCTCGATTACAAGAAAAGAGGAAAAGGCATTCCTGTGTGTCTCTTTGCTGGTTGGGATGCTATACTATTTCAAGCCACCTTTCCTATCTCAACACCAAGAAGATCCACAGAGGAAGTTTCTCTGAAGCATTTCTGATTATCTTAGTTGTCACCCCTGTCTCAACCTGTCTTCTGTTGGGGTGGAGTCCTGGTGGTCCTATTGCACTCAGTACACCTACCTGCTGGCGAACTAATGCATGCCATTCTGCTCCCCCATCCAATAAACTGGTCATGGTGCTCATGCCTAAAGTCCCGGTACTCAAGAGACAGAGGTGGGATTTCCAGTCTGAGGCTAGCCTGGGCTTAATACACTAAAGCTTCAGGATAGCCTTAACTACAAGTGAAGATCCTATGTCCTAAAACAAAATAAAACAAATACCCAATAAAACCCCTTTTTGTTAGTCTAGAAGCCCAACACGTTTCTTTAAAAAACATACTCAATGTCAATAATCCTTACTGTATACTGCTCATCAAGAAATAGGCATAGTTGAAGCATAAAGAGGCTCTCCTAGTCGAGAGCATGTTTTACCTGGTCCCAGTAACTCTTTTGTAGTTGTCCTTGGAGTACACTGCTAGAATGCTGACACCTGAGCCCATGTTAACCAGCAGCATAGGGTATGGGTTATCAAGGCAGTATGGCTTCTTTTGACACAATTCAGGATTTGTGGGGTTTTCAAAATAGTAACATTCTGGCTTGCCGTTGAAGCCAACTGAGTCAACGTAAAGCAGGCCCTGTATCAAGCAGTCCAGTTCGTCCAGTTTATGCAGCTGTAGGTCTGCTATCTGCAAGAGAACAGAACCTGTTAGATGCCATGCACCGTGAGGGGAGGAGCCTAGAAGGTGTGTGCTATCTGTAAGATTCGTCTTCAGAGCCAAGAAATACTCTCAGACTCCTAAGCTGTGAAACTGTGCTGACCAAAAGTCAGTCACCACCAGGAGAACAAGGACAAGCACTTGCCTGGTTCTTGGGAATGCAACCCATTAGCTTGTGTGATTGGTGGCCCGAATACAGGCTCTTCTTGTCCTAACTCCCAGAACCTGTGAGCTCGGTCTTATTTGCAAAACAGATCTTTGCAGATGTGAAACTTGAAGAAGTCACTGTGGGTCATCTGGATAGATCCTAAGTCCAATGACAGAAGACACATACAGCAAAGATGTGAACAGCCCAGAGGATTAAGCCTTCTGAAGAAGAAGCTACAGAACCCAGTGTTGCACCATGGCCTATGGGATGCCAGCAGCAAGCAGGCACCAGGAAAGGCAAGCAGTGTCATCTCCCTGTGACCTCTACAGAATTGTGTTGTTGCCAATGCTTTGTTGGAAGGCCACTGGCCTCAAGAGAATGGATTGAAAAAGTGTCTGTAGTTGTAAACCACCAGATTTGGGGTAAACTGTTACAATAGCCAAAAGTGACTAGTGAATTAGAATATTGAGAAGTTATCAAGAATCCTACATATTCTTGGCAGAACATGGGGTCCAAAAGGCTTGGGAATGAGTAGAGCAGAATGCCCTGGAGGCCACAAAGCCTCTTACCACACTTGGCTCTGGAGCAGATGGACCTGGCTTTGAACTCTAGATCTAAAACCTACTTAACTGAGATGATCGGGGTGAGTTATTTAGCTTCCCAGTGTTGCTGTGAAGATTTCATGACAGCCACATACTATCAGCACAGCACTGCCCACACACAAAGGGCTTACTAGCTGGGGTGACCCAGGAGTGTCCTTGCAGAATTCTATGAAATAAAACCTCCCCCTGTTTGGGATAAAAGGAGGTGATGAATTATATGTCATATGAAAGGAAGACTATTTTGGAGGGGAAGCAGGTCAGCCAGAGGCAAGCAGGGAGTGAGACACCATGGGGAGGGAGGCGAATATGAACAGACGAATCCCCTTCACCTCTTTTAGGAACAGAGGGGCAAGGGGGATAGGTGGCCTGAGTAGCTAGTGGCCACTCTGTATCCTCAAAATATCACTATCCTAATTTCACTGCCTTAGGTCCAAGTTGGTGATAAGCTTCCTGGACAAACAAACAAAAAACCCCACAAATTAGGGCTGTAGCTCTGCAGTAGAGTGCTTGTACAGTGTTCATGAAGCCCCCAGTACTGCAAAACAAACAAACAAAAAACCCCAAACTTAACAATCACCAGTATGAAACTCAACCAATGAAGGAAGATACTATTTAATTTTCACACACACACAGATACACAGAGAAACAAACAAACAAGCAAACACACAAACATGCAAAAAAAAAAAAAAAAAAAAAAAAGCCCTGTGAGGCTGGATTTGTGGCACATGCCTGAAGTGCCAACACTGCCAATGTTGACACAGGAATATCATTAGTTCAAGACTGGTCATGGCTATTCAGCTGCTTCCAAAAGAAAACCCACAAACAAACAAAAATGAAACAAAACCCCCAAAACCACCATCACCACCAAAAATATACAAGTAGGTTCCATTAGCCTTACTCAATGGCTAAAAGAAGCAGTTAGGGCAAACTTCCCCAAGCGACACACTAGCAGCTAGCAAGCGTCTCACCTCACAGGGTCTCTACTTTCATCTTATTTGCCATTACTATTTATGGGGCCTGGAAAAAAAATCTACACGAGTGCTAGACAGACCTTGCTATTCTACTAAAGGTAATATAATGCTAGATCTAGGGAGATGGTTCAGGCAGTAAAAACTGGAGTTTGGGTTCCCCAGCAATGATGTTAAATGATGTTAAAGATGTAGGCATTATGGCTTCAAACCTATAATCCTAGCTTCAGGAGGTAGAGACAGGAGGACCTGTGGAGCTTGCCGGCTGGATAACCTTGCTAAATCTGTAAGCTCCAGGTTCAGCAAGAGGCCTGGCTCCAGAAAATAAGGTGAAGAGCAATAGTGTGTGCAATGTGTACACACGCTTCGGGCTCACCCACCCACACATCTCACATAGACAAGAACACGCAGAGACTCCTAAGGTAACAGCTACAAGAAAACTTGACTTGGGTCACTCAGTCTGAATTTTCTATTTAACACCAATGGAATCTATGCCTGCACTGCAGAATTAGACTAGGTCGCCAGCATGGTGCCAGTATTCTTGACACATGGGAATAAGCATTCCAAGTGACCCCAAACAAATGCATCCCATGAAGGTTTCCAAAAACATCATTTTTATCTAGTGAAAGTTTTAAATGAGATTCACACCATATACATTTTAAGAGGGCAATGCTACGGGTATAGAACAGTCCTGAGGCCTGAAAAGCTATAGGGGGCACAGTGGGGTCCATATTATGTCCTCCACCTTCTGTGGTTCCAGAGACTGAAACCAACAGCTCTGGTCACAGTCTGTCTTGTTTTACCTCAGATGTGCCTTGGTACCATGCTAAAGGCTGCCCTCAGTCACTGCTTAACAAATAGTAAAAGGGAACAGGGAAAGCTATCAGCCCATGGGTCACTCCAGGCTGAAAACTGGCAATTTCATCAGCTAATCTTGAAAACATAGGTTAATCTGCTTAAATATTAATCATAGGTTCATCAACACTATTGACAGGCTCCCCAAGAGCCAACATCATAAATATGGACATAGGCAATCTGTCCATTTGGATGCCCTGAAACTACCCCCGGGGATGGGGGTGGGAGGAGAGAGACCTGTCAAGATAAGTGAATTAAAGACATACAACTTTGATCTGAAACACTGTTGTGTCACCTTTCCCACACACAGTATGAGTAGGAAGCACACATCCCTCCTCTAGACTTTTTCAAATGGATGGATATTTTTGGACCTTAAGATATTAAATACCCCCCAAAAGGGAAACAAAAGGGTCACTTTTGTAGAGACCTTAGGAAGGAGACCCTAAGGAGGAGAGCTTCCCAGGGGCAAATGGGTCAAACTGACGCAGAGATTTCCAAACGGGGAAATCTGAGACAGACCATGCTTCATGGTTTGTCTGTACACCTGAATTTACTTTGAGAAAAGCTTAAAACCCATGCTTCTGATTCCGACAGTGGATGAACACTTTCCATTGGCTGGAGTTTCCTTCACAAGTGGTCAGGACAAAGGTGCCAAAGGGGAGGGTAAGAAAACAAAAGGAGCCATCGACTGGCTAAAGGTAACACAATGCTGAGGGCTGTGTCAACAAGATGTCTGCTCACAGTTCACCTTCAGCCTGGTGTTGTCATGTGGCAACGGAGCACCAGTCTTTCAATGTTTGTACATTGGCAGCTAACGAGCTATTTTGTATTTTGCACACTGTAAGCCAAGAAAACACACCTGTGTTTTATTAGCAAGTTGACATATAGCTGCTATGGTTTAGATAATGGTTTTAGTTGTTGTTGTTGTTTATTTTCCACGAATTCGGAGCATGGTTGCCAGAGTGGTGAAGAGTTGATGGAACTTTCCCCAAGTGGCCCTCAATGGCATACCCTGCCCTAAAAAGAGTGTATGTCTTCCCTGGAAGCTGGAAGCTGACTGAGTTTTCTGGATCTCTCTTGCTAGTAGAGCCCACTCCACTCCACACCCAAGTCATCATACTGTTGGACTTTTAAAGTCTGGTATGGTGGACTTGGGAAGGCTGAGACAGGAGACCAGCCTAAACTACAAGGACAGATCCTATCTATAAAAAATGAAAAAATAAAAAGGGTCAATGTTCAAAACTAATAAACCCATTTCTCTTCCATTAAGAGAGAGCCTAGCCAGGTGTACACCTAAAAATCCCAGCACTCAGGAGGCAGAGGCAGGCAGATTTATGAGTTTGAGGCCAGCCTGGTCTACATAGTGAGTTCCAGTGTGAGAGTCAGGGCCACACAGAGAAACCATGTCTCAAAACACAAAGATGGAGAAAGAGAGTGAGTCTAGACTAGGTGGCCTTGAATTTCTGAACTTCCTGTCTCACTTCAGAAGTGTTGGACTTCAAGGCATGAACCATTATGCCCAACTACACCTTTATAAAGTCAGATTACCTGAGGCAGTTTATTACTATATCCAAAAGTTGGCTAATGAAGCAGTCATGTATAGCTTAATTATAAGGATACATCCCGAGAAATGTGTTGTTAGGCAAGTTCATCACTGTGCAAATAGCATAGACTATACTTACACAAACTAAGACAGTACAACATTCCTAGACAATACCATCTTTGGGACCTCTGCCACATATGCTATTGAACAAACACTGACATGCAGCAATTGGCTGTATATGTTCTAACCCTGATCTTAAATGGGTCTTGAACTACCAGAGCCAGCAAGCATGTCATGAAGCTTCCACTAGTTTGAAGACAGCATAGTTAGCGAGGTGTAGTACAAAAGCCTTGGTCTGTAGCATTTACTAATGCCCATGGTATAATTCCTTCTGACCAAAGCCAATTGCAAGCTCCCAACCTAACCTCACTAAATGCAGACAGAGGAAGAGATATTATGTGTCCAGGAGCCTTTTAAATCCAGAAAAAGTGGGCTCCAGTTCCTCACTGCCTGCAACTCTCAGCACTTAGGTCTGAGTGATTCTGCAAGTTCCCAGCTCACAGTGGAGGGAACACCAGTCTTTCCCTGCTTATACATTGGTGGCTAACCAGCTATTTTTTATTTTGCACATTGTAAGCCAGGAAAACACACCTGTGTTTTATCCTTTATTAGCAAGTTTACATATAGCTGTTATAGTTTAGATAGTTCTTTTTTTCCCTCAAAAATCGATGTATTCAGTACACAGACATAAATACAGACAAAACATTCACAGACATAAACAAACAAATATTTTCTTGGGAAAAAAGGAGTCATGAGTGGAAAGGTTTAAGAAGCCATCCTGCCAGTGAGAGTAATGAGCTCATGACCATACTTCAAGGTAGGTATTTGATAAAACTGCACACTGTATCCTACGAGTACTCACATTGCCTAACTGAAAGGGCTGTTTTCAAGAGTCACATTTTTTGGCTACACAAAAATGCTTTAAAGTTTACTCATGACTAGTAACATAACTCCTGTCTTGACTGGGGACATAGTTCAGTGGTAGAACATTTGCTTAGCATAAGTGATCACTGGCTTCAATCTCTAGCACCTCTTAAAAAACAAAGACACAACTCAAGTCTAGTCTCAAGGTAAAATACTTTTGGAAACATCATTTTCATCTGATGACTACATTTTAGAGGTCAAAGATTTGATAGGTGCTAATATTGTACACTAACTACAAGCAGGCTCTTTTGCAAGAGGATTTCCTTATGGTTTTAGGTTAGTTTGTCAATGATAACTAGTGAAGGAACTGGAGAGGTGGCTTAGTGGTTAAGAGCAGTTGCTGCAGAGTTCAGATCTCAGCATCCATGCAACAAACTGGGGATGGGTCAGTGCATACCTGCTACCCCCAGACTGAGTGGGCAAAGGCAGGAGGATCACTGGGGCTTGTTAGCTCCAGGTTAAGGAGAGACCCTGCCTCAAAGGAGAAAAGAGGATGTATAGAGAGCACTGGATACCTTTCTCTGGCCTCCAAGGACACCACCCCCACAGGACACCAAACACATGCTCCCTGGGAAGATTCTATCAACCTGCCCCCCAGCCAGTTTATATCATTCAGCTACAGCACAGAAAAAAGAAGCAAAATTATATAATTTTTAAACGAGCAAAATACAAATTCATGTTTTTGTTGTTTTCTTTCCTCTTTTATTTTTGGGTGGTTTTTATTTTGTTTTGTTTTGAGACAGGGTTCCATTATGTGGCCCTGACTATCCTAGAACTACTTATGTTATCCAGGCTGACCTTGAACTCAGAGAAATCCTCCTGCCTTTGCCTCTCTAGGGCTGGGATTACAGTTGGGCCCCACCAGAACACACACAAATTACATAATACTTCACTGCCAGCATGCTTCTATCAACACTAGCTCCATGAATCAAGTCAGGACAGAAATGGTCATCAAGCCAAAAGCAATTTGCACATTTATTCTGGGTTACAAATTATAATTGTCAGGATTCTTTTTCTTTTCACGAGAGAGACCTAACAGAAACCTGAGACAGATGAATCTCCAATTCTAACGGAACCTTCTGGATAGCTTTTTCTTACCTACCAGTGAAAGAGGTCACACGAGAGGTTGAATGTCAAGCCTGAAGAGGGTGGAGAATGTCATTATATGTAAAATTCTTATGACTATAATAGCACAGAACCATCCCAGACTAATAGTGAGAACCAAGCTAGTACAGCTGCTTAAAATGGTCCACTTGGATGAGAGAGGTCACATGTCCGAATTACTCAACTTTGCCCCTTTCTCATGATTTCCACCTAGCTTTTCACACTGTTTGTTCCCTTACAGTGTGTGTGTGTGTGTGTGTGTGTGTGTGTGTGTGAGATGTGTGCATGCTGGGTGTGTAGCTGTGAATGAGTGTACAGAGACTTGAGAAGGACATAGGATACCTTCCATCATTCTCCACTATATTCCCTCGATGAAACTGAAACCCACCATTTCCTGGCTAGGCAGAGAGCCAGCCAGCCTCATCAATCCTCCTGCCTCCTCTGGCAAGTCATCCCACCCAGGACTGGAGTTTCAGGTATGTTCAGCCACACCTGGTTTTCTTATATAGGTGCTGAGGGGCTGAATTCAGTATCTTGTATTTGCACAGGAAGTACTCTGCCCTCCTGAGGAATCTCCCCAGACCTGGACAAAGTCTTAACGCTGAAAAGCCTATGATGAAGGAATCTTTCCCTCGGACCTCATTCAGCCAAAGACTGTTATCATATCCTATTCAAAGCACAGATCCATAGATTTTCTTTTTAAATAAACTTTTCCCCCCTAAAACAGGGTTTCTCTGTGTTGCCCTGGCTGTCCTGGAACTCGGCTCTGTAGATGGCCTCCTAAGATGTATATACCTCTGCCTCCTAAGTCCTGGGATTTAAGTCATGGGTCACCACTGCCCGGCAAAAGAATGTCTTTTAATGTCTACTAATGTTAGCTCAAGCTGAACAAAACTCATATTTGTCCTGTAGAAAGTAATGTGGGCTTTTTTTCCTCTATAAACTTTTTCTACTGTTAAGAATATGTTGCGTTAGTAATATTCTTGCTGAAGTTAAGTATGAAGCATGACAGAGAATGAAATATTAGAATTAGCAGATAAAACATCCTGCTATAAAACTAACTATAATCTGCATTTTTTCATGTTGTTATGGATAACCAGGATTTATCACATGGAGGTTCATGTTTAAATGAATAATGGAATTCTTCATTGGCTTATCAGTAACACACACCACCTAACATTAATTTGATTTATTTATGGGGGTGTGCCACAGTGTATGTGGAGATCAAAGGATAACTTACAAGAGTTGGTTCTCCCCTTCTGCCATCAGGGTCCTAGGAAATCCCCTCAGGCTGCCAGGCATGTTGGCAAGCATCTTTACCCATTTTACCCATTAAGACATCTCACCAGTCTCCATCTAACATTAGACTAGATTTTGTGTTCCAGCTTGCTACATCAGTACTTTAGAAAACAAATATATACCAGCATGAATTGACTTGAAGTCGGGTTAGTGATGCATGCTTGTAATCCCAGCACCTGGGAGGCAGAGACAGGAGGTTTAGGGGTTAAGTCTACAATGTAAGATCCTGTCTCAAAGATGAAGCTTCATTAGGGCCATGATCTTAAATGTTAAATAAATAATAAACAGGGCCTGGAGGAATGGTTCAGGGGTTAAAAGCACTGGCTGCTCTTCCAGAGGACTCAAGTTCGATTCCCAGAACCAACATGGTGGCTCACAGCTGTCTGTAACTTTAGTCCCAGTCTTCTGGCCTCCACAGACACTGGCACACAGACATACATGCAGGCAAAAAAAATACACATAAAATAAAAATAAAGGTAATAAAAATTTTAAATTAAAAGAAGAGACTCTATGAAACAGAAATAAAATTGAAATAGATCCTTGTTCAATCGAAAATATCCTAAACAAGAGTCTATTTAATGACCATCGCATCAATTACAGCCTTTTCTGGTTATTCTAAATCAGAGAAAGACCTAACATTTCCTTAAAATGTAAAGGCATTTAATATATATATATATATATATATATATATATATATATATATATGATTCAGTCCTCACACCTAGTAAGTGCTAACTAGAATCTGCTGAAGATCTTCTACTTGGCCCAGATATCGGAGTTCTGAAACTCCAAAAGCAGTGATTCTACATAATTACATGATTTTACACACATGTGCTGTGTTGTTGGGTAAACTGTTTAATACAGAGAGTATTACATATTATTTTCTTACTTTATTTCTCTGTGTGTCTGTATGTTAGTGTGTTCATGTATGTGTGTTCATGTGTTTGTGTGTGCATGTGTGCTTATCAGGTGGTCAGAGGAGGGTATTGGATTTTTCTGGATCTGGAGTTACAGTTGGTTGAGTTCTGCCTAGTGTGGGTGCTTGGATCCACATTATCCTAATGAATGAGTAGCAAGTAAGCTTAACCGATAAGCTAACCATGTAGCCCCTAGAGCTGTGGTTCTCACCCTTCCTAATGTCATGACCCTCTAATACAACTCCTCATGTTGTGGGTCCAACCATAACATTTCATTGCTACTTCATAACTGTAATTTTGCTAATGGTATGAATAGTAATGTAAACATCTGAGATGCAGATATATGATATTCGAACCTGTGGGGTCTCCGCTTACAGGTTGAAATTGCTGCCCTAGATTATATATTGCCCTAGATTATATAAGACTTCCTAAGTCTTAGGCTTTCTGTTCTACAACATCCAGGAGCTTGGACTCTGGACACTTCTGTATCTTAACACTTAGTAATCTATTTGCCTAAAATATCTGCACAGCCTGGTATTTATTACTTCTCTATGTTTCTGTTTCAATGTAACCTTGTCAAATCCAGAGACCCTCCCAACATTCTCTATCCTTACTTTCCTTCTATTTCTCCTTCATGATACACACACACACACACACACACACACACACACACACACACACACTTTTAATATATATTAAGCATCTATATATTAAATATTTTCCATATTTACTTGCTTACCTGATCAATGACCACAAGGTGGTCAGGAAATTTGTTTTGTGCCTACTACTACTTAGCACATAGAAGGGGCATGATAAGCAATGGGTTGAGTGGATAAATGGCTACACAGAAAGAAGGCAGAGAGTCTGTCCATCCTCACAAGCTTGGATACAAGCACATCATTTATTCACACAGGACACAGGAAGAAATCTTTCTCAGTTCTGTCTTCACATTGGTCAAGACTTATCATGGAAACAGAAGACAGCCATTGGTCCAATACTGTTGGAAACAGCTTGGCCAAACAGCTTAGCAAATACTCCAGAGGTGCTCTCTGCTCTGGTCTATTCGTTAGGTTCCAAGCCACTGCCTGAAGGATAAAAGGACCTTTCTCAGTTCAGAACCTTAAGAAACACACTTGCTCATGGCCAACACAGATTGAGTAACTCTTTCTCCTAGGACATGAGTAAACCCTGAGGAGGGGTGAAGGTATGACAGAGGTTGCATAAATCCATCAGGTCATGTTGGTTCATGGCAGGTTCTCCAGTGCGCAGACAAGATAGCATGTACTGGAAGGTTTAAGGAACTTATCTCACTCCCACACAAAGCCAGCTCTCCTTCTGAATTAAGATGGAGTCCAAGACCAGATATTACCCAGCAGGCATTACTATACAAAAGCCTCTTAAGGGCCTGAAAGCTTTGGTTTCTTCACACAGTGCAAGTATGCTATTATCACTTCCAGCTCTTTTGTCCCGGGATGCCCTTCCCCCTCTCCCCACATTGCTGCCACTGTTTCGCTGATGATGAAATTGAGGCCCACAGCAAAAGCCACCTAGCAGGTAAATGCTGAAACAGAACTAGAATTCAAGTTTAACCCCCGCCCCCATATTATGGATTTAGTTCTCATATCCATGACTGTTTATTTCAAAACAGCTTGGTTACTGAGTCCCTTCAGTGGGGAAGAGAACCCCACCCATGAGTCATTTTAGGTAAGTGATTGTATTAAATTCTGTAGCTGTGTAAGGAAGGGTGACAAGGAAGAAAATGGCTAAAACCTGGAGCTAATCAGTCTCACACAGGTAATTGCTGTAGGACTGCTGCCAGCTCCTCTACAGAGTACTCACTGAAGGTTCAGTTTGTACTGCAAGCCTGGGCCCTGGATTGTATCAGCAGCCCACCCCCACCCCCACCGGCCCAACGATTACTCACTGAGATCAGTGAAGGAAATGGTGTTCCTTTTGATGACAGAATTTGCATCTTATAGCTTCATTAAACACCATGAAGAACATGATCATTCATTATGCAACAGTCACAGATTTTTCTACTGTAAGACTCAGCTACATTTGTTCTGGGACAAAATGCAGAAGTCTGCACTACAAGCTTTGAAAAGCCACATTCTCAACTTTGTGATTTTCAACTTTGTGAGATGTCGATGCTAAAATCTTCCAACTTTCCTTCACCTACGTGCAAGCACATATCTAACTGCCTCGACTTTCCAAGACAGAGCTACATTTGTTCATTCATTTTAGTCCCACTTTACCCCCCCTCCCCCCGTGAGATGAAGCTAGTCAGTAGAGATTACTATCTTGACTGGGGAGATGGAGAAGTTAGAACACAGATGTTACGGGATTGCTAAACGAGAGAGAATCTGGGCTGAATGTTACTTCTCCATATCTGAGACTAGGCACGGCACATAAACAAAAGAATTCACCTATCAATGATAATGAGCATGTTTTCGGAGTGGGTTTGTTTGTTTGTTTGTTTGTTTGTTTGAGTTAGATTGGCTAGCCTTGGTCCTTCTACATTCCAAGTGCTAGAATCACAGGACTGCACTATGATGACCAGCCAAAGATTCTTTTTTTTTTTTTTTTTTTTTTTTTTTTTTTTTTTTTGTAAGAGAAACTTCTGAATGGCAAATCATTTTTAGTTAGATGTCTAGAAAGTCTTCCTGTGGGTCTTAGTGTATGGATCCACAGAACTGGCCTCATAATTATGTAGTAAGTGTGGAAAAGCTAGTACTAACTGAGCTAAGGGCCTCTGAAGGTGATGCAGATCACCTTGTCTTGACACACCACACGGCAGTTCAATCCCAGCATCACATAGACCATCATGGCAGCATATGACTGTAACCCCAGGACTTGGAGAGAGCATCAGAAATTTGGGCTATCTTTGGCTACATGGTGAGTTCAAGGCCAGCCTGTGCCACAGAAGTGAAGATGGTAAAAGATGTTGAGTACATGGTAAGAGCCAGGAACATATTTCCTCATTTAACCTTTCTTGGGACAGCCCTATGAAATAGGTCATGTATTGGCCATCCTATCAGGCAGGAAACCACAGCACAGCCAAGTCCAAGTCCCAGGGTTTGTTAATGGTCTAGGTTTTAGCGTGCCCAGACTGCGGTCACGTGAGAGGTTTGGTTATTCTAACAAGGGCAATCCCAACCTACCATTCTGAAGTCCTCCTCAAACTTGAAAGCCCCACCTCCCGTGGCACAGAGGGTGGTGTGGAGGCTGGAGAAGTTCTTCTCGCTGCCCATCTGGATGAACATGTGCATGGCACAGGTGGGGAAGCGGATGAAGTGCAGGTTCCCTTTGCGCCCACACATGGTCAGGTTTTTCAGTTCCAGGTGGACGTCTCGGATCCCAGTTTTGCCATAGGCAGTATTAGAAGTCAAATACTTCCGGATGCTCTTCAGGTTCTCCACTTCTTCCTGTTCCTCTTCTGCCGTGATATCCTTCGGCTCAAAGTAAACCAACTTAACCAGGGTTCCGCCAATATCCATGCCAAACCACGGGAATGCTGGGGGACAGAGAGAAACGAATGAGGCTGCAGGCTACAGTGTTTGACTATTCAATGAGGACTACGCAATGCATTCAACAGTGAATTTCCTTTAGGGCAACTACAGAAATCTAAAATGAGGTGTGGAGAGACAGAGTCCCTGCAGCACCCACAGCTGTTCACAGCCACTCAGAATTAAGAGAAACAGCACAGGATTCTGCAGAATCCCAAGCCAGCCTCAGTTGTGCATTTGGGACTCAAGTGCCCTGCCAAGCCTGGTGCTATTCCAATGTTATTTTATAGAAATCTTAGTCAAATTCATGGGTAGTTCCTAAGCCAGGCATGGTGGCACACAACAGCACATAGGAGCTAAGACAGAAGGACTGGAAGTTGAGTTCAGTCTGGGCTACAGAGTGAGACTCAGACTCACAAGAGAGGAGAAGAGGTGAGGGGAGAGGGCAGGGCACGGCAGGGGAGACAAGACAGATTGATTCTGGGAACAAAAAGCTTCTTTGACAATTTTTCTTTTGTTTCAGCCCTACAGATTATCCATATAAACTCTTGTCAATATGAGTATATTGCGATATGGTAGAGGTCTTTTTCTGGTGCTAGAAACACCTGGCTTTCTATTTATGAGGGTGAGGGGTAAGTGCAGAGGGAAAATATCCCTGCACACAGAATCTTTCCTAAACCTCACTGTTGTTTCGTTTACGATTCAAATCATCCACTCAACAGTTGGTAAACAGTCATTTCCCTAATACTCTAGAAGCACAGGCCTTGGGATGTGTCTCAGTCAATGTGCTTGTCTAGCATACACAGAGCTCTAGGTTTGATCCTAGCATCACAAAAACCAGCAGAGTAACACAGGTCTGTAATCCCAGACCTTGGAAGGAAGCTCAGAAGTTTCAGAGTTGTCCTGGGCTACATAGTGAGAGAAAGGCCATTCTGGGTAGAAACCATATAGGAAGGAAGAGAGAAAGAGGTGTCTTCTGCAGCATTTCGAGGTTAACCGTTTTGGAGAAGTTCTGGCAACATGTGTTAAAACTAAAAGTAGCCAGGTGTGGTGGCACACACCTCTAATCCTAGCACTCAAGAGGCAGAGACAGGTGGACATTTCTGAGTTCGAGGCCAGCCTTGTGTATATAGTGAGTTCCAGGCCAGCTAGAGCTATGTAGAGACTCTGCTTCAAAACGAAAACAAACATCCCTAAAAGTACATTTTTTTAAAAAAAAGCTTCCAGGCCATGTATGGGACATGTCTGTAAATGCCTGTAATCCTAGAATCCAGGAAGTTGAGATAGGGTTGCCTGTTTTGAGTTCCAGGACAGCCTGAGCTACACAGAATGAGACCCTGCCTCAAAAAAACAAAATCTCTAAGTATTCCAGGAGTACATATAAGCCTGTTAATAGTGTAAGTGGGGATGGCCAGATGGCTCAGTGAGGGGTTAATTGCAAACATTGCTCTTCTTCAGTTCCTAAGCACCAATGCTCAGTGGTTCACAATTGTCAGGAATTCCAGCTCCCGAGGGACCCGACACCCTGGCCTTCTCAGGCACAGGAGCACACATGTGCACACACAGACATGCACACACATTAATTTAAAAATAATAAAAGTAATTTTAAAAAATAGAAGGACCAAATTAACTATGAACAAAATATATGTCCTTTAACAACGAAGGGAAGAGTATGGCTTCTAAAACTGTGGGACACTAGGCAGCTGTAAACATGATTTCACTGGAATTACTTTCCCCAAATTTCCACTGACAAGAAAAGCAAAAGATAGGGGCAGTGTACACACAGACAGGTACAGATGCTTATCTCATTGTATTTGTTTTGTGTTTTGAGACAGGGTCTTACGTAGCCCAGGTTGGATAACGTTGAACTTTCTGATGCTCCAGCTGCCACTTGCTGAGTCCTGGGGTTACAGGAATGTGCCCCCATGCTAAGTTTATGAGGTGTTTGACGTTGAACCTAAGACCTCATGCATGCATGCTAGACACACATTCTACCAACTGAGCTACATCCTCAGCCTTTCCCACTTGGCTTTTAAGAAGAAAAAAAAGAGGGGAAGAAAAGAAGGATGAGAGACATTCGGTCCCTATGTTTATGGATGCAAACCTGAAGAAAGGTACGGGAGACCTTCGTTCTGCTGACAGAGACGGCAGGAGGCATGGCCATGCAGGCAGAGGATAGCCTGGACAGAGGGAATGAGACTGTATCCTGGCAACGTTTCGTGCATGCAGCAGTTGAAAGAACTCAGCAACAGTGGGAAACAGCAATGACATCAGCACTGTCCGGACACAACAAACTACACAAAACCTAGAGAATACACTACTACTACACCTGTAACCCACTACTGACCCTGCAATGGATACCGATGGCCAGGAGCAAAAGCTCCCTCAAAACCTTCTATTTGGTTAAATCTTGCTAATCACAGGCAACATAAAATGACTGACTCTTAAAAGCACAGCCGGAGATTCCCAAGCACTCTACAAGTTATTTGGAAGTCTTACTTGTCTTTGAGCCATTTCAAAGCTTTTGTTGGCAAAACGTCAAACAACAGGGGGGAAAAAGTATAGTGTTACGAAAATTCAGTACAATATTTATGAGCAGTTTGGGCTAAGGTAAAAGAGAATAAAGTTTGGAAGGATTGCGTTAATTTAAGCAGGAATGGAAATTGTTTTAGGACCTGGAGATGGGGGAGAAGGACTCAGGAGAGGAAGACCAGGGCTGTAGCTCAGGAGCACAGCGTGGATCCAGAATGAACAAGAAAGGTCCTATATCCCTAGGAAAATAGGAAGTGGGAGATAGAAGAGGAGGGAGAGAAAAACTTGGTTTTATTTAGCTATTTCACATTCTTTTGTTATTGTTAGAGGATGGGCGGTTGAGATAACCTCTTGTCCTATAGCCTAGGTTGATCTGAAACTTCTGAGCCTCCTGCCTCAGACTCATTACAGCTGAGTCTGGTCACCAAGCCTGACTTCCATTTTCTACCATCATGAACACAGTGTGCTCTTCTGCTCACAATGCATTGCTTTTCCCCGAATGTGTATAACTGCACTCGTCTTCCTGATATCTAGATCTGCCTAACCCTAAGCTTCCCTTCCAGCCACACTGTCCATGTAAAAAGGAGAAAGGGGAAGGAAGAAGGAAGAACGTCCTGTGCAGTCGCCAATGCTCCACACATCTGGATGGATGTCCAGATATGTGGATAAGTTCAGCTGAACTACTGAGCCTACCAGAAGCCATGCCCATTCTAGACACAAAATGCTAGCATTCATCCTTTAGTCTCCTTCCGAAACTGGATGTTATAACAAAAACAAAACAAAGGGTTGATGTAGCTCAGAGGTAAGTAGCTTGTGTGGCATGTTAAGGCCCTGGGCTAAATTCCCAGAGGAGGAGGAGGACGTTGCAAATGAATAAACCAGAGTAATCAACAATAGGAGACCATGTCCAAATGTCACAGGAATGCTTCCATAAACAAGTGTTAAATAAACATTGCAGGAGGTCACCGTTTGGACTAATCACCTGCCCTACTCCTCAAAATACCAGGCTAACAATCTACATGGAGTCATTCACACCCATCTGAAGCTAAACTTATTGGTCTGACCTCCTGAAAAATCTGGATTACAAAAATACCAGGAAGTGCCCCCCACCCCAAACAAGCCGAAAGCTCCTCCTGCCTAGTCCTCACACAAAGAAGTAACCTAGCTGTGAGTGGCGGCTCCTATCTATAATCCTAGCCTTGGATGCTGAAGGAGGATTGCTACAAGCTGTAGGCCAGCCTAGGCTACACAGTGAGTTCTAGGCCAGCTAGGATTATGAGTGAGCTCCTTTCTCCAAGAAAACAAAACATCAAATGAGAGAAATGACTTGATGCTATCAATTATTTTTCTACTCTGTTTCCTTTTCTCTGCCATAAAGGAAATGACCTTCTAATGACAGATTTGTTTACATCTCATTGGATCTGCTTTCAAGGCCTTTTCTGCCTGTACCAAACACCTTTGGTTGGCCCATTGGAAATTGCTAGATTTTTGAAAACTAAAAATAAAGTCAGTTAAGCTCAGTAACCTTGGGACTGGGGAGAGGACTTCATGGGTAAAGGTGTCTGATGCTATTCCTAAATTAGATCCCTGGAACCCACACAGTAAAAGAAAACTGACCTCAGACCTCCACATGAGCACCCTGACAAGTACATAAACACACCGACATGAAATAAATAAATTAAAAAAAATCAATAATCTTAACTGCTTTGATTCTGCCCTTTGGCAGCATATATAAATAAACCTTTGTTCTTTAAAGCAGGGAGAGTTGAGCTGGGCAATAGTGGCATAGGCCTTTAATCCAGCACTGGAGAGTCACATGCAAATGGATCTCTGTGACTTCGAGGCCAGCCTGGTCTACTGAGTGAGTTCCAGGATAGCCAGAGTGGCTACAAAGAGAAACCCTGTCTCAAAAAAAACCAAAACAAAACAAAACAAAAATAGCCCAGGAAGAGTTGGGTATTATGAGCTGCTGCAATAGGACCTGGCCTGTTGTCACTAACAACTCAAGTAGAATAACACGTTGAGGTGAACGAACAAGCCCCAAAGAGTGAGAAGCAGATCTGGGAGATTGGCAAACATTTGGTAAAAACAATATTCTGGGACAATTTGAATGTTAGATAACTAATATGCCCGAAACATGAGTTGAGACTTGAAAGTCTCATGAGAGAGGATGAAGTCTGAAAATAATTGCCTGATTTAACAACAAAAAGCAAAGAGGGTGTGGTCAATAACTAAACTCAGTGGAATGCAAAGCCGAAACCAACATGCCAAGAAGTGAGAAGGAAACGCATGCCTGGAATCCCAACACTAATGGGGTGGAGGCAGAGGACCCGAAACTCACGGCCAGCCTCAAAACAAAAACAAAACATCACTTACAAAAAAAATCAACAAGAGATGATGCTCCTCTCTAACCAAACCACTTTAAGGGTGAGCATATTCATGAACATGCTCAGTTTAAGGGATAATTTAAGAAGGAAGAATGGTGGACCCACTTTGGGCAATGTTTACCTCTAGGTCAGGCAGTAACTGTCTGAAGGGTTAAAACACCTCTGGGCATGCTCAACTTGTACCAAACAGTTTTAGTGGGAAAGGAAAGGGTGTTTTGAAGGTGGACTGTTCATAATAAGTATGCCCAAAAGATGCCTGGCTTGCTGGTGACGAATAGTCAGATCTGCAGAGCAGGGGAAAACCACCAGATGAAAACCAAAACTGAAAACCCCTCTTCCTGAAGAAGGTCAATTAGCACTCCACACTTCCTCCTCCTTGTGAAGTGAGGAGAACTGCTGTCATTCTCATTGTTAGTCCTGAAGTTAAGATGTCCACAAGCAAGCAGAGTTAGGGTTATGGTCCTCAGCTTTCCTAATGCTGCAACCCTTTACTACAGTTCCTCGTGTTGTGGTGACCCTAACCATAAAATTATTTTTGTTGCTACTTCCTAACTAATTTTGCTATGGTTATGAATTGTAATGCAAATATCTGCGTTTTCCCATGATTTTAGGCAACCCGGTGAAAAGGCCATTCAGTCCCGTCGTCTGTCCCCCCCACCCCCCCACCCGCTGCCACAGGTTGGGAACCTCTGCATTTAAGGGGGGTTGTTGTTTTAGTTCAACCTTTGGATAAGAATAGCTCAAGGGACCAGGTAGTGGTGGCACACACCTTTAATTCCAGGGAGGCAGAGGCAGGTGGATGGCTCTGAGTTCGAGGCCAGACTGGTCTGCAGAGTGAGTTCCAGGACAGCTAACACTGTTTCAAGGAGGAATCCTGTCTCAAACAAACAAACAAACAAACAGAATACTTCAAGGGGAAGTTGGGAATTTAACTCAGTGGTAGAGTACATGCCACCCGGCTCTGGGTACTCAGCTGAGGGGTGGGAAGATGGGAGGCCACGGGGGGAGGGGAAAGAGTAGCTCAAGGGAAAAGCCTAAAATGCCATCTCCTAGCAAAGCCATCCTGGTTCACAATGGCATACAAAATGGGCTTGGAGGAAGCAAAAATCACCTGTCACACAGCAAACACAAGAAAGGAAGGAGTTAGAAAAAAACTGGGAATTTGCTGCAGGGATGGAGAGAGCGACTAGAATCAAAGAGACATGGAGCTGATTCCTTTGAAAAGTTGTACACCACAGCCACTTTGTGCGAGCCTGAACCCGCACAACCAGGAAAACTGTTCAAGACTGCTGGGAGCTCTCCGATTTCCTAAGTCAGACAGCGGCAGATGAAGCCAAAGGGCAAGTTTTCCAGTGTTTTGTACCATGTAGCAGGGGATGAGGAACGTGTTGGGGGATCAATTCCAGAGCTTTGCCTTACTAAGCAAGCACTCTACTCCCAGCCTGACTTTATTTTCAGTTCTTTATTTCAACTGGCGACAACCTTCCATTCTGGAAGACAGACCTAAGCATTCCAGTGGCCAGAGCAAAGAAAGTTGTATTTATAGAGAGAGTCTAAAGAATCCAGAAACAAAACAGCACAGAGTAGACTGGTCATTTCCAGACCAGGACAGGGCCAGGGAGACAGAACAAAATGACTAACAGCTCAACACAAGGTCACTTCAGGTTGTTCCTTGTGTGGAAAGGCAGAAAGGAATCGCTAACTTGTCCGTTCGACTTGTCTGTTTATTATCTTATTACTTATTGTTGTGTGTGTATGTATGTGAGTGCCATGTGACACAGAGTGTGTGGAGGTCAGGGAACAACTTTTGGGAGTTGGTTCTCTTCTTCTACCACAGGATCCAGGGATCAAACTCAGGTCTTCAGGCTTGTGAAGCAGGTACTTTCCCTAAACCATCCTGATGGCCTAGCTGGAAAATCTGGATAGGATTTCTCTAGTGCAGATTTCTTGGAAGATAAGATAAAATAGCTTAGTTTCAGGTCAGGGTAGGTAACTTCAGTGTGAGTGTTAGCCTCTGATGGCACTTGGTTCAAAACAACAGACTCTGGTAATTGTTATCTGACAGATGTGACTTCAAAGGGAGAACGACTAGTGGTAGAGAAGAGAACAGAAGAAAAGCTGAGGCAAAGCCCTCCCTCAAGGCCCCATAGGGACATTCTCCACCTCAGGGCAGAGCATCCAAGAGGACTGCAGAATCCCTTCTGAATTTTGGATTGTTTCTGTGTAACTCCATCCACTCCTTTCTGAACAGCAAGAGCAGTGTGTACTGAATTTTCCAGTCTTCCTTTTGCTACATTAGTATACAGTGGGAGGAGCAAGGAGAACAGATAGCTTGTCTTTCTTCAGAAGTCTCTAAATCAGCAGTTCTCCACCTGTGGGTCACGACCCCTGTTGGGTCAGGGGGAGGCTGAATGGCCCTTTCACAGGGGTTGCATAAGACCATAGGAAAATACATACCCGTACATTACAATTCATAACAGTAGCAAAAATTATAGTTACAAAGTAGTAATGAAAATAATTTTATGGGTCATCACAACATGAGGGACTGTATGTATTAGAGGGTCAAAGCATTAGAAAAATTGAGAATCAGTGCTCTAAATCATTAGGGATTACACCCAAGATAGAAATGACTTTATATCACCTAATTGAGAGCCCTAAGTAGGCATCATCCAGATGCTGTTACTAGCCAGGACACCAGGACAGTCTCCTTTGAAGAAGATTTGGATGTATTTCATCTGCAAGAAGAGCACATTGTGGCAGTCACTTGTGCTACTGACCAGGATGATTCTGGTCTTTTCCTTTAGGCACAATGAGGTCAGATAGCAAGCACCTCCTGCCATTTGATAACTGACCTGGGCCACGTTCCTAATCAGGCTACTGAGTGGTGAATGTGTGTTCTTTCCAGGCAAAAGGGCACGGATGGCTGGAAACTCTGCAGGGCCCTTTGCCAAAACAGCAAGACTCAGAGTGCTCTGTCATCTGGGTATCAGAATGAAGGTCGGCCAAAGCGGACTCCCTGGCACCCTTCACTAGACCTGTCATCAAAAAAATTTTTTATTTTTAATCCTGTGTGTATGTGAGTGTGTATCTGTGGGGGCCAAGAGCATAGGACCCCTTGGAGCTCAAGTTACAGGCAGTTTTGAGTGACCTGATGTGGGTGCTGAGAATTGAACATGGGTCATCTGGAAGACTGATATACTCTCTTAACCAAAGGCACCTCTCCAGCCAATTGCCTTTTAAAAATTAAGATAAATTTAATACATTTATTTATTTCTGTGTAGGTCAGAAGACAACTTGTAGAGTCAGTTCTCTCCGTCTTCCATGTGCAGCCTATGTCTCAAACTTAAGACACCAGGCTTAGAGCTAAACCATCCCTCCGGCTAGGACTTGTGTTTTGACATATGTGGTAGTCTGAATGCAACTGGCTATCATAAGCTATAGAGAGTGGCACTATTAGGAGTGGTAGCTTTGTTGCAATAGGTATGGTCTTGTTGGAGGAAGTGTGTTACTGTGGGGGTGGGCTTTGGGGTCTCATATATGCTCAAGTCACACCCAGCACATCAGACCACTTCCTGTTGCCTTCCAGCCAAGATGTAGGACTCTCAGCTACTTCTTCTGCACTATGTCTGCCTGCATACTACCATGTCACACCACAATAATAATGAACTAAACCTCTGAAAATGTAAGCTACCCAATTAAATGTTTTTCCTTTGTAAGAGTTGCCATGGTCATGGTGTCTCTTCGCAGCAATAGAAACCCCAACTAAGGTAATATATAAACCTTTGGTGTTTTTTTTTTTTTTTAAGCCATGGGAATTTGATGGTTATTTGTTGTTGTAGCTAGACCTGCTACATTAGTCAGTCCTGAATTAGTATAATAAAATACTTGAGATAATCAATTTATTAAGAGAAAAGGTTTGTTTGGGCTCATGGTTCTAGATGTTCTAATCTAAGATCAAACAGCTGCTGCACTCTGGGTCTGTGGCAAACCAGCATATCATGGTAGGACCATTAAGAACAAAAATGATTACTCTATCAACCAGGAAACAAATGGCAGAGAAGAAGCTGTGACCAGGGTTTCACAATCTCCTTTAAGGACATGCACCCAATGGTATCAGGCCTTCAATTTGCATCCCACCATCTAATGGCTCTTCTGCCTCCCACCAACATACCTGTGCAGCCAAACCTCAATATGTGGATGCTTGGGAAACACTTAAGCAAACCACAGTGCTTGCCTGTCCTGGTACTAACTCCTGCATCAAACCTTCGGATGCTTGTTTTTCTGAGAAGCATCTCTCTTCAGAACAATTAGACAGAGGGCCTGTCACCAGTCCTGGGAAACATGGGGCCAGTCACCAGCCCTGGGAAGCATGGGGTCAGCCTGTTACCACCCCTGGGAAACATGTGGTGACTTTACTTTAAAAGTTAAGTTCAATTATATTCACTTCTTTCCTAAACTTTCTCCAAAACAAACCAGGACTGTCAATCTGATAGTGACTCAAACTATGAATTGAAACTTCATTCCAAGTACTGTGGCAAGAATTTTAAATAGCTTTTGACAGTAGCTAGTGATGTCAGAATTGTTTAAACCCTGGGACCTTTCATGGCCCAGTTGTGCATGACCCAAAGACCTACAATAGCATCAAAGATCAACCTAGGACAGCAGTCTCTCACAACTGAAGATTAATGATGTGGGCTCTCATGAAGTATACAAAGTGAATGCAGGCTTTATTAAGAATTATTTCCAGAGGAACTGGAGAAATGTATCAGTGATTAAGAATACTGACTGCTCTTCCAAAGGACCTGGGTTTGATTTCCAGCACCCACATGGCAGATACAACTATCTGTAACTTCAGTTCTGGAAGATCTGTTGCTGTCTTCTGACCTCTACTGGTACCAGGCAGACTTGGGGTGCACACACAGGCAAAATATTCATACACATAAAATGAATAATCTAAAGAAAATTATTACAGAAAAGTGGGAACTCAAGTTAACTGAACTGAGAAAGTGAGACAAAGTACTGAGAATGAGGGACAGGTTTCCAAGAGAAAAACAGGCTGTTGGATTTCCTTTGTCTGGGGTTTTTGTAGGTAAAGAAACTGGACAAATGCAGAGGAAATTAATCTCTGTTGAAACTGGTTAATTTTCTGGGCTATCATGGACTGAACCAATGGAGGACCTACATACTCTATATCAACCTAACCCAACCAGGTTGATGAGCATGCGTTATTCATATGCTACTCACCCAGCTAAGGGTGGCTGCAGCCGGTACCCTAATCCATTTTGGACTCTGGCACAGCTCTGAGATTAACTATCTGCTAGTTAATAGTCACTTGGCCAGCATTACTACCTTCTGACATTGCAGGTGTCTTGCTGATTGTTAATTGAACACTTTGGCTTTTTAGTGGATGATATTGACTGTTGGCCATCAGTTAATATCTGGTGTTGCTAACTCTGACTTTGAAGGCGTCTCAAGTGTTATCAACTGAATACAGCTCTCTCTGATATCATAACTACCAAGGAATAAATGGCTGCAGTATTCTTGGCTGTCTCTGTCGATAGCATGGTCTTGGGTCTCTTTCCTCAAACAGGACAGATTTGTTAGAAGCCATCCTCACTTACAACTAGGTCTAATACAATTGCATTAGAAGCAATGTATTAAAAGCAAGAATATTTAATAAGCAACAGTGCCTAACATATGTTTCCCAGAGGGGAAAGGTCTCATAGACACTATCCACTGGCCCACTGCAACTGGCCTTGATTCTTGAAGCCTGTTCTCTCTCTGGTCCTCTTGGCTATCCCTTACCTGCTGCAACTCTCTTAACCATCTTCCTCAGTGCCCTATTCTGCTATTTTTACTGTTAGTTTTCCTTTCTGTGCCAGCCTCAGTTCTCACTATAACAAACACGTGAGTTTGTAGGTGTTCACGAAGGTCGTTTCCTCCCTATTGTCTACAGGTAACTGGCTCCTGCTTTACTAGCTTTAAAACAAAGACTCCTTTTCTGTTCCTTTCCTCTCAGCCCTCCCTCCCTATTGTTCCTTCTTTGTTTTAATTGAGATAGAGTCTGTAGCCCAGGCCATCTCTAAACTGGATATAGCCAGGAATGACCTTGAACTCCTGAACCTCTTGCCTCTTTCAAGTGTTGAAATTACAAATGTGCACCATCACTCTTGGTTTCAAAGTTGTTTCTTAAAGTCTTTTTGAAAACTGGGACAATCTGAGATGATTTGTTTCCTGTGGTAAAATTTTAAGGGTACATGGTGACCCCAAAAGAGCATAAATGATCAAAGACAAGAGGAAGAAAACAAACAATAAAAACTAGAAAAGGTTTCCTAGAAGCCATTTTAAAGACATAAGGGAGTCTGGCAGGAAAAAAACAAAAACAACAACAAAAAACCAACTATTTCCTCTTTCACAGGATAAAGAACTAAAGGAAAATCTGAGACTCCTTCAGGTTGACCACAGAGATTTAAGTGTCTTAGTTAGTCAACACTCCCTAACAGTCAGCAGCACAAATTTTTGGTCAATGATGGTGGTCCCCTAAGATTAGCACCTGTAACATGAAAAATAAAAGACCCAGTGACTGATATTGGGCTTCAAACTTCAAGATGAAGGACAGAAAAACAAAGTAGCTGGGCTCTCACCACTACCTCAGGCTGAATGGGCTGATCCTGCTGCCTCTCCTCAGCATGGCTGGAGAATGAATGTCTCCTACTGAATATGGAAGACCCTGCTTCTATCTTTTATACCCATCAGTGCTGGGATTAAAGGCATGTCATCTGTTACTCTTATGGACTGATTCAAACTCATGTGTTCCTGGGTGGCCTTGAACCCAGAGAGATCCATCTACCTCTTAATCCTGAGTCCTAAGATTAAAGGTCTATAGCAGCACCTCCTAGCTTCTGGCTGCTGGGATTAACGGTGTGTATCTCTATAGCTTATGGCTGACTTTGCTTTCTGAATCCTCAGGCAAGCTTTAATAAATCATAAATAATATATCACCACAAGCACCTAAGTGGCAGTATAGCCTCCTTAGTTTGCATGTATTTCTCCATGCTCACACAGTGGTGTCACTGCCCAATGACACCATACACATCAGAACACACCTATCTTTAAGTACCACAGACTGTATTCTTCCTACTTGTAATTAGACACCTGTTTGATCAATTACTCCTTTAGGTATGTGTCTGGTTCAATGACCTCAAACAGTAACAATTCTTTCAAAGTGGCAGTAAGTTAGAATCATGCTCGGGGCTGCTTAGATGGATCAGCAGGCATAGGTGATTGCTGCACACACAAGACTGATTTCAATCCTGGATAGGACTTCTACAAGTCAAAACAAGAAAAGTCAAGTGGATAACAAAAGTATGTGCTGGGGATACAGCAGAGTGTTAAAATACATTCCTTCTACATATGACGTCTTAGGTTCAACTGTAATACCACCAAAACAAACACATGAACACTATCTCTTTAGTCACAGATTATCTCTGAGGGCTAGTCTTCCTTTCATAATACATAAATTTGGTTGATAGTACATTTTAATTATTTGATAGTCATGTTGGTAATTGCCAGTGCTATCAAGGATACCAGTACCATGAGTGAAATGTAAAATGGTGCAATCTTTGTATGGGGCTATTCAAAAACCTACACTAAAAAACTCCACACTGGCTGGGCGTTGGTGGCGCATGCCTTTAATCCCATCACTCGGGAGGCAGAGGCAGGCAGATCGCTGTGAGTTTGAGGCCAGCCTGGTCTCCAGAGCGAGTGCCAGGATAGGCTCCAGAGAAACCCTGTCTCAAAAAAACAAAAAAAAAAGAAAGAAAGAAAGAAAGAAAGAAAGAAAGAAAGAAAGAAAGGAAGAAAAGCTCTAGATTCTTCAACCCTTGACACCTTCATTCTAACCCTAAGGACACAATTATGGATATGTCCAAAGAAATTAGCATAAAAATTTCAAAATTTAGCCAAAATATACCTCGGCTATAGAATGTTTGCTTCATATGTAGAAGGTTGTAGGTTTGATTCCTGGCAATTAAAAGAAAGAAAGAAAGAAAGAAAGAAAGAAAGAAAGAAAGAAAGAAACCAAAAAACTGAGGCATCAATGTATAAAAATTCAGAGCTGGACAAACAAATGTTTATCCATTAGTACAAAGAAACAACACATCTGAATTTAAACAATTTTTGGCGGGAGTACATGGAGTGGTGGCTCAGTGGTTAAGAACACTGGGTGCTCTTACAGAGGACCTGTGTTCAAGCCCCAGCACCCTCTTGGCAGCTTACACCCTGTAACTACAGTCTTTGGGAATCCAGTGTCCCCTCCTGGTTTCCATGGGCACCACGCATGCACATGGTGCACATACATGCAAGCAATGTACTCAGGCACAAAATAAAATAAAAACAATTTTGGTGGACAGAACTTAAGGCATTAAAAGAAAGTTCCAGTTAGGGTTAAGGAGGGTGATTCAACGGCATATGTTGTACAATGTTACGCTCTGTCAACAGATGAAATTGGCCTTGAGCAATTACAGGAAGTAAGCCTAGAATCACTGTTATCCATGGGTCATAGAATGGGGTGATCTTTTCTCTTCTTTGCAATTTTCTGACACTTTTTGATTTTTAGAATCAACACTTCATTATCTAAGGTATTTATTAAATCCTTGGTCAAAACCTCTGTCTCAATGTAAAAGAAAAGAAATTGCTTTAACGTTGCTTCAAGCCAATGATAGTTGATCTCTCTGGCTTCCCAGGGAAAACAGAATGCCTGCATCCCCCAGGTCAACACTTCCTTTTCTTCTGAGCCAGCACCCTAGAGAAGCCGGGTGCAGTGTCACATTCCTGTATCTCAGTACTTAGTGGGTTATGGAAGGAGAACTATGAACTTGAGGCCAGCCCGCACCACAGAGCAAGTCCCTATGACAATAAATAAATAAATAAATAAATAAATAAATAAATAAATAATAAAAAGTTACCAAGCTGCTTCTTCCGACACCTCTGAGAACAGAGCCCTGCTGCTGGCTGACAGCTGAGGGCAACACACTGCAGTGACCTGTCAGCAGACATAGCAGTTCCCAGGACACATCTCACCGCTTCCTGGTAAGATTCTTCATCAGTGGTTTGCTTCATGAGTACTGCAGGTGATTTTCAAATTTTAAAACCCGTTCGTGAAGTTCTAGACACCATTCCATGCTTGATTAGCCCCAGGGCTGCAGTTTCAAAAGTTTTATAATTAAATTCCCTTGGATGGCTCTTCTCTCTCAGTGACTACCACGGTAGAGGGAAGCATGCATTTCTTAAGGAAGCCAGCTCTGGCAACAGTATGCAAGTATTTAGGTCATGCAGGTGCACAGCTCCCTGATTTGCAGTCCATCTGGCTGACCTTAACACAGAGAACCACATGAAATCAAAGCAAGCTGAAATACCAACATTAAGGGAAAAAAAATCTGTTTTGAGGTTAGGGTTCAAAAGGCAAAATGCTCTTGCAGGGGCAAAGGAAATCATGAACCAAGGCATCCTTCTGCTAGAGCCAGTAAATGGAATCAGAGTCTTAATTTGGATTTGGACTAGACAGAAGCAAGATAGAGCTGGCCGTGATCCAAAAATACCAAACTCAAAAGTTTAAGAAACATTTCTCAGTCAACCTTGGTGGTTCACACCTGTAATCTTCACCCTGGATAAATCTCACACAGACACTGAGATTGGGGCCAGCCTGGGATACTAAGACTCAAACAAAACAAGTGCCCAGAAAGAGTAGCTTTTTAGTCCCAAAGTCCTGGTGATTCAATGCCAGCCTTATGATAGAAGTCACAGAAGAGACTAGTCACAGGAAAAAAAGAGAGGTCACTTCAGTGACCTCATCTTCTACACAATACTCTTGCTGCCTGTCAAGCCCTGCATTTCTGCTCCAGGTCTTCAGGAGGGCATGGGAGAGGCAGACTGAATTCAATTCCTATTCTACATGAACATTCCTAGGCAGTCTTCAGCTGCAGTCACTACCTTTACTTCTCACCAAGAAGCTGCCGGGTCTGCCCAATTTAGAGGCAATAGAAGATGGATATCAACCTTCCTTTAATGACACCATGTTGTGCAGTTCTTTCCTCCAAATTGAAACACTCCTTCCTAGAAGGGAGAGGCAGGCCCTTAACTAGGGAAGTTTGTAAAACTTAAAAGATACACGTGGACCCTCATGAAGGCTACAGATGCAGAAATCATTCTTGGACATGGAGGAGACTCTTCTATGCTCTGACTACATGGTGTTCTGGGATGCTGCTTTCATGAGTCTTCACTCTTTCCTGAGGGGTCTTTTAATGATGCAGCTGCCTTCGGGTCACCCACACGTCTATAAGTAACCCCAATAAACTCAGTAGCTCACTAAGCTCGAGTTGGGTCAAAACACTTGTTGGGTCTGAGGATAATAGTATGTTTTCCCAGGAAAAGTCACATAACACCCCACTTTCTTAATTAAAATTAGTTTCCAAATAAAATAAAAATCCCGTTGTTTTGACCACACCCAGATATACCAAGGGACACGTTCACCAGGCTTTTGCATGACTGTCTTTAATGTGCCCACCTCACCAACTCATAGTCCACCCAGGCACAGCTCCTTCAGCTTCCTAAAGCCTTGTGCTAGGGCTCAAGATGGTAATCTCATTACCTGCTTAGACAAATCCCAGTTAAAACCACCAAGAGGTTTAGCTTTCTGTCTGCGCAAGCCACCAGAGCATGCTGGTTTACTCTAGGGACGCTACTGATAATTTAATGTCACAGAGTAGATAATTAAAGAGGTGTTGGAAGGAATAGCATTGCTAGGTAGCACTACCAAGCAGAACAAGTCTACCAAAAATGAGCTTTGATCGTTTCTTTCAGCCTCAACTAAGAAAGTCTAGTAAATCATTAAAGCTTGGCTGGGGTCACAGGGAGGAGGAAGAAGAGTGTTCTGACTGCTCTTGTGGCAATTCTGGATGAAGGACAAGGTCACAAGCACATGCCTCATATAGTTTGAGAACCAGTGCATTTTTACTCATTTAGTCACTGAATGAATAGGGTCTTTACTTGTTTGTTTCCCTAGACAAAGAAAGATATTTTGCAGCAAACAAAATTTAGACAGCAATGCATATGTCCCCCTTGGCACTTACATTCTTCCTAATTCACAAGGACTAATGATTAATTAAGAATAATGTAGAAAGAAGAGATGAAATCTACATTGTCTGAGACCAAAATGCTATTAAATTAAAACCATTCTACAATACTTGTAGGTCAGCCAATTACAGCTAGCGACCACTGAGCAAAAGTCCAGCACTTTTAAGCCATGGCAGAAACATATTTTAACTAGACATAGGACTCAAACTTAGAAAACTTATAAATCATAGGATGTTAAAGTCTGAAGGGTTTAAGTGCTCCAACCAGCAATAGGTACATAAGATGTTCAGCTCCAGGAAATGCCAATAAAAAACAAACAAACAACAACAAATAGCATTTCAAACTCAGTAAGAGGTCATGAGAGAGAGAGAGAAAGAGAGAGAGAGAGAGAGAGAGAGAGAGAGAGAGAGAAACAAGTGTTGGTGAGGAGTACAAGACTGAGTGCTCCTTGCTCCATTATCATCTCTCAAGTGGAAACATCCCAAATGGCTACCAACTGATGAGCATGAATAAATTATGTGATATAATCATAAAACAAAGAGAACAGATAGAGGATAAAATGTTGATAAATGTGGTAACATGTATGAACGGTGAGCACTGCCCTGGGAAGGCATCCAATCAAAAGAGATCAAATGTGAAGGAGTCAGGAAAAAAAAAAAAAAAAAACCCTCCATCAAGAGAAAATAGGAGGGAGTTCCAGGACAGTCAGGGCTACACAGAGAAACCCTGTCTCGGGAAAGAAAAAAAAAAAGAATCTTCCCAAAACATGGAGTATTTTCCATAGTCTTTTTAAAAAAAGACTAAATATGCTTTTGGCTTCCTAAAAACTGAGACATGGGAGATTCAATTTTGCCCATCATCACTGACTCCCTCAAGAATAAAGCAAGCTTCCTGATGTTCTCAGAAGGGATGGATCCATGCTTCCCAGCTGCTAACGTCCAGTATTCTGAAGTCTCTATTACAGTAGCCTATGCTCTACTTTTAGATAAGTGGCCAGTGTCATGCTGTAATATATCTGTCTAGAGCCCACATGTTTGAATATAAACAAAGGAGAAAAATGAGTCCGTTAGAAATGTGACTTTGAGCAGGATGCATGCCTTTAATCATAGCCCTCATGGGCACAGCAAGCAGATCTCTGCAAACTCAAAACCATCTTGGACTATATAGGGGGCTCCAGACAAGCTTGGGATATATAGACTTTGTCTCAAAAACAAACAAAAAGTGACTTTGAAGGGTGGCGTACAAAGCTACCTGGCAGGTACAAAGTTCTGGGTTCAATGCATAATACAGAAAGAAAAAAAAACAAAGCTAAAAAATTAGATTCCCCAGCATTTGGCTGTTCCAAAATGTTTGCAGGAGCCAGGCACAGTGGTGCACGCCTTTAATCCCAGACCTAACAGGCAGAAACAGGTGGATCTCTATGAGTTCCAGAACACCTAGAGCTATATAGGCTCTGTCATAAAAAAAGAAAAAGAAAACAGGAAAGACAGACAGAAAGGAACGAAGGAAGGAACAAAGAAAAAAGGACAGACAGAAGGGTTTGCAGGGTTAGAGATGTGGCTCAATTTGGTACAATGATTACTTAGCATGCATGAGGTCCCAGTTTTGAGTCCCAGCAGCGCAAAACAACAGAACATGGTGGTGCATGCCTACCGTCCTGGCACTCTGGAGGTAAGGACAGAAGGATCAAAGTTCAAGGTCATCTTTGACTGAATATCAAGTTTAAAGCGAGCCTGAGTTACAAGACACCCTGTCTCAAAAAAAAAAAAAAAAAAGGAAGGAGGGAAGGAGGGAGGGAGGAGGGAGGGAGGGAGGGAGGGAGGGAGGGAGGGAGGGAGGGAGGGAGGAAAAAGGGTGCTTCCTGCTGAGCATAGCAGTGAGCAGTCCCCAGTCTACAATCCAATTACTCTAGGGGCTGCTGCAAGAGAATCTTGAGTTTGAGGCCACCCTGGTGATAAAGGACACCCCATCCCAAATACAGAAAAAAACAGACAACAAAAGAACGTAAATGTTTTCAAACTCTTCCTTTGGAATTCTTTTTTCATCTTTCCTCTGAAGCCCATATAAGACAGAGAAAAGCAAGCTTTCTTGGCACAAATTTACAAATCATACCACAACATTCAGAGTTAATTATGGTGGGATGAATGAGAAACGCCTCCCATAAGCTTCTGTATTTGAAACTCACAGGCAGTTGAAGGTTTATAGCCTGGCCCACTTCCTGTCTCTGTCTGCTTCCTGAGTATGGGTGAAATGGAATCACACAGCTTTCCCCTGCAGCCTGCATACCATTAAGGACACTACCACTCTGGAACCATATGCCCCAACGGATTCCTCCTTAAGTTGTTCTTGGTCCTGGTATTTCATCACAGTAACAGAAAAGTAACTAATACAGTAATTAGTAAGAAAAATGACAATGTTTTGAACAGAATAAAGGTAAGAAATTGTCTTATGGAACAGCTTCATTTTCATGAATTCCATCACTTATTTATTTATTTTTATATTTATCGGTTTGTTTATTTGAGACAAGATCTCACTCTATAGTCCAGATAGGCCTCAAACTCACAGCAATCTCCCTGCCTCAGTGTCTCAGGCTACAATCAAATGCATGAGGTCCCATGCCTGGCAACCCATTTGTGTACCCACTCTATCGGCTTACATAATACAGGCAGAACCCCAATTTACCGAACAAGCGCAAATCCTAAATGTTTTTGAACAGCCTTTTTTTTTTCCCTCTTGGAAATTTGACTCAGAATTGATTCAGCAGTGTAGAAAGGTTTACAGAAAGTCTTCCATAAAAAGCTGAAATCTAAAAATATTTAACAACTCTTCACTCTGCTCCTGATAAATATAAAAATCAAAAGCCACCCAAGCCTTTTAGCAAGTGCTCCAGTGCTAAGAGTGCGTTACCCAAGGCCTGGCAGGTTACACATTTACTTCTTAGGTAATTGACCTCAGCCAAAGTGAGAGCAGTGGCCAAGTAGAAACGCCTAACCCTTGACTACAACGTCGTTGAAACTGGTACGCACGTGCTAGCGTGGTGTACTGGAGCATGTGCTACCCACTCAGTTATTTCCGACATCTCCCTACAGGCCAAGAACTGCAGGTCAGTTCATAACAGCTGGGAGGATGCTTTACCACAGGTCTTTGGAAACCCATCCAAGGCAGCTTCAGAACCGAAACAGCTAACCAACCTGACCTGCACTGTGTCTGGATTCGAACATCAATTAACAGGGTCGGGTTCTGTTGTTTGTTGGGGTTTTTGGTGGTGGTGGAGGTGTTTGTTTTTGAGACAGGGTCTGTGTATCCCTGCCTATCCTGGAACTCATTAGGTAGAGCAGACTGGCCAGTGAATTCTACGCAAGCACTGTATCATCTGCGTATATCCCCAAACCAACAAAAACAACAAGGGCAAAATTAAGAGTTTCGAAAAAAATATTTGAGCCCTTCAAGGTTCTACTCTATACACCTACTCTATACACAACAAATTCTCACTGAATGAGCACATTCAAGTAATTTATGCATTATCTTAGACTTCCCATTATTGTACTTCAGTATAAAATTCTGTTAAAGATACCTCTAAACTATCAAAATATGTTAAATGATACTCATTTTGTCAAGAAAGATAAGAATGTATAAAATGCCTCTGAAGCATATTTTGATGAAACTGATGGAAACAAACCAACTCTGGCAGTCACATAGATGACAGACATGGTACAGAACTTGTTTAGTTCCCTGTGAATTCTTAAATACAGAAGTTCTAAGTAGATTCAGTTTCTCTGTCTGTTTTTGCAATACAGTCATAGTCTCTAAAGATCAGTGTGGCAAATTCCACAAAATTCAGCAATCCAGGGACTCCAGATTCAGGCCTAAACTCAGTGCTGTACCCCAGTGACTTTCAAGATAGCTTGTCCACCTGTTTCTACTGGCCTTTTTCTGGCAACCTTGAAGAAAAGGAGGAAATACAATTATTTTACCACTATCTCTTGCCAGGCATATAAGCATACTTCTCAAGTTACAGTATTTGGAAGACTGAGACAGGAGAAGTTTGGTAGTTTGAGGGCTACACAGCAGAACCTTGTCTCAAAAACAAATAAATATGAAACATTTAAAAAAGGAAGTAGGTAAGATGGCTCAGTTGCTAAAGCACTTGTCTTACAAGTGAATGAAATCCAGATCCATAGAACCCAAAGAAAATCTAGACATAGTGGTACAGGCTCATAATCTCAAAGACGGTGAGACGGGCAGTAGACAAGCAGATCGCTGGAGCTCACTTGGCCACTTAGCCTAATCTACCTGGTGAAATTCCAGGCAAATGACGAACTGTCTCAGACAAAAGATGGAATGTGTATGAACAAGAATGACACTTAAGGCTATGACTTTAATGTATATACATGTTCCCTGATCTCCAATGTACATACATGCACACACAAGAACATACAAACACACATGCACACCCCTACACCCATACCGAGAAAATATTGTTCTTTCTCTCTTTGAGGTCTCCAGTCCTCAATCTGTCTGTGTGTTGCTTTCTGAAACAGGGTCTTGCTATGTCTATAGACCTGGCTGGCCTAGAACCCGCTACAGAGATCAGGCTGACCTTGAATTTGTGGTACTCTTCTTCCCTTTGCCTCGGGAGTGCTGGGATTACAGACGTATGCCAGCACTCTGACTTGTCTCTTCATTCTTAATCTCTCCCTCAAGGCAGAAATGATGAAGAAAATAGTAATCATTTCCATCCTAGTGATTTGAGAATGATCCCAATGCAGCTTTTTGGCACGATATTATTTTATTCCAAGAATGAGGTTTTAAATCTCAGACCACAAACAAATGGTTAAAAATTAATCACATACGAAAAATAACAGGCACTTGCAAACCAAGTGGTTCTCTGAGAACAACACAATGACAAGACTTTTATGACTTGGTCTGTAAGTGAGACGTCATAAGTTTTATTGTGATGAAATAACTAAATTCATTTATCTAATTCTGCATAATATAAGATGTTACTAATTTTAGGGTAATAACAGGATATGTTTTTAGAGAAGTTATCTTACAGAAAAATATCCAAAACACGGTAATTGAAACGAAATGATCCCAGAGATTCACTTTCATAACAGTCAGTAATGCAAAGAGAGAAGCTGAGCTTACAATAAAAGAAAAGAAAATTGACGAGTTGCAATTACAGAAGCAGAGTGGCGAGAACTTGGCAGTTCCTAACACTCTGGTATCTAGTTTTGAGTACTGGTTAAATGTTTCCTAAGTAAAAAAGGATTCTGAAACCCCAACTCTGTCCAAATGTTCTTTCAAGACAAGGGAATCACACACAACAGGTGATCTTTGAAACAAAATCTGAATTGTTCTTGGCTGGAGACATCCTATTTTGCCTCCCAGATCCTATTTATAGAAACAAACAGGACCATTTCCTTTCCACCTGGCTAGAACACACTTTAATTTACCTGCCATAACAAAAAAATAAAAAATAAAATCAGAAAACAACAAACAAAAAACAAACAAACAAAAAAAACATCAACAACATGAAATAAAGATACTGAGGTCACTGCACCCTGACTCATCTCACAGGGTGGCACAGGCCTGATCAACACCTGGGAAGCAGAGGCAAAAGAATCATGAGCCTGTGGTCATCCTTTGCTACATCCCAAGAGTGGGGCCAGCCTGTCTCCATGAGATCTGCTTCAAATAAACCAATACCTCAGAGAGGATGATGGGCCCCTGTTTAAAGCTATTTAAAGGCAAATACTTGCCTCTTTCCAAATCATAATGGACAAAATAATTCAAGTCATTCAAACAACAGTGAATCGTGAAATTCATATAACTAAATCCAAAGTTGTGGTTTTCCTGGGGCTAAAACTTTGTTACCCACAGGTACGTAGATCTACACGCATGAATAGACACATTTTCTTCTTTTCCATGCCCCCCCCACTCCAGTGCATGCACAGTGAAGCTCCTTGACCTCCTTCATCAACCAACCCAGCACCAAGCTTAACTATGTTTGGAATGGGAATCTAACAAGAAGAAAGGGACTATCACAATATGGTTTTAAATCCTCATGTCATAGTGGACCCTCAAGTATTTCTGGAATACTTTTTCCCGAATCAAGAACCAAAGCCGGGGCCCTGTACATGCTAGGCAGATGCCCTACTACTGAGCTACATCCTATACTGTTCTCTCATTCTTGCTTTACAATGAACTCGTCTGTCTCTACCTATCTGTCTGTCTATCTATCTATCTATCTACCATCCATCTATTTTTTTTTTCCTGAGGCAGAGTCATGCTCTGTAGCCAGGCTAGCCTGGAACTATGTTGATCAGTACAGTCTCAAATGTGCTTTACAACTGAGGACAACCCTGAATTCCTTCAGTCTTCACCTTCTGGATGCCTGCTGGGATCACAGGCATATGCTGTCACCCCCCTCACACACACACACACACACACACACACCCTGGCTTGAATAACTTTCTTTCTTAAAAAATCTGTGACCGAGCACAGAGGTAGTACCCTGAAACCTGCCTGGGTGGTGGAAGCAAGATGATCAAGACTCAAATCATTTTCATCTACATAATGAATAGTTCTTAACCTGTCTGGGCCACAAAAGATCCTGTCACAAAGAAGAAAAGAGGAGGATGAGGAAAGATGAAGAAGGAAGGGAGGGGGAAGGGAGGTAAGGAGAGACAGAGGGAGGGAGGGGGAGGGAGGAGGGAGGGAGGGAGGGAGGGAGGGAGGGAGGGAGGAGGGAGAAAAGGATGCCTGGGTGTGGCAGTTTATACTTATAACCAATCCAAAGAGGCAGAGGCAGGAGGATTATCTTAAGTTCAGTCCAGCCTGGGTGACATAGCCAGTTTGAATCTAGGCTATGTTAAGAGTGAAACCTTGTCTCAAAACACAAAGGAAAAAAGTAAAGAATGAAGATCTCTGTTGCCTCATTTGATTTTCATCCTCAAGCACTGTGACACAGCAAAGCAAAAGCAGCTGCCCTTTCTTTCCTCCAGCTCTCTATGCCAAACACTTCAGTAATCCAACTGGTATTAATGATTAGTCTTCTCTGCTTCTTTGCTCTGTGTCCCTTTAACTGGAGTACTGGTAAATGCATGATTGGCTTCCAGCTTGCCAGTTTTCATGGTGTAAACATAACCACCATAGTCAAAAAACATTGAATGAAAAATTACAAATGTGCACACAATCCAGTCCTACCTCCAGCAGGAGCAGGCTTGAGCACACCACCAGGACTCCGGTCTGTTTATGATAATCCCAAATGATGCTAGTCACAGTCTAATTATTATGGTACTACAACAAATACATGGTCACCTCAAAGAATAAATTTCATCTGGACCTTTCTCATAGTAAAAACCTTCACTAAGGGGCTGGACATATAGCCCAGGGGTGTTTGCCTAGTATGCACAAGGGCCTGTGTTTGATACATGGAACATGCAACCAGGGGTGGTGCATGCCTGTAACCCCAGAGACATTACAGGAAGAATTTCAGGCAACTCTGGCCTCATGAAATTCCATCTTGAAAAAAATAAAAAATAAAAAACTTTCTATCACGCTGGGTGTTGGTGGCACACGCCTTTAATCCCAGCACTTGGGAGGCAGAGGCAGGAGGATCTCTGTGAGTTTGAGGCCAGCCTGGTCTCCAGAGCAAGTGCCAGGATAGGCTCCAAAGCTACACAGAGAAACCCTGTCTCGAAAACAAAAATCAAAAAAAAAAAAAAAAAAACAACAATAAAAACTTTCTATCACAGGGAAAGGACATCCCCCAAAGGGAAAATATGATTAACCCCTTGGCCAAAGCTTTTATCTGTTTATTTTTAAATTTTGACTTTATTTATTTTGTTCAGGACTTGCTATGTACCCCTGCCTGACTCGAAGCTCACAATTCTCCTGCCTCAGTTTCCCACCAAGTGCTGGTATTACCAGCATGCCACCACCTTGGCCTCAAACATCTTCATGGGACACAGGTAGTTGGAAGCAGACTTGATGATACGCATCTTCAACTACAGCTACTCGGGAGACTGGTGCTGGGGATCTACAGTTCCAGGGCAGCCGAGGCAACAAGACCCAGTCTCAAAAAACTATAAAGAGAAAACTTTAAAGCGTAGGTAGTTGGAGAAACATGGTAGCAAACAGACAATCAGATCCTCAGCCACACACTTGTGACTCTGCTGATCTCTGTAACTGCTAAGCAACTGCTCCAGGTTCCACCAGCTTGAAGCTGCAGGAAACTGAAAACGCATCAGTACTTGGCCCACGGGAATAAAACTGATTAGTTCCTATGGGGTCTCATCGGAATCGTTAAATCTGCGTCCAAGGCCACTAAGCTCAGTGCCTTCTTAATTTACATCACTCCCAAGAAGCCTTCTTTGGGTCTTGGGTTAATTCTGGCCAGTTACCTAATACAACCCATGTTGAATGAAATGAGTGGGGTTTGGCAGATGACAGTATTGACGGGTCTTTGTTCTTTAGGGACCAAGGATCCAGAGGAAGAGTTAAGATAATATAGCTATCTTAAAATATCTAATAGGCTGTCATATAAAAGACGGATTAGAGAGATCATGAAGGAACACGGGATAGAAGTCATGGAGAGAAGAGGCAGGTTTTGACCTCGAACATCTATATAACCACCAATAATGATAGCTAACAGGTATTGAGTGCCTGAATTTTTCAGGAGGCCTCAATACACTGTTGACTCTCATCAAGTTTAATACTGACCAAGCCCACCCTTGCCTCTTTATCCCAGCACAGTTAATCTTGAAAGATAAAGGAATTGTTCATCCAGAGCCCCAGAGAACTTCAAGTTCCTGGCACTGTCTAAGCTGGCCATGGCTCACAGGTTTATGCAGACACAGCCTTCCTGTATGTAGAGTTCTTGCAGAGACTCCAAGCCCACATGATAGCTGAGGTCAACACACACCTACACAAACCCATCTCATCTGTCACCTATTAGAGGACTATAAGGCTGTTTTTTTGTTTTTTGTTTTTTGTTTTTTGTTTGTTTGTTTGTTTTTTCAATTCCTGGAGAACAGGTATAAAAAGATGGCCCAAGAGCTAGATGCCCCTGTTCCAAAATCTTGTTCGGTACATGAACTGCCCGGCTCGGTTCATGTAGTTCTTAAAAGAAGAGCCGACCTTTCTAACCCTTCTCATCTCTTCTGCTCACTCAAAGGCTGAGGTTTCAGTAAGAACAAAGACATTTCCTTTAAAAACAGCTATGTAAGGGCCGATGAGATGGCTCAGTGGGCAAAGGCACTTGCCGCCATGTCTGAGGACCTGAGTTCAATCTCTGGAAGCCACGAGACAGAAAGACAGAACCCATTCCTGTGGGCCACCACAGACCTGCTGTGGCATGTGTATGTAATGTAACTTACATGTAATTTGAAAAATAGTTTAAAATGAAACAAAAATATTGTCCTGACACCAAATTAGCAGCTACATAAAATTACTCATTTCTCTTACTCGATAAGTTGCCAACATCACTCTTGGACAAGACATGCCCGCTTGATCTCAAGAGTTGTCATGGGGCAATCTATGAATGTCATATACCCTGCTTCTAGAAACATCAAAGGGCTTTAGGGAAAAAATCTCCTATCAGGAGGTGATAGAAGATGGGATTAGAGGATACTCTAAAACCCAGTCCTCAAGTGACCCAATGCATATACTTTATACAAATTTTCCATATTTGGTAAGATGGACACCTCTATTCCTGTTAATCAATGTGCCTCAGAGTAGTCTGGACCTCACCCAAGTCTACACTGCAAGTTAGGGGAGAATCGGAGTCTGAATCCAGAGCTGATCTTTCCAAAGCTCTCCTCTCTATAGAACACTTACCTTCTGGAACTCCACAACATTCCTGCCCAGTAGAGTCGGCACCCCATGTCTTCAGTTTCTTCATTTGTAGACAACTGTATCCCTCACCTCACAGGGCGCCATACAAAGGATCCACTTAACACACAGGAAGTTGGGTGCTCCTTAATGTAGGCTATTGTTACTTCGGAAGACAGATAAACTTACTGCAAACACTGTACAGACTGCGTGCACCTATCTGCTTTTAGTTTTACAGAACTGGTTCCTATTCCCAATGAAATGACAGGCTCATTGTGACGGGTTTAAATTATCGCCCTGACAATCTCTACCTACATGTCTTCAGGCAGGTCACTTCACTCCTCTGAGCCTCTCCCCACCTGCAAAATGGAGAACGTGCATGTACTTTTGTAAAAGCAAACTTGGAACAAAAGCACACAGCTCTTGCTCAATGATGGTTACCCCCAGGCGTCCACAGCTGCCATGAGTCTCTCCAAATGACAGAGAAGTCACAGTGGCCAGGATCATGATTTCTATAGCTGTCCTAAACAATCACATTGTCTCACCCTTTTGAATCGTCCAATACTTTCAAATATATTCTCAGGGAGAAGAACATACTCATAAATATCCATTCAACTTGAGGCATCTGAAAGATGTCATAAATTAAGTAACACGATACCAAGCTTGACAACTGTACTATCTAGAAAAAAAAATTATTCAAATGTCACACCCTGACAGGCGTATGTGTGGTGCAGGGTGGCATGTAAAGACTGGACGACAACTGGCAGAAGTCACTTTTCTCCTTCTACCATGTGGTTTCCAGAGACTGGACATGAGCTACTAGGCTTGGAGGCAATGCTGCCAAGCCATCTCATCCTAGGCCTTAAATTTCAGTCTATCTGGAACATAATCAGCAAACCTAAAGCTGGGCATGACAATACACGCCTGTAATCCCAGTGAGGCTGGAAGAACACAAAGACAAGACCAGCCTATTCTACAGAGTGAGTTCAAGGTCAGCCTGGGCTAGGAAAATTTGTTAAGGAACAGAGAGGCAATGACAATTTGACCAGATCCCTCAAGGTAGCTCCTGCTTACATTTTGTAATTGAATCTGCACTAGTTCTTGTATGTCTGGAACGACTGATTATGACTAAAGAAGAAAAGACAGACAGATACATCTGTAATCTGCAGATAACCAGAAAATTCTCCCTATTTCTCTTCATGCTGACTTTTCTGATTGGCCAATTTAAAAGTAAAGGCTGAGTGTCCGAGCACAGTAACTCAATTTTAAAACTTTAGATCCTGTACTTTCACAATTGCAGCTAAAACTGATAACAGATTTCGTTTTCTTCAAGTTTGTACCCATGTTACTACATAACGGATTCATCCACTTTCTGCTAGCAGAATGTTCTCTTTGAGTGAAAGAAGAAATCGGAACCCTTTACCAGAAAGCCACCAGCCTGGATCGGCTATAACTCCTGACCGCTACCATGCAATGGAAGGAAAGGGGCGTGCCTTCCATACTGAGTACTGAGTACCACCTAAGCATTCAAGACTTTCCACAAATGCTGTGTCTCATCCAAAACAATATCCCTTGTATCTAAAATCACTAGGGTTTCTCTTCCTTTTCTCCCTAAATTAATTAATTAATTAATTCATTCATTCATTCTTCCTTCCTTTCTTTCTTCTCCGCTTTCCCCTCCCCTACTCCTCTTCTTCCTTTTCTTCTTTTTTTTTTTTTAAGACAAAAATCTCCCCATAGCTCAAGGTGTCCTGGAACTCCCTACATAGCCCAAGCTAACCTGAATCTTCAGATCTTCCTACTCTGCCTCCTGAGTGCTGGGATTATGGATAAAGTGCCGCCACATAAACCTGCCTCACACATACACACACACATACACATACACACACACACACACACACACACACACACAGTTTGTTTGTTTGTTTTTTCTAATTATCAGTGAGTAGGGATATAACTCAGTTGGTAGAGTGCTTGCCTAAGAATAAACAAAACCCTAAATTCAATCTCTAGCATTGAATTAAAATTAGGCATGGTGAGCCTGGCAGCGGTGGCACACACCTTTAATTCACAGCACTCAGGAAGCAGAGGCAAGTGGATCTCTGTGAGTTAGAAGCCAGCCTAGTCTACAGATCCAGGACAGGCTCCAAAGCTACAGAGAAGCCCATTCTTGAAAATGAAACAAACAAAACCTAGGCATGGCAGTAATCTCACCACTCCAGTTGAAGACAGGAGGATCAGAAGGTTGGGGCAGGAGAAATGGCTCAGCAGTTAGGAGCACTGGCTTCTCTTGGAGAGGACCAGTGTTCAAGTCTCAGCACTGATAGAGCAGCTTGAAATTATCTACGACTCTAGTCCCATGTAATATGACAGACACACTCTTCCGGTCTCTGCAGGCCCCAGGCATATATGTGGTGCACACACATGCATTCAGGCAAAATACCCACAACATAATAAATACATGGATGCCTAAAGGTCATCCCCAGTTACACAGTGAATGTGAGGCCAAGTTGGGATCCCAAGATTCTGCTTCAATCAACAACAACTAAACAAACAGGCAAACAAAAAACCAAGGTGGCAAGCCGGTCATAGTGGCACATGCCTGTAATTTCAGCACTTAGGAGGCTGAGACAGGACACTTGCCATGAATTCTAGGAGATCCTGAACCATGTGGTGAGTTCCAGCCAGTCTAGACTGTCTGTTTCAAAAACAGACAGGAAACCCAACAATAACAAGATACTATCAAACTCTTAATTTAGTAACATTCAAAATTATTCCTAAAATGTGGCATATTGTAGCGATGGAGGGACACACCTGCAATACCAACTGTCTGCAGACTGAGACGAGAGAGTCATGAGATGGAGCATAGTGTGGGCGACAGGGCTGGCCAGGCTTAAGCAAATAAATGGGATTAGGAGTACTGCAATTAATAAAATTCCGTCTCTTTGACTGAGGCTGTGTTGCTTTCTCAAAGGAAGCCAGTCTGAGGCAGCACCTGCTGCTCCATTGCCCATCCTGAGATTCATGGCGGCCGATAGTGTAGCTGTAACAGCTGGCAGGTAAGAGGGAGTCCATATTGTCTCCTGTCATCCTCCCACGAGCTCCACATGGTCTGATTACCTTCTTCCTTTCACTCAGTCTGAAACACAAAGGTTGAGGACTAGCTCTGACCACACAGCTGAAATTCAAGCCCAAGTCATCTGGAGGGAGGGAGGGGTGAATTTATACAACTGCAAATGCATCAGGTGTTCCTAGCACTTTGGAATTATATTCATTTCCAAACTTTTTAAATGAGCTGACCACTCCAGCAATGCTACTTCTGTTTCACAACATCAGAATAGCAGGGCATGTCAGTCAGCCAGACTTCTGCCTTGGTGTTAGCAATAGCACCCCAGGAAATCTAAACTCACTGGAACCTGCTTTGTGCTTTTGAGCCAGCTTTTCCAGGTGAACTTTTTGATCCATTTATATACATATGCTAAATAAAATCACTAGGACGATTTTTAGCTTCTTGCTGGAAATAGCATGGCTGACAAGTATTAACTACATGTTGGCCAAAATAAAACATAACAGAGAGCTGTCGGGGGGGGGGGATAAAACCAGCACAACAGTCCAGATCAAAGGACCCTCCCTCTCTATGGATACTTCACTGGGAACCATTGCAGGTCTTTTGACAAAACCAACTACGGAAATAGAGGCAACTATCCAGTGAGGCGGTGATGCCACTTAAACCATTTTTCTGCTCCAACATCAATCACAAATGCATGCTTTTCCATTTCAAAGTACATGAGAATATATCATTTCTAATCAGACTTCAACTTCATTGCAAAGGAACTAACAAAAGGCAATCAACAGAGGTAGTGGTGGTGGGAGACAGGCAGGGCTTAGGAGTAGTTCTGTGGGACAGTACGCTTTGGGCATGTGGGAGGCCCTAGTCTCAATACCCAGCACTCACACAAACCTAACACACACACACACACACACACACACACACACACACACACACACACACACACACAGACAGAGAGAGAGAGAGAGAGAGAGAGAGAGAGAGAGAGAACATAATGAAATGCTCACTCATATGGCAGACCAGACAACTAGTACAGAGGTCACGTAGCAAGATTTGTCAGCTCTGAAACATCATGCAAGTATTAGAAACAACATCTAGTTCAACTCCAACATTCTAAGAGCACTGGTACCGTAGTTGATCTCATGACTGCTAAGTAGCATGGGCAGGCAAAATACCTAAGGAAACCCGGTAAAGAAGTTGGTCTTAGAAAAGTTCTCCAGGGAGTAAATAAAGTCGGAAAGTCGGGTGACATTTAGATGAGCAGTAAATAGATGACATTCTCCTTTCCTTGCTTAGTAAAAACCAACAAGCAATTGATCTGACTTTTGGAGGGTGCTGGGAATGAATCCCAGGAACTTGGAAACGCTGGACATGTACATCTTCCTCTACTGAGCTACTCCTTCGGCTTCCTGACTTGATTTCTAGGTTAGAACACCCTCACACTGAGTTCAAACTTTTGTTTTGTTTTGTTTTGTGGCGGGTGGTGGTTTTGTGTGTGTGTGTGTGTGTGTGTGTGTGTGTGTGTGTGTGTGTGTTGTTTGTTTTAATTTCAATGTACAAGTGTCTGTGGGATGTGCACTGGTGTCCTTACAGACCTGAAGAGGGTGTCAGATCCCCTAAGGCTGGAGTTACAAACAGTTGTGAGCCTCCTGATGTGAGTGCTAGAAACCAAACCCTGATCTCCTGGGAAAGCAGTAGGCACTTGTAAGCGCCAAGCCATCTCACCTGGGCTAAACCTAGTTTTTAAGTAAGGCATTTAGGTAGTGAACTGTACAGGTGTACCCCTTAGGGCATGCACAATTGACTTCAGAACTGCCTGTTCAGGGCTGCAAAGATGGCTCAGGAGTTAAGAACATTAGCTGCCCTTGCAGAGGACATAGGTTTGGATCCAGTACCTAAATGGTGGCTCATAACTACTTGGACTTCAGTACCAGGGGATCTGGCACCTTCCTCTTACTTTGACACCAGGCATGCATGTGGCACATTGAGATACACATAGGCAAAACATTCATACACATAAATTTTTTTAAAAAATTAATGTGTGATTGAATCTAAGAAAATTAAACATAATAGGATAATGAAAAACAAGCTTTGATTCAATCCTTTAAAAAACTATAAATAAGCAAGGCTGGTGGCACACGCCTTTAATCCCAGCACTCCAAAGGCAGAGCCAGATGGATCTTTGCAACTAGCTTGTTCCCAGGATGCTACATAGTGAGACCCTGCCTCAAAAAAAACAAACAAAAAGTTGTAAATAAACCAAGTGTGGTGGTTTACTGTAGAGACTGGAGGATCATGGAGTTCAAGCTTATTCTTGGCTACACTTAAAGAGTTTGAGGCCGCTCTTCCTGTGAGCAGCCGGAGATAACCTGTGAAAATGGTTCGCTACTCTCTTCACCCAAAAAAACCCTACCAAATCATGCAAATCAAGAGGATCAAATCTTCGGGTTCACTTTAAGAACACCCGTGAAACTGCCCAGGCCACTGAGGGTATGCACATCCCGAAAAGCCATCATATATCTTAAAGATGTCACTTTAAAGACGCAATGTTTGCCCCTTCTGGCGGTATAACAGTGGAGTCGGTAGGTGCGCCCAAGCCAAACAGTAGGGCTGGACACAGGGTCCATGGCCAAAACACAGTGCTGAATTTTTGCTGCATATGCTTAAAAATGCAGAGAGTCATGTTGAACTGAAGGGTTTAGAAGTAGTCATTGAACACAGTTAGGTGAACAAAGCACCTAAGATGAGTCCACGAACTCACAGAGCTCATTAACCCAGACATGCGCTTGCCCTGCCCCACTGGGATGATCCTCACTGAAAAGGGACAGACTGTTCCAAAGCCAGAAGAGGAAGTTGCACAGAAGAAAAAGATACCCCAGAAGAAACTGAAGAAACAAAAATTTATGGCGCAGGAATAAATTCAGCATAAAATAAATGTAGATTAAAGTTAAAAAAGAAAAAGAGTTTGAGGCCAGCCTAGGCTACAGGAGATCCTATGTGAGGAAAAAAAGGTAAATATAAATAAAAAATTATTACAAGTTTTTACTTTTCTGTAAGAAACATAAGCCCCTTGACTTCTGACACAGGCAGTTACATTTTCTTGCATTTAAAAAAAAAATCCCTATAGCTTTGTAAGCATTGATAAGGCTTAGATTAGTTTTTCTCTTTCTTCAAATCATTATTAGATAACATACTTTCAATTCCTCAAAAAGTAACTTTCGTGCAGGGTAAGGCATGACGATAGAGTCCTATGACCCTAGCCCTCGGGAAGCTGAGGCATGAGAAATACCACGAGTTACAGGCCAGCCTGGGGCTGGATCACAAAACCGGGTCTCTCAACATCAGAGAGACAGCTCAGCAGGTAAGGGCCCTTGCCACCATCAGTTTGATGACCTGAGTTTGGTCACGGAGCCCACAGGTTGGAAGGACAGACCAACTCTTCCAAGTTGTCCTCTGACCTCCTCGGCTGCTGTGGCACTCACACCCACATATCCACCCCACACAGTGATAAAGGAAAAACACAGAAAGCAAAAGACGATTTAAACCAGCAACTCTACCTCTCTGCCACCCCTAAAACTCACTACATAGATCAGGCTGGTCTCAAGCTGGAGTCTCCTTACTCAGACTCCCCAGCGTTGGGATCATAGGTCTGTGCCAACATTCCTACCTAGTTCTTTTCTTTTCTTTTGTCTCTCTCCCCCACCTCCAATCAGGGTCTAGCTATTGTCATTGAAAACTATAGTAAACTCTTTAAGATGTAGCAGTCAGAGAAATAACTAAAATGTGGCTTCACAGAAAACAAACAAATAAGAGCAGTCAATATGAAGTTCACAAAATAATTTTCCAAAAACTATTTTTAAAAAGTATGTAAAAACTCAGACACTGAATATCTGTCTTACAGCCACAGCCAAATCAAACCTGCTGTGTAATTCCCAAATTACACACACATCTTAACATTTCAGACCTACAAAATGCACACACTGGATACCCACAGTCATGAAAAAAAAAAAAAAAAAAAACTTTTCCAAAGTTTTAGAAACTCATGCACTGCAGAAAAGCTATGAAAAGAAAGAAAATCATGAACAACGGCTGTTTGTTGTTCATGGAGTTGTGCTGTTTGTCAAAGATCACACTTTTACAGAAATTCAAGCCCAGTCTAGTCATTTCCCAACACCAACCAGTACACGTTTGGATGCCTTCAGTTTACCATGCACTCTACTTACTTTGCTTTTTGCCATTTATAAACTTCATTAAAGACACTCACAAAGAGGTAACCACTTGAATGGAGTTAGGCTCAGACTCTTAGAAAAAAAAAGTCTAAACTCTACCTACAAACTGACATCCCAGAATGCCAGGTGGGGAAGGTACCCTTTACAATCTATCATTATATATACAAGCCTCGGATTATGAAACGACGCACTTTCGGCGCTGTACAATTACAAACACTCAACTCTCCCCACTCCAGAAAATAAATAAATAAATAAATAAAACAATCCACCTGCAGGCCTCATTGGTCCACACAGTTCCGGCCCACATGGTGTCAGTGGGTGTCTCCCTCTACACAGGCTGTCTCACTGGCTGTGTAGAAAAACTGTTTAATAGGCTGTGATTTGGGGGATTGTCAAACTCCACGCCTCCAGACTTAAGCTTGCCAATGGGCCCGAGATACTGGCGGTTACTCTGCGATTCAAAGGGCAACCTTGGTAGCCTGAGATGCAAACCCCAAAAGATGTGTTCGGAGAAGGGAGCAGTGAGCCGGGGCTGTGACAGTCCGCCTTATGCCTAGTCCCAGACCCAAGATCAGTTGGGTGCATGCTCCCGGCCACCAATAAGAGCCGGCAGAGTGTTCTCCTTTTCTCTACTGTGACCGAGGGTGCAGCCACAGCTAGTGTCAGGCGGATAGGACTAGCCAGGAACCACCGCGGGCCAACACCTTCAGCGCCCGGCGCCTCTAGAGGCTGCGGTCCGGAGCGGGCGCTTGGCCGCCCCCTCAAGCGCGGGCACGGCCGCTCCCCTCCCGTCGGGACTTACGCGGCCTGTTCTTCCTCCCGGAGTCCATCCTCCTCCGCAGCCGGCATTTCTTGGCCGGAGAGTCATGTTGGGAGAACAGCGGCTGCGGCTGCAGCTCGGACGAGAGCTGGAAACGTGCGGGAGGCGGGTCGCGGCTGCAGGCGGGCGGCGGGTGGAAGCCGTTGTGCAGCAGCCCGTTCACCACGGCGGCCGCGGCGCCCTCGGGGGCCCCCGGGGACTGCAGGGCCGCGCGCTCGTGCTGCGCGCCGCGGTCGCCCATGCCCGGACTGGCGGGCGCTGCGCGGGCTCCGGCTCGGGGGACCTCGCTGGAGGTCACGGTCGGGCGTCCTCCTGTCTCCCGATCCTCCCTGCGGCGGCTTGCTATCCGGCAGGCTCAGCGCCGCGGCCGGGGGCTGGCGGCCCGGGCGCTCCTCCCCTCCTCCCGCCGGCGTCCCCGTGTCTTGGGCGGCTTGGCCTCCGCGCGCCGGGCTGGCTGCTCCTGCCCGCAGCATGTCGGCCTCGCGCGCCGCCCCGGGAACCTCGGCGGACCCCGGCCGGGGCGCCCGCCTCCCCCTCATCCCGAGGCCGAGCCACTTCAAATGCGGCTTCCTCGCCTCCCAGACCTGTCCCCGCCACTGAGCATGCCCAGTCCTGCCCGCCACCGCCACCGACGAGTTTTAACGTGCAGAATGAAGTTCTCAGGGTTTGCGAAGAGGAGATAGGCGGATCGTGCTTTGTGTGGCAGAGTGAGCCTAAAGGGTACTGGGTGAGGTAGGCACGAGACAGCCAGAAGCCTCGGGAGGAATGCGGGAGGAAGCCAAATATTTGCAGAGGTTTCAGGTTTGCTAATCCTATCCCCAGTGGGCTAGTACCTTCCCAAGGTCACTCATGCCCACACCCCCGCCCCCAAAAGTGTGTGTGCCGGCGCGCGTGCGTTAATGTGACCAAACTACTCCGAGGTCTGAAGGGAGGGAAGAGAACAATTATTTATAGAAAGGTAGGCAGCCTTGGAGAAGGAGGGGAGTGGAATTCCTTGGCTGGCACACGCACACAAACAGCATGTGTTCTTTAGTTGTCTTTTGCAGAGAGGAAACCTAGGAATACAATGTAAGAACAGTGAAGGACAAACTACGCAGGAATAACCGGTGCTGGAAGAGACCAAGTAAACAGAAACGACCCCAAACTATAAAAAGTACATTCCTCACTCAGAAAAGACCCCTCGGCCAGAAAAAAACAGAGAACAACGCCCTATCCTGTTGTTTATGGAGGAAAAAGTTGCCCCTGGCTATAAGGGGAACCAGCACCATGAGCTCTGGAGTTAAACCTCAGTGTGGATTCCTACTGTCACTGGGTAGAAAGACAAATTCAGTACTTAACACACCTGTAATAGGCAAACAGAGTGGCCGTGCCCAGCAGGCGGGACACACTTAGGAGTTGGTGACATCCTGAGGCCTCAGCTTTTATATCTGTCTAAAGTGGGCTCTTGTCACAAAAGTACCTAGTGCAACATTGGCACATAATAAATGCTCACGGAGCCTCATGTAAAATTAAAGTCAGGCTCGGGAAATAACTCAGTAGTGAAGGGTTCAGGAATATAGATATATATGCCAGCTTTATTTTTTTTTCCAAAACGTGTTTGGGCTTACAATTTCATATTTCTATATTCCGGGACCCTTCAGTAATAGGATACTTCCTATACTGGGTTCTGTCCCCTACAAAAGAGTAGAGAACTTTAAAACTGCAGGCCATTGTTCCAAACTACTGTAAATAGAGCAGGCTGAGTACAAATGGAAGCCCCTCTCTAAGTTCCACATCATCTGGAAAAAAAAAAAAATCTGTGTTCAAGTTCCTAAACAAGCCAGCTTCAACAATGTGAACTTCTCTCTACCTTAATCCTCCCAAAGTGACCTGTGGTTAACCTACCTGTCCCTTGAACTTAATCTTCCATGGGTCCAAAACTGCCATTAACTGTGCCGAGGGTTTATACGTTGGTTTGAGGATTTATTTCTCCCAGCAGAGCACTTTCAAGAATCACATTTTCAGAATGAATGGGTCCACTCCATTCCTTCCACTTGTGTTTTCAGGCAAGAAAATTGAGGTGTAGAGAAATAACTCAGGTTAAGAACAAATCTAGGACTCAACCTCAATTCCTATCTTCTCTGCTTCCTGGAGTTTATATTAGTTAATGACTCTGAGAAGTTGCCTTAGGTAATCAAGCCCCTGCCCATCATTGGCTTTCAGTTCTGTTCCTTGACAACTTGCTCCTTCAGGCTATCATCTCTCCCTACTCCTGTACCAGTTCACACCTCCTAATTCTGGCTATAAAACACATGTAGTTTACCTGGTGACACAGGCCTTCGATCCCATCCCAGCTACTAAGGAGGCTAAGGGAGGGTGACCTCAAGTGCAAGGCTTGCCTTAGCTACTTAGTTCAAGCCAGCTTTTAAAACTTGATGGAAGCCTGCATCAAAATAAAAGTAAGAGAGCTGAAGATGTATATAGCCCCATGGTAAAGCATTTGGCTAGCAAAGCATGCGTAAGGTTCTAGGTTCAGTCCCTAGTACTGTTGAAAATAAAATGCACAGGTTCCCTGAGTTTTAGATGGTCACACTATTGGGCTAACACTGCATTGCTACAAAGATGAAGTGAGTTAATAGAAATGTGTATGAATGAAATGACACAGTCACATCTCATTCAGTCACTATTTCTTCCCACTGCTGTGTATACTGCATTAAGGCAGATGACTCTCCATCACTGTATCTCCAGGAAGCTCTCTCTGGTCATGGGGATTCGCACTTTGTTCAGTGCATTTTCTAAAAGCCCCCATTGCCACTTCTCTGTATTCCAATTCTCACAGACTCTAACTGGGTTGATTAGGACTGCAGTAACTTCAAGGACACATCCTCCAGCTGGATTCCCAGGCATGGCAAGGGAGGCCCAAGCCAAATGGCTCAGACTCAAACAGGGCAAAAGTCCTGGTACAGAATGTTCCTCACCTGCTTTCCTTTCAAGCTAGTGCCCTGGTTACAGCCCAGCCTGGGGGAAGCCAGGTGACATCCCACAGGTTTATTCCAGGGTATGTGTAGGTGGTGAACATGAGCGGCCGTCATGTGCTCCAGGAGAGCTGGGACAAATATTGTCTAAGAGTGAGGAAAGCAGAGGCCCACAAGCTATTTCTCTCGGTCTCTGCTGGTTCATGATTTGTCAATCTTTTATTAAGTGTGAACTATGCTGAAGACCCTAAAACAGACTATAGGACTACGAAGGCAAAGCTGATGACTTTGCTGCCCCCAGACGGTTACAGTTCACTAGAAAACCAGAGATCATTGGTTTTCTCACCTCAGTGTCATAAGAATGATCCAGGGCCTACACACTTTTTCTTTGGTTCTGCAGATTAGAGGTAGGGCTTCACACATGCCAACCAAGTGCTTTATCACTGAGTTAGGGCCCCAACACTCTTTTTGTATTTTGAGGCAGAATGTCACTAATTTGTCAAGGCTGGTCTTAAACTCATTCTGTAGCCAGTTGAGCTGTGGATTTGTGATTTTTTTCCCTCAGCCTTCTCAGTAGAAAGAATTACAGGTCTGCACCAACAGCTCCAGTGGAGAATTTAATTTTTCCTGGTTTTTTGTTTGTTTGTTTGTTTCAGCATCTCAGTTCATAGTCCTAATTGTCTGGCCTGAGATTAGATTTGTAGGCCAGGCTGGCCTGGAACTTTCAAAGTTCTGTCTGCCTCTGCCTCCTGAGTATTGGGACTAAGGGTATGGGCTACCACAGTGGGCATTTTGTTTGCTTTGCTAGTCCTTGAGCTAACCATGTAGCCAATGGTGGCCTGGAAATCTTGATTCTCCCATCTCTACTCCCCACGTTCTGGGGTGACAGATACTACACCCAGAAGGCAATTTTTACATTTTTAATTTTCTTTTTTTTAATGTTTTTTTGTTGCCTTTTATGACTGAGCCATATCTCCAACCCTTAATTTTCTTTTTTAAAAGAGGGCATTGGAGTCGGAGATGGGTGTGGTGGCTCATTTCTGTAATCCCAGCACTCAGGAGGCTGAGGCAGGAATATTGCCAAAAGTACAAAGTCAGCAAGGGCTACATATCCTGCCTGAGAGAGAAAGAGGGAGACCACAGGCTCCCAAACACCTTGGACTGTAGGCATGAGCCTGCCTGACTTCATTTTGACCTTTTTCTCCTGACCTTCTGGTCTGCTCCTCCCCAGCTTTCCTCCCCACACCCTGCCTCCCTTCCCCTCTCTTCCTTCCATCCTGTGTGTAAATGTGTATGCACGTGCATACGTAATTGAGGGTTGTGGTGCTCAGGATGGAATCCAGCCAGGGCAGATGCTCAATCACTGAAATATGACCTTTGTCTTGTTACCTGGTTTTCTTTTTGTTTGCTTAATCTGCTGCTCCATCCCCTTGTGTAACCCTGCTGGCCTACTACTCCCTATGTAGACCAGCTGGCTCCCTTTAATTTGAGGCAATCCTCGTATCTCTACCTGCTAACTTTATGCCCTAATACTCAGGACTGTACCCTGACATAGGCCTGGCTGTCCTGGAACTTGCTGTGTAGACCAGCTGGCTCCCAAGTGCCAGGTGTACAGGTGTAATGACATCATACCCACCATTACCGTAGTTTTTGAGAGTTTAATTTAATGACTCTATATGGGACTTGCAATTGATTCTTTGTAAATTAATTTTTAGCTTAGCATACAAGATACTGAGTTTTGTATTATACTTTTTCTCATTTGTTCTCCTCTCATGTCTCCCCATTTGCTGGTTCTCTTTACAATTTACTGTTAAAAAATGCAGATAAAACCCATCCACTGTACCATAATTATACACTATTATTGTAGATTTTAGTTACTTGGGAAAATGGTAACAAAGTCAAATATGCCAAGCTTAAGCTGGTGAAAAAAACAAACAAACAACAAAAAAAACAAACAAAAGCAAAAAACAAGGCTCTATCCCCAGCTTGGCAAAACAAGAAGAAAAACAAAACAAAAAAAGAAAAAGAACTCCGCCCCTGCTTTTCTGCATTCATCCCATCAGCTGGCATATGAGCGCTGAGACCAGATACACTGGCGACTCCTTGTTAAACCTAAACTCAACACCAAGGGATCCAACAGAAGAGTGTTCACTGAGCCATTAGAGATGACAGAAGAAGGCCAGGTCCCGAGCCAGATTTCAACACCCACCATACCATCTAGATGGACACTGGGAAGGGAGTCTCTCAGACCTGGAATCCAGAGGGTTTTCAATTTTGTTCTGGTTTTGGTTTAGCCTTAAATTTGAGATCCTCCTTCCTCAGCCTCCCAAATGCTACAATTATAGGCATGAGCCACCAGGCTGGCTTAGTTTAAACTTTTTGGTTGACTTACCCTGTCCTTGGTTTCTGACATAGGGCCATACTCTGTAGTCTCAAGAGCATGTCACCAAATTCCTAAAACCCTTGGCTTTTATTGAAGGTTCAGAGTATCTTTTCTATGAATAACAGTCCCCTCCCCTTTTAAATCATAACTGATTTTATTCTAACTAGGTAGTTCAGGGTGGAGCCAGAGACAGGCTACAGAGAAGGCTCTAGAAAATAAACAAGGGAGGGCAGAAAATGGGGGAGGCAGGTTCTTACTTTAACTAGGCTGCCACTTTAACCCAGACTGGCCTTGAACTCTCTCTCTCAGGTTCTCCACACTGGGGTGTTAGACATGAATCATCACAGAAGGTTGAGGGTTGAATTTTTAGTTCTGTCCAACAACCTTCAAGAAGCTTTGGGTGGCTAGCAACTAAACTCTATAAAACACTTGGATAACAGGCTCACAGAGACTGAATCAGCAAGCGCAGGCCTGCATTGGTCTGCACCACGTCCTCTACATATATGGTATGGCTATTAGCTTGGTGTTTTTGTGGGATTTCTTAACAGTGGGAGTGGGTGAGTCTTTGACTCTTTGCCTGTACTTAGGACTCTTTTCCAGGCTGGATATGAGGATTTTTACATCATCTTATCATATCTTGTTTTTGTAATATTTGGCTGTCTCTCTTATAGGCCTGCTCTTTTCTGAAGAGGAAACAGAGGAGGAGTGGATCTAGGGGGGAGGGGAGATGTGGGGAGAGCTGGGAGAAGTGCAAAAAGGGAAAACTGTGGTCAGGAAATATTGTATGAGAGAAAAAAAAGTATTTTCAATAAGAAAGAAAGTAATTTAATGAGCTTCCATGTTGTTCTAATTTTTGCTCTCTTTTTGAGACTGGCTCATCTCATATAGCCCAGGGTACCATCAAATTGGCTATGTAGCCAAGGATGGCCTTGAACTCTGAACCTCCTATTTCTGCTAGTACTAGGATTGCAACCTGCAGCACCAAGCCCAGCACTCGGGTGTAGGTTTTAGAGATAGCACTGCCCCCTGTACCTTGCCAATGTATCCTTTCATCTAACTGTTCATGTGAATTCTTTATGGTAAGTGGATAGACCTAAGTAAAGTATTTCCATGAATTGTGTCCTGTGTGAACAAAAACAAAAACCAACTATAACATAGAAAGGAATAAATGATAGTTTATTGTGGAGCCCAATATGGGTAGCCCAGGAACACAGACTCAGATTCCTTCTGTTCCAGTGTAGTAACAATTTCATATGGGTTTTTGTGTGCTTGTTTTTTGTTTTATTTGAAACAGTCTCTGTATTATGTAACTCTGGCTGTTCTTGAACTTGCTTTGGAGTCTAGGCTAGCCTGGAACTTACAGAGATCCACCTGCCTCTGCCTCCTGAGTTTTGGGATTAAAGACATGAGTTATCATGCCCAGTTTCATGAATCCTTTATAGTAAGAGAAAAAGTTATAAATCAAGACACTTTCAAAATACACTTCTAGAAACATCAGGTAGGTGGGTTAGGGCAAAGCATGAAAATCTGTTACAGATCTCATGCTATAGTGATATTCTTAGCTTTTAGATTGGTGGAAGCGACTGGCTTGCTAAAAATATATTTTAAAGGGTTTTTTGTTTGTTTGTTTTGATAGACACAGCTTGTTAGGTTGGTCATAGAAGACAGCAAGGAGTGGCTTTTAGAGGGACTAAAAATAGCCCAAGATAATTTAACTTTGGCCTGCAGCATTTTAACTTTCCATAGCTAGGAAATATAGTCATTTAGCCATGTAGAATCCTCAATGCATAGATGGCTCCTTCCTTAGGAACCTGAGTTCACACTAGCCAATTTTGAATCCAAGGAGGAAGTTCATAAGATACCACGTATGTTGCCAGTTAGAGCACAGGTCACAAGCTGAGTATCTCAGATACTCAGTATCTGAGATAGAGGCTGTCTTTTGGTACCGAGTCCTTACTTAACCTGTGATAAGTAACCTCCAACTGGATAGCGTTAGAACTGAATTGTAGGGCACCCATCCCCACATCTGGTTACAGAAGCCTCATGTGTTGTTTTTGTCAGTATGGAGGACAGAGAACAGGTGCTTTTCTCCACTCCCACCCACTTTCTAACTCTGCTGTAGTGCATCCTCAGAGAAACCTAGAGAAGCTGCTCCTCCCGTTACCTGCAGACCTGATGCCATGACTTCCAGTGCCCGTGTAACAGCCACTGCCTGCACTGCCTTGAGCTCCTAACGGTAACTGGATAACTTCACTTCGCACTGGTATTTGCATTCTAGCATCTTAGACGCTTGTTTACAGAACAGACTTTTTCTCCTTAAAAGAATTTCCTAAGCTGCACATGGTGGTTGCACCCATGACCCCAGCATTCAGGAGGCAGACACAAGAGGACTAGCAGTTTGGGGCCAGCATAGGCTACATACTGAGATCCTATCTCAAAAAAAAAAAAAAAAGCCAATAAAAGTGTTGATTGAGATGCCTCATCTGGTAGAGGAACTTGGTATGCAAGCCTGTCGGTGTTAGTTTGATCCGTGGAATCCTTGTAAAGGTCCAGACATCACACAATTGTCATGTGACCTCTGCCAGGGTATTTGCACAAGCACACACAAATGATAATAATTTTTTATTAATAAAGTAAAGATTTCAAATTCAATCCCCAGCAACACAACAATAATTATAAACCCCCAAATTCTAGCCATGTTCTCTTATTTTGTATGTATAGTTACATACGAACTATTTTAAAGTTCTATTTTCTTCTTAACTCTGTTCACATGACTGCAGGTGCCCCCAGAAGCCAGAGATGTCCCCGCTCCCACTGTGGCTGCATTGATATGCAGCTGTAAGCTACCTGACGTGGGTACAAGGAACTGAATTCAGGTCCTCTGAAAGAGCAAGCAAGCGTGCTCTTACAGTCTCACACACACAAAAAAATTTAAACAATTATTTTTTTTGAGACAGGATTTCTCTGTGAAACAGTCCTGGCTGCCCTGGAACGCATTTGTAGACCAGGCTGGCCTTGAACTCACAGAGATTCGCTTGCTTCTGCCTCCCAATTACTGAGATTTGAAGTGTGCGCCACCACCACCCAGCTAAGCAAATATTGTTGAGATAGCCAGGGAGCCAGACCAGAGAGAGCCATGTGACAGGTTTCTAATGGCCCTGACAGGGGCCAAGCCTTAGTTTCATTTTAATGAACAGGCTGGAGATAAGCAAGCAGTTCTTGGGAAAGCCGAAACCCAAGGGCAACTAATCAGAGGGTGCCCCACAGTCTTGTGCAAGTGTAAGAGAATTAAAGATGGCTTCTCCCACTCTGCAGCTGAAAAGCCCCTAACCACTGACCCACTAACCAATCATATAGCAACCCATAAACTGTTGTTTAAACCCACCAATTAGCCCCCGACTAATCTCTCCTCCCTGAAATTCCCCTAACCTGATTTAAAAAGGAGCCCTCAGGCGTCTTTTGTGGTTGGCATGTGCCACCCCAACATCTTGGATTAATAAAACACTTGCTTATTGCATATGTGATGGGTGGTCTTTTATGGAACTACTCTCAGACCCTAACAATCTTAACTTATGGCCACTGCTACAAGTACTGAGTTTACAGAGCCAGCTATATAGCTCAGTGCTAGAACACTTGCCCAAAATGATATCCACCCTAACTCTTGCAGAAAAAAAAAAAAATTCCTGGCAAGTACTACATGACGTTGATAACTGAGAGGGGAGAAAAGTCCCCTACCATTATACATTCTTCTTAGAGTAGAAGGGAGAGGATAGCAAATACGTAAGTCAGCAAATAAGTACGGGTTGTTAAAAGAGACAGATTAAAATAGTATAAAACACAGTAAGTGGAATGGAAGATGGGTGACTTCCATTTAGGGTTTACTATTGCTGTGAAGAGTTGCTGCATGACCACAGCAACTCTTATTAAAAAAACAAACAAACAAACAAACAAAAAACATTTAATTGAGAGTGGCTCGCTTACAGTTTCAGAGCTCCCGTCCATTTATGGTCATGAAGGGCAGCATGGCAGTGTGCAGGCAGATGTTGTGCTGGAGCTGAGAATGCCACATCTTGCAGGCAACAGGAAGCTGACTGGCTGCCATAACTGAGTGAAGCTTGAGAGAAGACCTCAAAGCCTGTCCTCCAACAAGGCTATACCTCCTAATAGTGCCACTCCCTTTGGGGGCTACTTTCTTTCAAACCACCAAAAGGGTTCTATTTTGAAGGGAGTAATAAAGATATCACATTATGTTGGTGACAACTGAAGGTTGAAGTGTGAGCTGTTAGGTAAAGAAATGGAAGAAAGGAAATGAATACCTGTGTATATGCACACGTGTGTGTGTGTGTGTGTGTGTGTGTGTGTGTGTGTGTGTGTGTGTGTGTGTGCACTCTTGCATGCATACCATTTTTCCAGAATCAACGATTCTAGGTGTCATGACCATCATGTCAGCAGCCAGCCAGGCATGGATCTGTAGCAGTAGTCAAGAGCTTACATTGGATCACAAGGCAAAGAGAGAGCTAATGCTTGGATTTTTGAAAGCTCAAAACTTACTCCTAGAGACACACCTCCTCCAACAAGGCCACAGTTCCCAGTCCTTCTAAATTGTGGTCCAAACATTCAAACATATGAGCCTATGGAGGCCATTCTTATTCAAATCACAACACTGGGAATTCTGGTAAAGAGAGTGTGTGCATACATCCTCAAGAATGATGGAAATGGAGGCCCTTACATGATAGGCCCTTTGGTTTGTCTTACCTGTTTTGTTTTCCAGACAAAGGCATCTACAAATAATGAAGTTTATCAGCTGCAAATGAAGCTACCAGGTTTTCTAATTTTCATATTTAACACAACCCACAACACTCCTATGACCAAGATGTATGGGAATTTGAGACACAATATATGCAGATCGTGATGGAGTCAGAGCAGGTTTGATGAGCAGAAGTTTATTAGACAAAGTTCTCATGCGACAGTCTTGCACCACTAGGCAGGTCAGGGAAAAGAGAGAGCTGCATGCATGCGACCCTCATATTTAAGGTCTTTCTACGTGACTCTGACTATGCCCAAGTGTATGTGGTCTGCATCACCTGTGCCAGCCCCCAAGAAGGTGTGGATAACATTTCCCCTACACATCTACAAATAGTGAAGTTTATTGGCTGCAAATGAAGCTACCAGGTTTTCTAATTTTCATATTTAACACATCCCACAACACTCCAATGACCAAGATGTATAGGAATTTCCTACCCATCACACATATACAAAGTAAATAGCCAGCAGTATCATCAACCTGCAATTCAATTCAGTTCTGCCACTTTTCAGATTCCACAGGTCAAGATGCCAGTCTCACAAGACCTCTACTGTCACCGAATGCTAAGTGCAAGTGCCAGGTTGTGGCCTCTATTTCTGACCAACCAGATACAGAATCAGAGTTCTCATGACTTTCTCCTTAGGTTTGATTATTAACTAGAGTAGCTCAAAGAACTCGAGTGACTGTAAAGGATATTGTAAGGTTACAGATGAGCAGGCAGATAACAAGATGAATGGGTCAAGGTTGGTGGGGGAGTTGGGGAATGGAATGTACTTTTTTATTCTGGAAGACAGTCATTAGCTGACTTCAGGAAATGATAGTGAAGCTTTGGAAGAAGGTGGATGACCTAACTCCATCCATTCCCATCTCTCAGCCCATGGTAGACATTTGATACAGTGGTAGTACAAGAAAGATCATGTAAACTGGTAGAGAAATATTTTAGAATTGAGGCATATTAATACAGACCTATAACTCCAGGACTCACAAGGAAGAGGTAGAAAGATGACCTCAAGTTCATGGCTAATTTAGCCTACATAGTGAGTGAGTTTCAGGCCACCCAGGGCTACTTAGCAAGACCCCGACTCAAAAATATTTTTGTTCTGATAAAAACAATATTTTATTATGGTTTGAATATGACATGTCATCCCATAGACTTATGTGTTAAACATTTGATCCCCAGCTGGTGATACTATTGTGAGAGGTTCTGGAAACTTTAAAAGACAGGGCCTAGCTGTAAGAATTAAATCACCGAGGGTGAGTCCTACATAAGTGTATGTGTGTGTGTGGGTGTGGGGGGGTCTTGTGCCTGATCCCTTTCCATCTGTCTCTCTGCTTCTTGTTCTCTATGATGTGAGGACAAACTTATATAGGCTTAGTCCTTCAAAACCTTGAGTAACATAAGTTCTCCCTCTCTGAAGCTGCTTCTGTCAATTGTTCTATCACAGTACGGTGGTTTGAATAAGAATGGATCTTATAACATCTGACAGAGGGCTGATTTCCAAAACATACAATGAACTCAAGAAGCTAGCCATCAAAACACCAAACAATCCAATTAAAAAGTGGGGTGCAGCGACTCAGCCCCTGAGGACCAAAAACTCCTGAGTTTTAAAAAGTGGGGTGCAGCGACTCAGCCCCTGAGGACCAAAAACTCCTGAGTTTGCTGAGATCGCTGGACTACTCCCACCCCCACTCAGGGCAGAGGTGAGCTGCTTTGGCCCCTACCTTGGGCCCAACTTCCGCCTGTCCACTCTGGGAACTCCTGTCATGGGGTCTCCAGGCAGGTTGACTAAGTCCCTGAAGACCAAGCAACCCTGAGTCTACTGAGATGGCTGGACTACTCCTGCCCCTACTCAGGGCAGAGGTGAGCTGCTTTGGTCCCTGACTTGGGGCCAACTTCGCCTGCCCAATCTGGGAACATCTATCCTGGGGTCTGCAGGCAGGTTGACTCTGCCCCTGAGGACCAAGCAACCCTGAGTCTGCTGACATCTCAGTGCTAGTCCTGCTCCCACCAACCTGGACAGCGAGTGCCTCAGACCTGCCTGCATCCACCTTGAGACCCATCAGAGTATCAGATCCTCTTGAACCCACTAGAAGAGAACCTTTGGACCCATACACACTTGGAAAGAAAGAGACACCACCTGCACCCACTGGAAGAAGAGATGGGAAGACAACAATATAAGAACACATCCAACAACAGGAAAACCAATATGACACCACCAGAGACTAAGGACTTACACCAGCAAGACCTGAACATCCCAACACAGATGAAGCAGAAGAGAGCAACCTTAAAAACAACTTCATGCAGACGATAGAGACCCTAAGAGAGAAAATGAGGAAATCATTCAGAGAAATGGAAGAAAAGACAAACCAAAAGATGCAAGAAATCAAGGAAAGTGAAGGAAATACAATTAAACAGCTGAAGGAAACAGTTCAAGACCTAAAAACTGAAATAAAAACAATAAAGAAAACACAAACTGAGGGAATGCTGGAAGTGGAAAAGCTGAGTAAACAATCAGGAACCACAGATGCAAGCATACCCAGAATACAAGAATACAAGAATACATACAGAATACAAGAGATGGAAGACAGAATCTCAGATGCTGAAGATAAACTAGAGGAAATAGATTCACCAACCAAAGAAAATCTTAAGTCCAACAAATCCTTAACACAAAATATTCAGAAAATATGGGACACTGTGAAAAGACCAAACCTAAGGATGATAGGTATAGAAGAAGGTGAAGAATCTTGAACTCAAAGTCACAGAAAACATATTCAACAAAATCATAGAAGAAAACTCCCCCAACCTAATGAAAGAAATGCCAATAAAAGTACAAGAAGCCTACAGAACACCAAATAGGTTGGACCACAAAAAGTCCCCTCGTCACATAATAATTAAAATACCAAATATACAGAATAAAGAAAAAATATTAAGAGCAGGAAAGGAAAAAGGCCAAGTAACATATAAAGGCAAACCTATCAGAATTACACCAGACTTGTCCATGGAAACTCTGAAAGCCAGAGAACCTGGATAGATATTCTACCAACTCTAAGATAACATGGATGCCAACCCAGACTACTATACCCAGCAAAGCTTTCTATCACTATAGATGGAGAAAACAAGATGTTCCACAACAAAACCAGATTCAAACAATACACAACCACTAATCCAGCCCTACAAAAAGTATTGGAAGGAAAACTCCAACCTAAGGAAGATAACTACACTCACAAAAACATAGGCAATAGATAATCCCACTTTACCAAAAGCCAAAAGACAAAGCAGGGTAAATACACACACAATACCACTACCAACAAATAAAAAACAAACAAGAAAAAGCACTCAATGGTCCTTAATTTCCCTCAACATTAATGGACTTAACTCGCCTATAAAAAGACACAGGCTAACAGAATGAATATGAGGACAGAATCCATCCTTCTGCTGCATGCAAGAAACACACCTCAACTTCAAAGACAGACATTACTTCAGAGTAAAGGGTTGTGATAAGATATTCTAATCAAATGGACCCAGGAAATGAGCTGGGTTAGCTATCCTAGTATCTAACAAGTTAGACTTCAAACTAAAATAAATCAAAAGAGATGAAGAAGGTCATTTCATATTCATCACAGGAAAAATCCATCAGGAAGAAATCTCAATTCTAAACATCTATGCCCCAAATACAAAGGTACCAATGTTCTTAAAAGAAACATTACTAAAATTCAAATCACAAATAAGACCTCAGACAGTTATAGTAGGAGACTTCAACACCCCACTCTCACCACTGGACAGGACCACCAGACAGAAACTTAACAAAGAGACAAAGGAACTAACGGAAGTTTTGACCCAACTGGGATTAACAGACATCTATAGAACATTCCATCCAAACACAAAAGAATATACCTTCTTTTCAGCACCACATGGAACCTTCTCTAAAATCGACCACATACTAGGCAACATAGCAAACCTCAACAGGTACAAAAAAATTGAAATAATACCATGTCTTATCAGACCACCATGATTTACAGTTAGAATTCAAGAACAACACAAATTGCAGAAAACCTACCAACTCATGGAAATTGAACAACTCGCAATTACACGACCCCTGGGTCAATGAAGAAATAAATAAAGAAATTAAAGACTTCCTAGAATTCAATGAAAATGTAGACACAGCATACCCAAACATATGGGACACTTTGAAAGCAGTACTAAGAGGAAAGTTCATAGCTCTAAGTGCTCACATGAAGAAACTAGAGAATAGTCACACCAGACAGTTGACATCACAACTGAAAGCTCTAAAACAAATGGAAGCAAATTCACCCCGGAAGAGTAGAGCCAGGAAATAATCAAACTGAGGGCAGAAATCAATAAAGTGGAAACAAAGAAAACAATTCAAAGAATCAATGTGACAAAGAGTTGGTTATTCCAGAAAATCAACAAAATAGACAAACCTTTATCCAAACTAACCAAAAGGCAGAGAGAGAGATCATGCAAATTAACAAAATCAGAAATGAAAAGGGGGACATAACAATGGACACTGAGGAAATCCAGAGAATCTTCAGGTCATACTTTGAAAACCTGTACTCTACAAAATAAAGGAAATGGACAGATATCACTTACCAAAATTGAATCAAGAATAGATAAGCAACTTAAACAGGCCTATATCCCCTAAGGAAATCTCAAAAGTCTCCCAACCAAAAAAAGCCCAGGGCCAGATAACTTCAGTGCAGAATTCTACCAGACATTCAAAGAATAGTTAATACCAATACTCCTCAAATTGTTCCACACAATAGAAGCAGAGGGTTCATTGCCAAACTCTTTTAATGAGGCTACACTTACCTTGATACTCAAGCCACACAAAGACACAACTAAGGAAGAGAACTACAGACCAATATCACTCATGAACATTGATGCAAAAATACTCAATAAAATACTGGCAAACCGAATCCAAGAACATATCAGAAAAATCACCCACCATGATCAAGTAGGCTTCATCCCTGGGATTCAAGGTTGGTCCAAAATATGATAATCCATCAATGTAATCCACCATATAAACCAACTGAAGATGAAAAACCACATGATCATCTCACTAGTTGCTGAAAAAGCCTTTGACAAAATCCAACACCCCTTGATGATAAAGGTCCTGGAGAGATCAGGGATAAGAGGAGCATACCTGAACATAATGAAAGCAATCAATTTACAGTAAGCCAGCAGCCAACATCAAACTAAATGGAGAGAAACTCAAGGTGATTCCTCTAAAATCAGAAACAAAACAAGGCTGTCCACTCTTTCCGTATCTCTTCAATATTGTACTTGAATTGCTAGCTAGAGCAATAAGACAACAAAGGGAGATCAAGGGGGATACAAATTGGAAAGGAAGAAGTCAAACTTTCACTGTTTGCAGATGATATGATAGTTTACATAGCGACCCGGAAAAACTCTACCAGGGAACTCCTACAGCTGATAAACACATTCAGCAAAGTGGCAGGATATAAGATTAACTCAGTAGCCCTACTATATACAGAGTATAAGAGGGCTGAGAAAGAAATTAGAGAAACATAAACCTTTGCAATAGCCACAAACAACATAAAATATCTTGGGGCAACACTAATCAAACAAGTGAAAGACCTGTATAGCAAGAACTTTGAGTCTTTAAAGAAAGAAATTAAGGAAGATACCAGAAAATGGAAAGATCTCCCATGCTCTTGGATAGGTAGGATCAGCATAGTAAAAATGGCAATCTTGCCAAAAGTAATCTACAGATTCAATGCAATCCCCATCAAAATACCGGCACAATTCTTCACAGACCTTGAAAGAACAATACTCAACTTTATATGGAGAAACAAAAGACCCAGGATAGCCAAAACAACCCTGTACAATAAAGGAACTTCCGGAGGTATCACTGAAAGGTTCAGGCATTATGCTGGCTTGCCTCTGTTATCTGGCAGAATCCACTCATGAAGTACCCTGATCAGCCCAGGGTTCCATGGGAACTAAGTCTTCACTCAGGTGCATAGGGCCCCTTTAAAAGACAGACCCCTGCCCACTTATGCTCTTTTCTCTCTGTCTCTTCTCATATGCTCTATCTGTCTCTCTATGGTGACAGGCTGTGGTGGTCAGCCATTAAGCCTGTTCCTCTTCTCTCTCAGTCTCTGTACTCTGCAGGGCCTATAATAAACTGGTTAATATGTCTAATAGTCTCATGTCTCATCTTGCTCCTCTTCTTCATTTCTAATTTAAGCAAAAATCCAACAATCACCATCCCTGACTTCAAGCTCTATTATAGAGCTATAGTCCTAAAAACTGCTTGGTACTAGAACAAAAATAGACAGGTAGACCAATGGAATCGAATTGAAAAACCTGATACTAACTCACATACCTATGAATGCCTGATTTTTGACAAAGAAGCTAAAGATATACAATGGAATACAGAAAGCATCTTCAACAAATGGTGCTGGCATAACTGGATGCTGGCATGTAGAAGACTGCAGATAGATCCATGTCTACCGCCATGCACAAAACTTAAGTCCAAATGGGTCAAAGACCTCAACATAAATCCAGCCACACTGAACCCCTTAGAAGAGAAAGTGGGAAGTAACCTTGAACGAATTGGTACAGGAGACAGCCTCCTGAACATTACACCTGTAGCACAGACACTGAGATAAACAATTAATAAATGGGACTTCCTGAAACTGAGAAGCTTCTGTAAGGCAAAGGACACAGTCAACAAGACAAAATGGCAGCCCACAGGTTGGGAAAAGATATTCACCCACCCCACATCCGATAGAGGGATAATCTCCAAAATTTACAAAGAACTCAAGAAGCTAGTTTCCAAAACACCCAATAATCCAATTAAAAAGTGGGGTACAGAACTAAATAGAGAATTCTCAACAGAGGAATCTAAAATAGCTGAAAGACACATAAGAAATTGCTCAACATCCTTAGGCATCAGGGAAATGCAAATAAAACCAACTCTGAGATATCATCTTGCTCCAGTCAGAATGGCTAAAATCAAAAACACCAGTGATAACTTATGGTGGAGAAGATGCAGAGAAAGAGGAACACTCCTCCATTGCTGATGGGAGTGCAAACTTGTACAAACACTTTGGAAATCAGTATGGCGATTCCTCAGGAAAATTGGAATCAGTCTACCACAAGATCCAGCAATTCCACCCTTAAGCATATACCCAAAAGAAGCACATTCATATAACAAGGACATCTGTTCAACTATGTTCATAGCAGCATTTATTTGTAATAGCCAAAACCTGGAATTCACCTAGATGCCCGTCAACTGAAGAATGGATGGAGAAAATGGGGTATATTTACACAATGGAGTATTACTCAACAGGGGGGAAAAACAATGGAATCTTGAAATTCTCAGGCAAATGAATCGAACTGGAAGAAAACATCCTGAGTGACGCAACCCAATCATAGAAAGACAAGTATGGTATGTACTCACTCATATATGGATATTAGACACAAAGCAAAGCACCAGCCTATAATCCACACCTCCAGAGAAACTAGGAAACAAGGAGGACCCCAAGAGAAAAACACGTGGTCCCCCGGAGAAGGGGAAAGGGACAAGAACCCCTGAGCAAATTGGGAGCATGGGTAAAGAGGAGGGAGATAGGAAAAAGAGAAGGGGAGAAGAGGAGGGGGGAGGAGAACAAGAGGGATCAGGAAGACTGAGACAGGTGAGGAATAGAGAGCAAGAAAGGAGATACCTTGACAGAGGGAGCCAGTATAGGTTTAGATCAAGGTCTGGCACTAGGGAAATGTTCAGGGATCCACAGGGATGACCCCAACTAAGAATCTAGGCAGTAGTGGAGAGGCTGCCTTTGATGCCCTTTCCCTATAATGAGACTGATGACTACCTTGGTTGCCATCCTAGAGCCATCATCCAGTAGCTGATAGAAGAAGCAGGTACCCACAGCTAAACACTGAGCCATAGTCCTGGAATCCAGTTGTAGAGAGGGAGGAGGGATGAGCAAAAGAGCCAAGACCATGCTGGAGAAACTCACAGAAACAGTTGACCTGACCTATTGAGGACAAAGAGGCCCTAGTCATAAAGCTGGGGAACCAGCATTGGACTAAACCAAGCCCTTTGAATGTGGGTGCCAGCTAGGAGGCCTGGGCAGTCGATGGGACTTGTAACAGTGGAGCCAGTGTTTATCCCTAGTGCAGAAATGGACTTTGGAGCCCATTCCCTATGGAGGGATACTATTGCAGTCCAGATACACGAAAGGGCCTAGGCCCTCCCCAAAAGGATGTGACAGACTTTAATGATCCCCATGGAAGGCCTCACTATCCTTGGGGAGTGGATGGGGGGTGGGTTGGTGGGGTCAGTGGGGAGCATGGAAGGATGGGAGGGAGAGGGAACTGGGATTGATACGTAAAATAAGATTGTTTCTAAAATAAACATTAAAAAAAGGAAAAAGAGTAGATCTCATAGACTCATGTATTTGAATGCTTGGCCCATAGGGTGTGGCACTATTAGGAGGTGTGACTTTGCTGGAGGAAGTGTGTCACTGTGGAGGCAAGCTTTGTGGTCTCATACGCTCAGGCTGTGCTCAGTGTGGCTCACAATCTCCTGCTACTGCCTTGGGATCAAGATGTAGAACTCTCAGCTCCTTCTCCAATACCATGTCTACCCAATTGCTATCATGTTTCTTGCCATGATGATAATGAACCAAATCCCTGAAACTGAAACCATCCCTAATTAAATGTTTTCCTTTACAAGAGTTGCCATGGTCATGGTATCTTTTCACAGCTATAGAAACCCTAACACAGCAACACAGATGTAATGAGTACAAAAGAAACCAACCATAAAGCAATGTGAGGTTGCTGCTAGTGGCTAACAATGGAACAAATCTGAGAATAAGTAATTTGGCAATGTATCAAAACATATAAAATATGTTGAAATCTGCAAGGTCATTCTGTCTTTTGCATGGTGCTAGAGACCTGGGTTGCATGCATTCATTACAAACATTGTCACTGAGCTATATCCCTAGCCTAAAATTAATGTTTTTTAATTGATTATTATTACAGAATTTTGATGTATGTATTCTCTATTTTGGATAGTGGTAGACCAAGGGATATATAAAACATTTGCCTTTTCTTTGTTGTCTGTACCTGCTAGATAGTTTAATAATAATGGAAGAAACTTTCTCTTCAAACAGCTGATTTTTATGGTTTCTCATTATAAAAAAAAGGAAATTTTTAAATATAGTCTCACTATGTACCCCTGGCTAACCTGGGACCTGCTGTAGAGGTCACAAAGTCCTCACACTTGTCACAGTCATCCTGCTACCTTCTAAAGTTATTTCAGCTATGGCTGACAGGATGGCTCAATGGGGAGCAGAGTGTCAATGTTCTATTGGAGACACCATAACCATTGCAACTCTTACAAAAGAAAGCATTCCACTGGGGCTAGCTTACAGTTTGATTATTAGAGATGACTGTCTACTAACCTAACTTTTTCATTATCCTAAATAGATTTCAAGAACTATGAGTTACATGCTTACAATACCTTAAACAAGAATAGACACATATATACAATATAACAAAAATAACCTTAAATTTGTATCAATATACAAAAATCCATACCAATGTAAAGTTTTGAGACTAGTAGTTGTTTAGTTCAAAAGTAGACTCAACAATTTACCATTTTATCTCATCATTTCTATATTCTATTCTCCCTTTTTCTTTCAGAAACAGAACCTTGAATTTAATCTCCTTTGCTCAGCTTTTCCCCTGACCATGACCAGCAACAATTTGCAACCAAACCCCCTAAATGATGATAAACATCCACAAGCCATTGAGTGACCAAAAACCATCCACCCCACCTCTTGGGAATGTGGTCATTGTGTTCTCTAGACTGCTTCTTGTTGTTTAGGCGCAACAGCATCTCAAGGGAAGCCTGAGAAAATTGGGACAATGGTCAAGTTCGGGGAGAGACAGCTGTATTATCTTTTGTTTAACCTCGGTGTGATGGGAAAGTATAGAGCTTGTCTGGAGTCTTGGCTTGAGTAGTCTGTGAAGCTGGATCATTTCAAGGAGCTGGTTTAAAGTTTTTCTGAGTGCAGAATTTTGAGGAAACTGCAACCGTCATTCAGAGAGGCTGGATTACCGGGGCTACTTGTTTTCATTAGTGTCTGGTCCTTTTTTTCTGGAAACACACAAACTTTTAACGGTAACATATATCTGCATTAACACAAGTATGGGATGTGCAGTGTGCACAAGGCGCAAGTCAGCTGGAGACGATTTCTGCTCTATGTTTGAGCAGGGAAAAGGCAGCTGTCAACTTTATCAGGCTGTTTAGACTGTGGAACCAAACTCTATCCATGCCGCATGAAAGGATGGCATGTAGCTAACAAGATTTTTCATGTCTCATCCAGTTTCAAAGCTGTTCCCATGTAGAGGGATCAGCATATACATCACCTTCTTTCCTTCCTTCCTTCCTTCCTTCCTTCCTTCCTTCCTTCCTTCCTTTCTTTTTCTTTTCTTCATGTCTGTAGCCAAGATTTTCAGCAGATCTCCCCAATCAAATCTGATCTTTGCTAACTTTGAAGGAATCCATAGCTTTTCATTTCCTGTGCAAAGAAAAGCAAAACCTCTCCCCCAATGCTACATATTTCCTTTCATTCTGAAGTTAAGACATTTTTAAAATAAACGGATTGGTTTAATATAGCAGTTTCCATAATCCAATGTTTCTCAGCAGCCATTGTTTTTTGTTCATTAGCATTTAAAAAAATCAAAGTTAACAAAACACCACTCAGGATCCATATACCCTGAGTATTTCCGATCTTTACGTGGCTTTTTCCTTTTATGTCCCTTTAGTCTCTCTTCAAAGACTTTATTATTTTAAAACTATTTATTTTTTGTGACTGTCTATGCCATTTCCTTTTCATTCTTTAGCATCTTAGCACACTTTAAGGCACACTGTAACCTATTCAGAGGTTTTCTCAGCCTGGACCTGAGTTTACACTTGCAGCATTCTCTGACTGCAGGAGACAAACTGTGGTGGCTAGACCCTCTACAGTGCAGTTCCTCTTAGCAAGTGTCCTGGGAGGTGGCTCTACCACTTTCCCGGTCAGTGAGAGCAGAGCCTCATGCCTGCAGGGCCCCTGCCTGAAGCTGGTCTATCCAGCCCAGCTCTCTTGTTTTTTGTTTGTTTGCTTGTTTTTGTTTTCTTATCTTGTCTCTGGCCACGGGGTAGCATGCTGCCCAGTGCTCAGTAGCAAGGCCTCTTAAAAGAGCTGTGCCTATATGCTGTAGGACCTGAGCCTACTCAGGAACTGTTTTTTTGTTTTTGTTTTTTTTGTTTGTTTGTTTGTTTTGTAGATTTTTCAGGCCCGATGTCTAGATCTAGTAATAGGAAAATACTTTCACTTCTTTATCTCCTATCAGTGACATATAAGGTTAGATCATTAGCTTATAAATTAATGGCAAAGGGAGATAAAGGCTTGAGGAAGGCTAAAATATATGAAACAATGGATATAGATTAATTTTATAGGTGACAATTGAGGGACCACTTGAGGATAGTAAGGAATATAATGCCATCTGTAGAATGCCCACTAATCTCCAGCTCGACCTTATTAATAAATGCTAGGAAAATAAACATCATTTAATATTTGAAAACATTACTGCTAGTGGTCTACAAAGGTAAGTGCTTTTGATCCCCACTTTTATTTTCCTGTGGGGCTGGAAACGGAACAGTGGTCTTGTGTATACCATTGAGCTAGACTCAATGCCCAGAACCACAGAAACATTGTGCAGTTAAGCAGACCTGTAATCTGAGCTTGTGAGAAGTAGATGCAAGAGGAACAGAAGTTCAAGATCTACCTTGGCTACAGTGAGTTCAAGGTCAACCTAGGATACATGAAACCCCATCTCAACAAACACTAGTTAAAAAATGTCCTCAGCATGATGGCTCATGGTTGTAATAATCTCCATATGTGGGAGGCTCCAACAAGATCATTGCCATGATTTTGAGGACAGCCTGGGCTGTAACGTGAGGAAGGCCCATTTGAGTTACTGGGTGTCACCTTATCTATAAGTGCAAAAGAAACAAAACAACAGAAAATGTAAAATAAAAAAATCTAGGCATGGTGGCAATCAACTGCTTCAGAGGCAGAGGCGGGAGGACTACCACGAGTTTGAATTCAGTCTGTTGTACCTATTGAGGGCTGTGTCCCCCAAGACTACGTAGTAAGACTTCCTCTGAAAAGAAAGTATTCAGTGTGCCCAAGTTCATGAGGTTGTCCAGAGTCATACAACGAGCTTACATGGCAAAGCAGAGTTTGATCCTATGTTAAGACACCCCAAAAGCCATATCACCACATTCAAGATAGGCTAAGGTAGTGACTAGAGACTGCAGAGTGGCTACAGAGCTTTCTGGCAACTGAAGACTAGCTTTCACAAATCATTCACTCCCAGACTTCTGGGCCAGACCCTTCCAAAACCAGCTTTCAGCTGCAATCCCTGCTGCTGCCCCACAGAGCTCACACACATGACTTGGGATTAAGATCTGCCAATAATGACCAACTGCTTTTTTTTCTTTTTTTATTAGAAAGAAAATTATTTTACATGCCAACCCCAGGTCCCTCTCTCCCCCCCTTCTCCCCTGCCCCTCCAACCATCTGTGTTTTAACATTAGGAAAAAGGAACAGGGACACAAGGGCTAGAGTAGCTAACGTCAGAGGACAAACTCACAACTCAGCTTAACAGTTTCTATTGGCTTTATTTTAATTACAGAATTGGGTAATACTTCATTAAAGAGAAAATGTGCTCCAAGGAAGTGAGCAGAAGTTGGCTTTAAGACCAAAAAAACAGATGAAGAAAGCAGAAAATAATAAAACACAAAACCAAAGCTTGGCCAGGATGTCTGTTAATAGCCCACACTGGCCTAGGACTCAATGAGTAAACCAGGATGTCCTCAAACTCACAATCCTCTGTAACACAAAAAATTAGAAACCCAGAGACAGATATTGGGGTTCAACCTGAAGATCAGGGAAGCAAACCAGCCAAGCTACCAGAGAACACTTACCTCTAACAGGCTGGGGCATTCCTATTCTGAACATGGCTGGAGAATTGATGCCTGATACTGAGACCTTGCTTCGCCTGTCTTACATACTTCCCTAATGCTGGGATTAGAGGTGTGTGATCCCAAGCGCCGAGATGTTTCTCTTTAGGATTGGATCAATCTTGTGTAGATCTGAGTGGCCTTGGACTCCCAGAGATCAGTCTACCTCTTAATCCTGAGTCCTAGGATTAAAGGTGTGTACCACCACCTCCTAGTTTCTAACTATGGCTTGTGAGTGACTTTGCTTTCTGAATCCTCAGGTAAGCTTGAATAAACCATAAATAATATATCACTGCAATCCTCCTGTCTGCTGGGATTACAGGCATGTGCCAGCATACCCGATTTGGTCACTTCAAAGTTCCTTTTTTTTTTTTTTTTTAAAGGCTAGGACAGGGATAGTGGACAATAGAGAAATAACCTATGGGTTAGTTCAGGTTTGCTGTTTCTGTGTAAGGATTAAGTCAGAAAGCATGTCATCATGTCAATTGGGCAATTGAAGAAATTTTGATGTTATCTTTCTAATCCTAGTTTCTTTTAGGTAAGATAAACAGCTTAGTCTTTCCCTTGGTGGCTTAGAAATTCAGCCAGAGTCTGATTTTTGACCTGAGGTGTCAGGGCCCAGTGTAGGACTACTTAGTTCAAAACAATGGTCCACTGTCATTTTTACTTAGCAATATTATTTGAATTTATTTTCAACAGGTGTTTCTCATTTAAATATCTTTTGGGACTCCATGAATCTGAGATTTAAAAAGGACCCAGGAAGAACAGCACAGACTCAGTTCCATGATGACTGGGATGTCTGAAATGACTACAAATGGTGGGTCTGGCTCAGTGGGGATCACTGATGTGGGAGGTCCTTCTGTATGCTGCAAATATATGTTGCTTTTATTGGTTGATGAATAAAGCTGATTTGGCCAATGGACAGGCAGGATTTAGCCAGGCGGGAAAACTGAACAGGGATAGAGAAAGGTAGTAGGCAGAGTGAGGGAGACAACCTTGATGGGGGACGTCCTTCTGTGTATATGTTTGTCTTATTAGTTGATGAATAAAGCACTGTTGGCCAATAGGAAAGCAAGATAGGTAGGACTAGGAATTGAGGAGGATTCTGGGAAGTGTAGTAGAGAATATTGCCATGTGAGCCCGGGAAGACAGGACACTTGCCACCAGCATCCTCAATAAGATAAGTTTATAAAATATATAGTTATGATTGATAATTAAGACTGAGCTAGCAGATAAGAAATCCTAATCATTCATTGTAGTTCATTGACACTGAGTACTATGAATTTAATTTGCTAAATAAAATTATTGCAGATATACACTAGGTACAATCTTCTATAAATTATCATTTTTAGTTTTTTCTATTTAAATAAAATTTTGTTTATTCTTTTTAAAAAAAAAAGAAATCCTAGTCATTGGCCAGCAGCATTGTACCTGATATTAATCTGTGTGTTATTTTGGGCAACCATGTGGCGATGGGGCTCAGGAGGCTGGTGGAAAGATTTATCCTTACACGCCCTGTAGCTGCCAAGAAAGCAAGAAGCTTGGGGATCACCTATAAGCCAAGACCATGTGGAGCTACACAGATGAATAGAACTGAGTTAATAATTAATAGAGATCTAGCCAATAAAAATGCTGAGCCATAGGCCAAATGGTTTATAATTAATATAAGCCTCTGTGTGTTCATTTGGGACTAAAAGACTGTGGGACTCTCAGGACAGAAACTTCAATCAACAAATGGTGTCACAACACTAAGATTAAGAGTCTCATGCCCTACCGACTGCTTCTGCCCTGCCATCTCACTTTCTGTCTGTCTGTACAGACCTTCAGACTGGTTGGCTAGTGGCAAGCTCTATTCTCTGACCTTCAGACAGGCTTTATTTGTATTAGCGAGATATCACCACAGATCACAAAACTGTTATAGTCCTAATGTCCTACTTGCCAGTATGATGGGACCTATAGGAGTCAATTAGGATGGAAACCTTCACTAATAAGATCAATACCATCATAAGAGAGCCAAGAGAGATTCTCATCTTAAAGCTTTCCTGAAGATCAGAATGCAAAGCTAGCCACATTAGTTAGCCATAGAGGCTAGATGCTGATACCTGTTCTGGTCTTTGTTGGACCAGTGCTTTGTTCCTTGGTTTCTGTGGTGATGTTTTGCATCTAGAATTTCAATCTTCCCAAACCCAGATGCCTAGATGGCAACATAAAAACATAACAATAGCCTAGGCAATATGTCTCAACTAGATCCTGGTTAGGCACATTAGGCACTGAGAATTCCAACATAGCTGAAGCACCAAAGATCTTAGAATAACATTTATGAATATGATAGAGATCATTAAAAAAGATCATATCATTAAAAATGAATAAATCCCTTAAAGAAACCTATGAAAACACAAAAACAGTGGAAGGAAATGAATAAAATAGTTCAAGTCACTGTTCTATTGCTGTGCAGAGACACCAGGATCAAGGCAACTCTTAGAAAACATTTAACTGGGGGCCAGACTATAGTTTCAGAGGTTTAGTCCATTATTATCATGATGGGGTGTAGCATGAATTCTGATTGGTCTTAATAATAAAAACCCAGTGTCAGATATTAAAGGGTGAAAGCTGAAAGATCAGAAAAGTAAAGCAATCATTCACTACAGTTCTTACATCTACTGAATCCTCAGACTGAAAGGAGACTAGCTCCTGTCTCTGCCCACCTTATATTCCTCTCTCTGCCCAGCCATACCACTTCCTGTTTCCTCCTCCTAAGTACTGGAATCAAAGGCTTGAGAACCCAAGTGCTGGGGTTAAAGGTGTGTGCCACTACTGCCTGGCCTCTGTGGTTAACTAGTGGCTAGTTCCACACTCTGATCTCCAGGCAAGATTTATTTGTTAGAGTACAAACAAGATATCACCGCAGTAAGTAGCATAGTGGCAAGCATGATGCTGGAGAAGTAGCTGAGAGTTCTACACTCTGATCCACAGGCAGCAGGAAGAGAGTTTGGGCCTGGCATGGGCTTTTGAAACCTCAAAGCCCACCACCAGTGACACACTTCTAATAATAATTCCATACCTCATAAACCTTCCAATCCTATCAAAGAGTTCTACTGGCAGGTGACTAAGCATTCAAATATAGTAGCCTAAGGGGGCATTCAATTCAACCACCACAACTCAAAAGTGGAAATAGACTCAATAAGGAAAACTTAAAAGGACGGAAACCTGGAAATGAGAAATTTAGGAACTCAAACAGGAACTTCTTAGGCAAGCCACACCAACAGAGTACAAGGGAATGAAGAGAGACTCTTGGGCATCGAAGGAATGATAGAAAAAATGCATACCTTGGTAATTTTTAAAAAGCATATTTTTTTTCAAAAAGCATAACATCAGGCACACTGATCAATGGAATAGAATTTAAGACCCAGACCTAAATCCACACACATATGGACATTGGGTTTTTTAATAAAGAACCCAGAAATACATACTGGAAATAAGACAGCATTCTCAAAAAAATTTGCTGGTCAGACTGGATGACTGTATGTAGAAGAATTCAAATAGATCCATATTTATCACCCTACACAAAACTCAACTCCAAATGGATCAAAGACCTCAACATAAAAGCAGATACACTGAAACTGATAGAAGAGAAGGTGGGAACAGCCTTGAAATCATTGGCACTGGAGAAGACTGTTTAACAGGAGAGTGTTAATGCAGACACTAAGGTCAACAATTAAGAAAGATGATGCCATAAAACTGAAAAGCTTTTGCTTGGCAAAGCACACTGTCATTTGGACAAAGCAGCAGCCTACAGTACAGGAAAAGATGTTTACCAGCTGCATCCAATAGAGGTGCTGTAGACCAGGCTGGCATCAAACTCAAGAGAGCTGCCTGCCTCTGCCTCCCAAGTGCTGGGATTAAAAGCATGGACCACCATAAACTTTTATTTTGTTATTATCCCTTAGATGCCTGTTTGTTTTCTAATGAGAGAAAGAAAGGGAGTGGATCTGGATGGGGAAGGGTTAGGGGAGGAACTGGAAGGAGCAGAGGTAAAGGAACCTGCCATCAGGATACATTATGTGAGAATAAAAGCTATTTTCAATAAAAGAAAAAATTATATTAAAACATGTATTGTGAAGCTGGGCCAACTGGCCAAAGCTCATTGATCTCCAGCTGCACGTCGTTGAGGGAACACTCAGTGTACTTGACCTGACCTGCACGATTACTCCATATCTGCCAGGGCTGCTGGATGCCCTTCAAACTTCCATCTTCTTGGCCCAAGAAACACATTGTGAAGTTGCCACTGGATATAAGAAGATCCAGAAAATGTCTTTATCTTGCAATGTGTCTTTAAATTTTTGTGGGTGTTTATCTTGAGCCAACTTTAAAAGAGAGGAGTGTAGGGGAGATAATATATGTATTCTACAGGGAAGGAATGTATGTGGGGTGGGTAGTGATTATAGAAATGGCATTTAGTTCAAATCTTTGTCTTGAGATTAACTGACTAGCTGTGGGATGATATGAGGCATGTTGCCTAAAACTTTCTGTTTTAGTTTTTTTCAACTTTAAAATTGTGATAACACCTATCGTACAGAATCGTTCAAAAACTGAGATGATATGTGAAAAGCAATTTGAACAATGCCTGGAAAATTGTGCCAAATTAGCAGTAGTTACAATTATTGATTTGGAGAAAAGTACTTATTGGAACCTACTGGTGACAGATGTTGGACTGCTAGAAATAATAACTTGAAGATAACATGATTCCTACTGTGGTAAGAATGACAGGCATGAAATATATGTGGGAAGAAGTAGAAGGAGGAGAAATTCCCATTCATCTAGGAGTGTAAAGCTTGGAGCATTTCCCTTCTTATGGGGAGGGCAACAGGTACTTTCAAGAGGAGGCAATATTTAATACCAAGTGTTAAAAGAGTGAGTAGATATTTGCCACATATGTGGGAAAAAGAAGGAAGAAGGAAAATTATTCTGGATGTACACAAATGCACGCATGTGAACACACACACACACACACACACACACACACACACACACACACACACACACACTATGCTTTTCAAGGAGCATAGAAAGTACATGTGAGGTAAGGTTGGGGAGGATGTTGATGTACCTGAATATAATCCACGGTGTGTCTATGTTATGAGGAGTATAAATCTCAAACAAGCACTGCAAAAATGTTAAAGTGAACCAAGTTTGTTCCTGTGGTAGATGGTGATAGGAAAGAGAGAGAGAGAGAGAGAGAGAGAGAGAGAGAGAGAGAGAGAGAGAGAGAGGGAGAGAGAGAGAGAGACAGAGACAGAGACAGAGACAGAGAGACAGAGAAAGACAGAAAGACAGAGACAGAGACAGACAGAGAGACAGAGAGAGAAAGACAGAAAGACACAGAGAAAGAGACACAGAGAGAGACACACAGAGAGACAGAGAGACACACAGAAATAAAACAGACACAGAGAGACTACCTGGTGGTGGCTTTTTGAGCCCTCAAATCCACTCCCAGTGACACACCTCCTCCAACAAGGCCATATCTACTCTATCAAGGCCACACGTCCTAATCCTTCTGAAATAGTTCCACTAACTGGGTATCAAACATTGATACCTATGGGGCCATTATCATTCAAACCATCAGAATATTTGAACTACCATATGACAACTCTGTCCTGGTTTAATTGGCCAGAATTAAATTACCTGGCCCTTCACCCTCGGCTAATTCTAACACACATGAGTAATGTTTAATTTAGTATCTATAAGGAAAAAAGAAATGAATTTGGAAAACATATGGCCATTCTCTGCCAATTTCTCCTTTCAGCCAATAATACTAAATTTTCTTCTTCCCATACATAGAATGCCATTTCCCACCATGATTCTCAGTAAATTACTCAGACACCATATTCAATAAGCCCCCCAGTAGTGCTGTCTAACATCTAACCAGCTCATCTAACACAGGTAGGATTCTTTTGGGTTGAGTAACTTAAAAAGCAGGAGCTCTACTTCTACTCCCTTTGCCTTCTACATCTACAAATACACAGTAGTATGGGGGGGGGAAGGGAGACTTCATTATCCAACTTGGAAGACACAAACCGTCACTGACCTAAAGAAGGTAAAGGAGAAAGCATACAGAAAATAATTATTTTAAAAAATGACAGTGGGGAGTAGCTGGTGCGATTGTTCCATGGTTAAAAGCAATTGTTACCAAGCCAGACAATCTTGACATTGATCTCTGGGACTCACAAATTCTAATGGGAGAACGGACTTTTCTGAGTTCTGACCTCTATGCACATACCTTAGTGTGAGCTCTCCCACCCCCAAATAAATAAATAAATGTAAAAAATTTATTAGTGCATATTCACTAATATGAAACAATGTAGTGAGTTTCAGGATGACATTTCTGTTCATCTATATGCACTTTGAGCATATTCTTTTCAATTAACCTTTCTTTCTCCTTTCTCTCTCCCACTGTTTTCCCTCCTCTTTCAAAATACCTTTACTTCCTATTAATTTTTGAGTGTGTGTATTCATGCGTGTTCTACATATGAGAGAAAACATGATAATCGGATGGGGGAGTCTGGCTTATTTCACTTCATATGCTGATTTCCAGTTATTTCCATTTTCCTGCCAATGTCACAATTTCATCTTATGGTAGCATAAAACTCCATTGCATGTCTACAGCAGCTGAGAAAATTGTTTCAATCATCTGTCCATACTAAAATTTGGTTTTGTTCCTTGGGAATTCCCTTTGTTGTGTATTATCTTACATGGTGATTTTAAAGTTGGTGAATGGGAGTAGGCTTTCTTTGAGGTATATAGATTTTGGAGTCACTTCTCCTCTTGTTTTATTCCTTTACTAGTCTTTATCCCAGACTTGTATTTTCTTTGGAAACACAACTTTCTTCAGAAACATAAGACTTTACATTGCTTTCATAAACATTTCCTATGGCCTTATATACTTTCTTGATATATATCAGTCTTTTTGTCCTTTATTTTGTTTTGATTCATACCTTCTTTGATGATGCAGTTTCATGGCAGGCACTGTGGTGCAGTCAGGACTGATGGGAAGGTACACTTCTAATGTGCTCTTTACCATAAAATAGTAAATTAGCAGGCTTTTGTTGCTGCCAGTTTTCTCAATATAATTTCCTACAATTTGAGATCTGTAAGTAGTTTAATTTAAGATTCTTGACATCATTTTTCCTTTTTGAAATAGCTAGTACTTGCTATCCAACAGTAGTCAATATATATGAACAGTTTGGCTCCTTGTAGTTGCTTCTTTTGGACCTGACAGATTAGTGAGCATATGGCTTGCCTTCTAAGTTATTATTACAAGGATTTTTGCCAAGTGCTTTGCTATTGCAAATCATAGATTGCCAACTTTTCTGACTCTAGCATCAGTTTTCTTTCTTCCCATAATTGACAATCAGTGTCACCTATTTTACATTTTTGTTTTAGTAACACTCTACTAAAGGTCCCATTCATGCTTTTACTCATGATGTAAGTGTTGGTTGTATGAAAATGACTTTCAGATCTCAGTGGCTTAAGACAGTAAACACACTACCCAAGACTCATTATGCAGTCCATTTGTAGTTTGGGCTGGCCTTTAAAACTCAGGGAAATCTTTCTGCCTCATTCTCTGGAGTACTGGGATTACAGGTCTTTGTTGCCACCAGGCTGCAATTTATTTTTTAAATGAAGGAACCACTTATTCTACAATATTAAACATGAGAAATTCCACATGAATATTGTCCAGCTCTGACTATAAGACAGCTAACTGTAACAAAAAGACATTTGGACATCCACTTACATATGCATGTGTAGGAATGAAAAACACAAATAAGTCAAAATATTAACAGTGAGAATCTGGAAGTCTTTGGACTTCCAGATCTTCAGGATTTTTCTTTATATTCATAATTTTTCTTCATACTAAAAATGTTTAATGTATCTACTTATAAAACATTAAACTGAGTAAACAAAACTGTTGATCCAAAAGTCTTCGATTATGAAAACCTGAATTCTTTATTTTGCCTATTTAGAGGACTCACTTTACCTGTACTAGCTCAGCTTCTTACAAGCTTCATGTGCTTTTAACAATTGAGGTCAATATAAAAATACTACTGTAAAAATGAAACTAAGTTTTTTTTGTAGCTTAACTCCTTATTTATGATTGTATATTTAAGTGATTGAATTCATATTGATGTTGTAAAAAGACAACTCAATCTAGAACAAAAGTGAAGCTTTTGGTTTTTTGATCTAGGATTAAGGGGGATGGCAAGATTGTTCAATGGGTAACAGCACTTGCCTACAACCCTGACAACCTAAATTTCATCCCTGGAAGCCACAGTGGATGAAGAGAATTGATTCTTGTGGTGTTATATTGTTTATGATTTATTAAAGCCGCTGGAGATCAAAATAGCAAAGCAGCCATACTAGTTAGCCACATTAGCCAGGCACACAGCTTTAATCCCAGGACTCAGGAGACAAGGGAAGATGGATCTCTCTGAGTTCAAAGCCACCCAGAGCTACACGAGATTGAATCAGTCTAAAAGAGCAACAGAGCCTTTAATCCCAGCACTAGAGGGGTATAAAAGATAGGAGCAGGGTCTTCAGTAGTCAGTCTCAAGATTATTCTCCAGGAACGCTGAGGAGAGGATAGCAGTCTGAGTGATTCTTAGGAGCAGTGAAGTAAGGAACAGTCTGAGGATCGCCCCTTTGGTCTGAGGTAGAATAAGAGGTAGTGGCCAGCTGCTTTGCTTCTGTATCTTCAGCTTGAAACTTGAACCCAATATCAGTCTCTGGGTCTTTTTTTTTTCATGCTACAGATTCCCTAACACATAGACACACAAATAATATTCTTGATTTCACCTTATTGCATGAGTGTTTGGCATGCATATGTCTGTGTATGCACCACATGCACTCTGGTGCCTGCAGAGGTCAGAAGAAGGTCCCAGGTCTCCTGGAACTGGAGTTAGAGATGTCTGTGAGCTGGGAACTGAACCCTGCAAGAGCAGGAAGTTCTCTTAACCACTGAGACATCACTCCAGCCCCTAATAAAAATTTAAAAATAGGGTTAAAAGTGTTCTATGTGGATATATGAAATTATGTCTTGAATGGATGTAATTTGAAAAAATCATGAAAAATAAATCTACATGAAAATAACTCCATTTTACATCTTTCTTACACAATATATTGATTTCAATATGAGAAGGCATCCAGATTTGTTCCAGTTAGGTGTTCCTTAAAAAGCTGTCATTCTATTTCTGGCAAACACAGCTTCCCACAAGCTTAAGTCATGTGGACATTTCAAGATAAAAATAATTAAGATTCTGTTATTGGGATACAAGGCATTTGCCTAGTATATAATGATGGGATGTCTTGCTGGAAGGAAGACCGTTGGGCTCACCCACTTGTGATCTCAATCAGAGTGGCTACAGGGCAGCTAGTTATAGTCTGCAACTGCTGCTCTTACCAGTCTAGGAGTCCTGAAACAACTGGAGCTTGATCTTTACAGGAATTTCTATTTAGGTTTAAGTGGCAAGTGCTTTTACATGCTGAACCATCTTGCCGGCCCTCTTCTTTAAGTTTGAAAGATTTTCTCTAATATGAGATTTCCAAAAAATGGGAGAAGCTAGTCTTAGTACCTAGGCAAGCCTCTAAGGTTAAGAGACAATATTTTAATATAATAATAATAATAATAATAATAATAATAATAATAATAATGCTAGTTACTAGTACTTTACATGAATTATAGCTATCTTATCTAGAGAGATGGCTAAGTGGCTAAGAGCACTTGTTGATCTTACAGATGGCCAGTGTTCAATTCCAGTATCCACATGGTGGCTCATTCTATAACTCCACTTTTGGGAGAGCTGGCATGCTTTTCTGACTGCTGTGTGTACCAGGTGCACATGCAGTACATAGACATTTATACAGGACAAAACACTCATACATGTAAAATAATAACATTTTTAAAAGAATTTATTTATTTCTGGGGCTCAGTGGTAGTTAGTGTTTTACCAGCATAGGCAAGCATAGGCAAGATCCTGGGTTCAAACTACACACACACACACACACACACACACACACACACACACACACACACAAAGGAGAGTGAGGGGAAGGAATGGGGGCTAGTAGGGCCATGAAGTTCAGATATACCTGAACTATAAATAACTTCAGTGATTTCTAAGTAAATCTTCAGAGTTCTAAGATTCCATGAAGGGTTTCAGTAGCTATAGTAGTAGACAAGGAAGACATTAATCAGTAGTTCATGATTAAGGAAGGCTGTCCCTTTTGCTGCAGCCCAATCATGTTGCTCTTATTTGTTTACTGTAGTAATTCTCTCTATACACTTTGTTTTAAGAGTAGTATTTGTTCTAAAAGGGTTTGAAAACTTCTGCAGAACCACAGTACTCAGGAAGAAGAGGAAGGCAGATCTCTGTGAGTTTGAGGCTAGCCTTGTCTACATAGTAAGTTCCAGTACAACCAAAACTACTTAGTGAGAACATATCTGAAACAAAAACCAAACAAAAAATAGCAATATAAATACACATAATTCCTCTTATGATCCAAACCCTAACACATGAAGGAGATATCTACACACACACACACACACACACACACACACACACACACACACCATGCTGATTTATAAGACAAATGGGTCTAAAGGGATCAGAACTATGGAAAACAGAAAATTAAATTGGAATAACATTGAAGGGAAGAAAGAAGGAATCACTGCCCTAAATTCATGAAGGTGGCAGCTTCAGTCTTACTCCAAGTTTGGGGAAAATGAATCTTGGGAGTGTGAGGCAATCCCGGATCAAATAGTCAAGATGATTTTGTAACATCAGCAGCAGTGACAATCAAGCAGTTCTTTTTGTCCTTTTATTGCTCTGTGTAGCAAACAGGAAAAGCAATTCCAGAACAGTACCACTTGGGCACCAGAAGCAGTGTAGTACCCTAGGAGTCTTGTATCCCTCAAAGAAGCAAGAGATGCCATGCCCAAACTCCGTTCGCCTAGAAGGGAACCCTCCTCTCCCTGTGTCCACCAGAAGGATATAGAACACAACAAACACTTACACACAGACAGGAGGCTTAGCGGCTAAGTGACAATGCAAACATCAGGACACAGCCATAAACAACCAAATACTTCATGAAAATTTTAAAAAAGTTCTAGAAGAACAGTTTGGTGAAAATAATGAATAAATATTCAAAGAAATAACAGAACAAAATTTCTTACAGAAAATGAAAGACAGGAACATCAGTAGAAGGGCCTGTGACTGCTATTTAAAATGAGTAGGAAAACAAAATTTAAAACTCCAGATTACATCTGGGCACTTGGTAAAACTTCAGAAAGTGAAGGATAACAGGAAAAATTGCATTTTAAAACAAAAGAAAACAAAATCAGATTACTTAATAAAAATATGAAGGCATTGAGAACAGCACAATATTTTCAAAATAAAAGCATTAATGAAGGCAATTTCAGATGAGCCAATATTTGTTAACTCCCACCGATACCATATAAGGGAAATGGGCTCATAGAGTCTTCACAGCTTTAGGACTGTAATAGAAAAATGTTGCTTTAATGAGATCTGTATCCAGGTTCAATGAAGTGGTGATAGAATTCACAGCAGTAAGAAAGCAACCATCTTCTTAACCTTCTTGGAATTCTGAGAATGGATGCACTAAAATTACCCTAGTGTTGGTAAGGGAGGGACCCGGAATAGATCATGTCTTTCAGCACACTGATAAGTTTTCTGTGTCCGCCATTTGCAACTGAGTCTTATGTCATCCTGTCTGATCTTGAGGATGACCTTAAACTCCTGATTCTTCTGCCTTTATCCCCCACCCAAGTACTGGGGTAATGTCTCCATATACAGCTTCCTTTTTTACACTTATTTTGTTGTGTTTATTCATTTATTTATTTATTTGAGGAGAGATGGGAGAGGCTGTGAGGCATGGTGGTGGACTTGGGGAAGTCAGAGAATAACTCATGGGAGTTGTCGCTCTTCCTTTACCAAAGTGTGTTCTGGGGTATCAAACTGGGTTCTACGGCTCAAGCCCAGGTCATCAAGCTTGGTGTCAATTGCCTTTATCTGTTGTGCCATCTCCTGACCCCCAGATTATTTTTTGAGACGGGGTCTCAGTACATGGGCCAGACTGGCCTTCAGCATGCTGATCCTGCTTCTCAGGCTCTTAACTGCTGGTTACAGGTATGTGCTGCTATGCTTGTCATGAATGAGTATCTTAAATGACAAAGAAAGGCAGTGATTAGACAGATAAAGCTACAGGAAGAATGGAATGAGATGGCCCTGGCTAAGATAAATACTGCATGGCTATATAAAATCTGCTACTAAAGCTTTAGAGACTAGGTACTCTATGGAAGTGAGAAACATTTGAAGTTTAGAAACTGGAATTATTTACCTTTTGCCTCGGGGCTTTTTACTTTTCTTTCCCTCTGTATATCTTCCTTTCACTGCTTCTCATGTTTGACTGGCTGGCAGCAGTTGGCAGGCTTCTTGCCCTGGGTGTTTCCCTTGTTCTCTCCCGCTTCTCTCATTCCTCTTTCTTTTTGGGGGGAGAGGTGTTTTGAGACAGAGTTTCTTTGTGGCTTTGGAGGCTATCCTGGAACTAGCTCTTGTAGACCAGGTTGGTCTCGAACTTCCAGAGATCTGCCTGCCTCTGCCTCCCGAGTGCTGAGATTAAAGGTGTGCGCCACCGCCTGGCTCATTCTTCTTTCTTGAGCCTAGAGTTCTCCTTCTATTTAGTTTCTCTTTCTGCTATCCCCACCTATCCTTTCTCTGCCTAGCTACTGGCCATTCAGCTCTTTATTAGACCAATCAGGTGTCTTGGGCAGGCAAGGTAAACCAGTAACACATCTTTACATAATTAAACACAATCCTTACGTCTTTAAACAAATGCAGTGTAAACAAATGTAACACACCTCTACACAGTTAAAGAAATATTCTGCTGCATAAACAAATGCAACACATGTTTACATAGTTAAAATAATATTCCACAACAGGCTGTATCATAGATGTCATGTTGGACAGAAGGTAAATCCTGAAAACATTACTTTTCATGAGAAGCTCTGGAGGAGGGCACTCAGAACAGTTGTCTAGAAACAGTAGCAGTCCAGCCTGTGTGCAGTGTGTTGGTGCTGCTGCCACAAAATGCTTATTGAACCAGTAAGAAAACATTTCTCTTGTTACTGATACTTTATTTGCATAGTAATGCACTAGTGAACTGTCCACATCTTTTAAATAATTTGGATGTGGACTTCACCCAGTCATTGCTAGTTTTATCTTGTGTATGCCAGCAACATTAGCACATCCAAGAACAATCAGCTTTTGCTTGGCATTCCTGAATTTGTTGGTGCCTTTTCATTGGCCATGGTTAAGGCTTTTCTAGGAACATAGCACCAATAGAGGACTGTTTCATCAGCACTAAATTTGTTCAGAGCTGAGGTTTTCTTCAGACATTATCTTACCAAGTTCATCAATGTAATTTTCAGCAGATTAGTTATCAGTATACACTTCCTACCACATTTTAAGATACTGGATTCCGTGATGCTTTTTAGATTTTTGCAGCCAGCCTTCTGAGTATTCACACTCACTTTCAATATTTAGTTCATCATGGTATATTCTAGCTTGTTTCATGACCAACAAGCCCATCAGTGGTGTATCTTTTTTTTCTTTGTTGAATCCAATCAACATATGATCCAGATCTTCTTTTTTGGCTCTATGCAATGTTTTACATTAGTTCTTGGTTATCACTGTCACTGTAACATTTTTAACAATTTGTCTTTCTGTTTCTTTAAGTCATATATGGTGGTGGTTCCCATACCATACTCTTCAGTAAGATGTCTCACAGTCACACTAGCATCAAGCTTCTGCAATAAGCTTTTTTCCACTTTCTGAGCTATTGATAAAGATAAATGCTTCCTCTTCTTCTCACCATTATCAAGAGATACATCTTAAACTCTTATGGAAATGTTCCAATGCAATTAGTCCTCATGTTGCAAAATTTCAGCAAATGGAGAGGAACATGTGATGGATGGGTGGATATAAGAGCTGAGAAATCAAAGGCTTTCTGTTTGCCCACTGCAAGTTTTGTTGCCCAATAGTCCTGCTGCCAAGTAGACAAAATACTTTTGGGATTCAGAGTCTCTTCTGATTTTGTCTTATTTTTTACTTGCATAACAGATAGTGGTCCTGTATTAAAGATACCATTTCAATGACAAAAAGACTGAAGATTAATTAGAAACTTAGTCAAGATTATGAAGCTCTTTCATGTCTGTTCTGCTTATTATGTTAAGTATCCTAAAATTTGGTCATTTGACTGGACATTATTTTTTAATTGCCTAGATGATTTGAGCCTGGATATTATTTAGCAAAGAAATCTGACATTCTTGGCTGTGTGATTGGTGATAACTAAGCCTCATGAGGTTGGAAATTCTTTCTCTTTCTTTCTTCCTCTTTTTCCTGGTTTTGCAAAACAGGCTTTCTCTGTATTGTTTTGGAGTCTTTCCTGGAACTTTCTCTGTAGACCAGGCTGCCCTTGAACTCACAGAGATCCAGTTGCCTCTGCCTCCCAAGTGCTGGGATTAAAGATGTACGCCACTAATGCCCGGCTTTCTTTTTCTTTCTAGAGAGGGTTTTACTATGTTGGCCTTCCTGGCTTGGAACTTGCTATGTAGGACAGGTTGGCATTGGGCTCACAGATATCTGCCTACTTGTGCCTCCTGAGTTTTGGGATTAAAGATGGAAACAATTATGCCAGGTAAGGGTGAGGTTGGAGAGCTTAAAAATTTTAATAGATTTTCCTTTTTACCCCCTGCTCCCACCCTAAGACAGGGTTTCTTCTCTTTATAACCCTAGCTGTCTTGGAACTTGCTCTGTAGTCAGGGCATCAAACTCAGAAATTTGCCTGCCTTTGCCTCCCAAGTGCTAGGATTATAGGCATTAGCCACCACTGCCCCACTTTAGATTTTCCTTTTTGTACTAACTCATCTGTTTGGTACTTATCTAATGGTTACTTACTGCTTTACCATGAGAAATAAGGCAAAATAAAAGAAAAGGAGCTCATTTCAGACATGTTTCTAGCATCTCCATTACTTTCACAAACTCATTTCTTGAGGGAGATCTGTTTGTGTTGATTGCTCCGAGACCACCAATAGAGTCCAACATTGGTCCAATGAATGGCGTCCATAATCAGCTGTCTAGGGTGGACCATAGAGTTTCCTGACAAACTCAGAAGGAGATAAAAGGACACAGAGAAGAGGAAGAGGAGGGGCTGAAGGGTTTCTCAGTCCTTTTCATGTTAGGTATATTTTCAAGGACGAAAAGAGACATTTTTCAATAGATAGATGGTCTTCAAACACTTCAGAGAACTACCGAATATGGCATTTTAATGTTTTAATATCATAGGGCTTTCCATGGCAGCAAGACATGTCTGCTCCTGTCAGCACCACCAATTTACTCCAAAAGGGGATGATGGGCATGGGAAAACCTTCACATGGAGTTTGCTGTCATTTGTGCCACTGGGCAAAGAAACTGCCCTTGCCCTTTGAATATGCTGTTCAAATTGGACAAGTGGAACACAAAAGAAGGCAACTGCTGAACTTTGTCAAGACAAGGTGGGATGGTCTTTCAAAATTCCTGCTTCCAGAAAAACCTGTCAGATATTCTAGGCCTGTATGCTGAAGATGGATGCCCCAATGTTGCAGAGGAATCTTTGGTGACTGTCCCAGAAACTAGTTACTTCTGTCATTTCTCACAGTTTTTCAAGTTGTTTGCTCTGTGCTTCCTGCTTACTCAGATAACATACCATTCTAGGGTCTTTGTCGGGGTTGGAGACTAGATAATTATAGTTATGGTTTTCTGTAGTCGTGGTAGAAATTGGATACAAAACTTTGGACTCATCGAGACAGGATATATCTATCTATGGTGTATTTTCTCTGAATTTGCCAAGTACAAATGGACTGGACATGGTGACTGTAATTCTTGTTTGATAATTATTCTTATCATATGTAGTATCATTTGTTAAAGTTAATATCTTTTCTTTCTATTTAGGAAATATGTGATAATTGTTCTTTTTGTATATAGCTTTACTATGTTAGAGTTAAAAACCCTTCCTTTTTATTTAGACAAAAAGGGGGAAATGTTGGGGGAGATCTGTTTGTGTCATTGCTCCAAGACCACCAATAGAGTCTGACCTCAATTCAGAGAGTAGCATCCACATTCAGCTGGCCATGGTGAATCACAGAGTTTCCTGGTGGCCTCACATGGAGATATAAAAACACAAGGAAGAAGGAAAGAAGGAGCTGAGGGGTTGCACAGTCCTTTTTGAAGTGGAGAGTGTCTCAGTCAATCTGTGGATCCCTCACGGTTTAGTTTTTTTTTTTTTTTTTAATAGAGAAGATACAGTTCTAGCTGGCTTGGTATTTACTACATAGTCTAGATTTGCCTCAAACTCCTGGCAATCCCCCTGCCCCTGCCTCCCAAGTGTTGGGATTACAGGTGTGCAGTATTATGATGGCTGTTCAATCAGTTTTTAACTGTGTCATAAATTGTACATCCTAAATGTGACTCAGAATTATTGTTTCCAAGTGTAAAACTGAAATAAATTTCAGACATTCAACAACCAGAAGCTTCTAGAATTCACAGAATTCATCTTTTACAGATTGGTCCTTATTTCATGCAATACTGATGCGTCCTCATTTCCATTTTCTTCATTTTTAGGATATTTATCAAATGCTAAGAGAGTATTTTAAAAAAGCCTGGAGATGGTTTATTTACTCTCAAGTCTTTTGCTACTTCTCATTAGGTGAAGGGTAGGTTTTCCGAGTTGGGAGGGTGAAAAAGAAAGTTAAGTCCATTTCTATGACTCTAGAAATATGGAAAATCCAGGAAATAAATATAGGAAATGTGTAAAATGCAACAAGACTGGTAAAAATCAAATATCTGTGGTGAAGTGTGAACACATGCAGACTATTTCAACATTGTCCTTTCCTACTAGGTTGCAATAGTCAAGTGTGGTCACATATTGAGTGCCTTCTTTGTACTCAGCTGGCACATAGACTATTGTAAGAAGCCTCAAGGTACTGATTTGTACTTCCTCAGTGCTACAAACTTCTTATTGACAGAGGAAAGACGTCACTTGTCTCTTGATAATAAAATCCCATTCATTTTCTCTTCACGTCAACACATTCCACCACAAGTAAACACTCTGTAACACTTCTTTCATTATAATCTTTTCTCCTGGTTTATAAGAGAAAGGCATACTATAGCTTTCCTCCCAGACAGGATACCATGGTGTACTTCTGGCTGGCTTGGAACTTTCTATGCAGACCAGGCTGGCCTTTTCTTGCTGGGTGATATCCCAAGGAGCCTTTATCTGCATGTTCATCACAGGAGCATTATAAACAATTAGTTTAGAGGTTCCTCTGTGAAATAAAACCCCTGGCATCTTCCTGTACCTTTCTGTTCAGGGTAAAGAGCTGCTTTAGAACTAAGGTATTGTTTACTCTGTGGAGGTTTCTGAACTAGAATGGGTGGTGGGAGTGACTACTAAGTTTTCATTTTATTTTCAATTACTGCAAATGAGATCAATATTTGAGATTCAGAAAGAGAATTACACAATAATGAAACCAATCCATTTAAAAATTATAAAAAGCTTTCGATGGGAATTCTATGATAGTTAGATGATCTCTTAAAGGAGCCCACACCATGCTCTCTGATAGTAGATGATCTCTTAAAGGAGCCCACACCATGCTCTCTCTGGTATGTGCTACTTCTTCCAGGCACCTTTTCCCTTCTTTTAATGCGTGTGCTTAAAATACATACTAAAAATATTCTTTTATAAAACCCAACTCTATTCAAAAATTAAATAAAACAAACAGAAACAAAGAAAGGTTCCATGATAGCAATGCAAAGATAGTCAAAAGTAAAAAGCAGGTGCCAGGAAATGGCTTGGTTAGTAAGAACACTAGCTTGCAAGCCTGAGGACTGCAGTTTGATTCTTGAAAGCCACAGAGATGTGGTGGTATGTATCTGTAATCACAACACTTCTCGAGTAAGACAGGAAGCAGAGACAGGAGAATCAGTCAGAAGCTGAGTATAGTGCAGCAGCAGAAACAGAGAGACACTGCCTCAAAAACCAAAACAGAACAAACTCCTAAAAGGTGTTTTCTGGAAAACTCTGATATTAACCCACACACCTACGAACACCTGATTTTTGAAAAACAATCCAAATATATACGCTGTAACAAAGAGAACATCTTCAACAAATGGTGCTGGCATAACTGGATGCAAACATGTAGAAAACTACAGATAAATCCAAGCCTTTCGCCCTGCACAAAACTTAAGTCAAAATGGATCAAAGACGTCAACATAAACCCACACTGAACCTATTAGAAGATAGTTCAGCCACACTGAACCTATTAGAAGATAAAGTGGGAAATACCATTGAATTAATCAGTACAGGAGACTGCTTCCTGAACATAACACCAGTAGCACAGACACTGAGATCAACAATTAATAAATGGGACCTCCTGAAACTGAGAAGCTTCTGTAAGGCAAAGGACACAGTCAGCAAGACAAAACGGCAGCCCACAGACTGGGAAAAGATATTCACCAACCCCACAACCCCAAAACAACTCTGAGATACCATCTTACTCCTGTCAAAATGGCTAAAATAAAAAACACCAATGACAGTTTATGCTGGAGAGGATGTGAAGAAAGAGGAACACTCCTCCACTGCTGGTGGGAGTGCAAACTTGTACAAACACCTTGGAAATAAGTATGGCGACTCCTCAAGAAAATGGGAATCAGTCTACCACAAGATCCAGCAATTCCACTCCTAGGCATATACCCAAAAGAAGCACATTCATATAACAAAGACATCTGTTCAACGATGTTCATAGCAGCACTATCTGTAATAGCCAGAAACTGGAAGCAGCCTAGATGCCCCTCAACGGAAGAATGGATGGAGAAAATGTGGTACATTTACACAATGGAGTACTACTCAGCAGGAAAAAACAATGGAATCCTGAAATTTGCAGGAAAATGTATGAAACTCGAAGAAACCATTCTCAGCGAGGTAACCCAATCACAAAAAGACAAACATGAGATGTACTCACTCATATGTGGATTTTAGTCATAGCGTAAGGGATTACCAGCCTACAATCCACACTGCCAGAGAAACTAGTAAACAAGGAGGACCCTAAAAGAGACAAACTTTGTCCCCTGGAGAAGGGGAAAGGGTCACCATCCCCTGAGAAAATTGAGAACATGGGAAGAGGGGGAAGGAAGCTACAAGAGTGAGAAGGGAAGAAAAGGAAGGATGCAGAGGTCATGAGGAAGCAGAAAGGTTGAGTCAGGTGTAGATTAGAAGAAAGGACATGTGATAGGTAGGGTTTTAGTGGGGGGGTGGTAGAGGAGGAAGGGAGGGAGAAGGGAATGGGATCGTCATGTAATTCAATCTTGTTTGTAATTCAAATATATAAAAAATAAAAAAAAAATAAAAAAAAGGTGTTCTCTGGCCTCCAAATGTGTACAATGACACATATATGTGCGATGTCTCTCTCCATCTCTGTCTCTGTCTCTGTCTCTGTCTCTTCTCCCTCACACACAGTTTTAAAAACAACAAACAGTTTTAAAAACACATTTTCCCAGACATTAAAGCAAAACAAACAAGTCCCAAACCTCCTCCTAGGCCTTCCCACTTGCTGGAAAGAAGAGCATCACCAAATAGCCCCCACAGCAGTGGCAGCAATGCTCATGCATGTAACTGCTTTGTAGGAATGTCAAACTTTTCAAGAAGCACTAGTGAATAGCTATGAGTAAAATTTCTGTAAGTTTTTCTCAGATATTGTGGCAGGTGATTATTTACCATGTGTGGTGTTCTGATTCTAACTCCTAGCTCAGGGGAGATGGTTATGGTCTTTGTTTTCATATTCTTCCTCTGGTACTAAGCAATGGTGTATGTCAATTGCTTTTCAGAATATTTTATTTTGACTCTAAAAAATGAAAGGGTGAACTAGATCACTTGTAGTTTCTTCCAGATTGAACCCAGGGCCTTGCACATGCACCATGTGGCAAGTGCGCTATGACTGAGCTATATCCCCAACATTCTTACTCTGTTTTGATAAGACATGGTCTTAGTATGCAGCCTTAGCTGGCTGGAAACTAACTACCTAGATAAAATTGACCTTGAACTTGCAACATTTCTGTCTGTCTCTGAGTGTTTGTGTTACAGACATGTGTCACCATATTTAGCATGGCCTACACACACCTTGATATTCTATTTCTGTGATGCAAGGATCCTAAATCATTAGATGACTAGAAGCAAAATACATGCATTTCTTGGCCAGGTGTGTTGTCTCATGCCTATAAATCCCAGAATTAGTAGGCAGAGATTGAAGGATTAAGTTTGAGGCTGGCCTGGGCCACATAGTGAGCTTCAGGCTAACCTGAGCTACATGGCTTGATACTGTCAAACAAAAAAAACAACCCTCATTTCTTTTTCCCCTTTTCTCATTTTCCTTCTTCCCTCCCTTTTATTCTTCCTTATTCTTAATATTATAAAGGCCTTATTTGTACACACCAAAACTGCATCTTTTGAGATATTACTGAAATCAGTCTGCTTTTGTTAGTTTGTTTTGTTTTGAGTCAGGGTCTCACTGTGTAACTCTGACTATTCTGGAACTCATTATGTAGACCTGGCTAGCCTCGAACCCTCATAGATCTGCCTGTCTTTGCCTCTCAAGTACTGGGACTAACTATGTTCAGCTTTTAGTCTCCTTACTCAGCAATTAATTATAATAATTTAGTGGCTTTCCTCAATAAGCCACTTATTCCTTAATAGGATATCTGTGACACCTTTTCCTTGGGTAACTGAAAGGGTCACACAGGCAGAGACCTTACTGTCTCTAGAGGAAGCTAGAGTTCACCAGTAGGTCTGTGATGGTTGGTCAAGGACCCTGTGTGAAGCTGATTAGCACCACCTTGTGCTCTTTCCAATCCAGTGCAGTTCATGATCTCTGTAAATACTGTCATTTGGATTTTAAGCGGTTGCATTTTGGTAATTACAAACAGAACTTTCCATTGGATAATATGGTTTCATGTATTTGCCAGATTATGGGCAGTGAGGGAAGGTCTTGAAATGTTAGCACTGTGTTTCCTTTCTTGTCTCCAGTTTCATAATCAGATTCATCTTCAGTGACTTGTGAACTGAGATTTTTTTTTTAAATCATTGATGCAAAGGCAAAGAAATAGTTAATATTCAAACCAATGACTTCAGAAAACTGGTAGGGTAGGACAGAGAACCTTGTGCAGACATAGTTCCTGGCAAGTAGTGAAGCCTTAAGTCATCTTTTACAATTTATATGACACTTTGGGGAGAGGGAGCCACCAGTACTGCCATCACCACTGTCAGGTCACTATGTCACCTAAACCTAGTGTCTAGGTTTGTTCAGTAGAAGTTCTTGAAAAAAATTAAAATGATACTCTCGTTGTGTGTGGTGGGATATTTGCATAATCTCAGCTCTTGGGAGTCTGAAGCAGAAGAAAGCTGAGTGTGAGTGCCCCTGGGCTACACAGTGAGCACACAGATGACAAGACAGAGAATGACATTGTTCAAGAGAAATTTTAGTGGTCTGGAGAGAGTAGGTCAGCTCTAACATTCCCTAAAGTCAAAGCCTAATCCCTATGTAGGCTCTAATTATAATTCTATGAAGACTAGGAGAGGCAATGAAGTTGTAAGAGATCGGCTTGAAGCTAGCATGTGGTTCATGAAGATTAAGAGAACCCATCTCTGCTGCAACACAGTGCTAGGTGAAACAGCAAGCACAGCTGCAGAAGCATTAACTATCTAGTTATCCACAGCTGGGCAGGGTCACGATGAAGGTGACGGCAGTCAACAAGAGATTCTCAGTGTAATCAAAATATCCCCATCTGGGAAGAAGATGACATTTAAGATGTTCAAAGATGCAACGAAGAAATCATTTCTTGACTTCCAAGCCTCAAAGGACAGGTTGGTTCTCTTGTGGAGTGCTAATGAAGCTGGTGACTTCAAGTGGAAGTGAAAGCTCATTGGACATTCTGAAAACACTCGTTCCCTTAAGAAGCAGACTGTGAGGGCTGCATAACAGATCCTGGATGACAGTACATCTGTTTATAACATGGTCTACTGGATATTTAATGCTCACTGTGGGTCTTATGCCTCAGAAAAAAAACAAACAAACAAATAAAAACACAAACAATAAAACCAAACCAAAAAATACTGTTTTTTTTTTTTTTTGAGATAGGGTTTCACTGTGTATCTGCCTGGCTTAGAACTTATGTAGACCAGGATGGCCTTGAATGCATAGAGATCCATGTAAATGCTGAAAGTAAATGCTTTTACCATCATACCTGGCAAAAATATTTCTTTATAAGAGAGGAATAAGGGATTCATTATTTAGCCATGACTTTCCATTGATAATGTACCTGGTTGCCCAAGACCTCTAGTAGAGATAAGTTAATGTTTTCAAGTCTGGTAATATAATGCCCATTTTTACAGTTCATGGATCAAGGTGTAATTTCATGACTTAAGTTATATTATTTAAGAAATGTATCATAGTTCCACTTCTATGATGGATCTGGGCAAAGTAAACTTCAAATGTTCTGTAAAGGGCTCAACATTCTACATGTCATTAAGAAATCTGTGATTCAAACTTAAAAGGAGTTTGGAAACAGTTCACAATCCTCATGGATGACCGTGAGAATTCACGACTCCAGAGGAAGAAGTAACTGCAATGTGGAAATACCAAGAGAACTAGAATTAGTTGTAACAATTAGTTGTGACCTGAGGCTGTGACCAAATTGCCACAAATCATATGAGAAAACTTTAGGATAGGTTATTTTAAAAAGTTGACTTTAGGACCAGGGAAGATGGCTCAGCAGGTAAGGGCATTTTCTATGCAAGCATGATAGTGTGAGTTCAAATCCCCTAAACTCATTTAAAAAGTTGAGTGTGGTCACACACGTAACACTACTTGCGGGGGAGGCAAAGACAGGAGGATCACTGGGTTCGCTGGCTGTTAGCCTTGCTCCAGTCTCAGTTAGGTACTCTGTCTCAAGAAAATAAGGCAGAGAGCTACACTTGATATCCTCCTCGGGCCTCCTGTTAGTGCACAGGTGTACATACCTGTACACATAGTGTGCATATACCACAGACATCTACCATGCACACTCACACATGTACAGCATGTGCAGTAACACACATGCCTGAACACACACACACACACACACACACACACACACACACACACACAGAGAGAGAGAGAGAGAGAGAGAGAGAGACAGAGACAGAGACAGAGACAGAGACAGAGAGACAGAGACAGAGAACAACAAACACACAGACAAAATGCCCCTACCTATGGGCAAAGTATAATTAAAAAATAAAATTGACTCTAATTTTTATAGACACTCTACCATTGGTAATGTGCTATTAAAAGCACATTCAATAGAGACATACTTCATGAAAGTATGAGCAAATCAGTATGAAAAACTTCATTGTTGTCGTATTTTAAGAGGCAATTCTAAGGGCAGAGAGATGACTCGGGAGTTGAGCACTGGCTGCTCCTCCAGAAGATGTGGGTTCCATTGCCAGCAACCACACAGCAGCTTACAACAGTCTGCAAATACAGCGCCAGGGGATCCAGCACCTTCTTCTTGCCTTCTTGGGCACCAGGCACACACGTTTTACACAGAAATATATGCAGGCAAAATACTCATACATATAAAATAAAATATGAATAGTTTTAAAAATTACTATTAATGGGAGTGGCAGAGTATGCTTTTAATCCCAGCACCCAGGAGGATAATCTGGAGCAGTTCTATGAGTAGAAGAGTAGCCTGGTCTGTATAGTAAGCTCAAGGCTAGCCTGGGGTACATAATGCAATGAGACCCTGTCTTAGAGAAAAAAGCCTGGTTGTAGCACATCATTTTAATCCCAGCACTTGGGGGGCAGAGGCAGGCAGATCTCTGAGTTTGTGGCCAGCCTGTAAAGAGTGAATTCCCAGACAGCTAGGACTTCACAGAGACACCCTGTCTTAAAAAAAAAAGAAAAAAAAAGAAAAAAGAAAAATATTCCTCTAGCTGCTCTAGTCAACAGCCACCAGCCTGACTAATCAGCACACACAATCAGCAAAGTAAGATCATCCACCAGTAGAGAGGTCACTACTCTCTGGAGGCAAGGACTATCATTTTATTTTAGCAATAAATATTTTTAATTAAGGTACATACATACTGGCATTGAACCCAGGAACTTGAACATGCTAGATTAAACACTCTACCACTGAGTTATAAAGCCAATGTTTTTGAGACAGAGTCTTGTGAGCTCAGACTGGCCTTATACTCCTAATATTCCTGCTGACTTCTCTGAATTACAAGCACGTGACACTACACTGAAGTGACTATACTATACTGTAAATATAACTTTTGAAAAAAATTCAATCTATTTTTATGTGAGTGTTTTGCATGAACTTATGTATCTACCCAATGTGCAGGCCTGGTGCCGAAGAGTTCAGAAGGGGGAATTGGATCCCCTGGAACCACCGTGTGGGGGCTAGGAACTGAACGTGAGTCTTGCACGAACAACAAAATGTTCTTAAACTGCTGATCAGGTCTCACTGTGTTTAATGGTTTGTGTGTGTGTGTGTGTGTGTGTGTGTGTGTGTGTGTGTGTGTGTGTGTTTTGTTTTGTTTTGTTTTCCCGAGGCAGAGTTTCTTTGTGTAGCTTTGGAGCCTGTCCTGGAACTCACTCTGTAGACCAGGCTGGTCTTGAACTCACAGAGATCCACCTGCCTCTGTCCCCTGTGTGCTGGCATTAAGGCATATGCCACCACTGCCTGGCTTGTGTATAGCTTTTATATATGTTGAAAATCTGAGACAATCTAGATTCGCTTTGTTATATAGTCCCTTTACTGTGGTGTCTGCAATGTCTTGGAGGTAAGCCTGTACTAGCAGAGGCTGTGACCATGGCAGGAAATCATCTGCCCTTAACTCATCTTTTTTCTTTTTTGTTTTATGCTAATGTCCAGATAAAATTCTTTGAAATGGGGACAAAAATCATACTCTCTCTCTCCTTTCATATTGGCTTTGTGTCTCTAAATCTAGTGACTGGTACAGAAATGAAAAATGAAATCAGGTATGGTGGCACACACTTGGGAGGCAGAGGCAGGTGGATCTCTGAGATGGAAGACTGCCTATGTAGAGAGACTACAATACTATAGTGGAGAAAGAAAGAAGGAAGGAAGGAAGGAAAGAAAGATAAAGAAATAAAAGAAAAAACATAAAAGTACCTCTCAAATCTTTCTTCCTTACTGTGTCTTCTCTCCCATCTCCCAAATTCCCACTATCATGTCTTATTGAGGCAGCTGTAATAGCCTTCTAGCTGGTTCTTCTTCAGAAGTCTAACCTTTTAAAAGAGAGAGACCATAAAAGACCCAGAGACTGATACTGGGTTTCAAGCTTCAAGCTAAAGATCAGAAAAGCAAAGCAGCCAAGCCAGTAGATCTTACATCTACCAATCTGAAATGGCAATTCTGTCTCCACAAATCCTCAGAGGCAAAAGCTCTGAATTCCTGTCTCCTCCTCCATATATTCTTTTCTCTGCCCAGCCATATCCTCCTGTCTCCACCTCCCCAGTGCCTGGGATGTGATCCCAAGTGCAGAGATCACCGTTGTGTGAGCTGTTTCTTTTAGTACAGCATCAATTTCGTGTAGTCAGTGTGGCCTTGAACTAACAGAGATCCATCTACCTCTTAATCCTGAGTCCTGGGATTAAAGGTCTGTACCATCACTGCCTGATCTCTATAGCTGAGGCTGGCTTTGCTTTCTGAATCCTCAGGCAAGCTTGAAAAAAATCATAAATTATATACCACCACAGAGAGATGCAAATTGGATTTTAAGGTCCTCATCTTTAAAATAGTCCAGCAACATTTCATAAAATCCACATTAGTAATATGGCTAATTAAGGCTACAGGTCTGGCCTTATCTCATATCCCAGATATACTCCCCACTACTTGTAGTCTCTGTTGTTGTCCAATGAGCCCTCAATTACTGATGGACAAATATTTATTTAGTTGTTATGTATCTCTAGAGTCCTTGAGGATAAGTCGGTAGTTGGCAGAAACCCACCTAAGAAGAGTGAGAGGGTGGTAACAAGAACCAAGTATCACGATTGATAGTTGTAGTAAATATGAAATAGATTATTAAGCCTGCAAATAAAAACAGGCTTGAGACAAAGCAGCAAAGTGTTCTCGAAGAAAGTCATTAAATTTTTAAAAAATTACTATTTATTATATATGTCTACATGTGGGCACTCAAGGACAAAGGTCAGAGCCATGTCAGATCCTTTTGATCTAGGGTTACAGTCAGTTGTGAGTTGTGTGATGTGGGTGCTGGGGATCAAATTCAGGTCTTCTGTAAGAACAATACATTCTCTTAGCCATTAAGCCAACTCTTCAGCCTGAAGTTGCTTGTTTGTGATCAAAAGGAACCTGAGAAATGAGCTACTGAATGGGGATATGAGAATTCAGAAACCAAGAACACTTTGCTGAATCATACATTCAGCAAAGAACCTGGTACTTGAGGTAACCAGAAAAGACGAATTTATTACAGGAAGAGTTTGGCTGGTGCAAGCAAAGGTTCCTTTTAGCACCTCCTCTTAGTTTGGAAAATTTCAAAGTTATTTTTAAGAGTTGAAAGAATGACACAATGCACACCACTGTATCTCTCACCTAGATTCAATAATTATTTTTTCTCACATTTCTTTCTATTTTGGTTTTGTGTAGTTTCTGTCAAAATTTTGAAGGTAAATGGTAGATATATTATGATATTTTGTTGGTAAACAGCTCAGTGACCACATTAAAAATCAGCAATTGTCTGGGCATGGTGGCAAAGCTTTTAATCTCAGCACTTGCAGGCAGATCTTTGTGAGTTGGAGTCCAGTCAGAGACCTTGTTTCAAAATAATAATGACAAAAATAATAACTGTTATTATTATACACAATTAATTGTATAGACTGCTTAAAATTGAATCAAGAGACCCCAGCAGCTGTCCAGCAGGTAAGGGACCTCCTGGCAGACCTCACCAATACCACTAACACCCACTTGATTCTGTTTCCACAAGAACCATTCTGCCACCAAACCCACTGATCCCATCATCCTCCCCTTGGCCAACCATCCCCTGTAACATCAGCAGTCCCTATAGGCACAAGCACCACCTACACCAGGCAGGAGAACAGGTAAATGACTGGTCTCCCAGATAAACTGCCCCAGTCTCTAGGCCCTACCATCTCAGCCCAAGCTAGAGAGCTGGGCCCTGCCCCCAGATCTGGTGGACCCCACTGCTCTGGTGCAGACCCCAGAAGCCAACCAACAGGTAAGAAACCTTTGAACAGGCTGCACCACCACCACTGCCACCCACTGGACTCTGTTCCCACAAGACTCCTCTGTCTTGAACCATGTCTATCTAAGCATCCACCTCCCCACCCGCCCCCACACGCAGAGATGAAAAATTAAAGAAAACACAAACAAAAATTGGAAGAAATCAATAAATCCCTTAAAGAAAGCCAAGAAAAAAATCAAACAGGTGAAGGAAACAGTTCAAGAATTGAAAATTGAAATAGAGGCAATAAACAAAACACAAAACGAGGGAATTCTGGAAATGGAAAATCTGATAAGCATCAGGAACTACAGAGGAAAGCATGTCAAACAGAACACAAGAGATGGAAGAGAGAATCATAGGCATTGAAGATAAATAGAGACAACAGATTCATCAGTCAAAGAAAAAGTTAAATACAGAAAATTGTTAACATAAAACATCCAGGAAATATATACACAATAAAATAAAATAAACAAAGGGAAAGGAATATTTACTTCACTTAAAAGTTTGAGGGCTAGAGATGGCTCAGCAATTACGGGCACTTGTTGCTCTTGCAGAGGCTTGGTTTTCAGTGCCCATCAGGTCTCACAACTGTCTGTAACTCCAGTTCCAAAGAGTCTGGGACCCTCTTTTGGCTTCCACTGGCACCAGCCATTCATTCAGTGCACATGCAGGTCAACACTCATACACATAAACAGCAGCAACAACAAAAATCTTAAAATTAAAAACCACCCCTAGGTGGTTCATATCTGCAATCCCATCAGTGGAAAGGATGAGGCAGGAATGTTGGGATCCAGGCTAGTTTCCATTACAGAGTGAATATTTTCTCAAAAGACCAAACAATGTGCCTTGAAGTGGAATTGTTTATGTACTTGGTGAGTGTTGAGGGAAAGGATACAATGATGATTCTCTAGTTTCTAGAAGTCATTTACAAGACAGAAGAAACCAAGTATGAAGAGGATTAGGCTTCAATATCGAAAAATTCAGAGTTTCACTCTGATCATGTTATGGAGGTATCTGTCACACTTCACTAAGTGGGTAGTAGAATATTTCCATGTAGTTAGATCGCTGACATAAAATCTGAGTATAGAAAATTTATCAGCTGTATAAGTGTGTTGTATATAAAAGTTGATGAACCTGTCAAGTAGAAAACTAGACAGGAGAGAAAGTAGGAGGTCTCAGTGAAAGACCCCCGTGGAGGTACTTTCGTAGAAGGAGACCCGTACCCAGGAATCAGCGAGACCACGAACTTGGATGCAAACTGCAAGAGGCTTTATTGGAGACACGGGTACCCGGGGCGACTTAGCTTCTGTGAGGCCAAGTGCCCCGAGCCAAGGGAGAGGGGTCCTTATATAGCAAAAAGTGCAAGCGAGAAGCAGGGATTCTATTGGATAATTCAAATGAGGCGCAGTACAGAGCTATTCCCATTGGTCAATGTAACTGAGGCGCTACACAGGGTTATTCAAATGAGGCGAAGTACAGAGTCATTTCTATTGGACGGTTCAAGTGAGGCACAAAGTCATTCCAGACCAGCATATTCTCAAGGTCTGGTGTCTGGTACAACAGACTCAATTCCCCCCTCCGCGTCCAGATGGCTGACCTTGGGGTCGAGGGCCTTGGGATGGAGTGTCCCCCATCGGGCGGGGGCGTGGGGGCGGGGCCCCGGGCCGGCCCACCTGGTGCTTGCCCTCGGGCTGCCTCGCGGGCTCCTCGCTCGGCCCTAGCCCCGGGACGCAGTGCCAGGTGGATGGGCCGGGGACGCGGGCCCCGCCGGGGTGGACCAGCTTTGGAGGGAACCGGCGGCCGGACGTGTGGCGGCGGGGGAAGTGGAGGCCGGGTGGGGGGGTGGGGGTGGGGTGGGGTGGGGGTGGGGGTGGGGATCGGGGAGGCGCAGGAGCGAGGCATCCGCCGCGCGCCCCATCAGCCGCCGACCGGAGGAGGAGGCAAACTTAAGAGCTAAGGGGCAGGGGTCTTTCATCAGGACTCAACATTCTTTTATTTTAGAGTTTGAGCAAAAGAGAAAGGATAATCTATGGCGATTGAGATGAAAAGTGTAACATATAAAGAAGTATAAAGGGAAAGTGCTGACCCAGTAGCCCAGGGAAGAATGTTTCAAGCATCATACATTTGTAGTCGGCTGGGAAACGCTGCTGGAAATAAGAATCAAAACGGAGATCCATTGGATTTTGTTTTATCCCTGCTTGGAATGTTTATATATCTTAACTAGTTAATTCCTAATGATCCTCAGTAATACAGATGAAACATTTTTCATCTGTATTCCCCATCACAATATTATATCTCTAAGACAATTCCCTTTAAACCTCTCAGTATAGTGGTTTAAATTTCTTATTTTGTGACTTGACTGTTGCCCTATTAAAATGTCCTTAGGAGTCTTTGTCTTTGTGCTCACCTTTCTCACCTACTGCCTCTATCACCTTCAGCCCCAGCATATTGCAATTTTTCAGCAAATGTTTGCCAAATCAATACATAAAGGTGCCACATGGATGGTTGGAAATTATCAATAAGTTGCACAGCAAGGCACTGTGAGGCATGGTAGACAACTTGGATCTAGGGAATAGACTTATCGGAAGAAGCAATGAAAATTGGCAAAGCCCATTAAAGACTGACATTCTGTTGGGCAAACCTACTGGTATGCTTCTATGATTTCAGCATTGGAAAGAAGCTGAGGTAGAAAGGTATGGAGTTTGAGGCCAGCCAGAGCTACATAGAAGGACCTTTTGGGAAAACAACAACAACAACAACAACAACAATAACAACAACAACAAAAAACCAACGGAGCCAGGGTGGTGGTGGCACACATCTTTAATCCCAGCATACTGGAGGTAGAGGCCAGCCTGGTCTACAGGGAGAGTACCAGGACAGCTGGGGCTACACAGGGAACCCCGTCTCAAAAAAACAAAAAGACTTAAATTGTAGCCTGGAAAGGAGAAGTATCTATTTTAATCTTTCCCCCTTTTACATTTACATTTCTTTGTGCAGTTTTCATTTGACGTCCCTTGTATCCACACTTCTCAATTCCAAACTAGTCCCCCTCAAATTTTATTTTGTGCAGGGGTGGGCAAATGGAATGAGACTGAGAAGTTAGTAGGAGATGTAATTACTGTATGTAGGGTGGAAAACACTTTGTTAAGCAAGTGTTCCAAAATGCTTCCAAGCAAGTAAAGAGCTGAAAAGATGATTATAGGAAAGCAGGGTCAGGAAACTCTTCAGCTAAGTTGAAATTTCAGTTCCACTTGCCTTTGTGCCCGTTACTTATTTTAGAATGTATTATATGAGACGATAGCAATACTTACATTAACGGGTTGTTCTCTGGACCAGACAATCCATTCTGTAAACTAAGTGCCAGTGGAGGCATAAGGCACATGCTCAGTTTACGTTAGCATTGTTTTGTTTTGTTTTTTTTTTATCCGAAATGAAGTCTAGTCCCACTAGTAAACCCCCGTCATACGAATGCACTAGCAATTAGGACCTCAATCACAGGATTACTTGAGCAGAAAAGGATGCTCGGGCACTTACATTTTGGACATTGCAAAGACCTTGCCTAGGATAAAACTGTCACAGCCCAACGCCTTGAAGCGGTAGCTCGTTTACAACTTTCAGAGAAGCCAAAAGGAAAAGGAAAAGGAAAAGAAAAAGATGAAGGAAATGCTTCTAAAATGTATTTTGAAGAAAAATCTGTTTCATCCACGAGGGCCGCTGTCGACGTCAGCGAGGGAACTGACCGTGGCCCCAAGTCACAAGTCCTTTCTGGCCCCGGAATGGCAGGACTCTGAGGTGACTAGTCTTAGGGACAGCAACCCGCAACCAGAAGGCACGCTCACACCTACCGCGGCCGGGAGAAACCCGGAGAACGCCGAGCCAGGCGACCCACGAGCCTGCCACTGCCCATTGGTCGCCCACAGCACCAAGGCCCGCCCCCAGATTCGAAAGGCTCTTCCGGAGCCGCGGGCAAAAGTCGGCCGCGCGCGAGCCTGGCTCCGGGGGTGGGGGAAGGAGGGGAAAGCCACGCCCACTCCCAGGGTCCATTGCGGTTCCGGCCGCCATTGTTTGAATTTGAAAACCGAGTGGTTTCCGAGCTGCTCCCGGCTGCCAGGGTCGTGCCATGCTGCAGGTGAGGAGCCGACGCTCGTGAGGGTGGCTGCTTGCCCGGAGCTCCTGAGGCTGCGACACCGCGGCCGTGTCAGCGTTGACGGGCTCGTGACTGCCGGAGTCTAGGAGCGGGGCTGCTGGAGGTGGGGGCTGAGCCGCAACTTAGGTAATTGAGACACGCAAGCCTTCAATCTCTTTGGGCCCTGGTTTCTTGGTCTGTTAAAGGAGATGCAGGCTAGATGTAAAGACATCAGTATGTGTGAATATATATATATATATATATTATATATATATATATATATATATATATATATATATATATATGTTTTTCGAGGCAGGGTTTCTCTGTGTAGCTTTGGAGCCTATCCTGGCACTCGCTCTGGAGACCTGGCCTCGAACTCACAGAGATCCGCCTGCCTCTGCCTCCCGAGTGCTGGGATTAAAGGCGTGTGCCACCCACGCCCGGCGACATTAATATTTTTATAGAACAGATAAGAGACATTTACCACATCTGGCTGCCTGAATTCCTGAGGTGAGCGGTTTCGGCACGTGACAAGGGCTCTCTCTTTCTGGGCAGAGGCCAGTGTTTATTCTCATACCACTTTGTGGCTAGAAAATAAGCTTATCTTGGTTTTACACGTATATAAAGAAAATAAGAGTGCAACAGTTTTAGTTGGACACTTCTGTTGAAATGTGTTTCGAGCCTGCCGTAGAGTAAACAAATGTAGATGGATGACTATTTCCTTAAATTGGGAATCTCCTTGCAGATGTTGGATTGTTAATTTGTTTCTTTGAAAAAAAAAAAAAAAGCTAAGAGGCGACCTTGGCCTCTCTGGTAGGTTTTTTTGTTTGCTTGTTGTTTTTTTGAGACAGGGTTTCACTGTGTAGCCTCGGCTGCCCTGGAACTCTGTAGACCAGCCTGGCCTCGGCCTCTTGATTGTTGGGATGAAAGCACCAGGCACCACTGCCTGGCACATCTGGTTGAGTCTTAAAAATATTTCAGTTTCTTTTCTTTCTTTCTTTCTTTCTTTCTTTCTTTCTTTCTTTCTTTCTTTCTTTCTTTCTTTCCTTCCTTCTTTTTTTTTTTTTTTGGTCAGCTTTACCCTGTAGTGATTTGTTGTTCAATTTAATGTTATATGCATTATTTCACTAAGTATTGAAAGTAACACAAGATCTTGATTCACCTGGTGGTCTCTTTGACTTTTGTGGTGAGGGTTTCAGGCTGAGTGAACATTTCATACTCTTCTTTTACTGATTGCATTTGTTCTTGGCATGCCTTTGGATGAGTCTTCCTAGAACTGGATCACATGAATAGTTGTGGGTAGTGTTCAATATTAGTATATTTAGAATCTGTAAATATAATAGGTTGTTGTCCTGTAAATGAAGCAGTCTAATGTTTTCTCTCTTTGAATTCATTTTTTTTTTTTTTTGGTGGGGGGAAAGTAGTAGGTTAGGTTGAACTGTCAACTTTACTTTTTAGATTAATTAATCAGTTAATTTGAGACAAGATCTTGCTTTATGGATCAGGCTGACTTCAAACTCAGATCCACTTGCTTTTTCCTTGGATTGGGTGGAGGGCTGGGTTTATCATGTCTAACCTATGTTTATTTATTTTTTGTTCTTTGAGAAGAGATCTTGGCCTAGCCTAGACTGGCATTGGATCCCCTGTGTAGCTAAGATGACCTGGAACTTCTGGTTTTCCTGCTCCACCTCTAGTGCTGTGATTCTAGGCCCATGCCACCACACCCTGTTTATGCTTGGGATAGAACCCGGGGTTTTGTGCATGCTAACAAGTGTACTAAGTAAACCACACCTAAGTTCCTTGGATTATAGACTTCCAATTGTGGGTGGCTTTTATGCTGATTTATTTCAGTTGTCTTAAAGAGGTTACTGCTCTTCTTGCAGAATGGAATCTCATTTGAATCAAGATGGATTGCCTAGACCATCTTATGTTTTTAGTGCTGACCCAATTGCAAGGCCTTCAGAAATAAATTTTGATGGCATTAAGCTTGATCTCTCTCGAAAGTTTTCCTTAGTTGCTGAAAACCCTGGGGTAAGTACAATGTAAGAAAAACACTATGTTGGTTATTGTGCTCCAGGGCAAATGTGTTCATGTTACAGTTTTCATAAACTTCCTTGATTTAAAGCAGACTTGTATCCTGGCTTTTCAATGGAGCCCTGTGTCAAAAGAAATACATAATAGTTCATTTTCAAACAGTGGGCCTAAACAACTTAGCATGTATGTATGTCCTAACCTGGTAGCCATCTGAAAACATTATTTTAAATTTTCAGGTTTCATTCTTTCATTCATCTTTGGTAGTTAAGCTAACTGGCGAAATATTCATGTAGCCTTCTTTATTGTGATTTTTACTTTATTGTGCGTTCAGGAACTGAACCTGCAATATCTCTATTGTCGGGGTGCACTATGTAGTTAGGGTTGGTTGAAGAAAGAAGGCACTCCAAGATAAGGCCTATTCAGCTGCAGGTTGGTCCAGCCTCTCTAATGGACTGAACCCTGAGCAGCCTTACAAAGGCATATGTATTGATTGTTACACATGAAGTATTTCCTCATACTAAGGTCCCTAATCTAATTTGCATGCCTTATAAAGTAGAGCGTCACATGCCTAGGTGACTCTAGTCCTTTATTATGTTTGCAATACACGATAACACCAGGTGTGCCTGAAGCTCTTGTGACCAAAGTCATGGGATGGCTGCAGTTTGCCTTCAGCAAAACCATTCTCACAAGTCATATGAATTATTGTTTTTACTTTTCTGTCTCTTTTGATTTAAATAAAATCACCTTGTATTAATTAATTTACAAATAGAACATCACACAGCTGGTTTAAAGAAGCCACTCAAACATCCCAAACTTTACATCTCTGTGAAGTTTATCAAGTTAGGACAAAGTTTACTTTCTTTGTTTTGAGGCAGGGTCTCTCTTTGTAGCTTTTCCTCACCCCACCTTCTAGTTTCTGCATCTCTGGAGTCCTGGGATTACAGGCATGCACCACTGGCCTTGTATGGTTGTTTTGAGATGGTATATCAGTTAGCCTAGGCTGGTCTGGAACTTGTATGTGGCTGAGAATGACCTTGACTTCCTGAAATTTTTTTTCTACTAAAATTAAAAACTTTATTACATCTAGATTCCCTTTCCCTTCCCCTGCCTATATAGATAAAAACTTCCCTTATTTATATATTTTTAAAAAGATCTGAATTGTCTTGATAAAAGCCATGGCTTATATATGCTAGGCAATCACTCTACAACTGAACTATATTATATCCCTTAGACCTTTTAAGTTGCCCAGAGAGGCTTCCAGTTTTGTTCTTCCTGCTTTAGCCTTTAGAGTAGCAGGATTATAGGTGTGTAACACCATACCTGGACCACCAGGTTTTTTTTTTGTTGTTGTTAAAATTATTTATTTCATGTATATGGGTGTTTTTCTGAATGTATGTATGTATGTGCACCATGTTTGTCTGATGCCCTAGGAGGTCACATGGTGTCATACTGTGGAACTAGAGTTACAGATGGTAGTGAGCTGCCTGATGTGACTGCTGGGAATTGATCTCAGACCCTCTGCAAGAGCATTGCACACTCTTAACCCCCGAGGATCAAGGAGATAAAGGACCTACACTTGTGTGGTGGTTTATTATTCATGATTTATTAAAGCTTGCCCGAGGATTCAGAAACCAAAGCTATTCTCAAGCTACAGAGCTCAGGCAGTGGTGTACACACCTTTCATCCCAGTAGCCATAATGCTAGGCAGTGGTGGCACACACCTTTCATCCCAGGACTCTGGATTAAGAGGTAGACAGATCTCTGTTAGTTCAAGCTCAGTAACTGCATGAAATTGATCCAGTCCTAAAAGAAATAGCTCACACAAAGGTGATCTCTACACTTGGGATCACATGACTTTAATCCCAGCACGGGGGTGGGGGGCTGGGAGGGTGTGGGGGTGTAAACAGGAGGATAAGGCTGTGCGGAGAAAGGAATATAAGGAGGGGACAGGAATTCAGAGCTTTTGCTTCTGAGGATTTGTGGAGACAGGGTTGCCATTTCAGCTGAGTAGAGGTAAGATCTATTGGCTTGGCTGCTTTGCTTTTCTGATCTTCAGCTTGAAGCTGAACCCCAATATCACTCACACTCTGAGTCTTTATTATTCGTGCAACAGCCTTGGTTGTAGAAATACTAAGAAACAAAACCAATACAGGTTAGTGTCTGAATAAAAATTCTGTAGACTATTATATAAATAATAGTTAATCTCTGAAAAAGCAATATTCTGTATTTTTTAAAATTTTATTTATTTCTTTTTAGGCAGACAGTTTGGGATCTAAAAATTACCTCCAAGTTTGTCTTCGAATAAGACCATTTACCCAGTCAGAAAAAGAACATGAGGCTGAGGTTTGTGTTGAATTTAATTAGATTTTAATGTTTTGCTTTCATTCAATAAATGCTACTCTTACTATTGTGGGCCTGTTTTCTAGGGTTGTGTACAAGTTCTAGATTCGCAGAATGTTCTGCTGAAAGATCCCCAAAGCATCCTTGGCCAGCTAAGTGAGAAGAACTCTGGACAGATGGCACAGAAATTCAGTTTTTCTAAGGTAACTAAGTACCGTGTGTGTGTGTGTGTGTGTGTGTGTGTGTGTGTGTGTGTGTGTGTGTGTGTGTGTGTGTGTGTGTGTGTGTGCGCGCGCGCGCGCGTGCGCGCGCTCGCTCAAGCTATGTAGTTGATTGAGTGAGGGCCTTGCACACGTAAAGCATATACTTCCCCCCTGAAGAATATTCCAGTTCCCTCTCCTTCCTCTGTTTCTGTTTCTTTTTTTTAAACAGGCCAACACTTGACTTGGGCTAAATTGTTGTGTAATTGTGTACACTGAAGCGCTTGCTTTGTGCTCATAGAACTTCAGTCTTTGGTACTGGTGTTATTATATATATATATATATATATATATATATATATGTATATATATATATATACACATGTACACACATATAAATATGTGTGTATATATGTAACACAGAAAATAAAAGATGTAGAGACAGATATTGGGGTTCAAGCTTCAAGCTGAAGACTTGAGAAGCAAAGTAGCCAAGCCAGTAGATCTTACCTCTACCAATCTGAAATGACAATCCTGTCTCCACAAATCCTCAGAGACAAAAGCTCTGAGTTCCTGTCTCCTCCTTCTTATATTCCTTTCTTTGCCCAGCCATATCACTCCTGTCTGTACCTGCTCAGTGCTGGGATTAAAGGTATGTGATCAAAGTTGCTAGAATCAAAGGCATGCGCTCTGTTACTCTTCACTCTTGTGTAGGCCAGGATGGCCCTGAACTCAGAGAGATCCATCTTCCTGTCTCATGAGTCCTGGAATTAAAGGTGTGTATTGCCACTACCTGACCTCTATAGCTTGTGACTGACTGTGCATCCTGAACCCTCAGGCAAGCATTATTAAATTGCAGATAATATGTCAACACACGCACGCACGCACGCACGCACGCATGCATATGTTTTTTTCCCTGAAACTAAGACTGAGGTCTGTAAATTTATAATTTGAAGTAAGACACTGTATTAGCTTTTTTATTTTAATTAAAAATATTTTCTAAAACTCATGAGATACTGATTGGCTGGGTGTATGAGATTTCTTAGCATTATTTTCTTAGTTAAACTTTATTTACTTGTGTGTGCCTGCCATGATGTGCATGTGGGGGACCCTGCAGGACTCTTTACTCTCCTTCTTCCACCATGTGGTTCTCAGGGATTTAACTCAGGTTGTTAGGGCTGCTGGCAGTCACCTTTACCCACCGAGCCATCCTGCCAGCCTTGAAGTTTCTATTCTAAAAATTTATAAATCCTGTCAGTGTACTTTTGGTGGTAGAGACATGGTTCCTGTTTTTAATAACTATTTCAAAATAAATGCTTAATAATTTTGGAACATGAGTTTTCTTAAAAGTCATATCTTAAAAATGCTCTCTTAGGTTTTTGGACCAGAAACTTCACAGAAAGAGTTCTTTCTGGGTTGCATTATGCAGCCAGTAAAAGACCTCTTGAAAGGACACAGTCGGCTGATCTTTACATATGGGCTGACCAATTCTGGAAAAACATATACATTTCAAGGTAAATATTGTTTATTTTGACTAGAAAAGAAAATAGAACCATTAGTATGCATTTGGTATTTTAGTAATTGCATGTAGTTGTATTTCCGTCATCTAGTCCATATTTTTTATTTTTACTACTTTTTCCATAAAAAAATATAATCACATTTCTTTCTCCTCCAGCTGGTTTTATATCACTTCTATGCGCCTTTTCAAACTGATAACCTCATTTTCTTTTTTACTATATATATGTGAATACATATATAAACAACCTGCTGAGTCTGTTAACTATTGCTTATATGTATGTTTTTAAGGCTTTTAAAAAAATTAACATTAAAAAGTATTGGAGCTGGAGGTATTGGTGTAGACCTTTAGTCCCAGCATTTAGGAGGCCTCTGAGGCAGGCTGCTTTTTGAGTCCTAGGACAGCCTGGTCTACGTAGTGAGTTCCATTCTAGCCAGAGCTACTTAATGAAACCTTATCTCAGAAAACAAAAACAAGGTTGAAGTATTGGTTTCATTATGCCATGTTTGTACATATATGTCATTATAATTGGTTCTTTTCATTTCCCCCTGTTTCATTCCCCCACTCTCCCATGCCTTCCTCTTCTGGTCCCCTTCCTCCTCTGAAAGAGCATACACGTATTGTAGAAAATATACTCACACATATATAACATGTATATAGAACACATGGATACACATATATATTACATGTATATAAAACACACACATGTATATCTGTTCCATAGCTTCCTCTTTTTGCCTTGTCTTCCCTTAATATCTCTTCTTCCCCTCTCACAGTTCCCTTCCTACTTCAGTAATATTCTCCCTCTCAATTTAAATCTAGATTCTGTATATGATAGGAAAAATACACACTTGCTTTCTGTATTTGGCTTATTTCCCCCAACACACTGATATCCATATCTTTTCATGTTGTTGCTGGGCAAGCACCTTACAAAATGTACTACTGTCTCCATGCTGTATTAAATTATTTTCTTGTCCTAACTTTCCTCCTTAATTTGGTCACACAGAGACAACTCCTAACTAGACCTCTTACCTGGGTATCCCCTCAATTTTTTTAAACATCATATATTGCTGATATTTAATATATGATAGAGAGGAATATATTGTTAATAATTAAGATATGCTTTAGATAATTAGGCATGGAATAAATAAAAAGCATTTCATTTTGTAATGATGGGTGATAGGAAATCATAATATTTGGGCTAGATCTGAATGTAAAATTTCAAGCTATTGAATCAGAATATGTTGACAATGCAGTAAATACTGAAATGATAGAAAACCAAATAATTCTTTGATTTCTTGCATTTTCCTTTTTTATTATAGCTTATTGATATTGGTAGTATAAATAAATGGATAAATGTTAATCCAAAAACATTACCTTTTTCCTATCTTTTTATAGGCACAGAAGAAAATATTGGCATTTTGCCTAGAACACTGAATGTATTGTTTGGTAGTCTTCAGGAAAGACTATATACAAAGATGAACGTCAAACCACATAGATGTAGAGAATACTTACGGTTATCATCTGAACAAGAAAGAGAGGAAAGTGCTAACAAAAGTGCATTACTGCGGCAAATTAAAGAGGTATGTTAGTATTTTAGTACATAAAATATCAAAATCAAGGAAAGCTTTTGTAAACATTCAGGATAATTTTAGCTTGTGTCATCTGTTTTTGGTCATGGTGCTTTTTTATTTTTGAAAAAAATATGTAAAGTGGCAAATGGCAATACTAAATAGAAATGTAAATGATAGTAATCTTTTTTGTTATAGTATTAATATTATATTTTTAAAATATTTATGAAATATTTGAAAATATTTGAAAATAATACAAAAATTTAAAGAAAAAATATAGGAAACAAAAAATGAATATTTGGACAGTTTCTTTTGAGAGGCTTCTTATTTAGCTCAGCTGATCTCAACTTTTCAGTCTTCCTGCCTTTGCCTCCTGAGTGCCAGACTTCCTTGGTGCACCTCATGCAGAAAGCTTGCTGTCTGAATGGATATGCACCCTCATATGCAGGTGCTTTCACATTTGATTTTTCTGATACTGGTTAGATCCAGGGCCTCATTGTGCTAGGTAAACACTCTAACATTGAGCTACATTCTTGCCCTTCTTTGTTATATGTAGAATACAGTTTTTTTTTTTTCCTTTAAACAGGAGTGAAATCCTACTCTTTATAAAATAACCTAGGTTCTCACTAGATATCAAAATAACAAATAATCCAATTAAAAAAATGGGGTATAGATCAGATATAGACAGTCTCCAAAGCTACAAAGAGAAACCCTGTCTCTAAAAACAAAACACAACAAAACAAAAAAACCACCCAGCTATATCAATCTTGGCCATATACCCAAAGGATGTTCAATCAAACCACCCAAGGACACTTGTTCAACTATGTTCATAGTAGCATTATTTATAATAGCCAAAACCTGCAAACATAGATGCCCCTCAACCAAAGAATGAATAAGGAAAATGTGCGACATTTATACAAAGGAATATTACTCATCTTTAGAAACAATGACCTCATGAAATTTGTAGGCAAATGGATAGAACTAGAAAAAATTCTGAGTGAGGTAACACAGACCCAGAAAGGCAAACATGGTATGTACTCACTCATAAATGGATATTAGGGGTAAAGTATGGGCTAATCACCTTGAAATCCACAGCTCCAGAGAGGGTAGATAACAAAGAGGGTTGCATGGATGCATTTCCCTGGGAAGGGGAACTAGAGATCTGGGTAAACTGGGGGCAGGAATTGGGGGAGATGGGAACTTGAGGGTGTGGGTTGGAGACTAGACAGATGAGGAGAATGATAGAGAAGTTTTGATAGGAGTTAGAGAGAAACCTGGTCCCAGGGAAACTCCCTGGAATCCACAAGGATGACCGCAGCTAAGACTCCTAGCATTAGTGGAGAGGGTGCCTGAACTAGTCATCTATTGTAATCAGACTGAGGACTATTGTGCGTGTTCATCAGAGAGTCTTCATCCAGTAACTGATGGAAGCAGATGCAGAGATACTCATCTAAGCATTGATCCAAGCTCTGGGAGTCCTCCTGAAGAAAGAGAGGAGGGATTGTAGGAGTCAGGGGGTTTCTGTTCAGCTATTGGCCAGTCAGCTTTTTTAATTAAGCCAATCACAATAACATATATTCACAGTGTAAAGGAATATTCCACACTTTCATTATTCTAAATCATTGGTGTCTATTAGCAGTTTGTGTGTTTAACTTAATTCCTTTAAAAAAAAATCAGCTTATAAAACTAATTTCATATTGGTGAACTTGCTATAAGTAGTGCTTCAGCAAGGGGATGTTGTATTTCAAATATATTTCCTGTTACTTTCTCCAAACTGAGTTTAACCCTGAGCACTTCCTTTTCCCTCTGTGGACACAGTTTCACTATGTAGTCTTGGCTTGTCCTTGACTCTTAGTCTTCCTGCCTTTGCTCCCTGGTGCTGGGGTTACAAGCATGTGCTCTGACACTTGGCCCTGAGAGCTATTTACTAGTCTACATATAGTCACCTGATCAATGATCTCAGCTATCCCTCAGTTTATGTTTTTTTATAAATGAGGTCATTAGGGCATCTTAGAATTTTTCTTGTGAAATTTCAGGTGTTCTTTGTCATTTGATTTATTCTTTTTATTTTTAGAAACTCATTTGTTAAAATAAGTCCTAAGGGCTTGAAATTTAGCATGGTGATGGAACATTAGCATAGCATAGTATAGATAAAACACTCAGTTTAATCAGGCAAAACAAAAAAAAGCCAAATGCATTATTAGTTATTAATGCATTTTCTAAGCTGTTGTGACTTTCTTGAGAATTTTGCTTTTCTTTAAATATCTGTACATAGACACACACAAACATGCATACATGTTTTTATGTGTTTGATGCATATGTGAAAATGCAGGTGCACAGGTGGTAAGGTAAAGGGTGGAGATCACAGGACAACTTGGGAGAGTTGGTTGTGTCCTGCTGTTGATTTGGGGGATCTAAATAGGCTCATCAGGTTTTTGTGGCAAGTGCTGAACCTGCTGAGCCATCTCCATGGCTTCTTATTTGTTTTTCAGTATTCATTTAGTTTGTGAAATTTTTATTAATGCACTGTGATCTGACAATGTTTCATATGGTAAGGTCGTATGGTGGTGGTGTTGTGGAGACTATTATAGTTGTTATAACTAAATACTTTTGGGTAGTTTATAAAGTTATAATTAGTCCGTAGTTCTACAGCCAGGAATTTTTTAAAAGGAGAGAGAGAGAGGGAGAGGGGGGTGAGGGAGGGAGGGAGGGAGAGAGAGAGAGAGAGAGAGAGAGAGAGAGAGAGAGAGAGAGAGAGAGAGATTACTTGTCTGTTATCTGTCAAGGTTGTCTGTTTTCTCATTGTGTATGAGGATCTAGGTTAGGTCCTCAGTCTTAGTAGCAATTGTATCCTCTGAACTATTTCACTGACCCTGGAGATAGCAACTTGTAATAGCAAAATTTTGAACTAGTAAGGACCTTCTTGGTGGAAACTTAGTACAGAGTCTCAAGGTGATCCAGGGTATCACATGGCAGGAGAGGTGTGTCCAAGATACAGAGCCAAACAGGCTTTTATAGCACACCAATTCCTGGGATGACCCGTTAATCCACTGATTAATGAATGGATTAATCCATGAGATCAGAGCTCTTGTGATCTAATCACCTTCTTCTTTCTCTAAATTGAGAAAGCATTTTGACTGCAGCTCTGGCCTGGAACTTGCTATGTAGAACAGGCAGGCTTGCTTCAAACTCACAAAGATCTGCCTCTAAATGTCAGTATTGAAATTAAAGGAGTGAGCCTATCTGGCCTATCACCCCTTATTAATTCGCAATGGGAATTATTTTTCAACATAAACTTTAGTGGGAATATTGAAACTGTAATATAGAATAATATGTAGTATTCTATGGAACAATGCTGTCTTATGTAGGATAGTACCTTATTAGTTATAATGAATTTTAAAATTAATTTATCTTCTGTCTTTCTGGGTTTTATTTTTTCAGATATTTTTATTGTTAAAGATAGAAAAGCTATTAATTTGTTTTAATTATTACTTTAAAAATATTAATGATTTTCCCTTTAGACTTTCAGGAGACTAGTCATGTGCTGGGTCTGGTAGCATGTGCTGTAGTTTTAAATTATTCCAGATCCTGAGGCAGGAGGAGTCTCTAAGTCCAGGTATTTGGTGCCAGCCTGGAAAACATAAGGAGATCCTCCTTCACCTCTGTCTTTTAAAGACTTATTTGTATGAGTGTTTACATGAGTGCATCTAGTATGTATGTATATATGCATGTTGTGTATTATGACATGTTCATACCTGGTGCCTACAGAGGGCAGAAGATAGTTTCGGATCCCTTAGAACTGGAGTTAGAGGTAGTTTTGAGCCACTGTGGTGCTGGGAACCAAACCTGGCTCCTCTGTAATAGCTGCCAGTTCTTTTAACAACTGAGCCATCTACAACTGGTGAAAGGACCGAGAATAAGTGTCAGTGGAGTGCTCAGTTACAGATGAAACATTTGTGTTATACCTCCTTCTCCAAGGCTCAGGACCTGATTTGGAGGAGGAACAGAAAGAGTGTAAGAGCCAAAGTTTGTAGGGACCAGGATGAAACTGTCCTCTGGATATGACAGAACCCTTGTTCTTATGAATTCATATCACTTGTGGTTACCTGTACAAGATTAAGCTAGTCAAGCTACTACTGGCATGGGTGGGAAAGGAGGTTCATGAGCCCCCATCCCTAATTCAGGAACTGTGGAAGATTGATGTCTTTAGGGGAAGGAGAGTCTGTTTTCATTAAGGGTGGGCTCATTGGCCTGTCAGCTGTGCTTAAGAGGATGGCCCTACATCCAAAAGAATATGAATAGCACATATTGGCGTTGAAAGAAATAAAAATACATTTAAGGGTTAGAGATGTGGTTCCTTTGCTAGTGTTGTCTGGCATTCACATAGCAGTAGGTTCATGTCTTAGCACTGCATAAAGCTAGACATGGTGGCATATACCTGTAGTTCTGGCAACTAGGAGATAGAGGCAGGCAGATAAGAATTTCAAGGATATCCTATGGTGAATACATGGCAAGTTGAAGCCAGCCAGGGTTTTATAAGAGCTCCCCCCCCAAAAAAAAAGAAAGAAATTAGAGGGTCTAGAGAGATGGCGCAGAGATTAAGAGCACTTGCTGTTCTTGCAGAGGATCTGGGTTCAATTCCCAGCATCCAAGTGGTGGCTCACAACCATCTATAGCTCCAGTTCTAGGGGATCTGACATCTCTTCTGACCTCCCGGGACACCAGGCATACACATGGTGCACATACATTGAGTTCAGGCAAAACATTCATACAAACAAAATAAATCTAAAATAGTAAATATTACAAAACAGGGTTTTATTAATAATAATAACAGTAAGTGATTCACATTTGGTTGTTTGAGGTTGGAGGGTTGTATGTTTCAGGTCAGCCATAGCAAAACTCTGTCTTGAAAAAATGAAAGAGATGAGGTTTGGCTCAGCAGTTAAGAAAGACTGGTCATGCAGAGTAACCCTAGTTCCAGGAAACTTTCTGTTACTGTATTCTGTAAGCCCTCGTCTCTTAATGTGTTCAGTGAACAAACCCATGTGCATACATTCGTACATAATTAAAAAAAAATTAAAGATAAAGAGGGAAGGAAGGAAGGTTGGTTTATTTGGTCATTGGGGTACAAAGTATGGCCTCACAAAGTAAAATGGTATTTTAGCAAATTATGGAGATCTGTGGGTAATTGTGTAAGTAATTCATAAAAAAAATCATTGATTAATTCCTTAATGAGTTATCCTCTGAAAAGATTACTAATTTATGAAAATCTAAACATGAGGTGTTCTTTTTATGCTTTTATTGTGAAATGTTTATAGAAGGCAGTTTGGGGCTACCGTATTGACACTGGAAGCCTTCAAACTTACCATGTTGTCTACCAGTTCATTCTTTTTTGTTAGATATTTTATAAAAATAATTAGAATGCAATACATAAAGATGTTCCTTGTAGTGTTATATTTTACAGGTAAAATTTTGTAAATACCCATCTGAATACTAATAAAGGAGTCATTCATTTTATATCTGTTAAGTATTCATCACATTTTTACAAGTAAACTTTATATGTAAAAGCAGCTTACTATATTAATTAAATGTATGCAAAATAATTAAATGGACATATTTATATATATTTGCAGTTATTTTTGGTTGGCAGATACTAAAACAAGATATTCTTATTTGATACTTTGCCAAATTTCTTACAATGAGATGCTATTGTTTAACTAGGAAATAAGCTAAAGCAGGAATCACTGAATTACGTGGTTTAATTGGATAGGTAATTAATATCTTAGTTATTTAACTTTAACAAAAATGTTTTTAAACTTTATTCTTTTTCTTTTTTAGGTTACTTTACATAATGACAGTTATGACATTCTTTGTGGTAAGTATTCTTTTCTCATTTATGTTAATTTGCTCATCATGAAATATATTTGAAAGGTTTTAATTTCAAAACCCCCCCAGTGTTAATTTTTTGATTATATAGTTCTTACATAGTGTTACTAAACTATATGACCTGAGTAGCTGTAAAGTTTCATCTAGGCTCAGAATCACACATGCATTTTCTCTAACTCTAATATTGAAATCGAGAATTTTTAATTTGTATTTGATTCCTTCTTGAAAAAGAAGATAAAAAGAAACTAAGCTTTGAGTGCCACATAGTTGTTCTTGACTCCCTAAACCATTTTTTTAATGTAGATGGTAAAGAGATTAAGGAACCTAAGAGTCATGGTCTATATTTTTTGTTTCATTTTTTTTTAGTCAAGGTCTTAATTTTATGCTTTTTGTTGTTATTATAGGAAGTTTAACAAACTCTATGACTATCCCAGAATTTGAAGAATCCATGAACAATTGTGACCAATCTAGCCTGGATGTTGATAATATAAAGTATTCTGTATGGGTTTCTTTCTTTGAGATTTACAATGAAAGTATTTACGATTTGTTTGTTCCTGTATCATCTAAGTTCCAAAAGAGAAAGATGCTACGCCTTTCCCAAGATGTAAAGGGCTATTCTTTTATAAAAGGTAAATCAGTGAGCATTGTTTATTTTTATTGCGCCAAAGTTCACTTCTAGGTTTTGTGACAGCTATAGTCATCAAAAAGGAAGTTTTTTTTTAAATCAGTAATTTTATTCATTTTTAGCATCAAGAAAAATAAGATTGTACTTTGGAAATATTTTTTATTATGTTTATTATAATTGAGTAGAAGTGGGTCTAGATACTTTTTGTGCTCGAATGTTAATTATATTCTTGGTGATAAAAATCAAGGTGTTCCAGTATTTATTACTTTTTTTTGTAACTGTAAAATGTTTGTAGCCTTCCATCTTACCTTGCATAACTTAAATACTAAGTGTCTTTATATTCTCAACTTTATATTTCTTGTGGAGTGAGGAGTGGTTTAGATGGTTCTCTAGGATGTGTGACCAACAGAAAGATTTTATATGGTACTAGGAAAATACTTTGCAAAGATTATGCTGTAGCACAAATGTTACATTTTTAAAAACTAGCGTATATCTTCTTTATTTGTTGAAGATCTTCAGTGGATCCAGGTATCTGATTCTAAAGAAGCATACAGACTTTTAAAGCTAGGAGTGAAGCATCAGAGTGTTTCCTTTACAAAACTGAACAATGCTTCTAGTAGAAGGTAAGTAGTAAATTCTTGGCTACAATTTGTTTGGACAGTAGGTTTCCTAATTTGCAGGATGTTTTTGAGGCATTTTTACTCTTCCTTTATATCATGGATTATTTTCCCAGTTGCTTAAAGTGGTAGTCTTTTCTCTGTATCTTACCCTGATACATATACATATACATATACATATACATACATACATACATACATACATACATACATACATAATTTGAAAAATGGTTATACTCTTAGGGAAAGGGTTAAGGAAGACTCTTTGTGAAAAGTGGGACTAGGGGGTAGGGGACAGAGTAAGTATGGGGATGGAGGAAAGCCCTGCCTACTATGAGGTGGGCGTGGGGTGGTAGTGTGATCTCCAACAGTCTATGTAAAGGCAGATTTATGTTTTGTTTCTATTTTTTCAAAGAGTGTATTTTTCATACCACAGCGTTCTCACTAATAGTATGATCTCTGCAAGAAAAATCTTGTTTCCCTCCATAGTTCTATAGATGGACCTCAGGCTCTCATGTGTGCTAGACAGACACGCTACTACTGACCTACATTCATTTCCAGCCATCTTTTTACTTTAAAAAAAAAAAAAAAACTCTTCAATTCTATTTATTTATTTATTTATTTTTGCATGTTAGTCCCATTTGCCCCCCCTTTCTCCACTTCCCCTACCTTTCCTTCCCCCCTTCCCCTTTTGCTTCTCAGAGAGTGTAAGGCCTCCCATGGGGAGTCAACAAAGTCTGTCCCATCACCACATTTAGGCAAGACTAAGCCCCCCCCAGTCCCATCCCCCCCAGGCTGAGCAAGGTATTTCTCCATAGGAAATGGTTTTCAAAAAGCCAGTTTGTGTACTACAGATAGATCCTGGTCCCACTGCCACTGGCCCTGTAAATTGCCCAAGTCACCTACTGTCACCTGCATTCAGGGGGTCTAGTTTGGTCCTATGCAAGCTCTGAAGCTGTCAGTCTGTATTTATTGAGCATCCACTAGCTCGAGTCAGCTGTTTCTGTGGGTTTTCCTACCCTGGTCTTGACCCCTTTTATTTTCATTCCTCTATAACCATTTCAGGAGCTTGGCCCAGTGGTTAGTTGTGGATCTCTGCATCTGCTTCCATCAGTTACTGGATGACAATTAATATAGTCATCAATCTGATTACAGGGCAAGGCCAGTTCCAGACACCCTCTCCTCTATTGCTTAGAGTCGTATCTGGGGTCATCCTTGTGTATTCCTAGGAATTTCCCTAGTGTCAGGTTTCTCAATAATCCCATAACGGCTCCCTCTATCAAGATAATTCTTTCCTTGCTTTCCCTCTCTATCCTTCTCCCAACTCGACCATTCTGTTCCCTTCCCTCAATTCACCCCAGTCCCCTACTTCCTCTCTTCCCTTCCCTCCTCCCCCTCCCTCTCATGCTCCCGATTTACTCAGGAGATTTTGTCTATTTCCTCTTCCTAGGTGGATCCATGTATGTCTCTCTTGATTCCTAATATCCATTTATGAATGAGGATAGCCATATTTGTCTTCTGGTTCTGGGTTACCTATCTCATGATGATTTTTTCTAATTCTCTTCATTTGCCTGCAAATTTCAAGATTCCATTGTTTTTTTTTCCGCTGAGTAGTACTCCATTGTGTAAATGTACCACATAATTTCTATCTATTCTTCAGTTGAGGGGCACCTAGGTTACTTCCAGGTTCTGAGTATTACAGATAATGCTGCTGTGAACATAACTGAGCAAATGTCCTTGTGGTATGAGTGTGCATCCTTTGGGTATATGCCCAAAAGTGGTATTGTTGGGTCTTGAGGTAGATTGATTCCCAGTTTCCTGAGAAACTGCCATATTGATTTCCAAAATGGTTGTACAAGTTTGCACTCTCACCAGCAATTGAGGAGTGTTCCCCTTTCTCCATATCCTCTTAAGTTGTCATCACTGTTTTTATTCTTAGCCATTCTGACAGCTGTAAGATGGAATCTCAGAGTTGTTTTGATTTGCATTTCCCTGATGGCTAAGGATGTTGAGCACTTCCTTAAATGTCTTTCAGCCATTTGAGATTCTTTTGTTGAGAATTCTCTGCTTATATCTGTACCCCACTTTTTAATTGGATTATTTGGTAGTTTGATGTCTAGTTTCTTGAGTTCTTTGTATATTTTGGAAATCAGCCCCCAGTCAGATGTGGGAATGGTGAAGATCTTTTCCCATTCTGTTGGTTGCCATTTTGTCTTGTTGATTGTGTCCTTTGTCTTTCAGTTTCAGGAGGTCCCATTTATTAATTGTTGCTACTGGTGTTATATTTAGGAAGTGGTCTCCTGTGCCAGTGTTTATGTTTCATTTTTAAATAGGGTATCACTTAGTAGTCTAGGCTGACCTTGAACTTTAGATTGTTTGCTTTCTCCTCACAAGTATTGACTCTTTATTACACATGATTTTGTTAATAGAAATTGGAGTGCTAGGAGGGGAAGTTTTGAGGGGTTTGGGATTTGACAAGTTATAAGGTGATGCTAGACAGTTGGGCATGTGTAGGTGACAATGGAGTAGGGGCTGAATATCTGGCAGCTAGTTGCAAAATGTATCCCTGGTAGAGGACAGATTAAACCTGTGTAAAGAAGTCCATTAGGTGCCTGTCTCCTGTAGAATGCATGCCTTGAAATGGAGTGATAATACATGATCTCTGTTTCTTCTTTCAGTCACAGCATATTCACTATTAGAATATTACAGATTGAAGACTCCGAAATGCCTCGTGTAACTCGAGTTAGTGAGTAAGTTGAAAGCTGTTTAACCTGTAGTTATTTTGAAGCATTTTGAAAAATTTTACAGTAACCTTTTTTGGGGGGGGTTGATTTAGATTGTCTTTATGTGATCTTGCTGGTTCAGAACGAAGCATGAAGACACAAAGTGAAGGTGAAAGGCTAAGAGAGGCTGGGAATATCAACGCTTCTTTATTGACTCTGGGAAAGTGTATCAGTGTTTTGAGGAACAGTGAAAAGTCAAAGTAAGTATCATTACTATAAATATCAAAATCATTAAAGTTTGCTCTTTTAAGTCCTTTTTGAAAAGCTGTTTCTTTCACAATGATTGTATTGACTATTTTCCACAACAGATATACTCATAGTTTAGAAAGCACATCTCTGTGATGTTGATTTAGTGTCTCAAACTTCTTGGCTTATGTGTTTTTGAGACATGGTCTCATGTAGCCCAGGCTAGCCTTGAATTCAGTATGTACTGAGGATAACCCTGAACATGGGGTCTTCCTGCTTCTACTTCCCAAGTGGGATTACAGATGTGCACCATCACACTTCTCCCTCATGTGGTGCTGTAGAGCAAACTTGGCCTTGTGTGTGTGCTAGGTAACCACTCTGTCAGCTGAGCTATACCCCAGTCTTGTAACTTCTTTATTCTTAAGCAATATATTGTGTGCATTTGTGACAGTCTACTGTATTAATTATCTTCTTAAGCTGATTAAATGAAAAATTAATTAGCCTTCACAACTTTAGTTAAGGAGTTTTATGATATGTGCCATAGAATTACTATTATTATGGGGAATACAGTACAGTTAAATGTGACTTTTTTTTTTTTAAACATTTTACCTAGTAGATTATTGTATTATTCTTACTATTTCTTAAAAAAGAGTAAGACTATTACAAGGGCAAGTAATTAAGTAAATTTTATTAGTGACCTCACTGAAGTATTTGTTTCTTTATTACTGAGATTCAGTTTTGGGCCTGGTCCATGCTAGACAAGAGCTCTAATACTGATCCATATTCCAAACCTTTTAACTTGCTGTGTTTTCGAATTTTTCATAGGTTTCAACAGCATGTGCCTTTCCGGGAAAGTAAACTGACCCACTATTTCCAAAGTTTTTTCAATGGCAAAGGGAAAATATGTATGATCATCAATATTAGTCAGTGTTGTTCTGCTTATGATGAAACACTCAATGTATTGAAGTTCTCAACCATTGCACAAAAGGTAAATGTATTTGGGTTGCTGCTAAATGTATGAACATCTCATAGAACATTAACCACTGTCCTTGAAAGAGCAAGTTGATTGGTTTTTTTTTTTTTTTTTTTTCTTTTCAAGACAGGGTTTTTCTGTGTAACAGCACTAGCTGTCCTGGAACTCATTTTGTAGACTAAGCTGGCCTCAAACTCACAGAGATCTGCCTGCCTCTGCCTTTGCCTCCAGAGTGCTGGGATTAAAGGTGTGTGTCACCACTGCCTTGCCTTGCCTTTTTCAGTGTGAAACTATAAGTGTGTTCCCTTGTTTGTGCCTGGGTAATGGTTCTGTGAAATAAGTAATATTTCGTGTTTTACTCTAAGCCTAGGAAATATTTGAAGATAAAATTGTAGTTTTTAACTAACTAGACATAGATATAGAAAAAATTTAATATTATCCCCAAAAGAAGTAAAATGACATTGAATACTAAGTATTAATCATAAGGATAAATTATACAACATGGCAGTTTTGAAATGAATTGTCACTTTGAAGTTCATCTGGCTTATAAGTGATGGTCATCAGAAAGCCTTTGCTAGAGAATGCAGGAAGGCATGTTGACCTGTAGATTGCACATAGACTATTCTTCCCAGAAAGTTAATTTAGCAGTGCCAATTCCCTTTTTTAAATGTTTGCATAGAAAGAGAGGAGGTCACTGGTTGATTCTCCATGCTTCTCTGATAATTCAGGTTCTTACCCCAATATCTGACTCTCAAGTTTTTATTGGTAAAGAATAATTAGATAAATGCTACAGTGTGATTGATTGGGTTGGGTGAGATGGTGCCTATAACCCCAGCAGTTCGGAGGCAGAGGCAGGTAGTCTGTGAGTTCCAGGCAGGGTGGTACTATACAGTGAGAACCTGTCTCAAAAAATAACTTCCAGTGAAGAAGTTTCGCCTTTCCCCTTGTAAAAGCCACCTTGGATATTTTAACAGGTGTATGTTCCAGATACTTTCAGTTCTTCTCAAGAGAAATCTTTTGGGTCCATCAGATCTTCTCAAGATGTAGTATTAGACAATAATTTGGATAGTAAAATACTAAATGTAAAAAGAACCTCTGCTTCATGGGAAAATAGTCTAGAAGATCTGGTTGAAAACGAAGATTTGATTGAGGATTTAGAAAAAAATGAAGAAACACAAAACATGGAAACTGAACTTACTGATGAAGATATAGATAAAACGTTAGAGGACTGTAGAGCCTTCAAAAGTCAGAACAACAAGGTATGCGTTAAGAACTCTGCTTGGCTTATTTTTCTGAAGTTGGGCTTCATTCTGGAGGCCCTGCCCTCTTTTTGTGTGTTTGTGAAGGTGCACTAGAGGTCAGAGATCGATATCAGATGTGGTGTGTGTGTGTGTATAGGGTCAGAGAACAACTTTGTGGAATAGATTCTTTATTTGTAGGGATCTGCCTGTTTCCCTACCACTGCTGGAATTTACATACATGTGCTTAGCTTATTATGTGGGTGCCTGGGATTTTTAATTCAAAATGAGTATATGATATTTTACAAATACATGTTTCAGTCCACCCCTCTGATTTGGGCTTTGGGATAGGGTTTTGCTGTGGGGCCCTGGAGGCTTAGAACACACTGTTCTCAGAATTGACACCATCCTCTTGCTCCTGAATCCCATGTGAAGTTATATCGTGTGTGTGTGTGTGTGTGTGTGTGTGTGTGTGTGTGTGTGTGTGTGTGTGTGTGTGTGTGTGTGTGTGTGTGTCTGTCTGTCTGTCTGTCTGTCTGTCTGTGTGTGTGTGTGTGTGTGTGTGTGTGTGTGTGTGTGTGTGTGTGTGTGGTCTGTGTGAGTGTGAGCTTGTGCCATGGTGACTCATATCCCTTTCCTTAACAGGACACTTTTTCTGGTTTTATATACAGTTTCACTGTGTAGCAGCTCAGTCTGACCTGGAATTTGCAGAGATCCACCTGCCTCTTCTGAGTGCTAGGATTAAAGTCATGGATTATTACCATGCCCAGTGACTAGGACACTTGAACCCAGCCTTTAGCATTTCCTATAGAGTTGGTCCTTATGTTCCCTGCTTAGGAAATGTGGTGCTAGCAAGTCATGGAGTTGTATAGATAGAATGAAATAAAACATAACTCTACCAAACAGTTCTTAGTAGATAATAAATAATTTTTTTTCAGTACAGTTGGCTAGACAGATCTGTTTATATTTTCTTTCTTTCTTTTTTTTTTTTTTTTTTTTTGGGTTTTTCGAGACAGGGTTTCTCTGTGTAGCTTTGGAGCCTATCTTGGCACTCGCTCTGGAGACTAGGCTGGCCTTGAACTCACAGAGATCCACCTGCCTCTACCTCCCGAGTGCTGGGATTAAAGGCGTGCATGTTTATATTTTCTTGTACAGGCTTGTTTCTCAGATGTAGAGAGGCACACTTGAATTTTCAGGTTAAGGAATCTCTATAATTTTATAATTTTAATAAGACTATTAGCACCATTAGAAAGGACACGATTATAATCGACTAAACTATAATAGCTCTCTTTGAACACTCTATATTTCTCTTGGACTCTTTCCTATAAAGCATATATGCTTATTTTAGAAACTGTTGGATTTAATAGAAGACTTGAAAAAAAGACTAATAAATGAAAAAAAGGAAAAGTTAACATTGGAATTTAAAATTCGAGAAGAAGTTACACAGGAGTTCACTAAGTATTGGACTCAACGTGAAGCCGATTTTAAGTAAGTTATCTTCATGACCTGGTAAGAATTGAGATTTATCTGTTTGTTTTATAGCCATTTCTTAATTTATATTAGGTGACTTCTGAATGTGATGACTTCCTTATATAGATAGATATTACATATGACTATCTAAATTGCTCTCTTAGTGGAAATAATCTCTTTTAAAGGGAGACACTTCTTCAGGAACGAGAGGCATTAGAAGAAAATGCTGAACGTCGCCTGGCAATCTTCAAAGATTTGGTTGGAATATGTGACACCGAAGATGAGCCAACAAATAGAATTTGTGCCATGAAAGTTGGAACTGAAGTATGTTAATGAAAATATTAAAAATAATCAGTGAGGCCTGTGTACCTTGCTAGACGCAAACAGTTTAAATGGAACTTTGGTTTTGTAAAAGTTTTTTTTTTTGTTTTTTTTGTGGCATTTGTTTCCATATCAGTTTTTCTTGAGTCATTGTTTTACTTGTAGGCAGTGACAAGTCATTTTTCTTGGATTATACTCCATTCAGAAATGTCTTACAATTTATGAAAAAAATTAAAGATGTAAAGGGACCCTTAAAGGGTCACTTGTTCTGATCAAAACAGAAACATGTATTTATGTATAAAAGGGCTTGCCTTTGTTAGAAAAGCACTGTTGTTTACCTCAAGGAAAGTTAATTTTTGCTGCTCCCACAAGCTCATAAGGGTTTTTGGAGGGATTGTTTTGGTTTCCTCTGGGTATGTGCTTTGTGGATTCAGTGGTCTGGGACAGAGATCTTCAGGCTCTCACTGCCATTCCATTGTGTTGTAATGTATACATGGTTTGTGATGTGGACTTTGGTATGAAGATGGAGGTTACTTTTCTTGAATTACTGTGAAATGCCACATAAGAATCTGTATGATTGAAGGTGTACTTGAACTAGGTAATCAAAATTATTCAGTAATAACTTACTAAAATTTATGATATGAGGAAACAGGCTTCACATTCTGTTTTTAGAAGATGAATAGTGAAACAAATTTTGTATAATTGGGGGGATTCATGTAATTTAAAGAATTTTAAATTGTGAATTTTTGCTGTTTGTAGTCTGTTAGAGTATTACCACATGTAGTGAAGTCCACTGTTAATGTTAGACATGTGGTTTTTGCTATTTTTAGGAAGCGTGTAATTATATAGGAGTTGAAGATGTTATTGATTCTCTTCAAGATGATGTCACTGATATTAAGAAACAGGCTGAACTTGCTCATTTATATATTACGTCTCTTGCTGATCCTCAGGAAGCTATTGCTTGTTTGCAACTAAAGTTTAATCAAGTTAAAGCGGAATTAGCCCAAACTAAAGAAGAATTAACTAAAGCCCAAGAAGAGCTAAAAAGTAGAGAGTGTGGTAAGTGCATGTATTTTATCTATATTTGGATTATATAAATACATAAAAACTAGGGTATAACTAGAGTATAGAGATTTGTGCATCTTTTTTATCTTAGTGACTAGAAAATATTTTAAGCTAATTAACAAATCTTAACACTTTTATCATTTGTAATATGATTTACTACAAAAAGTGGTATGTATGTATGTCTGAGCACATATATGTTTTTGGTTTTTGTTTTGTTTTGTTTTGTTTTGTTTTGTTTTTTTCCGAGACAGGATTTTTCTGTGTAACCACCCCAGCTGTCCTGGAACTCACAGAGATCTGCCTGCCTATGTAGCCTCTTGAGTGCTGGGTTGACTGGCATGAGCCACTATGCCATTTTCTGAGGGTTGGCAGATAGGTTAGTAAAGTTGGTGCTATCAAGACCTGAGTTTGATTCCCAGACCTTATACAAAACAAGCTTGGTGTGGTGGCATGTGTTTATAATCCCAGCATTGGGGATGTGGACAGAGACAGGTCCTTGGAACTTGTGACTAGCCAGCCTAGCTTAGTTGAACACAAGTCCCAGTTAGAGACTGTCTGAAAAAGAACAGTGGTGGTGCCTAAGGATGGACACTTGAGGTTGAGTCTGTCTTCTTCAGGTGCACAGGTGTACATGATGCACAGGTGTGTGCATACGTGCACACACACACACACACAAGAAATAAAAAACAACTAAATAAATAGTTTAAAACATTTACTTACTATTAGAGAAGACATCTCAAAATGAGAGCAGATGAATGGAAATTCAACCAGAGGTGACATGCTCCACATTTTATTATATGAAAGAAGAGAGCTGGAAAATGGCAAGTCCGTGGTGTCTTATGAAGTTGACCAGACAGGCACTACTGTATGTGACACTACTGTGTTTCTACTATGTAGCTATGCCTATAAGTTTGCTCAAAGTTTTGAAAGTGGCTATTTCTGAAACAATATCATCTTGTAATTTAATATTATTACTGCCAAAATTCTTTTTATGAATTTAATGTAATTTAGTAGCCCATGTTTCATTCAGTGCTCTTTTTAATTTTAGATGCTTAAAATTTTTTATTAATATTCTTTATCTTCACAGGATCAGACTCTTTTGTTCAAGAGCTGAAGGCATCAAGTAAGGTAATGTAAGCTTTACTTTGTCTTGGTAAGAATTTTTTGTTTTTGTTTTTTTTTTGTTTGTTTGTTTTTTGAGACAGGGTTTCTCTGTGTAACAGCCCTAGCGGTCCTGGAACTTGCTTCATGGACTATGCGAGCCTTGAACTCACAGAGATCCATCTGCCTCTGCCTCTCAAGGTGACTTTATATCTTGACAGAACGGTATATTCAGTACCTGTCACCATTCCCTGGATTATCTGAACATGAGGCGTTACTTTATTTTTAAGGCTGGAACCAAGAACTTCATACATCCTACCACTGAGGCATACTCCAGGCTGGGTGGGCTTTAATATTTTGATACATAGTTATGGGTACCTCACTCGGTATTATATCCGTAGCTGTGTATTTAAGTATTTCATATGTTACTCTATTTTGCTGACTTTGAACCTTTTCTGGGGGAAATAACCCCATTTAATAAGGTGGAAGCATAAGGGTGAGAAACCAAAACTGATTTCTTTCAGGTAAAACTACCATCTACCATCTACCAATTACCATGCTAGGCTATTGGAAATAGATTAATAAAAGGGTATGTGTGTAATATTCTGTAAGTACTTCATTTCAGAGCACACTTTGGTCTTTAGGGTTTGTTTGTTTTACTTAGTTTTTTAAAGACAAGATTTCACTGTGTTGACCAACTGGTCTTGAAATTGCGTATAGGAGCAGTCCTCCTACATTCTCCTATGTAGCTGGCAATATAAGCTTTTCCCATTGCATCTGAAGCACATAATGTTTTGAGTATGACTTAGTGATATTTATCTCTAAAGGTTTTCTGTTGCCAGAGTCCTCAGTTATCTTAGAGTGAAACTAAAGAAACAACTTGCAAAGTGTTTCATCAAATTTGAAAATAGACCAATGACAGGTAATATTTGTAGTCCCCATGTTTGCTGTAGCTTTCTGCATTAAAACTATTTTAATTGTTTTGTTTTAGGTAGATACATCTTTAATCAGCAATAAATCAACTTGTAATGAAACAGTTGCAATGCCCAAGAACAGCATTACCCAGACACATTCAGAAAGGAAAAGATTAAATGAAGACGGACTTGAGCAAGGTGAACCACCAGCAAAAAAAGGTATTAGCACTTCCGTTGCCTGCAGGGGTGCCTCACAAGCAGGAAATAAACTGAGTAAGAACAGGTTTTAGGAAAACGTAGATACCATGATCTAATCTGTTACTGGTTGTTTTTTACTCTTAGTCTTTTGGGGTCTGCCACCCAGCTCCCAAATAAATACATGGAGGCTTATTCTTACTTATGAATGCCTGGGCTTAGCTTGGCTTATTTCTAGCCAGCTTTTCTTAGCTGGCCCTGGAGGTCACCTCTCCTCCTCTTCTCACTCCCAGATTTCTCCTATTTATTCTCAGCTTCATTAACAAATGGTATTGGGGGAAACTGACTGTGTTCATGCATAGAATGAGGGTAGATTCTTTTCTCTCACTTTGCACTTTGCATGATGGCATACACATGAAATCCCAGCACTGGGAAGGTTTAGAAAAGTGAGTGTCTGGGACTCACAGACTAGTCAGTCTACCCTAATCAATGATGCTGTGGAATATTCCTTCTTCGAAAATGTGTTACCCTCATTGTTGATAAAACGCTGATTGGCAGATAGCTAGGCAGGGTTTTCGGAGCAGAGAGAATGCTTGGAAGGAGGGCAGTCAGAGGAGTTGTGACCCAAGAGGAAGAAGCAACATGGAAAGTTTATGGAGTTTAATGAGCCTCAGGACAGCACATAGATTAGCAGAAATAGGTTAATTTAAGTTGTAAGAGCAAGTTAGTGGCAAGCCTAAGCTATCGGCCAAGCATTTGTAATTAATATTAAGTCTCTGTGGTTATTTGCAAACCACCTGACAGGACAGAATTGGCTGGGAGTCCTGACTAAAAACTCCACCTACAGGTTCAGGTTCCAGTGACAGATCCTGAATCTCATTATAATACAGGGCTAGAGACGTAACTCTTTTTTCCTTGGTTGTGGGGATTGATCTTGAGCCCTCATGCTTTTGTGACAAACACTTTATCTCTCATTGGAGCCTGTTAGCACTAGTCTTAGGATAAGGGCCAGCAGAGTTATCTTTACCCTAGAAATGTAGATATTAAGCCTGCAAACATGCCTTGCATTCATGTTTGATTAGTTGAGCCCTCTGCATGTTTCAAGATTCTGTTAATAGCTGCTCTACAGCACAGGACTTACCTTGATCTTTATACCTACAACACAATAGCCATTAGCTTCCTGTTCCCATCTGAGGAAATAATCAGTCAGCAGTTCTTTCATGAGTTAGTGAAAGATGAGGCCGTATGTTTTATATGACTTTTGAGAGTTTCAACCCCCTTCTGCTTTTATCTATGAAGAAATTTAATGAGCTGCTCAATTTGTGAGTCAGGAACATTGTAACTGTAATTTAAAACTGTTCTTTAGGTTATAGTTGGTTGCTAGAATGTCACCATAATTCCCTGCCCTCTGTCCTGTCTCATAAAGTTAGATAAAGGTCCGTGGAATTAAGTTAAATGATAAATACTAGAAAGTGAGTACTCAGAAGTAATGGCCATTATTTTGCTAGATCTCTTTGGTCAACTCAGACCTGAAGCTATACTTTTTGTTTAAGTGGATTAAATTGTGTATGTTTTCTTTTAAAAGTTCTTTTCAGTTTTTTCATTAGAGGTTTGATGTTTCTAGTGTTGCAAATGTTGTGATCCTGGTGATTTGCTTCAAATTCCTTCAAACTTGCTTCTAGCTTTAAGATGGCAGATTCTTTTTCTAAAATGCCTTGCTCTAATTCAGCTAAGTGGCTACACTCATCTTTCTGGGTCTCTACTATCATTTCAAGTTCCTTTATTTTTGCCTTATAGCATGCAACATCCTGGGTTAGCTCTGAAAGAGCTTGCTCTTTCAGTTTATATGCAACTGTTGCTTTCTTATGTTTTGCTAGACTAATATTAATAGTACCAATGTTCTCTTAAAGGTCTTATACTTGGTAGTCCATGCATCACCGAAGATCAAAAGAAAAGTGAAGTAATGCAGCAGCCTGTTTCAGAAGGTGGAGAAGGCATTAGAGTTTTACAAGAAAAGAATGAAGAGCTCAAAAGGCTTTTAATTATTGGTGAGAATGAACTCAAAAGTGAAAAAGTGGAAAAAGCAGAATTGAATGAACAGGTTGTGAGTTTGCAGCAGCAGCTTTGTTTTGCTGAAGAAAAGAACTTGTCTCTTAGGACAAAGGTGGAGCAAATGCAGGCCAATTATGACAGTGCAGTTGCTGAGTTACAGATGCAGAAAGCTGTGAACAAAGAGCAGGAGGAGAGGATCCTCAAATTGTCACAGGAGATGGAAACTGCTACAAGAAGCATCACAAACAATGTTTCACAGATAAAACTAATGCAAACAAAAATAGATGAACTAAGGTCACTTGATTCATCTTCTCATATTTCAAAAATAGATTTACTTAATCTCCAGGATCTGTCAAGTGGTCCTAAAGGGGATAATTTGCTGAACACATCACTACAGCTTTCAGGTAGTGACTTGTCAAGCAACTGGGTAAAAGACTGTCATATTCAAGAGCTCTGTAGGGAAAGTTCCTTCCACTCTAGTATTGAAGCCATTTGGGAAGAATGTAAAGAGATTGTGAAGGCCTCCTCCAAAAAGTCTCATCAGATTCAGGAACTGGAAGAGCAAATTGAAAAATTACAGGTGGAAGTAAAAGGCTACAGGGATGAGAACAATGAACTACGAGCAAAGGAGAGTGAGGATAAGCAAAAAGATCACCAGCTGAAAGAAAAAGAAAGTCTTATACATCAGCTCAGAGAAGAACTGCAAGAAAAAAGTGTTGGTCTCTGTGTTCAAGTACAGCTTTTGTCCGAAAGAGAGCAAGCTCTTTCAGAGCTAACCCAGGATGTTGCATGCTATAAGGCAAAAATAAAGGAACTTGAAATGATAGTAGAGACCCAGAAAGATGAGTGTAGCCGCTTAGCTGAATTAGAGCAAGGCATTTTAGAAAAAGAATCTGCCATCTTAAAGCTAGAAGCAAGTTTGAAGGAATTTGAAGCAAATCACCAGGATCACATCAAAAGCACCAAAGATTTCAATGAAAAAGAAATCAAGTTGGAAGAAGAAATCACACGGTTGACAAATAATTTGCATGATATGAAACAGTCACTCCAGTTAAAGGAAGAAGAAAGACAAACTAGCAGACAAGAAACAGAAAAGTGAGCTAAGTTTTATTTAAACTATCTAAAGTATGTAAAATATTTCACATTTTGTGTGTGTGTGTGTGTTTGTGCCCATGTGTCTTTGTGCATATGCACATATTTGCAGAGGTCAAAGAATAACCTGTGGGAGATAGTCCCTTCCCTGTAACATGTGGGGCCCAGGAATTGAATTCAGGTCATGAGGCTTGGCAGCAAGCACCTCTATTCACTAAGTCATCTTGCTGGTTCCAGGCATTCATTTTTTCTACGTAATTTTTGAACAGTTAGATGGATGTCAATTAATTTGATAGAATACTATAGATGATTACAAAGTGGAGTCAGAGATAGGTTGATAAATGGTAGTTTATTGGGGAACAGTACTCGGTCAAGGGGGCCAGTGACCCAGGTTTGCACCAGAGCAGGACGGACCCTGAAAATGCTTCCTAGTCAGCTCAGCCAGGTGAAAGAGAGCGACATATGCGCCTCCCTCTTTCTTAAATCCTTGTTATGTAACTCTGACCAAGACCAAGTGGTCGTGGTCAGCAGTACCTCTTAATCAGGATTTTTCCCTACAGAATAGCATATATGATGAGTGAGGCACTTGAACTTGGTTCACATAAACCTTTAGAAACAAAAGTTGTATGTAAAGGTTATACTCCTGAGACCCTAGATGCTGCTGTCTGAAGTACTCACTGCTAGCTTACACATTCTACATTGTGAAAAGATGTAGTTCTGCAACACTTGTTGCTATTTCACATAGTGATCTAAGCAGCCAATGTTGCCTGAGAAGTACTTTGTGATTCTGTTTTCTTTTTAGATTAAAAGAGGAACTTGCTGCAAACTCTCTTCTTACTCTGGATCTCCAAGCAGATCTTCAGAGGAAGGAAGAAGATTATGCTGAGCTGAAAGAGAAACTCACTGATGCCAAAAAGCAGATTGAGCAGGTACAGAAAGAGGTAGGTTATATGAAAAGTCTTGTGGACAATTTAGTGTGGTATAGATTTTTCTCCCTTAGGTTTAAGTTTAGGTGTAGATTTTAAGATTAAACTGAAATCTGTGAACTTGAATGTTTCTTAAAATGATGAATGCCATTAATTTACAAGGGAAAATGCAGCTAACTTAAATAAACTGAAGGTTAGAGAGAAGAACAATATGTGGATGTGGCTTTGGGTATGATCCTTGCCTGCTGCAGGTAATAAACATTTCACCGCTCAAAGGTTTGTACGTGTGTTTGTGTTTGTGTGTGTAGAAATATATATGCTTTTGATATAGGAGTTTCTCTAAAAATAAAGTATTTTTTGTTTGTACTTGCTATTTAGGATATACAGAGTGACTTACAACAAGTTTTCCATTATAATTTAATTTGGATGAGGTTTGGCACCTTCTGTGTTGTGTAGCTGTAAACTAACATATCGACAAAGAAAATTTAGGGAGGGAAAAAAGTCTATTCCATTTCTCCTAGTTATGTTTCTTGAAGGTAGTACATGTAGCCAATTATTTTCTTGCTGTCTAGTTTTTCTTTGCTCTGTATTTCCCCCTTGTATCTTCCTATGAAAATTGAAATATCTTGTTGGGCATGGTGCACACACCTTTAATCCCAACATTTGGAAGACAGAGGTAGGTGGATCTCTTAGTTGAAGGCCACCTTGGTCTGCAGAGTGAGTTCCAAGATAGCTAGGCTCCACAGAGAAACCCTGTCTTGGAGGGAAAAAAAAGAAAGAAAGAAAAGAAAAGAAGAAAAAAGAAAATTGAAAACATCATAAGAACCCTCCCTCCCCTCTTCCCTCCCCTTGCCTCTCTTCCCCCTCCCCCTTCCTTCCTCAGCAGGCAAGCTGTACATCTTGGCAGCTTTTAGAGAAGAAAAGGGGTGAAAATAATACTGCTTGAGTTAAGCCATGTGTCACAGGAAGCCACTTGCTGGGGAGAAGGGACTCTAAAGAAGGAGTAAGGGAGCTCAAAATGTTAGGGAAAGGATGCTTAGAACAGAAATAGAAAAAAAAAAAGGCTGAACTTTGCCACTTAGTAATGTAGTAATGTATGTACCTTTAGCAGTGTCTTGTTTTTTCTGATGGGATTAAAGGTCATGCATGATTCTTGAAGATATGGTCATAAATTTTAAACACAGCAAAAAGTGTAAAAATGTTCAATTTGCTTTATAAATTTCGCTCTGTAGGTATCTGTAATGCGAGATGAAGAGAAATCATTGCGGATTAAAATTAATGAACTGGAGAAAAAGAAAAACCAGTATTCTCAGGAAATAGATATGAAACAGCGGACGATCCAGCAGCTCAAGGTAGCAGTTACGTTGTTAATGATGCTTGAAATCCATTCTGCTGTTAGATTTTATTGCCTGATAAAACGTGTTTATTATATTAAAATTTGTCTTGTTTTGTTGCTTTGAGATAGGATGTTACTTTGTAGCCTAGATTGACCTTGACCTCATAGCAAGTCCTTCAGTCATCACCTCTCAAGCATGAGGATTATAGGCACAAGCCACCAGACTCTACTAACATACAATTGTATGTTTTGTTTTATTTTGATCCAGGCAGTCCAGCCTGATCTGTAGTGATCCATCCTAAAGTAGATTGTAGAGATTGTGATGAATGGATAAGAGATTGGAGAGTGTAGTCTTGGTGACTGGCAGGTTAAAGTTAGAATTGTGATTGAACTTTTCCCCTTAAGACTCTTGATACTTTTTTCAAACTGTATAACTGCTTTTTAGATAGAGGACTCTTAAACGTTTTCTACATTTTATGTTTCATAATGGGGACACTAAAATTTTTTCTTATAATCAGTATACATTGTACTTCCATTATACTTGCTTTTGCATCTTATGATATGTGAGAACACATTCCTGTAAAATCCTGAGTAGGTATAAGGATCGTCATAACTGATAATGAAAGCATGAGATGATTGTTGTCTATTTTTATGCATATGTGAATGTGTTTATGTGATTCAGTGCATGGTTGCACATGTGTCATGGTGCGTGTATCCCCACTGCATATAAGGAGGTCAGAGAGCAGCTTGTGAGATGACTTCTTCCACTCTGTGGGCACCAGGGAAGGAACTCAGGCTCCTCTGGGTTGGCAAGTGCCCTGCTCACTGACCCATCTTACTAGTTTTGGTTTCTGTTTTTTTTTTTTTTTAATAATTTACTTTTATTTTATATTTATTGGTGTTTTGCCTGCATGTGTATCTGTGTGACAGTGTCAGAAGCCTTAGAAGTGGAGTTACAGACAGGTGTAAGCTGCCATGTGACTGCTAGAAATTGAACTTGGGGACCTCTGGAAGAGCAGCCAGTTCTCTTAACCTCAGAGCCATCTCTCTAGCCCTGTTTTCTGTTTTTTGTTTTTTGTTTTTTTTTTCAGACAGAACTTGACTGTGTCTCACTATATAGCCTTGGCTGCCTGGCCTTGAACTCACAGAGATTAAATGCATGTCCCGGCACACCTAGGTTCTATTAATGTCTACTTGTTCACTGCTCTAGAAGTTGTGGGTCCTGGGAGAATGGAGCCAGTGAATGAGGTGGACTAAAGTCTTATGCATTAGTCAACTTTATTCAGAGCATCAGACAATTTATGGTCTGAGGATTAAGAATGATCACATGAGTAACTGATGAGTTCAAGCTGTATATATAATCACAAGAACAAGCCATACATGACAGAACCATGTTTTTTCTATATAGACATATTAAAGATAGTTTAAACATTTAATTGAATAAAAACAGAACGCAATAATGAGTAATCTGAAGTTAGCCCACCCGAGAGGTGCACAAAACACATATTTCAAAAACAATTTATGTTTTGAAGAAACAGGTCTCAATATTCTTGTCTTGTTTTTTGGAGTATTTTCACAAGCACTGGTTTGACATTCTCCTCACAGGACTCCATTCCTGGACTGTTTCAACACCTACTATTAACTGCTGTTAAGTATTGATTTATGTGCCTTTAATTGTATTTTTGAATTTTATAGGAGCAGTTAAATAATCAGAAAATGGAAGAAACGGTACAGCAGTATGAGAGAGTATGCAAAGGTCAGAACCAAGTTCCTCTTTCTAGAACTAAATTGACTGTTAAATAGTTGCAATAACAGTTAACTTTTTTCTTTAAAATGTTCAAATGATGGTATCCAAAGATGTTATCAAAGGTAAAAAGCATTCTGCTGAATAACTTTTAAAATTAAAATTGATTATTAGAAAAACAATAAGTAATACATATTCAGTGCAACACTGATTTCTTGGTAATGGTCTGTACACTTTAAAAATATTTTTACTAATTCTTTGATAATTTCAAACCATATATTTTGATCATTTTCACCCTCCTCCCATTTTTCAGATTCACCTTACCTTTCCTGTCCCACGCAACTTCTCTCTCTCTCTCTCTCTCTCTCTCTCCCTCCTTCCCACCCTTCCTCCCTCCTTCCCCCTCATCCCCAACCCCTTACCAGTTTGTGGCCTTCCACTGGAGCAAGGCTGCTTTAGCAGGGGCTGCCCTCTCAGAGAAAACTGACCTTTCCTTTCCCAGCAGGTTAACGGTTGCCAATAGCTTCTCAGCTGTGTTTGGGACTCTGTCCCATTTCCCTCTGCATGCTGGTATTAGCTCTGACTTGGTTTTGCACGTCTTTGACATGATGTCACTCTGCCGATTCTGCAGTAATCCCTGAGCTTGCAGGGTCGGGGGCACCTTCCTGTTCTTTCTCTTACTATATTATCTTTGTACCTTTGTTGAAGAATAACTGTAAATGTGATAATTTGTTATCTGGTCATTCAATTCTGATTTTTGATCTATTTATCTTCATGCTAGCATGTCACTGTTATGGAAACATTGTGATGTGTTTTAAAATTGGGAAGTGTGGGTCCCCCCATTTTTGTGTTTCATTTGCAAAAATGTTTTGGCTCCTTTAGGTGCTGTGCATTGCCACATGAATTTTAGGATCATTCTGTTCACTTCTACATAAAAGCCATGAGTAATTTTAGTAGTGATTGTGTTAAAGCTGTTCTAACTGGGAAGATTGATAGTTAACAAACTCTTTAATTAATGCTGGATATACCTTTGTATTTATTTAGGTCTTAAGTTTCATTATTTTTGTATGATTTTCAGTGTACACATTTTCTAAATTGTTTTATTAAAATTATTTGGTTCTTTGTGATATTTCGAATTGAACTATTAACAATAGTTTTTGTTTTTTTCTCAAACATTTAGATCTAAGTGTAAAAGAGAAGGTGATTGAACACATGAGATTGACATTAGAAGAGCAAGAGCAAACTCAGGTAGAACAAGACCGAGTGCTTGAGGCTAAGTTAGAGGAAGCTGATTGGCTAGCCAAAGGTAAAATGAGACTGCATCTCAAAACATACTTTCTTGTTTTAATCTTCTTGGATTTCTTCCTTTTCAAAAGTAGTGTAGAGTTTATAATAATTCATAATTTTTGACACATCTTTTCCACTGTGATGAAAATTATTGTTTTCTGAGTAAGGTTATATATCATAAAGAAATAAGAATACTGCATCATGGGGTAGAGAGAAGACTCAGTGATTAAGAACACTTGTAGCTCTTTCAGGGCATCTAGGTCCAGTTCCCTACACTAACATGGTGGCTCTACCTTCAGTTCCAGTACCTCTTTTAATTTCCGTGGGCAGCAGGCATGTACATGGAGCACATACACATATGTAGACAAACACTCATCTACATCAAATAAAAAACACATCTATGAAGAAAAAACAAGCTTTGATTGATTTGTGTCTGCAAGCTTTTAGCATTAATTTGTTTATCTCAGTAAGTACTGATCCATTGCTGTCAACAGCATCAATTTTTCTAACGTGTGTAGGAAGTTACAATATTTAATTAAGCTAGTTATAGTCTGGTACAAAAGGGAAGAAATGTATGTACTTACTTCTATGGTATTTTTTACATATAGTTTTGTGCATTTGCTTAGTTAGCCTAATTATTTGCATCTGAAGTGCTCTTGATGAGGACTGTGATATATGGCCTATTTGTGATTGGATGTTAGTGCTATGATATGAAATGTAATTGGATGAAGTTCTTCATACTTTTCTAGACATTTTCATAGATAGGACTTTTTCTTTAGCACTTCAAGAATTGTATCATGTAATTTCAGATTAAAATAATTTATTCTCAGTACTTGGAACAGTAATCTTTGGGCACATGAGAAATCCCTGTAGTTTGTCTTCACTAAGGAATGGTGAGGGTAGCTGCAGAGATAACTCAGAGATTAAGAACATGTTTGGCCATTGTAGACGACCCAGGTTTGGTTCCCAAAACTCATGTGGTGACTTACCACCATCAGTAACTCTAGGTCCAAAGGATCCGATGCCCTCTTCGGACTTCCTTGTGAGATATATAGTACTATGTATGTACATATAAACAAATAAGGTAATCTTAAAGAATTTGGTGAGACTGCTTAAAGTTCAGCTTTCAGAATAATTTTAGAACCACCTTGGTCTGTATTTTGGGCTCTGCTGATTTTCATTCCCTCCCTTCCTTTCTTCCTTCTTCATGTATAATTGCTACATTCATAACATTGTATCTACTTTAAATTAGAATTGGATACATGGAAAGAAAAATTCAAAGATCTGGAAACTAGAAGTAATCACAGGGCAAACGAAGACCCCGAAGATGACACAGACATACTTAGGAAGAAGATCAGTAAGCTTCAGGACGAGCTGCAGGTATCATTTCTCTCTCTCCCTCCTTTCTGTCCATTGTATTTCTGTAAGAGAACTCAGCATTTTGTATTTTATTTCTAGTTTTGTGGGTGAAATAATACATGGTGATTATTAATGTAGAGAAGAAACTTTGAACACAATTTGGAAATATCCTGGGGAATTCCCAAGACATAATTTATTATGAGTCAGTGAAATCACTGTGATTGTGTCCTCAATTTCATGTCTTATATGTGTAATTAACTGTGTGTGATTATCTGCTTGTGTGTGTGCTTTTGTACCACAGCATGTGTGGAAGTCTGAGGACAGCTTTCAGGAGTTGTTGAGGCAGAATCTCTTGTTTCTGCTGCTAAGCAGCATCTTCAGGCCTGTTGGTTCATTAACGTCTAGTAATTCTTCTACCTCTGCCTCTCCCATTTTGCCATAGAGTGCTGGGATTCCAGATGGATGGACGCCACCATGTATATTTTAAAGCATGGGTTCTAGGTCTATCTTTGAGGTGACAGGCTCTTGCAGCTAGTAGTTTTACCTACTAAGCCCACTCCCTGACAGTGTATATGTAATTTTTTAAGTTACTGCTTTTGCTGTCTTTGTATCTATTTTCAACTCCATTTCTTACCTAGAAAATATTGCTCTGAAGAAGACAGCCATTGGGAGATTTATTTGATTGGTAACTTTCCCCATGTTTGATTATCAAATGGAAGCTATATATCTAAACATTGAAACATGAAAATATGATACATAAGAGGATTAATTTTATATTTATGTACACCCTTGTTCAGGTTTAATGTACTATATGTAGAATACATTATTTGGGGAACTAATGCGTTTTCCATGGGATTTAACAACTACCAGAGGCTAGTGTGAAACTCAATTTATGTTTGATGACCTTGAACTTTGATCTTATTGCCTCTATCCCCCAGATGCTGGGATTATGGGAGTATATGTGCCTCCATGCTTAGTTTTGTATCTAAGGTTTTTTTTTTTTTTTTTTAGATTGTTGTTTTGTTTTGTTTTTTCCTATTTGACACAGGGTCTCACTATGTAGAGCAGGCCATCTTGGAACTTACTATGTAGACCAGGCTGGCCTTGAACTCACAGAGGTCCATCTGCCTCTGCCTTCCAGGTGCTAGGATTAAAGGCATGTGCTCTGTATTATTTACTGAGAATAACAGGAAAAATAACTTTTCTTTGACTAATTAAATATAGATTATAGAGTTATTTCAGCCATATTAAGATTGTTGATGTTTGCATTTTTCTGAATTATTGTAATCGGCTATCTTGCAAACTTTAATTCTGATATGGAGTGCTGTTTTGGTTTTAGAGTTTTCATTAGATTTTCAGTGTCTAAAATTAGATTGCCATGAGCACAAATATCTATAGAATTCAGTGTGAAAATCACTTTTATATATCTATTCAGAACCTCTATTCTGAATGTTCCTTTAATAATTATACAAGTTATTTGTCATTTTGTGTTTAATTTTTGGAACTATACATTTTTAAGTGACACAGACCAGGTGCTTACACCCCCCCCCCCCCCCGTAGGAATATTTGAGTCACTGTAACTCTTACAGAAATGTCAGTTGTTTAGTTTGACTTAGGCTCATTGATGAAGGAATTTCATAGCAAAATACTGTTTTATACGTGAAAGTAAGGCCAGTTAACATTTCTTTTTAAAATCTGAAATTAAGTTGATATTGTCCTTATTTACCAAAAAACCCACTTGTTTGATGTTTTTTTATTTAAAGGTGAAAGTGGATGGATTGTGTGACAATATTAACCAAAAATTACTACTTTGCCATGTGAAAATAACTTTTATCATCTTTACTCAGGAATCTGAAGAGAAATATAAAGCTGATAGAAAGAAGTGGTTAGAAGAAAAAGGAATCCTTACCTCTCAAGCCAAAGAAGCTGAGAATCTACGAAACAGAGAGATGAAAAAATATGCTGAAGACAGGGAGCGCTGCTTAAAGCTACAGAGTGAAGTGGTTAGTAGCAATGGTTCTTAAATATATTTCATATTTCCCCTAGGTTTCTTAAAGTTGCTCTAATTCTTTTTGTGAGCAGGTTGTCCTTTTGTAAGATATTCCTGCTCCCCATTTGACCATGACATTCACTCTTGTGTTTTCCTAGCTTTTCTCACTTCATTTTGCCACTTGGGAAATGCCTGATTGTATTTCCCTGGTTGTTAAGGATATTTAGCAATTGTCATGTTTACTGGTCATCTATATTTCATCTTTACTGAACTTTGTGTCTCATGAGCTCAAGTGGGGCTTGTTTAATTTTTATTTATTTATTTATTTTGGTGTTTAATACTTTGAGTTTTTTATAGCTAGATAGTAATCCTCTTGTCAGATGTATAGCTAGCTACGATTATATTCTCTCTTCACTTTATTACTTCCTTAATCGTATAGAAGCTTTTTACTTTTTGTAATCCCTTTTGTCAGTTCTTGATATTTTCTGAGCTAATGGAGAAAGACTTTGCCGATTGCTTATTTTGTAGTGTTTTTCTCCAACAGTTTCAGAGCTTCAGGACTTTTGGTCCACTTTTGTTTTTGTGCATGGTGAGAGAGATAGGAACTTTGCATTTCTATTCTGTGTTTTGCGGTCCAGATTTCCCAGCACCATGTCTTTGTCCATTGTATTTTGATATCTTTGTTGAAAATTAAGGACTTTGTAGCTGTGTGAGTTTAAGTATGTTTGTTTTGTGTTCTCCTTTCTATTCCCTGTGGAAATACATGTTTGTTGCTATGCCAGTATCATGCTGTTTTTTATGTTGGCTTTGTGATATGACTTTAGATTGTGATGTCTCCAGTATTATTCTTTTGCTCAGGATTGCTTTAGTTATCTGGAATATTTTGTAGTTCAATGTGAATTTTAGGATTGATGATGTTTTTTTTTTGTTTTTTTTTTTTTTCCTATTTGTGAAGAGTATCATTGGAATTTGATGGAAATTGGATTGAAACGGAATTATTTTTGGTGATTTGGGCATTTTACTATATTAATTCTGCTGACACTTGGACACAGATCTTTTTGTGTTCTCGTGTCTTCTTTAGTTTCTTTCTTTGGTGTTTTGGAATTTTCATTGCAGAGGGCTTTCACTTCCTTTATTAGCTTTCCTTTTAGGCATTTTGTTTTTTTGTTAAAGCCATTGTGAATGGAATTGTTTTTCTGGTTTCTTTTTTTTTAGTATATTTATTATTGGTATATTCAGAAGCCACTGACTTTTGTTCATTTTGTATGTTGCTATTTAGCTCAAAATGTTGATTAGTTCTAAGACTTTTCTGTAAAGTTTTTATGTACAGAATCATATTGTTCACTAATAGGAATAGTTTGGCTTCTTCTTTTCCTATTTTCATCTATTTATTTTGGCATATTGCACTACAAAGTCTAGTCTTATGTTGAGTAGGAGTGGAGAAAGTGGATACCATTGTCTCCCTCTTTGTTATATCAGAAATGTTTTGTATTTCTACCACTTAATATAGTGTTGGCTATAGGTTTATCATGTGGCTTGTTGTGCTAAGGTATGATCCTTTTATTCCTGATTTTTATCGTGAAGGTTGAACTTTGTCAGAGGTTTTTTTTCTGAATCTGTTGAGGTAGTCATGTGATCTCTGTGTCTATTAGTGTGATTTATTGCATTTGTTGATTTTCATATGATAATCTACTCTTTTATCCCTGGAACTGATCCTATCTGGTAATGGTAAACAATCTTTTTGATGTGTAGTAAAATTTGGATTATAAATTTTTTACTTAGAATTTCTGCATCCATGTTCACCAAGGAGATGGTTCTATAATTTTCTTCCCCCGTGTCCTTGTTTGGTTTGATGTGAGTGTAATGCTGGCTTTGTAAATAAGTTTGACAGCATTCCTCCTCTTTCTGTTCTATGGATAGTTTAAGGAGCATTGGTATACAAATGTGCTCTGTCTGTCTGCCTGTCTCTCTTTCTGGCTTTCTTTCTAGGTTTATGAAGGCTGGAGAGATAGCTTAGCCATTAGGGCACATACTGCTCTTGCAGAGAATGTGAGTTCAAGTCCCCAGCTCATAACTCCCTCCCTGAGGTACCTGTACTCAGGCATACACACATACATGTAGTTAAAATATTTTTGTTTTGTGTGTGTGTGTTTGCTTTGCCTGGATGTCTGTATGTGCTCCACAGGTGTTTGTTACCTGTGGAGTCAGAAGAGGGTAACAGATCCCTTAGACTGCAGTTAGTGATAGTAGTGAGCCACCATGTCAGTCCTGGGAATGGAATCTGGGGCTCTGTCACATCAGCAGGTGCCGTAACTGCTGAGCATCTCTCCAGCCCCTAAGTGTGAGTTCTTATAAAAAGTTCTGTTACAATTCAACTTTGAATCCACCTGGGCTTGGGAGTTTTTAGTTGGGAAACTTCTTATTATTGCTTAACTCTGATTGTTTATTATATACTTCTTATATTTATTTTTTAATTTGTTTTTATTGTTTTATTTCTTAGGTATCTGAAAATGTTTCCATTTACATATTTTCCAATTTACAATATAGTTTTTCAAAGTATGCCTTAGTAATTCTATTTCATTGATGTCTATTGCATTACCTACCTTTTCATTTTAGAATTTTCTCTTTTGAATTTGTGTTTTTTTCCCTCTAGTTTGGTTAGTTACTTACGGGTTTGTCAATCTTGTTTATGTTGTCAACTCAGGTTGCATTTGGCACCCCTTTTCTCCCTCTTGTTTTTTCCACCCTCTCTTCCTTTCTCCCTCCTACCACTTCTTTCTTTCCAACAAGGAAATAACTTCTTTTATTTTTTAATTATATTTTATTTATTTGGTGAATATGTGTAATTGCATGGTGTGTGTGTGTGTGTGTGTGTGTGTGTGTGTGTGTGTGTGTGTGTGTGTGTTTGTTTGTGTGTGTGAGAGCGCGCGAGTGCATGCGTGCTCACACATGCCATAGCTCATGTGTGGAAGTCAAAACATCTTGAAGGCATCCACTCCCTACTTCTATGATATAGATTTTGGAGTTTGCATTCAGGTCATGAGGTGTAGCAAACCTGCTGAGCCATCTCCTGGCCTTAGTTTTGCTAAGACCTTGAGGTGTATCATTGAGTTTGGAAACTTACCTGTCTGTCCGTCCGTGTATCGGGAATTGACCTTAAGGCCTTATACATGCCATTTTGACAAAGATAAGATAAAATCTCAAAGTAGTTTTAATTTGCATTCCTTCAAGTGTCATGATCTTGTCTGATACTAATTCTAGTCTGAACTGTAGGTTCCCCCAGCTTGCAGATGACAGTTGTATGGCTGAGCTGTCCTTCACAGGCTGTGCAGCAGATCCTGTTCATGCTTCTAGGTGATCTTTTATTGTCCTCCTTGATGATCCTTCGATGGCTAAGTTCCTGATCTCCTCATACCTTTGGATAAGTTGGTTGATACTGGTCACATTCCTCAGTGGTCCTTGAGGTTGGAGTCCCCTAACTGCCATCTGTATTCCACTGTAGATGGTGATTCAGACTACATTTCTACCTTGCTGGATTCTGTGTCTTCCTGATTCAAAGTTTCTTTTCTTGTCCTATAAGCCCTGTTTCAGTGCGTAGCTTGTGACAGTTGTTCTGGTTCCCAGATTATAGTTCAGAGGGGGCCTATAGTGGCCAAAATGTGGACTTACAGGGCTTTTGAAAACTGGTTCTTTTGTTATTGCTTTGGTTGTGTGGCAATAAGAGGAGAAGGTTTTAGCACTGCCTCCCTTCCTTTGCTGATGCCATTGATACTTTCCACAGGACTTTTGACTCCTTTTTCTCTTCTTTAAAGTGCTTGCTATAGAAGGTACAGTGCAGTGTCTGAGGCTATTTTAAGCTGTGGCTCTGGCCCTCGTCTCCCTGTATTCGCTCTCACTGGAAGGAAAGGCCTTTTTCTGTTCTGCAAAGATTTCTATTTCCTTTGCAATAAGGAAATAGTGTTGACTTCCCTCTTAATGAGAGCTGCTCCCACTGTCTCCAGTTTTGTCCCTGGAAATGCTAGCAGTTTCCATGTTTAGATTTTCTTTAATTTGACACAATCTTTCATACTTACTTGAACCCACTACAAATTACTTTAAATGTTCATTTTAAATGTTCATTTTTTTCTTCTAATTAAATTGTTTTTACTATTTTTATTTTATGAGTATGGTTGTTCTTCATGTATATCTGTGTACTGTATGTCTGTGCTTGGTACCTGCAGAGGCCAGAGAGTGTCTTGGATCCCCTGATTCTGAGCTACCCCATGAGTTCTGGGGATTAAACCCACCTCCTGTAGAAGAGCAACCAGTGCTCTTAACTGCTGAGCTGTCTCTTTAGCTCCTTATTTCATTTCTATGTTTAATAACTGTGAGGTGTGTCATTTGTTTTACTGTAATTTTATTCTTCTCTTATTTGAATGTTGTTGGAAATAATGTTATATAAAATGCTATGGCTATAATTATTTATTGAAAGAAATTGCCAGTAATCTGATTCTTTTGAAGGTGGGCTAAGGACAAATGTGACATGAGGACATTCATTTATTTTGAGTCAGGGTCTCACTATGTAGCTCTGGCTGCCTGGAACTATGTAGACCAGGCTGGCCAGGGAGTCACAGAGATCTGCTTGCTTATGCCTCCTGAGTGTGAGTGTTAGGATTAAAGGTGTGTATTTAATAGATAAAATGAATATTTAATAGATAAAATGTTATTTTGTATTTTGTAAGCATTTCGTCCATACATGAATGCATAGTATATTCTATATTCACCATGTTATATTTAATAAAAAATTTATAACATTCTTAGATTCATTATAAAGATTATGTTAAAATTTTTAATTAATTTTTTAAGTTAGGAAATAAGGTAACAGGGTTCTATTCTAGCATTTTCATGCCCATGTGATTGTATTTCAGTATCGTTTGTGCTTGTTGACTAGGAAACACTGACAGCACAGCTGGCAGAGAAAACTGATGACCTTCAAAAGTGGAGAGAGGAGCGGGACCAGCTGGTCACAGCTGTGGAGGCGCAGATGAAGGCGCTGCTCTCCAGTAACAAGCATAAGGATGAGGAAATCCAGCAGCTAAAAAGGACTGCTGTAGAGAGCGCAGGGATGGTCAGTGCACTGTAACTCTCTCTATACCTTCTTGTTGAAATTATTTCCCAAGTATTTACTCAGTACGTCCCAAAAGATTCAAAAGCTTGAACATTTTAGATGTTTTTCATGTTTTTTGAATTTTCAGAGTTTATTATTATAGTTGATTTATCAATGGTCAAAACTTAACACTTTCTCTTAATAGTTTGTTCGTAATTCCCAAATTAAAGTAATTCAAAAGTCTACGATTTAGGATTATCTTAGTCTGTCTTGAAATTGTAGGAATGTGGTTTAGCATAAAGTTTTGGTGTCACTTGAATAATTGGACCCACCCTTAATTAAATTTAATTTTTAATAAAGAAAAAATTGAAGTAGTCTTATTTTAGCTCTAGCTGTCCTGGAACTCATAGAGATATACCTGCCTCTGCTTGATGGTATGAGTCTTAACTTGCTAAGCCACCCTGATAACCCACCTATAGTTTATCAAGAATTATTTTTATCAAAATTAGCATTCAAGTTCCAGCTAAGTTCTGATTGTGTCTTTTAACATAGCTAGGTGTGTCACTCTGTTTAGAAAATAAAGGACATGTAGACATGACACTGCATAGGTCCGAAGATAACATTGGGGTCTCAGTTCTTTTCCTTCCAACATGGCTTCCAGTGATTAAATTCGGGTTTTGAGACTGAGTTGCTTTAATTTTTATCTGCTGAGCCACTCTACCAGTCCTGTTCTTTGTTTTTTGCCTTTTGTGACTTGAGTCAGTGTCTTACTATGATTTTGAACTCATGATCCTCCTGCCTAGTTTTCTGAATGCTGATTATAATCATTTACCACTATGTCCAGCTAAAAATGATTCTTGCAGGCTTAACCAGACAGTTATGACAAGTAAGAGGCAAGTGAGGTCAGTCTTTCAAATCTCACAAGAGGCTAGTAAGTTGCCCAGCCTTTCCCTAGTCTAAAGATGAAAATGTTGAAGGAAGGAGAAGTTTTTTATTGAAGTGTGCATTTCTAATAATTACTCTGTGCAAGTCCTTTTTAATCATTCTGTGTTAGGTGTTTATTTTCTTATTAAAAATGAATTTTCTTTCTTCAGGAAAACCAAACCATGAATCTCAAGCCTGAACATAATGGTTCTTTTGATCTTGGTGGAGTTGAAACTGAACCTCAATCAACCAGTTTTGAAATGTCTAGGAATGCAGCAGAGGTTGGTATTCAGCAATATAACCAGTATTTGCTCTCTTTACCTGGTATTAATCATAAGCATTTGAAGGTTTAATGTTACCAAGTTTTACAGGTACCTTGCTACATATTTAGCTGTGTATATGCTCAGCTGTGTGAAGGAAATTTAGAGGCGCTTGAGAAATTGACCTCTAAACTACATTTATATTTACTTAGTTTAGTTTCTTAAAGCCATTTTTGGGTGGGCAGTATGCTTGCCACACGGTACATGTGGAGGTCAGAGAACAACTTGTCGAAGTTGATTCTCTTCTTCCACCTTATAGGCAGTGGTGACCAAGCTTACTGGCTTTTACTTCCTCTTTAAAGTGTTATTGATGGTCAGAAAATAGAATATCCTGTAAAAGATAAAATAAAGGTCAATATTTTTTTCATAGTACTTTCTTTTGAAATTCTATCCATTATAATAACTACCACCGGTGTTGGAGAGATGGCTCAGAGGTTAAGAGCACTGGCTGCTCTTCCAGAGGTCCTGATTTCAATTCCCAGCAACCACATGGTGGTTTCCAATCATTTGTAATGAGATCTGGTGCCCTCTTCTGGTGTGCAGGAATACATGCAGGTAAAAGGCTGTATTCATAATAAATAAATATATCTTAAAAAAAAAATAACTACACCAACATTTAATAGCCACATGAAATTATTACGTTTGTGTTGGGTTTAGGGTTTTGTGTTTAAGACAGAATTCCTCAGATTGGATTACTAAATACATAAATACTCTGTGCCACCTAAAATATTTTAATTATTTCAATTTATTTTTAAACATTTATTGAGGCTACTCAACATTGAGAATTTTGCTAAACACTGAGGGCACAAACATAAATAGACATGATTGCCATCTGCAAGGAGGTGGGAATATTGGAGACAAGTTCCTATTGTAGAGTAGTGTGATTCCCGATGGGAGCTTTGTGTTTTGCCTGGGATGTTGTGGGGTAGAACACGGTATCGTGCTGTGCTTACAGGTGAACAGAAAGGAAATAGAGAATGGGAGAGATGCAGGGAAAATAACATTCTAGTCTTGATTTTAGTGACTGGTACAGATAGTTTATGAAATAGTTTGAAGTTGATCAATACAGAAAGTTTTTTTTAGATTTTTTTTTTATTTTATGTGTATGGGTATTTTGTCTGCATGTATGTCTGTGTACCATGTGCATGCCCAGTGCCCACAGAGGTCAGAAGAGGATATCGGATCCCCTAGAATGGGAGTTACAGTTGAGAGGCACCATGTGGGTTCTGGAGATGAAACCTGAGCCCTATGAAAGAACAAGTGCTCTTAACCACTGAGTCATTTCCTCAGCCCCATGCAGCAAGCTTTAATTTTTTCTTTTTATTAGAAACAAGCTTCTTTTACATGTCAATCCCAATTCCCTCTCCCTCTCCTCCTCCCCTGCTCCTTTATCCCCTGTTCTAATTTGTTTTTTGTAGTGGCATTTCTATGCAGATATCATTATACTTTGTTCTTCCCCTCCTCCTTTACAACCCTCTTCTATTCCTCCTGCTCTTCTCTTTCTGGTCAGATATGATGAACATTTCTTCCCCCATAAATTTATATACAATGTCTTAAAATCTCTTGGTTCCAGTTTCCTATTGATAATTCTAGCAGGTATTGTCTTCATGGTTTTGAAGGAATCAAATTTGGCTTTCTCTGTGGTGTGTTTTTTACTGTTTGTGTTAGGCCGAAAGGCCATGTGACTTATTTTGCGTAGTGATAATGAAAAAGATGCATGTGTGACCTCTGACTGTTGCCTGAGCTTCTCATAGTAGGTGGCTCGATTTAGGTTTGGGACCTTTTCAATAGGGAAAGTGTCCTGAAAGCATCCCAAGGGGGTAAGGGAGCAGGATAGAATGTGACAGTGCTTCCAGTGATTGCACTTTAGAGAACCATGGTGTTTTTCTATCACCTCTGGTAGCCATGGAAACCACTAAAGGGAAGGAGAATGAAAGACTCCTTTCCTAAATGGAAAAAGTCACGAAGAATTTGTTGCTAGAGTTAAATCTATTGTAATTGGGGTGCTTGTTTAAAATACCAAATTCTTCCTTGGAGGTTTCTGACTTGGCGGGTTTGTGATAAGGTCCATAATCCTTTAAATATAAAGCTCTTAGGATGGTAAAACTTTGGGTAATGCTGATCACTTAAGTTGCCTCCAATTTATTTGTTGATACTAGGGAGTGAAACCAGGTCCTTGGTCTATACTCTGACCCTATTTTTCACTATTTTAATACACCATGCATACTCTGGAGAGTATAGATATGTCAGTCTTCTGTCCTTGCTGTTGTCTAGCACAGCCCTTTTTCTTTCTCAAGTCATCGTCTTGAACAGCATTTGAAAATTTTTTTTTTGCCATTTCTAAATCTGTGTTACAAAGATAAATAACCCTTTCTCCCATTTTTATTTTGTTGTAGGATGGATCTGTAATTCTCGACTCTTGTGAAGTGTCAACAGAAAATGTACAAAGCACTCGATTTCCAAAACCTGAATTAGAGATTCAGTTTACACCTTTGCAGCCAAACAAAATGGCAGTGAAGCACCCTGGTTGTCCTACACCGGTCACAATTAAGATTCCCAAGGCACGGAAGAGGAAGAGTAATGAAATGGAGGAGGTATAGTTGCCTGATGGGTAAATTTAGCAAGCAAATGTTGTTAATAGGCTTAGCTGTAGTTAAGTCTGCTGCCCTCTTCTGTTCAGAACTCATTCTAGAGACTCATGTACACAACTTACGGAATATTTTCTCTCCTGTAGGGATGATACAGGAACTTCATAGTCCTCAGAAAGCTGTGCTTTTATTAGTTCATTCTTTACTTCATTTCATCTGGAGTAGGTCAGATAATGATGAATTTTACCAGACACTTATTTTAGTATACCAGTTTGTACCAAACTAGTTACATTATCCCCAGTGGGATGGGAAATGTTTGATAAAGAAATGAGAGAAATTGAAATGACAAAATTGCTTGATCAGTGTCTTTGTTACTGAACTAAAATCTTAAGTCTTGGAAAATTCTTTTTCCATCAGCTGGTATTAGGATTTGGACCTTCATATGGTCGGTAAAAAAAGCTCTTGCCACTTGTTAGTGCAGCTTCTTAGAAGGCAGTAGGACTGCCAGACTTAGTATTGCATCTTAGCCGCATTGTGTGGTGAGTCACACCAGCCTTCTTCTGATCCTTAGTTCTCTCTGTAGTAGTATATTGATGTTTTTCTTTCTGTGGAAGGTACATAATAGATGGTAATATTTACTTTTAAAGTTACCTGTTTTAAGCTTAAAATGTTTGGTAAAAAAAGTTCCAGCATTGCTACTGGTTTTTGGTCTCACACTGCCTTTGTTCAAGAACAGTTATCCTAATTAGTAATGTAGCATTTTCGGACATTCTTTTTGAGTCTAAAGAAATTAATATCAAGGAAGTAACCAGTGCCAAAATTTATTACTTCTAGGACTTGGTGAAATGTGAAAATAAGAAAAATTCTACACCCAGAAATAATGTGCACCTCCCTGCTTCAGAACATAGAAATTCCTCTGTCAAAAAGGAACAAAAGGTTTGTCCTAGGTCCAGTTATTTCTGTCGTTTCCATGATAAAGTGGGAGCTTAGATGTAAGATACCAAATTTTGAGTAGTAGTTTTCCAAAATTCAGTTGTGTCAATTGCAACTCAATTTCTCTTCAATTTCTAATCCCTGTAATCAACATTTGACTATACCTTTAGCATTTGCCCTTTAGTGGTACTTCTTCTTGTGTTCACATCTACTTACACTAGCTGTCAGACTCATGTCATTGGTTAGCCCTTTGATTTTAATCCACAAACCTAATTCCAAGTTCCTTTAATTAACTGTGGCCATAACTGTTTCCATGTAACATTTTTCATTATTAGTGACAGAAAGTATTTGTTTTTTTTAGATTTCTTTATGTCCATCATCTAAGAAAACATACTCTTTACGGAGCCAGGCACCTACAGCTAGTGCAAACATAGCCTCTAAAAAAAGAGAGGGAACACTACAGAAATTTGGAGACTTCTTGCAACATTCTCCAACAATTCTTCAATCAAAAGGTTTGTGGAAAAATTATGTGACCTTTTTAATAAGTGTAGAGTGCTTCCTATTGCCTAGTTGCATATACATTTAATAGTTTAATAAGTCTAATGCCTAGAGCAGGCAGGCATTGTCTTCCTAGATACTGTGGGAAAAATCAGATGAAAAGACGATGTTCCTAAAAAAAAAAAAACAAAAGACGATGTTCCTAGGTGTTCACTATGTATTGGAGTAGAAAGGCTCACATTTAGGTAACCTATGTAAATCAAGCAGGCTGTTGAATATAGTAGAGGTAAAATAAAGTGGTTGGATAGTATTGGAGGTCAGAGAAAGCCAATTATAATAATGAAGGAACTTTGAGAAACTTAGGAAGGAAATGGGATGTGTGCATAGAAATGTGGGGTTGTACTATTTGACCCTTTGGAGGTAATCACTGTTAGTATTGTAAATATTAACTGATATATATATATATATATACATATATATATTCATACCAATTTGAGGAAGGGTTTATTGACGTAACATTTCACATCACAGTCCATCACTGAAGGATGTTAAAGCAGGAACTCATACAGAGACCATGGAGGAGCAGTGAGCTATAATGTGCACATGTTACATATCTCTGTTAAAATATGTACTATGAGTTATATACATATGTATGTTCATATTCACTACAGGGAATAGTTTTAATGCTGGTAGATTACAGAACACTATAAAATGTACATGTAATTCTAGATGGGGGAGAGTATAAAGAGGTTTTGTGGGATTTCCTGAGTGGTAGCAATAGCATAAATTGGAGACCAGAAGTGGGCGAGATGGAGAAGGAACGACTAGAATCATAGTTGAATCAAAACAGAAAGTGCTTTGTGGAGGCTAACCAGAGGTTGTCAAACTTTCTTGGTTCTGTGCCTTTTGTGTCTCAACAGAAATTTAAAAATATCTAGTCTACTTCTTAGAATGTGTCCACTGTTAACTATGTAGTGTATGTGTTTGTTCATGGGCATAAAGCATTGGTGATTAAGTTGTTACTGAATATTCTTCATGGGTGTCTTGATACACGAGTATCAAAGTGAATCTACCATATTTATTTGCTTTATTTAGTGTTTTGAGTTTTTGAGACAGTGTCTTCCTGTCTAACCCAGGCTAGACTGAAAAATCAGGCTCCTCTTGCCTCATTCTCCCACCTGCCAGGAATCTAGGTACCTGTGTCATGCCTGGCTTTACCCCTTACTTTTAATGCAGCTTCCCACAGATAGACCCTGCTCTGGGTAGACTCCCAAGTCATTGCAGATGCTGGGGGTTCACTGATGCTTCCTTGCTTTTCTCCCCTCTCTGTGTTAAGTGTTAATTGGATTTGTTTCTTTATCAATTATCTATTCATGTCTTGTCACCATTTGTATAGTACACTGTTTTTCTTCTTGATTGATTTCTATTTTTTTTTCATTAAGAATTTCAAACCTTAGTTTGAAAAATTAGAAAAATTAGAAAAATTAACACAAGAATTAACATTTTTTTGCTTGCAGCAAAAAGGATAATTGAAACAATGAGTTCTCCAAAGTTCTCAGCTGTAGAAGTAAGTAAAGAAAATGTGTCTCAGCCAAAAAAAGCCAAACGGAAATTATACAGAAGTGAAATTTCATCTCCCATCAACATATCTGGCCAAGTGGTAAGCTAATATTTTAGTTCTTATCAGTATAAATCTATACATTTTCTTTTTAATTCTCAAGTATTTGTAACAGTTTGAATTTTATGATTTTAATTTATTTTTAAAAAATCATTTAATTTTTAGCATGTATGGGTGTTTTGGTTACAGTATATCTATGTACCAAATGAATTCCTGGTACCTGTGGAAGTCATAAAAGGGTATTGGATCCTGTGAAACTGGAGTTACAGATGTGTTTGAGCTGCCATGTGGGTGCTGGGAATTGTACCCAGGTCCTATGAAAGAGCAGCCAGTGCTCTTAATCTCTAAGCCACCTTTTCAACTCGAGTGCTTTTAATTTCTTCTCTTTAGCTCTCTTAGACAGATGTTATACTTTTTATCCCAGATATATATTAGCCTTATAGTAACTAAATATAAATACCACAGTAGTACACACACACACACACACACACACACACACACACACACACACACACACACACACACACACACGTATTATGCAGTGGTAGTTGAAGTTTCATCAGAGTAATATATTTCCATCAATAGAACACAACAAATGATTTATTTACTTCTAAGAGCTATTCTTGTGTTATCATTATTACAAGAGTCAAATATGGATCCATGTACCTAATAGAAATATAAAATTGATATTTCACCGTTTTCTCTTACCTTTCTTCTATAAGCCTTCCTTCTAGGTTTCTGATTTCTTCTTGTTTAAAATTTATTTTTATTTCATGTGTATGAGTATTTTGTCTATATGTAAGTATAAATATGCACCGTGTGTGCAGTACCCTTGAATGCCAGAAGAGAGCACTGAAACCCCTGATACTGGAGGGTAGTGAGCTGCCATGTGGGTGTTAGAAACCAAAACCAAGTTTTCTGCAAGAGCTGGCTCTCTAGTCTTGTTTGTGCTTTTGGGAAAGGTTTTCACTATGTCATCCACAGTGGCCTCAAACTTTTAGTGTTCCTTCTGCCTTAGCCTCCCTGTTGCTGGCTCATTGTAGTGTGCTCTCACACCTGGCTGGGATCGTTGGCATGTGTGCACACACCTGACTTCCATTAGGCTTTTTAAAGAAAAGGAGGTTGTTGTCACTCTGATTCATTGTCCTCATGAGAGCTAAAGCAGGAAGTTCTCATTTGCTTAGTGGATGAAAGTGTAAGTAGAAACGTAATTAATGGATTTCAACAGGAAGTGGCCAAGACAAATAAGAGTGACCCGCTTTTGCAATAGTAGTTAACAAAGCTAGGGCTGATGTCATAAGCCAGAGTTAGAACATGCTATTTCATGTAGTGTTCTATTAGTCTTATTTTACCGTCTGAGTAGTACAGTTTCTCCTCTTTGCTGAAGAAAGATATCTATGTCTACAGATTGTTTTTGCTGAGCTAGAGCATAGTGTACTTCCCCCTTTTGTTAGACCTTATTGCTGTGAATGGTCATTTCCTAAAATTGGTTTGAGGCATTTTATGTCCAAATATTTTAGTAATTTCAATCTTAGATCTGCCTTGGATTCAGCAGACTATAGGTTGTTTTAATTCTTGACTTAGGTAATGCTGAATGAATCTTTTACAAAATCTGTAATTCTTTGACATGCATTTATTTAGGAGATGAAAAATGGAATTATAATGGTGTACCATCACTCATAAGCAAATTACTTTTACCTATATTTGAAAAACTGTTAATTTCAGATTTTAATGGAACAGAAAGTGAAAGAAAGTGATCATCAGATTCTCAAACGACGACTTCGAACAAGAACAGCTAAATAAATTGCTTTGGGAGACTGTTTCAGTGTCAAGTTTTTATTCACAATCATTGTAAATTGTAAGTTTTAAAAGTATATATTATGCATTAAATGCTGCTGTATAGATTGGCATTTTATATATATATTTAATTCAATAAATGTATCAACAATATACTTTATAAGGCTCTTAAAATTTTTCTTTATTGTGTGTGTGTGCTTGCTTGCTTGTGTACTCTCACATAGCACACGTATAGAGGTCAGAGGGCAAACTAGTAGGGATCTAGATAGAACTTGATGCTCTCCTTCTCCTTTTGCTACATGGGTCCTGGGGCTTGAACACAGATAGTGAGTTACACTTGGTAGCAGGTACACACACACACACACACACACTGGTCTAAAGTAATCTCTTTGTTTGGATGTTTATGCCATGTTAATCTGTGGGATGACAAGTCCTCTCCTTATTCCCAGTCACAGGTTCCCTCTCATCATGTTTGGCTATTGGTGAGGGTTGGGGGTAAGAGCAAGACTCTTCTCTTCAGGGCAAGGGAACCCTGACTATGGCTGTATTTGCATTGCTTTGGGGCTTTACTGAAGCCCTTGCACAGGGATAGGTCTCTCTGAGTCCAGGAACAGTCCAGGAACTGCTTGATCTTGTAAGTGCAGGACCTCATTTGTCAGGAGTGTGAGGCAGGGCAGACAGGAGCCTGCATGTCCCCCACTCCGGGGTGCTGGCTGGGTGTACCCCACAACCGAAACCTCTACTACAAGTTTGGCTGTGGACTCCTTGCATAGTAGGGGAAAGTGGAAACTGTAGGAACCCAGTAAGAAGCATCGAGCATAGTAGCAACTCAGGAACCTGATTTTACTTTTTGATTTGGGAAAATAAACATTCTGAAGCAAACAAAATCAGCGTTCTCCTTAAAATTCAGGTGGAGCAGCGCTGCTTGCTAAGAATGCTGCTGTCAGCACTGGGAAGGGTGCCCAAGGCAGAACCAAAGTAGAGGGCAGATAAAATGGGGTACAGAGATAGAGTGAAAGTTTTCTTACTAGTTAATTTGATTTTTTCCTTAAGCCTTTTATTTTATAATAAAATATAAATATTACTTACAAAAACATAGGTGACCAACACTTTTGAACAAATCTTAACTCCAATGTAGTGTTTTGCACATACTAAAATCTCTAGTTTTTCAAAACATGTAACTCATTAAACTAATTTAGATAGCCAGGTAAGCTAATCTTTTATGAGTGTGAGCTTTCATTTTGGGTTTCTGAACCTGAGACTAAGGTAGCATAGCCAATTTTGTATGTACAATAAAGTAGTATAACCAGTAACCAGTAAGTGGATTGTTTTTGGACTGTAGTTGGCTGAAGGTTTTTTTTTTTTTTTTTTTTTTTTTTTTTTTTTTTTTGAGATGGTGTTTCTCAGCATAGTCCTGGCTGTCCTGAAACTCACTCTTTAGATCAGGCTGGCCTCCAGCTCATAGAGATCCACCTACCTTTGCTTCCTACTGAGATTAATGGCATACACCGTTAATGGCTGGGGCTAAGTTTTACTACATTTGATGTTTTTGGTCATACTTTCTATGCATATCAAAAATATAAATCCATGTAAAATAAATGGATTTTGTGGCACAGGCTTAGCATAATTAAGTTCTATGTGGAATTTAAATTCATGTACAAAGTTTCTGTGCTAGTTTGGCAATATGCTGATTAATGGTTGCTAATCCTGTGAAATGATAGGGCAGGCAGGCCAGCATCCCAGTAGTGTGTGGCTAAAGAATACATATTATATATATACTAAGATGTCCCCTGTGTTGTCACCTCATATATTATTTATTTTAGGGTTCTAGTTCATTGATTACCATTTATGAAATTGTTTGACAGTGAATATCCATGAAGGCACCAAAAAAAAGTCACTGTTGAGGTACAACTTAATCTCATTTTTCCCCCATCTCTGTTCCTGCAATGTTCCCTTTCCACTCAGCTCTTCTCTTCCCCATTCTCATTTCCTCTCTTTTCCTTTACTCGAGGCAGAGTATCACTATATAGCCCGAACAGCCTGGATTGGAACATACTGTCCTCCTGCCTGTCCTGTCTCAGCTTCCCACACGATGTATTGCTATGCCCAACTAAGATGGTTTCTTAAAACTAACTATATGGAAAATTTCAGACAAACTACATATTGTTAGCTGATGATGTATAGTAGACTAGGGGATCTGTTAGGTCCCCTTCTAGACCCAGTCATATACATGCTGTCTGTAGTAGCTTTGTGATGTACTGGCAGAACTAAGTAGTTATGACAGAAACCCTATGGTCTGTAAGGCTTAAAATATTTACCATCTGGCCCTATGTAGAAAATTTGCCAGCCTCTGCAATTGGCAATCCAGCAGAGACGCCAGTTGCTAAGTGTTGCTTATCCAGGACAGTGCCAAACATCTTGTGTTCATTACCAAGCAGTCTCTGCTGCCATGTTTTGACATTGCCTTCTGAATTAAGAGGTAGGATTGACAGTACCCATGATGTATAGCTTGTATACTGTACATTTACTATTTATTTATTTTATTAAACAAGTGTTTGGTACTTACATTTAAGAGCAAATTCTCAAAAAGCAAGAGAAAGGGCTCAACAGTATTTTTTCAAACTAAAATATCATTAAACTTTTAATGGCCATTAGTAATATTTGATAATTTGCAAAATCTTTTCATAAGATGTAGTTGGAAAACTCTGCCCTAAGGCTCAGCATTACCTTGCAGTGTGTGTGTGTGTGTGTGTGTATGAGAGAGAGAGAGAGAGAGAGAGAGAGAGAGGATGTCCTCTCTTAGAACAACTCTAGGAAGTTGCTTCTCGCCTTGGAATTGGAAGTCATGTCATTAGCCCTGGGACCAAGTGGCTCTTCTGGCTGAGCCATCTCACTGACTTCAAACATCTATGAGTTTTCAAGACATACAGAATTGCTGGTCCTCTTTTAGTTTACTTGATAAATATCTGCTTTTTAACTAGATCCTTTAGTGAGTGATAGGTATGGTTTGGAGGTGCATAGCTCAAGGAGTAAAGCTACCTAAGAATACAAAATGCAAAATTACAAAAATACAAAAATACAAATCTCTTAGCCCTGCCCACTCCTTCCCTCCCTCTCTCCCTCCTCCCTCCTTCTCTCCCTCTCACCTGTGTCTTTATTGAAAAAGATGGAACAATTGAGGTTTTGTTAAAAACAACATATGAGTGGCATTTGCTCAGCCTAGGTTAGTATTGTCCTTTGGTTTTAAATATTCTGAAAGATTTTTCAGATGTTTGCATTTTAGTTTTGATTTGTAATGCTTTGATTACTGATACAACTGGTAGCATTTAATTAGTGTGTGAGTGTGTGTATGCTTGATGTGTGTGTGTGTGTGAGAGAGAGCCACCTGTGCCATGGTACACGTGGAGGTGAGAGGATGGTTCTGTGAAGTCAGTTTTTCTTTCCACGTTTACATGGCTTTTGGGAATCAACATAGGGTACTAGGCTTGCCAGGCAAGTACTTTTATACACTGACCCATCTTGCCAGCCCCATGACAGCTAGCCTTTAGAAACTCTTACTAGCGTAAAAAAATTATTGTTTATTGTTATATGTATAGATGTTTTTCCTATATAGTATGTCTGTGTTACCGCATGTGTGTAGTCCCCATAGGGACCTGAAAAGATTGTCTGATCCATTGGAAGAGTTACAGACAGTTGTTAACTGTCATCTGTGTGCTGGGCATCAAACCTGGTTCCCTAGAAGAGAAGCCAGTGCCCTTAACTGAGTCATCTCTCGAGCCCCCTTACAATCTATTTGAATCCCTGGTTCTCTACATTCTGGATATGAGTTCTCTAGCATTTAGGTGTGTTATTAATACTGATTAGATCTGTCTTTTCACTAATTTAATGGTATGTGTTGAATTTTCTTCAGGTTCTCAGAGGATTCAGAGCTATCTAATAATGCCAGAAGTAAAACTTAGTTACCTTTTTAAAATAGAAAATCATGTATATGGTTAAATATAAACTTTTATAGTAATGCATATGTCATGATGAAGACTGAGTCACTATTGATCAAAATTGTCCTGATGATAGTGACTAGTTTGACTGTAGCTTCATTTGAAATGTCTTCTAGAATATAAAAAAAGAATAGGATGAATGCTTATGATATATAAGTGATAATGGTTTATGTATCTTGGATATGTTTTTTCCTCAACATTATCATCTGTTTGTCTGATACACCAATATTAAATATATCTCTAGTCAGCTGGCAAAAAGCAAGGTGAGAAAGAAGCAGGTTCCATAAACCAAGTTTAAGAACTCTGTTTTATTATTGTGTGCATATGTGTGTGAGTACAGGGGTCAGAGAAGTCTTCTGGGAGTCGAAGCTTTCCCTTCACGGTGGTGTCTGGAGATAAAAACCCAGCTTGTAAGGCTCTGCAGTAGGATTTTTACCCATTGGACCATCTTGTTGACTCCAGCAAGCAAGTTTTAATAAACTTCAAGAAATAGGAAAAGGCAGGATCTGAATGGCAAGTGTACAACTCCAGGGCTTCATCCCTAAGGGAGTGTGGACACTTACAAGAAAAAAGAATACTCACTTTGATAAGCACCTGAGAATTCTGTGGAAAATACTACCAGTTGTTTGGGAACATGTGAGATACAAAATCAGATTGAAACTGCTTGAGATTTGCTCATGGGCAAGTCTGACTGTGTATTTGCATCTCTGTGCTGCCCCATAGAAAGGGCAACATGTCAGACTTCTTGTGTTGCTAGCAACAGCTTGATGATTTCAACTCTGGGTGTAATGAGGCCTTTGGGAGATCATGTGAGTTATCTACACAGACCACTTTCTTTATTTTTTCTTTTTCTTTTTTTTTAAAATTTTTTTTAGAGGCACTCATATTTACATATCCCCCATCCCCCCATTCCCTTGCCCTCCCATCCTCCCATGTTCCCAACCAACCCCCCCAACCCATCCCCCAACTCCTCCCCAGGGATAGTGAGGCCCTCCACAGGGGACCTTCAAAGTCTGTCATATCATTTGGGGGAGGGCCTAGGTAGGACCTCCTTGCTGTATCTGGGCTGCAATAGTATACCTCCATAGGGAATGGGCTCCCAAAGTCCATTTGTGCTCTAGGAATAAAGATTGGCTACACTGTTAGAGGTCCCATAGACTGTCTTAGCCTCCTAGCTGGCACCCACATTCAGAGGGCTTGGTTTGGTCCAATGCTGTTTCCCCAGCTTTGTGACTAGGGTCTCCATGCTCTCAGTGAGTCAGGTCAACTGTTACTGTGGGTTTCTCCAGCACAGTCTTGGCCACTTTGCTCATCTCTGCTCCCTCTCTGCAACTGGATTCTAGGAGTATGGTTCAGTGCTTAGCTGTGGGTGCCTGTTTCTGCTTTGAACAGCTACTGGATTAAGGCTCTAGGAATGGTAACCAAGGTAGACACCAATCTCATTGTAGGGGAAGGGCATCAAAGGCGTCCTCTGCAGCACTGCCTGGATTCTTCGTTGGGGTCATCCCTGTGGATCCCCTAGCATTTCCCCTGTGCCAGACCTCTCTCCAAACCTGTAGTGTCTCCCTCTATAAGGCATCTCTTTTCTTGCCCTCCTCTATTCCTCCCCTGTCTCAGTCCTCTTGTTCTCCTCCCCCCTCCCCTTGTTCCCTTCCCACCTCCTTTCTCCCTGCCCCCCTTGCTCCCACTTTGCTCAGGGGTTCTTGTCCCCCTCCCCTTCTTCAAGGGACTATGCAATCTTCTCTTGGGGGTCTTCCTTGTTTCCTAGATCCTCTGGAAGTGTGGATTGTAGACTGGCAATCTTTGTCTATGACTAAAAACCATATATGAGTGACTACATACCATGTTTGTCTTTTTGTGACTGGGTTACCTCACTCAGTATGGTTTCTTCTAGTTCCATCCATTTGCCTGTGAATTTCAAGATTCCATTGTTTTTTTCCACTGAGTAGTGGAAAAAAATTACACTCCATTGTTTAAATGTACCATGTTTTCTCCATTCTTCAGCTGAGGGATATCTAGGTGGCTTCCAGGTTCTGGCTATTACAAATAATGCTTCTATGAACATAGTTGAACATAGTTGAACAAAATGTCCTTGTACGAATGTGCTTCTTTTTGGTATATGTCTAAGAGTGGAATTGCTGGATCTTGTGGTAGACTGATACCCATTTTCCTGAGGAATCGCCATACTGATTTCCAAAGTGGGTTTACAAGTTTGTACTCCCACCAGCAATGGAGGAGTGTTCCTCTTTTTCCACATCCTCTCCAGTATAGATTGTCATTGGTGTTATTGATTTTTAGCCATTTTGACAGGAATAAGATGGTATCTCAGAGTTGTTTTGATTTGCATTTCCCTGATGGCTAAGGATGTTGAGCACTTTATGTGCCTTTTAGCTATTTTTGATTCCTCTGTGGAGAATTCTCTATTTAGTTTTGCACTCCACTTTTTCATTGCATCGTTTGGTTTTTGGTGGCTAGCTTTTTTTAAAATTTATTTATTAGGTCTAGTTAGGGAACAAGCTTGTTTCACATGTAAGTCCCTTCTCCCTCTCCCTCCCCTCACCCCCATCCCTCCTCCACCCCCAGCCTACCCCCACTCCATCCGCCCACCACTCCCCAGGCAGGTAGGGCCCTCAAAGGGGGCTCTGCAAAGTCCACCAAATCTTCCTGTGGTGGTCCTGGGCCCTTCCCCATGTGTCCAGGGGTGGCTAGCTTCTTGAGTTCATTGTATATTTTGATAAATCAGTCCTCTGTCAGATATGGGGTTGGTGAGTATCTTTTTCCATTCTGTGGGTTGGCATTTTTGTCTTGCTGACTATGTCCTTTGCCTTACAGAAGCTTCTCAGTTTCAGGAGGTCCCATTTATTAATTGTCAATCTCAATGTTTGAGCTACTGGTGTTATGTTCAGAAAGTGGTCTCCTTTACCAATTCATTCGAGGGTACCACCTACCGTCTCCTGTAGGAGGTTAAGTGTGGCTGAATTTATGTTGAGGTCTTTGATTCATTTGGACTTAAGTTTTGTGCATAGTGATAGATATGAATCTATCAGCAATCTTTACAAGTCCGCAAGTTATGCCAGCACCATTTGTTGAAGATGCTTTCTTTTTTCCATTGTATAACTTTAGCGTCTTTGTCAAAAATCAGGTGTTCCTAGGTGTGTGGGTTAATATCAGGTTTTTCAATTAGATTCCATTGATCAACCTATCTCTTTTTGTGCCAATACCAAGCTGTTTTGGGACTATGGCTCTATAATAGAGTAGAGCTTGAAGTCAGGGATGGTGCTGCCTCCGGAAGTTCCTTTATTGTACAGGGTTGTTTTGGCTATTCTGGTTTTTTTGTTTTTCCATATGAAGTTGAGTACTGTTCTTTCAAGATCTGTGAATTGTGTTGGGATTTTGATGGGAATTCATTGAATCTGTAGATTGGTTTTGGCAAGATTGCCATTTTGCCGAGCGTTGGTAGCACTCGCCTTTAATCCCAGCACTCGGGAGGCAGAGGCAGGCAGATCTCTGTGAGTTCCAGGCCAACTTGGTCTCCAGAGCGAATGCCAGGATAGGCTCCAAAGCTACACAGAGTAACCCTGTCTTGAAAAACAGAAACAAACAACAACAAAAAAAAAGATTGCCATTTTTACTATGTTGATCCTACTATCCAAGAGCATGGGAAATAGTTCCATTTTCTGGTATCTTTAATTTCTTTCTCTAAAGACTCGATGTTCTTACTTTACAGTACACAGACCACTTTCAACCTTGTGGTTGTTTCACTGGGGGGGGGGGTTGGTACTTTGAGTTCCCAAATGACTGAGTTTCTTCTAACCCACTGGCAAATGTTAGAGGAAAGAAACAGAAAAGAAGGGGAGTGAGGGAGGGAGGAGAGGGAGGGAGGGAGGGAGGAAGGAAAGAAGGAAAGAAAAGATATCTAATCCATGTCATTGAGTGGGATTGGGAGGAGCAAGCTGTTGCTGTCATTGCAACAATAACATCATCCACCAGATGGAGACAAAGCACGTTTTATACTGGAATTGTTTTACAGACCTTGTTTTCTGACTCTCCATCTGTACCAATTCTAATTTATGTAACACACCAAATAGGGCAAAAATATGGGGAGGTAGGCAAAATTATCTTCAATGCTGTTTCTTTTCAGCTAAGGTAATTTGTTTTCACTACTGAGGATAATTCCAGTAACCAGTTTATAAAATAGTATGGCTAAAATAAAATAAGTGTTGCTCAATTACCTGAACTGGGATCTAGAAGCAATCAAGTCTCTCTCTAGCTAATTTTGATTAAATAGGCCATATAAAAATGAAGCATAATATTGTTCATGTATTATTCAATAGAATATTTGGAAATGTGATCACCTCAAGAATTCTGAGGCTAGCATCCAGCATTAGTATAAGTAAATGACTATTCCTTACAAATGTAAGAGACATGTAGGGGTAATACTGTGGGCCAGTTTTGATCTAAAGTACATGGTTGTGATAGGCAATTTCCTGTCTCTTTTGCCTAACTCTAGGATAAAAGTAAAAGCCACAAACCCCAGGCCTTCCCCTTTTGTAAGCAGAGATAACTAACACCATATAGGTAAAAAATAAGCCCTTGTATAAAATGGCAAAGCTCTCACACCAGAACATTTTCCACCTTGTCCCTGGTCCTTTCCCCTTGCCCCATCCTCCTGAGAACATGAACTTTGGAGGAGCACTAGCTATCATTGTCTCTGAGATGATAAGTGTGAGGGCAAAGGCCACTGTAACCAAGGATAGTAGAAAGGAGAGGCAGGAAGTACAGGGGTCCCTTTTTTGTGATACTCTGAGCAGTTATTATGCCAGTGAGGGACTGTCTAGGTCTGAACTTGTTATGAAGCTAGAAAGCCACTGTTAATCACTCTTTTTGTTTGGGGATGAATTAATTCCTAGTCAATCCACCATTGGAGAGTTACTACTGTGGCATGCAGACTGTAAGTATGTTTGTAATGTTGCATTTATATGCTGGCCTTTGTACCCAAGCAAGCCTCTGTAGCTTTAGATTAAGCTTAGACCTTAGAAGCTGAAGATCCTTCTTTATTGTTGTTGCTATTCCTAAAAAGCATGAATTAATGCCTGGTTGTTATTTATTAGGCCATCTGCCAAATGCTTCTGCCCTGTTGACACTTCTGGGCCAAAATGTACATTTTGACATTTCACCTTATTACAGTGAGAATTTTTGTTGATGTTTTAACAGAATTGCACTTGAAAATGCAAGCTGTCCCAGTGCCATGCTTGACATAGCCTGTAGACTTGTCTTCAAGGTAGACAAGTCAAGGCTCATAGATCACTGCTGTTGTCAAATGCTCAGACAATGGAGTAAAAACAAAAAGGTGAAATAGCAACAGGTCATGAAATATTGACAAGAGAGGCTTAGTTAAAAAAAAATAGATTAAGTTTTCAGCATGAAAGATCAGACTCGGGGCCTGGGGCACCAGTGTTCCACCAGTGAGCTACATCCCTAGCCCTTTTAAAGATTTCATTTTGAGACAGGGTCTTGCTAAGTCAGTTAGGGTGGCTTCAAATTTGAGTTCCTCATATCTCAGCTTCCTAAGTAGCCGGGATTATGAGCATGGGCCATGATACACATCAGATTTCCACATTCTGATTAAGCAGGGTGGTATTTTCTATGCAATGTACAGAATAGTCAAGATAATAGCTACTCCGTGGTCCACCTCAATATTTCACCAAATTCATGGACTGCTCAGAGAACTGGGGGAAAACTATGTTTCTCAATGAGAGAGGGAGAGAGTCAGCATATGATGTCACCTTGAAAAGCCATGAAGAAAAAAGTAGGTTCTCTCTGGAATAAAATATAGAAATGTATCCCCTGGGGCTCTATCAGATGCTAGCCCCATGAGCGACCAAGGGGATGGTGCTGGTGTACTTAGAGAAGGCCAAAGGAGATTATGTGTTTCATACTTGCCTTCCTGTCTGAATGTGGGTACTTCAAGAAGGGAGCTTTGGTGAAGATTCCCCCATGGAAAGCCTCATGCTCCCTGGGGAGCAGAAAGGGGATGGGATAAGGGGTCAGTTGGGGCCAGGGGAGGGGGGGAGGGAGAGGGAACTGGGATTGACATGTAAAACATGCTTGTTTCTCATTTAAATAAAAAAAAAGAAGGGAGTTTTGATTTGTGCATTTCTATGTACAAAACTGTCTTTGCAAATGGAATTTGTAACAGCTCATTATTGAATAGAAATGGAAGTGAAGTGTTTTCCTGGAAAGTTAAGCAGTGTGATGCCCAAGTCAAGGGAAGATTGATCAATGCTTTGACTATCCAATTGGCCCCAGATGTCAATAGCACAAATGTGACAACTTCCCAAGAGACACCTAATCTCATCAGCTCTAAATGGGCACATCTACTTAGTCTACTAAAACTTGTCACTATATGCAGGGACTTAACGTGTGAAGGAACACATAAGTGTTTCTTTCACAAGGAAAGCTTTCATTGTACCCTACTATGTGCTTAGGGTTGTTAGGACAATGGCTGCTAGAGTTTGGATCAACCTAGGATAGCTTGCTGAAGAGTATGATTTATGGGTTGGCCTTTTAAGTTCAATCTAGCATTCAAGGCAAATTCTAGGAGGGTTTATGGATTCCTCTCTTTAGACAATTGAACAAGAATAGTTGTGTTTGAGATGCAACTAATGATTTTTCATTGCTTATCTGAAATTAAAATTCAACTGGACGACATTCAGTCGGTATTTTTAACTGGAAAAGGCTTGTGGGAGTAATGAAGAAACAACTCACATTAGGAGCTGATGATGTATTGGCAAGATCTTTGGGGAAAATGTTAGAAAAACTGTTTCATCCTACCTTGAATCTCTTAGGTACTGTTCCCCCCCTCTTTTTTTTTAATTCTGAAATGAAAGCTCACTATGTAAAACAAGTAAAAACTGTTCTTCAGACTGAGGAGATTGCTTAGTGGACAGAGTACTTCTCTGCTAAGCCTGAGCATTGAACCTTGAATCCCCAGCACCTAGGACATGCTGGGTAAATTGGTGGCCCACCTGGAAGCCCAGGACTTGGCAGGCAGAGATAGGATCCTGAAGCAAGCTGACTAGCTAGACTAGATGGATTGGTAAACTCTGGGTTAAAGTAAGAGAACCTGTCTCAGTACCTAAGCTAAAGAGAGATTAAGGAAGGTACTTGATATCAACCTCTGGACTCTACATGTGGACCTGCATGAACATATGCCTACACATATAAACATGCACACACACACCACACACAAAAAACAACAGAGCAAAACTGTTATTCTGATTGAGCCTGAGCATACCACTCCCTGTCCCAAGACCGAAGACTGTAGCATTGTTGGGAAACAACTATGATTGGTGATTCCTAAAATTTCTTCTTTTTATAGTGGTCTGTGTGTCAAACTGATCAATCATAAAGTCTGTGGTTAATCACATGTCTTTCCTCTTTTGCAGAAGAAAAGGCTTAAGAGAGAAGAAATAAAATTATGATATTTAGGAAGGATAAAATGGAAGTGTTAAGTATCATCATTTATTTGCTTGACATATATTTTTGAGTCCTTATTATAAGTAGAACAATATATCACACAGTTTGAAGGGGTTACTAAGAAATAAATTGTACAGCTCTAAATTTGGTGAGTTAAATTTTGTGTACTATTTGTTTAGATTTACTTCGTATTAGTATTTTACTGCTTACAGCTTAAAAATAGTTGTAAGAACACTAGACCAACTTATAATTTTTGTTCCTTTCCACAAAGCTCTTTTTAAAAATTTATTTCCTAACACTTACCCGCAAATGATTCCTTTGCTTATTTTTAATCCATGTTTTTAGGTGGTTGGTTTAACATGTTTGGTTTGTTATTCTAGGAAAATGCCCCATCTTGGCTCAACTTTAAGATGATTAACTCAGTAAATATTTGTTCCAAGAAGGCATTCTTTGGGGCTAGAGAAATGGCTCGGTGGCTAAGAGCACTTGCTGTGCAATTATGAGGATCAGACACTTTGGGGCCCAGCACTCACATAGCAAGCTAGGTATGGCCCTGTGAATACCTGTAGTCCTCCGGGAGACACAGACAGCAGGATTGCTGAGATGTTGATGGGGGAGGTCCTTCTGTGTATGTTTATCTTCTTATTGGTTGTTGAATAAAGCATTGTTTGGCCAATGAGGAGCAAGTTAGGTGGGACTAGGAGTCAAGGAAGATTCTGGAAAATGTAGTAAAGAAGTGTTGTGATCCAGGCAGGAAGTGACATAGCAGGGAGACATAAGCAAGGGCAAGAAGGAAGTCCTTCCTTTTTCTCTTCCTCCTTCTCTCTGTGGATCCACCATGTGAGCCCAGGAAGAAGATGCCAGCAGAAGTTGTCCTCTATAAGATAAGTCTTATGAAATATATAGATTTATAATAATTAAGACTGAGCTAGCAGATGAGAAATCTTAGTCATTGGTCAAGCAGCTTTTGAAACTAATATAAATTTCTATGAGTTACTTGGGAACTTAATGACATGGCAGGCAGAACTCAGGCAGCTTTTCAGAAAGATTTATTGGTTCAGGATGTGATAGCTTCCAGCCTGGCTGAAAACCCACAAACCCCAGGTGCAGGGAGAGACCCTGCCTCGTGGGAATAGGTGGAGAGTGACAGAAGGGGACAATGTGGGAGAACTTCTTTTGACCTATGCGAATGTACATACCTGGTCCATCCCCCTATACACACACACACACACACACACACACACACACACACACACACACACAGTCCTTCTTTCAAAAATAGCATTCTTAAGATCAAAATTTCTAACAATGTGCTTTGTTTGTAGGTCTAAAGACCACATGTCACTTTTGTCATTATTCTTATTTACCCATTAAAATCTTGCCATTTCTTAGTCTGTGGGATTCTCCTAATTATTCTTCCTTCCCTTTCCCTTTTGCTTCCTCCCCTCCCTCCTTCCCCTGTCTTCTTCATTCTCCTTTTTCCCTACCCCCTCATTTCCTCCCTCCCTCTCTTACTCCTCCTCCCTTACTCCTCCCAGGCCATTCAAACATTATCTTCCAGCCCCTCCATTGCTATCTTCCTTTATCAAGCCTCTTTCCCTTAATAGTTTGAAAGATTCAGCCAAAGTTCCTTTTAGATACTCTGGATTCATGGCAAAAACATTTCAACTTGTTGCATTTTCCTTGTGTTTCAGACACTGACAATTTTCAGGTAGCCATTTAGGGGAGAAAAGCCAACTTATGAAAGCTTACAATGGCCAGTCCTTCTTATTATTACTATTATTGTAACTGTTATTATATTTTTGGTTGTTCTTACTGTATAAGTAAGATAGTAGTATTGGAAAACAAACCTCTCATTTGTTCATTTTATGAAGATCATACCAGGTTTGGTGGCTCATGTCTGTATTTCTAGTTCTCAGAAGACTAAAACAGAGAGATTACCATGAATTCAAAGCCAGCCTGGACCACATATACTACATAGATTGGGTACCAGACCATCCTGGGTGACAGAGTGAAACTTTGTCTCTTAAAATAAAATCAAAATGAAACCATGATATTAGCACAAATATGCCTTGAAAAGAAATTCAAAATCCAACTAGGTAGAGGCACCCTAGAAAGATATAGATCAGAAACAGCTGTGTTTTATGTGGAAAAAAATTTTACATTACCACATTACTTACTTTCCCAAAGTGGCTTAGCTCAGTACTGAGATGGCCTCAGCCTGTGCCTCCTTGAGTGTTGGGTGGTCTGTTAGGTTAGTGACTGAATATGGCAGTTTGGACTCTCAGGGTATGCTTTGCAACATGAATGTCTGTCTTGTCTGACTGCCAGGAGAACCTGGTTCCCTTGGGACATCTGGGGGTAAAGGGAGAGGAGAGTGAACCCTTTACAGCTGGTATCACTGAATTGAGAGCCAACGTAAAACTAACATTGCTGTTCCACATGGGAGGAAAAAAGTATAAGGTATTTCATTGTCCACACTTCAGGGTGTCTCTGTGAGCTGGTTTCTGTTTTACCTCATGATAAGCCTGGAATAACCAAGATTGTCAGTCTCCTGGTGCAGTTAGCAATAGAGAAAGGAGGTTCTCATTCCCTTACATCCAGACCAGCTTTGCACAACTGAGAAAAGAAAGAGCTGAGTCCTTTTCTGCGGGAGGGAGGGAAGGAAGTGCCCTGGTGCAGCCATCCACTTCCTGATGGTTAGTCTCTGTCTTATCTCACTGTGTTCAAATGTCTCCCCAAAGCTTGTGTATCGAAGGCCCAGTCCCTAACATAGCCTAACACACAGGCCTTTTGGAGACTATTACATCATGATGGCTCTGAACTCTTGAGTGGCCTGGTCTGTTTAAGGGTTGATAACTTAATGGACTATTAGGAAGTCATAGACACTTTAAAAGTTGGAGCCTTGGAGGGTGATTTGGGCACATGTCTTGTGCTGGCTCTTCCTCCTCCTGTTCGCTGCCTACCAGGAGCTGGTCATGTTTTTTTCCACTACTTGCTGTCATGATTTCCTACTTTACCAGGGCAGGAGAATATATTCAAAATGTTGGAAAAAAAACAACCTCAAGAAATGAGAGATAAGGGAACCCTCCGAGCTCAGATGCCAGTTATATGAGTTATGTACTATACAAGACAGTGCATGATAGGAAAACATATGAAAATCATGAGCAAAGGTAAGTATGCACTAATTTTCATAGTATCCTGATACTGCAGTTTACTTTATTCACTAAAGTAAAATGACAAAAGTATTAAAAATAATCACACTACTTGGAATGTACTTTAGTCTAAATACAGTTAACAGACACACACGGAGCAGTCTGTCCTGTAGAATGTATATTCTTCCCAGGCACACAGAATATCCTCCAGGATCTATCGTATTGTTTTATGGTGCAAAACAAGTTTTAACCAACCTAAGGAAACTAAAATATTACAAACATCTTTTCCTGTCACAAGGGCAGACATCCAGAAGTTAATAAGGGGGAGGAAGTGAAAAATTCGCCAATATGTGGAAACAAGTACCATACTCCTGAACAATCAAGTTAGAAGAGAAATTTAAGAATTCTAAAGACAAAAAAATGATACCCAACAGACGACGATGGATAGGATTGACAGAAATAGTTCTGAGAGGAAATTTTATAGTAATACATGCCTGTATTAAAATATAAAAAACTAAGTTTACAATTCAAGGAACTAGGAAAAAAAGGCAAAGGGAGTCCAAAACTAACAAAAAGAAGGCCATAGTAAAGTTAGAGAAGAAAGAAAACAGATCAGAAAAACAGTAGAAAAAAATTACAGAGCAGTATCCTTAAAGAACAACAGAAAAAAAAAAAAAGAACAGAAACAAAAATCTTCAACTAAATACCAGAAACTCTTGTTTTTCTTCTGCTTCTTTCTTCTCTTAGGCAAACATAGAAACCAGAACTCCTGGATTAAGCCACACAATCTAGAGCTGTCCTCTTAACCTCCCCACTTCCCTGCCACAGATAAATTTTTGTCTGACTTGCAGGTCACAAGCCCCACATTACAGAAGAGATCCTGGGTACCTGGGGGGAATGATGCACAGGTCAAAGGAAGCTAACAGGCCTCCTTAATACTCCCCCATGAAGATCCAGTTTCTGTACAACCACATTTCTACATGGGCTGCTTGCTCTTTAAATCAAAGCATAACAGTGGCTTCCTGTGGGTCACTGGGCTCTAATGGCAAATAGAACATTGAATAAAAAACATATGATGCTTTTCTCTTATCCACCTGCCTTCCATTCTAGGTTTGTTATCTGTGATCCTTTTGATAGACAACGAAGAGTGTCACTTCTTTCTACCATCTACAAGAGCTATAACTAATTCTTGCTTCACCTCTGGAATTTCTGTGTGCTAGATGGAGAGAACAGGGAAGAGATGAGATGGGACAGCTGGACTCCCTCGTATCTCACAGAAGAGACACTTGGGGAGATGACATCTAAACCTGAACTGATAGAAGGAGCTAGATTGGGTCAAGTTTTCTGGATTGATTTATATTTAGATGTGCCATTGCTGAGAACAAATGAGCACACATAAAAGAAACATTGAAAACACTCCTAAGAATAAGGTGACTTTCATGCCTGCATGCTATTCAGTACTGTCTCATGTCATATCTGCTCTTCTCTTTTCAGGTGAGAAATGAGACACAGGGAAAGGAAGTGATTTATTTATTCAAGGACTTAGTGTTACTGAGTGGCAGAGCTGTTCCTAGAACCCATTTATTCATCCCTCTGCCGATGTCTTTATTGCACAGACACTAGGACCACACTTATTCCCAAACTGAATCGAGGATCTTGTTCCTCGAGGCAGAGAATGGACACCATGGTGAAGTGTGGGGAGAAGAGGCAGTGTGCCTCAGAAAGCATGGCTTGTAGAACTTGGGCTTGTGGTAGGCACTTTGACAGCAGGTTCAAAGAAGCTGGGTCTCCTCCTCAACTGGATGCTGGGTGAAGAAAGATAACTCTGCCAAGAATTAGAGACCATGTGGCTCAGGAAGCGACCTGTGGGTCAAACATGCTTTGGGACATCACCTAACACATCGCTTGGATAAAAGTACACCCATGTTAGAAGATAAACAGCAGGTAACTAAGAGCAAACATGCCACTTGTTTTCCATTGCTTTGAAGACAGAGGCTGGGTTGCTTTTGGAAAGTTTGACTCAAGTGAGTTAAGAACTTAGGTTTAACATCATGACTCTAATCTTACTATGTCATCACAGAAAACAAGGTAAACTTACCTTTTTCTGCTTTACTCTCCATGTTCCTCAAATCACAAGAGCCTGAAAAATATGTTATCTACTTGAATATAAAACCCACAACTTAACCTGGGCAGCAGTAGCATTGTGGAAACAGTGGGCTTGTGCATGTACTTTTGGGTTGATCATGGTTATAGGCGTAATTAACACTTAATGTTCTTGCCTTCCAGGTGCTGTTCAGAGGAAGTGAGACCCTTGGGAGTTCCCATTACTGACTTCTGTGTTTTAGAGAGCCTTTCCTTGCCCATGCCACATCAATTAAATCTAAGCTGAGAAAGGTAAAGGAGTCCCGTGGGAAAACTGTGTGTGGTAAGTACAGGGAATTTCACAGATCAACATGTGTCAGTTAAGGTCTATTTCTGACAGTTGGATCTCAGCTTTCTACCTTTTGTCTGTATTACCTTGGCTATGCCTAGCACCCATTTCTGTATACACCTGTTTGGGAAGGGCTAAATTGTCTCATTTCCATCTGAAGTTTTGATAATTTTAGTTTATAAAAGAAATTTAAAATAGCCAGATTAACAGGAAAAAAATAACAAATTTCATTATGTGTCCAAACATAGGAACCATTCATGTTCAGTATGTGTGGCCAAACCAGGGCTTAATAGCATTTTGGGTTAGAAGTAGGGGGATTGCGACTACTTGCAGGGTGGGTGACAGCAAGCTGTGGCAGGTGAACAAAAGTTGTCCTGTTCAGATCAAGTTTCCTAGGTAACAGTCATTAGGTCAGCTCTGATCACCTCTGTTTGGACCTGGTGACAGGTGTTGGGGTCAGCTGTGGTCACCTCTGTCTGGACCGGGTGACAGGTGTGGAATTCTAATCTGTCTGCTCTGGAACAATCTTTGTACACTGTAAATATGTATCACTTCCACTGGGTAATAATGAGCTGACTGGCCTACAGCTGTCTGGGAAGAGATTGGCCAGGAGAGCCAGACTAGGAGGATGCTGGGAAGAAGAAAGGCAGGGTCTTGGGAGATGCCAGCAGATGCAGAGAAAGCAGGGAGTGTAAAAAATGAGGTAATAAGCCAGGAGTCATGTGGCAGACCCATGGTAAGAAATATGGGTTAATTTAAAATGTAAGTATTACCTAGTCACAAGCCTGAGCTATCAGCCGGGCAATTACAATAAATATTAAATCTCTGGGTAGGTTATTTGGGAACTGGTGGTTGGGAAAGAAAGTCCGCCTACATCTGTTGTGTGAGAAGATCTTTCCTAAGCAGATAAGGGAATGACAGATAAGAAAAGCCTCTTCCGCATTTGCTGTTTAGTAATGGAATATATGAAGATTGAGTTTTACAAATTGATAGTATTTATAGTGGTCCCTTGTTTTCAGAGGTCTGTGCAACTTGAATATTTCCTTTTAGAAGGCTACCAGTCTCTAGAAAGACAACATTTTGTCTATTTTATTCATCTTTTACTTGTAGCAGTGTAGTGCTTGGCCTGCAGTAAATGCTCAATAAAATAAATACCACTCTGAGTTGGAATTTTGACTCCTTAAGAAGGAGAAATAGGCTTGGTGGTGGTGGCACATGCCTTTAATCCCAGAACTTGGGAAGCAAAGGCAGGTGGATGTCTCTGAGTTTCAGGCCAGCCTGCTCTACAGAGTTAGTTCCAGGACAGGCAGGGATATACAGGGAAACTCTGTCTTGAAAACCAAAAGAGAAAGAGAGGAGAGAAAGGAGAGAGAGAGAGAGAGAGAGAGAGAGAGAGAGAGAGAGAGAGAGAGAGAGAGAGAGAGAGAGAGAGAGATTGTCCCATGTAGTAGTGCTAGTTATTGTTAACATTGCTTGTCTAAACTGCTTCATGTTGCCATGGTAACTAGCAGTTTATGTGGGCACCTCTACCTGTTACTGCCAGGTACCCAAAGAGAGTTAAAAACCCATTTGCAGGTCTCCAGCTGGTCTCCTCCTGCAGTGGCAGAGCTCCTGCTGCAAGAGAAAGGACCTGCCATGGGAAAGAGCAGCAGGAGCCAGCACTAAGAGCCTTTCTCTCTGGACAAGTAAAGCAGATGGGAGTGGACCAGCTCCACTGCTCAGACAATACAGCCTTCGGGTGGCATGCTCAAGGGGAGCCTCTTTTGGATAAGGAGGCAAGAGAACAAATCCACTACACTCTTCTGGGGGCCTTTGTGCTGAGTTCCGATGGTTACTAACACCAATTATGCCAACACTGCTTAATAGTACCTTTGAAATAGGGATTGCTGGCTTTGGAAAAACTTGGTCAGTTTCCATATCTACTATTGATAGAAATGATCAACATCAAAATGAAGATTGAAAGATGCGGAGGCTTTTCATTATTGTGCAACTGTTTCTAGGCTTGGGAAGGAGCCTCTGCACATGGGTTAGCTGAACTGCAGAATTGTGGAATGTTGCAGTTGGGGAGATCCCAAGTGGAATGTCTAGTGAAGCTGCTGTGAAGTGATCCAAAGCAATTTGCACAAGCACAGCCATTTAAGTCTTGTGGGTAAATGTCAGTGGTTGATTAGGATTAGAAGCTGGTAAGGTGCTCACACTTGCCTAGTACATTATTATGGTAGTTAGGTTTCTGACCAAACTCTGCCATATACTGATGGACAGTAAGAAGCTCCCAAATGGTCAGATCTTTGGTTTTAAATCTCTGATCAAACTTGATATAGAAGGTCACGAGAATAAAATGTGATACCCTAGAAGCTAGATTCATCACACATTATTGCTAAAATATTTATTTCATTCATATTTCACTTACAATTCTGAAAAATGTAGACATGCTATATAGCGTATGCATTTATATTATTGGTGTGTGTGTGTGTGTGTGTATGACGTGTGTGGGTGTATGCATGTGTGTGATGTCTGTGGTTATATGTGTCATGGTGTACCTGTGGAGGTCAGAGGACAACTTTGTGGAGTTGGTTCTCTCCTTCTTTTACATGAATTCTGAGAGTCAGACACAGGTCACTAGAGTTGGGAGGCCTTTGCCCACTGAGCCATCTTGCTGCACCTATGTAGCATACTAAAACATAAATACACAGTGAAATTGCTGAGAGAATTCAATCAATATATTGGCTACCTCAAAGATCAGTCATTTCTAACCCACTGCTAGCTGTAGTCTCCATGTCGTCCAACATGTCTATTGAAATTGTTCCTCCAATGGAATTGAAAATGTATGTTCTTTGACCAGTATTTACCCAGACAACGCTCCACTTGTAACTCTTAGGATCCAGCATTGTATACCCTGCTTCTGTGGGTCTGCCTTTATAATACTCCATATGTAAGTGAGATCATGTGGTACATGTTTTTCTATGCCTGACTTATTTTACTAAGTAGGATGGTGTCCTCTAATCTCATCAGTATTGTCACACCTAAAAAGGCAGAATATCATTCCATCACATTCCAACACCTCCCCCCACCCCCCCTGCCCCACACACCATTCTTTTTATAGCCATTTGTCTGTGGATGGATCCTTATATTGATTGTTTATCCTGGCTATTTGTGAATAGTAGTGGTGGCATGGTGACAATTGGATAGCAGATTTTGTGACTGGAGTTGCAGACTATGGAAGGCTTGACCTCAGGGAGTTCCAACAAATTAAATCGAGCCTCTTGGTCCAGAAATCAAATGGAAAAAGTAATGGATAAAGGCAGGAAACAGATTTAAAATCAGTTTGTATTGGGAAGACACCAGGGACTGAGTGTTTCAACTCCAGCTTCACACTCCGAGATCACATATGAGAGGGAGGAAGGCCAGAAGGATGTTTAGTCAAGTTTAGTCAAGCAGTCACGGTCAGATTATGGGAGGGTTGGCCCTTATCTCAGTTCTGGTCACACAGTCTTATGTAAAGTGTATTGCTGCCTCAGGTGGTCATCTTCTTCTGCTTCGTAAGACATTGATCTAAGAGGTCCGGGGGAGGGGGTGCAGGGGGACACTCCCATGACATAATTGCTTCTGCTCAGAGGGAGCAGTTGCATCACAGGAAGAGAGATGGTCTGTTTGCAAGGCTTTGTCTGATGTTCCTATATGGTTTTGGGCCATGGCGAAAGACTTCTAGGAGCTAAACCTGGGATCCGGAGAAGGACATTGTAAAAGCTGACATTTGAGCATCTGCCAACAAAGCCTTAGTCACTCTTTTTCAAGGCTGTTAGTCTTATGGGAAGAAGATAACCCATCTAATGCTAATATGCCTTAATTGATTAGTATGATTATGTGCACACATCAGCAGGGTTCTGAAACTTAAGGTGAAGGAGACAGATACGAACCCAAGGCAGAAATGCCGAAGTTTTATTCTGCTTTTAGTTACCCATCAGGTTATCTGCAGTGAGGCATTAGTGCTTCCAGAATGATCAGCTTCTTAGTTCTTTCACAACCTTCAACTCTCAGTGCTATCTCCTTTGGATATGTATCCAGTGTGAGACTGCTGATCACACTGTGTCCCAGTAAGCAAGATTTCCCTTTGTCAGCACTGCTTTCCTAAAGCCATCTGACAGGTATAAAGTGATATCTCAGTGTGGCTCTGGTAAACAGTGATGCTGAGGGACTTTTAAAACCTATTGTCGTCAGACAGTGGTGGCACATGCCTTAAATCCCAGCACTTGGGAGGCAGAGGCAGGTGAATCTCTGATTTTGAGGCCAGTCTGATGTACAAAGTGAGTTCCAGGACAGCCAGAGCTGTTACCCAGAGAAACTCTGTCTCAAAAAACAAAAATCTCCAAAAAACAAAACAAAACAAAAACCAAAACCAAACCAAATCAAACCAAAACAAAACAAAAAAACCCAAAACTCCTATTGGCCATTTATTTTGTTTTGTTTTGTTTTTGTTTTTCGAGACAGGGTTTCTCTGTGGCTTTTGGAGGCTGTCCTGGAACTAGCTCTTGTAGACCAGCCTGGTCTCGAACTCACAGAGATCTACCTGCCTCTGCCTCCCGAGTGCTGGGATTAAAGGCGTGCACCACCAATGCACTATTGGCCATTTCTAGGCATTCAGTGGGAGAAATGTCTAATCCGGTTCATAGCCCATTTTTAAGCTGGAATTTTTCTTTTCTTGCTATTTGTTTGATATCTTCATGTGTTTTGGATGCTAACCCTTTATCAGATACAAGATTTTTAGTGACTTTCTCCCACTCTGTAGGGCGACTCTTCATGCTTCTGGTTCTTTCCTTGTCTATGCATAAGCCTTTTGGGTTGACATAAGCTCATAGTTCTATTTTTGTTTCCTATACTTTTGAGTCACATCTCCAAATGCATTGTTTACACCAGAGTCACAGAGCTTTGCCCCTGTATTTCTTAGGTCTCATATTTAAGCCCTTAATCCATTTAGAGTTGATTTTGGCAGATGATACAGCATAAAGTTTTATTTTTATTCTTCTACATGTGATACCGAGTTGTCCCAGCATCACTTATTGAATAGATAATCTTCATTGTTTGTTCTTGGCACCTTTATCAAATATCAATTTACTGCATATGTTCAGGTTCAACCAACTTTAAAGTCATATACACAAGGCAAGAGTCCCCTGAATCAGGATTTTTTTTTCCATCCTGAATAAAGCCACCAACGCCCGGCTTCACCTTTTTATTAAACCAATCCAACTGACAAATCTTCACAGTGTACAAAGGGATTATTCCATAGAAAAATCCCAAAATAACTATCTAGAGGCCAGTGTATCCTGCTGCAGCCAAGGAAACAGCAGTAATTATTCCTCTAATGAACTTTCTTCCTGATCCAAAGCTATATCTGCTAATATTAACCTTCCCATCTTCTCTATAGCCAGTGATGGCTCAAGACAAACACCTTTGTTTTTCTCCATCAAATTTTTATTATGAAAGATGTGTGGATACTAATCTTAAATACTAATGTCAAAACAATGGAGTTACAAGGAAGAAAATATTTATTTAAGCTGGGCATTGGTGGCACACGCCTTTAATCCCAGCACTCGGGGAGGCAGAGGCAGGCGGATCTCTGTGAGTTCAAGGCAAGCCTGGTCTCCAGAGCGAGTGCCAGGATAGACTCCAAAGCTACATAGAGAAACCCTGTCTGGAAAATCCCGCCCCCATCAAAGAAAAAGGTGATTAGCCTAGCCAGGCAGAAAGTGTTGGCAGGACAACAAAACTAAGGACACTGGGGGAAAAGGAGGGTGGAGTCAGAGGAGATGCATAGAGAAGCAAGATGGGCATGCTGGACTGAGAGAAGGTACTGAGCCATATGGCAAAGCATTAAGCTTCCATGTGGTTACTTGGGAGTAGCTTGTGGGACAGACACATCTGCCTACAGGATCTGAACTAAGGTTTTAACATACTCAAGAAAGTAAAGTAACTGCTAATGTATCAAACACACCATCTCTCATTATCCCAAGACAAAGAAGACTTTGATTTAAGGTTTGTTTGTTTTTGTTTTTTTGTTTTTAAACCAGTCTCCAGATTAGTGCAATAATGTGGAAAGATTGGAGTCAATGCCATTAAAACAGAAGGCAAGTGGATGTTGAATGCTGTGGCACCCTGGCTGCAGTGCAAGTTTGGAGAGTTTTAGAAGGGACATTCATCCATGTGGCTAGGACATTTGTGTTTGTCTAAGTGAGGGTTCTACCTTTCCCCAGGGACTGAGAGATGATTTTTGATAATCTTATTTTAGAGAGCTGGCTCTGAAATTCTTGAGTTGGGACGAGAAAGAAATGCACAGCAGATCTAAGGGGAATTCTCTAAGAAAAGGTAGGTTGGGGTATATAGACATTAAGCAATCTATCTAACCTTTAGTCCAGCTTTAGGAGGTGTGGGAAGGAGGACTAGTGAAGTGAAGATGAAGAGGTGTTAAATGAGATAACCTGGCCTCTGCTCGACTGGTTCCTGTTCAATAGTTCCCCACCACATGCAAGGCACTGGCAGTAACAGTCCTACCAAAGTGACTATTTTCTTGCGTAGTTTTACTAACTTAGGGCAGTCTACCTTCAAAATGAAGCAGTGAATGACCCTGAGATAGAGAATCAGTCCCACAAAACTGGCCGCATCAGGGAAGCTGGAAAGAAAATGCTTGAAGAAGGTAAGGGAAGATAATTTCAAACATCGTATGTGCCAGTGTGTGTGTGGCTGATATACATGTGTTTGTGTGGTTGAACCTACCTAAGTGTTCCCACGCAGAGCCCAGAGGAATACTTTTCTCAATCATTCTCTAGCCCCCCCCTTTTTTAAATAGGGACTCTTAATGAACCTGAAGCTCACTGTTTTGTCTAGGCTGGCTGGCCAGTAAGATCTCCAACTTCGCATCTCCACCCTCCCAATTCTGGGATTATAAACACAACTGGCCATGCCCAGCTTATATAAGGTTGTTGGGAATCTAATTTCAGGCCCCCTTTGCTTTCATAGCAAGTATTTTTATCCACTGAGCCATCTCCCCAGCACCTCAAAGGTTTTTAAAATGCTACGTTACTGAAAACTTACCTTCAACTTAGAGAAACCTAGAACATTCCATGTTTGTTTGCACACCTGTACGCACGTCAAACATATGCCTTATCTTTCCTATAGGTAACTCCTTTGTATTTACCTTTGTCCCCATTTGTTCTGCACTGAACACCTAGCAGTGGAGTCAATACCTACCCAGGGGCTCGCTGAAGTTCCCTGGGCCTCTTGTTCAACAAATTAAAGGGTCTGAGTTTCACGCTTTCTTGGATGATGCTATTTAATATTGCGAAGTGTCTCCCTTACTTTTCCCTTAATGTCTTTTCTGTTCTTGTGGTGTGCTTAAAGCTTTCTTATGCTCATGGTTTGTCTTTTCCCCATCATGGCAGTTTACTGAAAGCAGGTATCTTTGTGTCTATTGTTTATGGGTATAGCTCAAGGTCCTGACACACAGTGGATAATGCTCATTGAGTGAATGAAAGCAGATGGAGTAAAATTTCTCTGAAAGTGAGAGCTCTCCTTTGGATTGAGCATGACCTTGGAGGGAAAGGATAAAGTCATTTCAGAGCCTAGACCTGGAGGCTGTGGGTGGAGAGCAGAAAAGTGTTATAACTGAAATATGTTCCCTCAAATTTACACAAGGAAGCCCTAACCCCCAGTGTTGCCTCATTGGAGATGGACCATTTAAAGAGGTCATGAGGGTTAAATGGGGTTATCAGGATGGAACTCTAATCTATTAGAGTTGATGACTTTTGAAAGATGAAGGAAAATACCAAAGATAGGAAGGCACAGTGAGAAGGCAGCCTTCTGTGAGCCAAGGAGCGAAGCCTTGGAGAAGACCAGGCCTGTTAGCTCCCCTACCCTTGATCTTCCAGCCCCCCAAACCTTCAAGAAACAAGTGTGTTTGTTTGAGCTCACCCCACAGCCTGTGATGCTTTGCTATTGAAGGCCAGGGAGCTTTAACACAGATCTGACACGAGAGCCTTTGCTCATGTCCTGAGAAGTGATGTCAGGGTAACTGATGTGGGTCAGAGAAATGGGGTTGGAAACTTACTACTAAATGAGTGTTTTTGCCTAGATATGTGCTCTTGCCATTCTCAAGCACAAAGGCATTTGCCTCAAAATGCCTTCTTTATACTTTCTTTTTCAAGTGCAAGTATAGCTTGTTTATTAATGCATTCATTCATTCATTCATTCACTCATTTATGTAGTGTGTGTCTGTTATAACTCAGACTCTAAGGATCTAGAGGTGGATTCGTCACTTTCTATTCTACAAATAGACACATAGATTCTGGCAGGAGAGAATTCATAGGCAAGCAATTACATCACAGTGAGAGAAGCTTAATGATTGAGAGGTGTTTCAATAGGGCTATGGGTAACAGAGAAGCCTGTGTTATTTTTTTAATTTTTTGAATTCATTTTACATACCAACCATAGTTCCCCTCCCTTCCCTCCTTCTGCTTTCCTTCCACTTCCAATCCATTCCCTAGAAAGGGTAAGGCCTCCCATGGGAGTCATCAAAACCTGGTACATCAAGTTGAGGCAGGATTAAGCCCTTCCCCTGCTGCATCAAGGCTGAGCAAGGCATCCCACCATAGGGAATGGGTTCCAAAAAAGCCAGATCATGTACTAGGGATGAATCTTCATCCCCCTGCCAGGGCCCTCACAAACCGACCAAGTCACACAACTGTCACCCACATGCAGAAGGCCTAGTTCAGTCCCATGCAAGCTCCCCAGATGTCAGTCCAGAGTCTGCAAGCTCCCATGGGAAGCCTGTGTATCAAGTAGCTATTGAATATGCATTAGTAGATAGTGAAGAACTAATACTGGCCAAATTCATCTCAGAGGCAAACTAAGCTATAGTGATTTATGCCTATAAAGGCCTTAAAGTTTGCATAGAATCCTCCAGTATCCCTATAAAATATGTCCAAAGCAGTACTCGGAAGGAAGCACCACTCCTAAGTACATACATTTTCAAACCAAAAAAATGGGAACTCTGAAACCCCTTCTGTTAAACTAAAGGCTAACCTTACTTGACATGTTTTTCTTGGTGAGATTTGGGATCTAAGTATTGTGTTGCACCTCAGATCTGCTGCCCATCTGTTGTGCTTGAATGTCTGTGGGGACAATATTTAACCTTTGGGTTAAATGGTTCTTAAATGTCACAGTGAGGAGGATGGTGTCACATCAGCACACCATGAATTACTGCAGTCCCCCAGTGGCACTTTGTGCTTTATAAAACCTCCAAAGTACAGCTTAATGGGAACTGTTGTCACCATAGGATGGGTAAGGATATTTTGTCACAGATGTAGAATTGGCTTAGAGACAGGAAGCAAAATGAGTGGAAATGCACATTTGTTAGGAAAGAAAAGGGTAAACACTGTTAGAGTCCTCAGGGATTTGCCCTCACCAATCTTATTTAATACCTTATAAATGATTCAGGGAAAGGATTGCCTAGCGAAGTCTTCCACATCTGCAGCTAATGCCGAGCTATTATGGAGAAGGTAAATTGATGAGTACCAACTGCTGAGAAAATTTAGAAGCTGTGCTAATGGATTCCAATGATAGGTGTATCTCTAAATGTAGACAGGTTTAGCACATTGCATAGACAAAAATTAGAAAGCGTGCGAAAGGATAGTTGTAAAGCATGAAAAAGGAAAATGACACTAGAGTGTCAGCTAATCTGTGGAAGCCTACAAGGACTTCGTGTACCAGACCAGAAGTGTTGGTGGCAATAGACATGCCAGGAAGTGAGTGCTGATGGCAACCAAAGTAAGGTTGTCTTTTGTCTCATTCTAAATGGTGATTTTTGTTTCTTAAGCATTCCTACTATGAGCTCTTAATCTCGGTGTTAACTGCTCTACATACTTTATTGGAATATTGAACTTTATCTCAAAAGCCTTGTTCCCAGAAAGTAGGAGTGATAGAAAACTCCTCTCACTGTTTTATATTCTGGGAAATGGCTCAATTATTCCAAGCCAAGACTCATCAGCACCCTTCCTGATGACTCCCAGAAGACACAAGGATGATTTTTTTGCCTACCCAGCTACATAGAAACCCAGTCCCTCTTTATTTGGAATTTTGCTTGCCAGACACTGTGCTGACCACAAGGTAGACAGCTGTAAGCAAGGCATGTATAGCTTTCTTTTGAAATCCTAATCCAAAGCCTTGTAGGAGCCTTAGACTATTGCCACTCTGGTTTCTAGGATACTTTCACTTCTAGGGTTACTGCTTAGTAATGTTTTGATGTTCAACTTCTGGCAGCAGTGATTGCAAGCAGCAGTTAGAGGAGCCATCTCTATATATCTATATCATATATCTATGTCTGTCTATTTGTCTGTCTGTCCGTCCGTCCGTCCGTCCGTCCGTCCGTCCGTCCGTCCATCCGTCCGTCCATCTATCGAATCTATCTATCTGAAGCTGGGTATGGTGGCTCATGCTTTTAACCCCCAAGGCAGGTGGATCTCTAAAGTGGGGTGTGTACCTCAAAGGAGTCAGACCAAGTTTGGGACAAACATGTTTTAATAGGAAAGCACTCACAGGACGAGTCAGTCCTCTAAACCAGGGGAACCATGTAACAGAGAGAGCCGCCTGTGTGCGACCCTCATATTTAAGGTCTTGCTATGTCAGTGACCACGCCCTAGTGTGCGTGGTCTGAGTCACCTGTGCCAGCCCCCTAGAGGGTGTGGATAACATTTCCCCTATAGATCTCTGTGAATCAGAGGTCAGTCTGGTCTACACAGTGAATTCCAGAACATCTGAGGCTACATAATAAAACCCTATCTCAAAAAAAAAAAACAAAAACAAAACATAAGCAAAACAGAAGTGGATGTTAGCGTAGCAACTCTTGTGCATGCCATGGGATTTGGTATTTTCTAGCCTTGGACAAATGCTAATATTACAGCCTTTGTGTCTAGGTACCAGAATTCCCTGGTTTTGAATAGAAGCCAGTGTTAAAACATTTGGGCCTGTATGTTTAGATTCTAAATTTTAAGCAGTTATAAGGTCTATTGTTATTATTCTTTTTGTGCGTGCACACACAATCATGCCACAGAATGCTTGTGTGGAGGGCAGGAAGATAACTGAAGTTGGCTCTCTCATTCTACTTTTATATGGGTTCTGGGGAACAAAATCTGCTTATCAGGCTTGTATCAGGCTTGCACAGCAAGTGCCTTTATCCTCTGAGTTATCGTGCCTGCCCCAGGATTCTCCAACTCTTGATGGCATCAGCATAAAAGCTTTCAGCCCTTGTTTTTCGAGTTCCTTTGTCCTTGATAGCAGTAGTGTTAGCTTCACAACATAAGGAGTCTGAGACTCTGGGTCCTTAAGGTCTATCAGCTCTGAGCTTTTTTGGCAATAGTTCAGTTGTCCCTTACCACTGTTGCCATGGGCACTGACTGCTACTGCTGCCAGGGCAGGGCTGCTGCTACTGTTACTATGTTCTTTGCCACTGCTATTGCCACTGATGTTGCTGTTGCTTTCTCTCTTGATAATTCCTTTCTGCGTGTTGCCGCCTCAGCCTGCTCTATGCATGATGAAGAACAAAAGTAGGCAAAACAAACAAACAACGAAAACCAAAACAAAATCCCCAGAGAAGCCTTTTATTAGGCATAATGTTGCAGTATCAGTAAGAAAATACAAGAAGGTGTCTTTTGGCCACCTCACAAAATGAGCTGAATAGATTGCTGCTTGTATGCCCAGAATGTTTGCACCAATCACAGCAGACCTTCATGCAAATGAAGGATTGTGTTCATACCAATCACAGCATTGTTCCCTTTGTACCAGTTACAATAGACCCAAGAGAAGTGCTTTTCTTCTGGTCTGGGTGGAAGTAATTACAGTATCATTCTAATTTCACCAAGACTTGTGACAATAAAAAGTCTGGTGCAGGTTGTTTGAAATAGTCACAGCCGGGGCTATGGCTTCAGGAGCTAGAGTCATTGTTCAGCAGAAACAGCTGTGATCGCTATGTAGCTTTCTCAAAGCACCAGTGAGGTGTTTAAAACAGCCAGTCCTTACTTGAGGAAAATCCAGTTGGCTGATTGATGTCCTTTACTCAAGGCAGCCAGGCACCAGTGAGGCTGTAACAATTGCCAGTTAGGGAGTCAAATCACTCACACCCTGATAGCATAGCTTTCTTTTTTTATGGGAAAAATAAACATAAAGTGCCATTCAGTAAGGACACATCATTAACATTAATGAGTTTCAGCAGCAGTGTTCAGCAGTTGTTTAACGCTCCTTACCGTTGTCCAGGGCCCTGAGAAAGTGGGTCTTCTGATCGGCTGCAGGTAATCAGACGAATAATCAGAATGACATGGATTGAGTGTTGAATGGGTGGGAGTGAATTATCAATTCTGAAGCAGACAAGCATTCAACCCTGTTCTGAAAATGCAGCGCTTATATTTTGATTAAAAGCTTCTTTAACTTACACTAAAATGTGTCAAAATTGCTTTTGTTGAACAGTGTGACTAATGACATAGACCTGATTGGAGTACATAGAAGCCTGGCAATGCTTCTGTTCCGGCTGCCCTGGGTGCTCCTTGAATGCCTAGACAATGTCATAATGTTTCACTTTGTTTCTTCATGCTACAGAGTGCTTTGCTATTCAGAAGAAGGGCACCACTCTCAAATCTTCTGTGGGCCTCAGGCCCAGGCTTGAAAACAGAAGTGAGGAACAAAGTATATTTTTTTTGGTGACTTGGTCTGCATTTCCAATGGTGCAGGGAGTTCCAGGAACTTGTTAACAGTCCATTTAGGAGACAAAGATGAGTCAAGAACTCAGAGCAACTGAGCCTTAGAGAGACTTCCTTTGGCCCTATTTTGTTTGGTATATTTCCATAGCAGTGGGGTATTGGGAGGAGGCAATTCTTTTACTTCTTTTTGTATATAAAAACTATTCAGAAAGGAATTGGTTCCTAGGGCTTTGCTCGACTTCTATGAAAGTGTGAGAAGCTTTGTGTTTTAAATACATTGCCTGAAGTTTGGGCATATAAACACTTTCTAAATTTTAAGCTTACCCCAGGGCTTTGAAATGGTTGGTAGCAAGTAGAGATAGGTATTTGCCAAATTTTAAATAAATTTACTTAAATAATAAACTTTAATAATATATATGACTATATATTATGACAGAAAGTAATCACTATTAAAATGATCAATTATAAAAATTCAAAGAAATTATTAAGAGTAAAGCAATATTTATCCATTTTTGCTCCCCAAAATGTAATTATCATCATCTTTATTTTACATATAAATATATTAAAGTTTAAAGTTAAGCACCAAGTTAAGCTGCAAATTTGGCACCCAGAATCAGTATGCTATACTGTCTCTGAATCTTAACATTGCCATATGAATTCTGTAATTATCACTTTTAATTTTACTACTGTAAAAGAGAGGGAATGCTTTTTAGACAAAGGATATTTTATCAAGGATGACAAGGATATGTTGTCATCCTTGATAAAATACTTAAGTGATTTTCTGGTAAACATTAATGAACAAAGCTTTATTCTGGAAATAACTCATTTACCTACCTTGTTGATAGACAGACATTAAACAACCTAATAACTTTTAATTATTTTTTCCCCTCTCTTTAAAAATATCTTCATCAAGGCCCAGTGGTAGTGATGCACACCTTTAATCCCAGCACTTGGGAGGCAGAGGTAGGTGGATCTCTGTGAGTTTGAGACCAGTCTGGTCTACAGAGTGAGTTCCAGGACAGCCAGGACTGTTGCATAGAGAAACCCTGTCTCAAAAACAACAACAATAACAAAAACAAACAAACCCAAAAAAATCCCCATCAAATGGTCCTATAAGGAATAGATTTTTTTTTTTTTTTATTGACTTGTGCTCTTAAGGCAGATTGCAATAAACCTAATTGACCTGGGCAGTGCTCAAAACTGAACTGTCTGACATGTCTCCTGAATATTCCAGGCTGTTATCTCTATGGTAGATTACAGCTTCCTTATAAATCCATAGGCTGTGCATCTCTTCAATTACATACTACTTACCAAGCCACTTTGTTGTCGCCACAGTTCCTTTCACCCCTCAGTGATTGGTGTTAGTAAGTGATCTGGACCAAAATGCTGAGATAGTCTAGTGCCACCTACTGGAGGCTTGTTTTGGATGCTATTAGGAGGGATTCCTCATGAGGATAGACTAATAATAGGCTTAATTGTCCAAGATTTAGCCTGGGAAAAAGAAGGATGTATAGGGAGATAAATGCCCAATTATCTAAAAGACCATTGTAAGTCTTATTTGGATACCAATAGATACTGTCTGACAAATCTGAAACACCAGAGAGACAGAGCAGGCTCTTTGGCAGCTTAAGTAAGGAATGCTTAGGATAAGGACCAGAACAGACAGTGTACTCGGGACATAACAGGATTGCCGAACCCATGGACTCACAGCATCTGAATTTATAAATTGCATAGAACCTGTGCTAGATCAAGCCAGTCAACATTCCAACGTGGAGGGGTAATTTTATGGGCCCTCACTCATAACTCAGGAGCTAAGATTAGTTGATGGCTTCTGGGTGAGGAAGAGTCATTTTTCTTTAGGGATGTGGCTTCTGGTTATTCAACCATGCACTGATGGATGGGTTCAGACATAGAAACACAAATTCAAGTTGATGGATTATTGAATAATTAGAAAATGCTTAGGACAAGTAAGAAACACTACTTCCTCTAATGAATAGTAAGCCAAGGACTATTAAGGGTTTGGAAATGTTTTTGTATTCATGGATGAAAGAGCCCCTGACATATTTGGAGAAGTGCTTATTAAGATTGTATAATAAGGGGCAAATTAGATCTCACGTGGATTGCTGAAGATTCTATTGGGATGAATGAACCACTGACCCAATCCAGAAAAGTTATTTTCTTTTTGTTTTGGCTGGCATTTTGGTTTTTAATCTTTTGATAACAGTTATTAAAAATAATCATTATTTATTTAGCATTCTAAGAAATATAAATTTTGACTTCTGGAGAAATTGTAAATTTCATTATGGTGAAGGGAAGTGAGCTTATTATGAAGAGGGTTCAAACAGCCCTGCAGTCCGTGTTAAGGAAGCTGGTGATGAATGGCGTAATCTCTCTAAGTTCACACTTGGGCACTGAATCTACCCCAGGTCTATCAGGAAGGAGCTTTTCAGCATTGCTTAACCTTCTCCGATCTCAGTCCATTTACATATGGGGATGAATGAGGGTACCTTCCTCATAGAGTATCCAAGGTTCCTAGATGCTGTTTTGTTTACTGTGCATAGGTTTTTCTCCCCTCCTTTTAGTAACATTATTCCTTCTTCTTGTTGCTTTCTTATTAAAGAAAGTAATACCTTTCTTTAACTTTGGTTCAAACAATTGAATTAAGGCTGACTTCATGTTCCAGCTGAAGGAACAACTGGTAATTTGGGTTTCTTAACATTTGTTAAAATGTTTGGGTCAATGGTCAGAGTCAATGCTGTTACCTTTTTTTAAGGTTTTAGGGGAAACATCTTTAGGCTTGTGTCTTAGTCACCTGTTGTTTTGGTGTAACAAAATACCGGGTTGCTTAAGCAATGAAAGTTTATTTCCTAGAGCTCAAGAAGCTGAGAAGTCCAAGACCAAGAAGCCAGGAACGTTGGTTTCTGGTGAGGACCTTTCTAACTTGAAGATGACTGCCTTCTCACCATTTCCTTATAAGGTAGAAAGAGGGACAAGGTCCTCTATTACTGATTTCTGACACAGATCATCAGAGTAGGGCCTGACTCTTATGATTTCATCTTGTCCCCTAAAGGTCCCATCTGTCCTGTTGCAGTGTAAGGGTTAGGACTTAGCATTTGGGAGACACAGGTCAGTCTACAGCAGTTTTTTATTTGATAGGATGTTAACATGAAGCTAATAGTATTCATCTCACAATAACATGGGGATTAGCCTGAGAATTGAGCAATTTAGAGTAGAGAGAAAGTCCCGATAACTTTGTGTATATTGTAGAAATAGCCATGTGTTTAACCATATCCCAACCCTTTTGAGTATATGAGTCCATTATTTTACTTTTATATAAAAGACGTTTTGAAGATTGAATATTTCCCATTTGCAACACAATGTTTCTTTTTTTTTCTTTTATTGAAAATAGACTTTTGCCTCCATACAATATATTCTGATTATGGTTTCCCTTCCCTCTACTCCTTCCAGTTTCTCCCCAACTCCCCTCCCATCTGTATCCACCCCCTTTCTGTCTCTCCTTAGGGGGAAAACAGGCATCTAAAGGATAATAATAAGATAAAATAAAATAAGATGAAACAAAAACAAATAAGTAGGAATAGGACAAGACAAACAGAAGGAAAAGGGTTCAAGAAAAGGCACCAGAAACAGAGACCCACTCATTCATACTCTTCAGAATCCTGTAAAAAAACAAGACTGGGAAGCTGTAATGTACACTTAAAATCTATAGGGGGAAAAGCCCTGACATGACATCATGAGGCAAGGAACCTCCAAAGATGCAGATGACATTGAGTTCATTTTTGGTTGGCTGTCTACTGCTGGGCACGCAGCCTACCCTTAAGAGTAGTTGGTTTCCCCAGTGAGACTCCTTTGGAGGAAACTAAATTTCCATTTGCAAGTGGTTATCAATTGGAGATAGCTTCTGGGTTAGGGATAGGGGCATGTGTCCACTTCTCCTTTCAGTTGTAGGGCCCCATTTGGTGTAGACTCATGCAGACTCTGTGCATGCTGCCTTAGTATTTGAGTTCATATGTGGGTTGGTCCTGATGTGTTTAAAAGGCCTTGTTTCTTTGGTGTCCTCCGAGAGGTGCATTGTTTTCACCTCCTCTTTTGCAGGGTTCCCTGAGTCTTGAGGGGAGGGATTTGATGGAGACATCCTGTTAAAGGCTGAGTGTTGAGCAGTCAGTCTCTCACTCTGGTATTGTCTGTCTGTGCGTCTCTGTATTTGTTCCTGTCTGATACAGGAGGTAGGCAGAGAAAGCTACTGATTTGCCTCCCTGGCTGGCTGGCTGGCCACTGGGTTCCAGGGAATCACTGAACATTTCTTGTGATGAAGTGTGTTGAGAAGATAAAGCAGGATTCCACATACAAAATCCTTGGTACAGCACCTGGGGAAGCGCAAGTACCCAATAAGTAATGGCAGCTTGGAGTATCATCTGTGGTTGCATCAATGATGGATTCCGATGGTTTCAGGTTTTCTGAGATACCTGGTGGGAACATGGAGCAACTCATTATCTGAAAGTCATTGTGAGGGTAATTTAGAGAATTCTGAGTTTGTGGGAACTCAGTTTTGAAGGGCATGTGGCTGTCCGACAGATTGCTCTCAGTGAAACCATAACAGCCACAGCAGCATGGAATATATGGCTTTCAGCTTCTGCCATTTGTCTTTCCAAGGAGCTAAAGGCAAGGCAGACTAAGACAGCTTTAAATGGAGATCTGGAGTTGCAGGGGGTTATTCCTCTAACTCTTCACATCAATTCAACAGAAAGATGATAAAAAAGGGAAAATATATAATGTCACACCAAACCATTTAGCATTTCAAAAAGCTTTGGTTTTCAGATTTGCTGGGATACTACACTGATCAGGAAAAAAAAAATTACCCATGACACTGGCTTTCAAATTTATGATAGATTACTACTAATATTGTTTTAATGGTAACAAACAAAATTTCTTTAAAAACTGTGTGTGTGTGTGGACACATGCACAAGTGCCTGCAGAAGCCAGAAATGGATGTCATGTCCCCTGGAAGCTGTGAGATGCCTGATGTGGATGCTGGGAACAAGTTTCCAGTCCTCTGCAAGAGTAACAAATGCTCTTACCCACACATCCATCTCTCTAGCCCTCATTCCTCATATGAATTGGGGGATGGGGAACCAATTTAGTCTGTAATGGAAATGTACTTAGTTAAGGTTTCTTCATGTGTACCTTGCTTGGATACCTTGTGCATAAGATAAGGGGATCCACATAGCAGACATTTAGTACTACTTGATTATTAAACATGAACTGTTACATTTACTAGTCCATGGAGGGCAAGAACTTAGAATTCCTATAAGTGAATTGAATGGATTACAGGTATGCTTAGGCACAGAAGGGGGAAAAAAAGCTCTCTGTCTCCCCATGTTAGAGTCATCATCTGAAGACTAGAGAATTACACTAACAAAATGAGATCCTAAAAAATTAAAGTAATATAAGCCATGTAAAAAATGGAAAATGTACAGAGAGAATATGTAAATTATTATGTTTTCTTTAACTTTTTGACTACAGAGAGACATTTTATTCTGGACACTGCTGATATATATATATATATATATATATATATATATATATATATATATATATGATATCTTAACTGTTTGAAGCAGAAATAGGCACCCACAGCTAAGCACTGAACCATACTCCTAGAATCCAGTTGTGGAGAGGGAGGAGGGATGAGCCAAGGAGCCAAGACTGTGCTGGGGAAACCCGCAGAAACACTTGACCTGACCTACTGAGAGCATGGAGACCCTAGTCACAAAGCTGGGGAAACAGCATTGGACCAAACCAAGCCCTCTGAATGTGAGTGCCAGCTAGGAGGCCAAGACAGTCTATGGGACCTCTAACAGTGGAGCCAGTCTTTACCCCTAGAGCACAAATGGACTTTGGGAGCCCATTCCCTATGGAGGATACTATTGCAGCCCTGATACAGCAAGGAGGGCCTAGGCCCTCTCCCAAATGATATGATGGATTTTAAAGGTTCCCCGTGGAGGGCCTCACTGTCCCTGGGGAGGAGTTGGGGGATTGGTTGGGGGGTTGGTTGGGAACAGGGGAGGATGGGAGGGTGAGTGAATGGGGGGATGGATATGTAAATATGAGTGCCTCTAAAATAAAATAAAATAATAATAAATAACTTCAAAAATTAAATCTAAGGATTCTGCTTTTGTTTCCACAGAGGATAAAAACCTATGGTTTCCTTCCAGGCTATGGTTTGATCAAACAAGACCCCCTGAAATAATGGCCTAGGTGGTCCATCATCCAAAATAACTGAGACAATGTAGCCTCACAGACTACTACAGCCAGGATTTGGCCACAGTTCTGGGTTTTTTTTCAGGATCAGCATGGGACTGACAGTGACCCCAGACAGCAGGACACAGTTTAGGGAGAACTACATCCAAATTCCCAAATATTGTTTATAAATGTTTGTTTTCAATTAAATAGGGTTGATTATAATTGGTTGATGGTCACAGTCAATCTCTTTCTAAAGAAAAAAGGGAATATAATATAGGAATAAATACATTGGTATAGATTTTGTTTTATGGATACAGATTTAAGGTCAGTTTTGTTATATGTATATTTTCTACTCTTGTTTAGTTATTGTGTTTATACAGCTTATTTAAAAACGTAATGTATAAGTAAATAGATGTTGTAATCACCTATAATAGTCAAAACTTATGGTAGTTAGGTTTTCTAGATATACAGAGATGTATTTCAAATGGATAGGTATTCTTCAAAACCTTCCAAAGACCTACAGAATATGGCATTTAAAATGTTTTATTAGGGTTTTTAATGACAATGAAGCACAACTGCCTCTGGTAACACCAATTACATCATAGAGGAAGATGGATATCAGAGAAACTCATTATGGAGTTTGCCTTCAATGTGGCAAAACTGGCCTATTAGGCAAAGAACTGTCCTTGCCTCAACTGCTGGCAGTAAGCACGCAGTCCAAACTGGACAAGCAGGTTACAAAGGAAAGTGACTGCTGTACTTGCCAAGATATAGGATGGTCCTTCAGGGTTCCTGCTTTACAGAAGAAAGAAACTGACAAACCTTGCCAATACAAGACAAAACAGATCTTCAAATTTCCTACTTCATTAAAAAGTCTGCCAGACACTATGGCCTATGGGCTAAAGATGGATGCCCCAACATTACAGAGAAACTTTGGGTGACTCTAGGCAGCGAGATGTCTCTGTCAATTCTAGAGTTTATATATTATCCTTCTGAGGTCTTTGATGGAGTTGAAGACAGATAGTTGTGTTTACGGTTTTTCCTTAGTTATGATAAAAGATAAGTTACATATAAAACTTTAGACTCACAAAGATAGGATAGATGATAGAATATTTTTATGAATTTTTCCAAATGTTAATGAACTAAATATTGTCAACTATAATTCTTGCTTGATAACTGTTTTGTTATATATAATTTTACTATGTTAAAGTTAAAACTCTTAGCTGGGTGGTGGTGGCGCACGCCTTTAATCCCAGCACTCAGGAGGTAGAGGCAAGCTTATTTCTGTGAGTTCGATGCTAGCCTGGTCTACAAGAGCTAGTTCTGTGACACTCTCCAAAGCCACAGAGAAACCATGTCTTGAAAAACCAAAAAAATGTTAAAACCCTCCTTTTTATTGAGACAGAAGAGAGGAGATGATGGGGGATGTACTCCTATATGCTCTGATATATGTTTCTCTTACTAGTTGATAAATAAAGCTGTTTCAGCCAATGGATAGGCAGAATTTAGCCAGGCGGAAAATCCAAATAGGGATAAAGAAAGGTAAGACTCGATGTCCGACAGACGGTATGTAGATACTGGAAGGTAGGACATCCAGGCTTTCTCCAGGAAGAAAAGGCCATGTGGAGATCCACAGATTAATAGTTATAGGGACCCGATTGGGTGGAGGGAAACCAGTCCCATGGGACTTAGACACCCCATCTTTAAGGTACTTTTGTCAGGTATTTTGTCATAGCAACAAGACAAGTAACTAGTTAACACAAGCTAGAAATTGATTTTGTGTGTGTTTTCATGAAGAATATGTAGGAGTTTTTGCACAAAGAACACATTTGCTTTTAGGATTTACTTGGATTCTTTTCCCAGTGAACATCAATGGTAAGCAAGCCATTTTTAGTCATAACTAATGAGGCTAGCCTTGGGCAGAGTGTAAATGTAATCAGAGAGCTTTGGCATCCATGAAACAGAACATGAGTATATAGCACTCTGTTTGGAAATACATTGACACTGGCTCTCTCTGTAAAGAATTTCAATGTGATTTACAAAACAAAACAAAAAATGTGTTTTCCCCAGTTGTTTCCACTTATTGGCATCAGCAACAGAGTACTGGGACGAGCGTTTTAACACATTCATCATTTATGAACCTATGAGAACTATGACCAATTAAAAGGGCCTTTAGGCTGCAGTTGGCCTAATACCCCTTGTGTAAACTTGACAGTTGTAATATAGCAGGTGTAAAATCAATTTCTTACTTTGCTTTCTAAACAGCAGTCACTACATAATTCAGATAATTTTGACTTTGTGAAAGGCAAGAAATCTTCTGGTATTCAAGCCCCCTAGTATTTCTTCAGTGAAAACAGTAGGTAAGCCATTCTCATAAAACTGTTGACACCTTCCAGACAGAGACCACTAGGATGCGTATGGTTGAATAAGTAGGTTTGTTACTCATTGTGGAGAGGGAGGCATGCTATAATGAACTGCTTTACTGGGTACTGAATGTGTAAGTGGCCTCCAAGTGTAAAGGGCATGCTCCCCAGGGAGGTGCAGTGGACATTAAGAAGTGAGACACAGAGGAATCACCTCCCCTCCTCTCAAAGGGGACTTTGAGAAGCTTTGTGTCTGTTTCCTGAGTCACGAGGTGAGTGATTGCTCTCTGCCAAATGTTCCTGTTATGTGCTACCATACCCAGAAGCCCACTGCAATGGGTCTATCAGATCTTCAACTGTAACCATTAGATCATGAGCTAAAATAACCTCTCTTCCTTAAACCAATTACCACAGTCATTATATAATAGTGACAAAAACTTGGACAGTACAGGACCCTAGGGCCTTCTCTGTAAGATAGATCTGGCTTGTAGGCAATTTTGTAGGTGAATTAAGGAAAATATTATCTCCCTTGCTCCCTCACTTGGCCTCCTTCCCTCCCTTCTTCCCTTCCCCTTCCTCTTCTATCCTTCCTTCCTTCCTTCCTTCCTTCCTTCCTTCCTTCCTTCTTTCTTTTTTGCATTCTTTGGAATGCTTCATAAAGCAGGGGATAATTCTAGAATTAGTACTTTCAGTCTAAAGCCCATGAAGAGGCCATGTCAAAGGAGGACATAAGTAGTGAACACATTAGCTGAGAAGAATATGTATTTGGAATTTTGTGTTGTGAATAATGTTCTTGTATACTCTTCTAGATTGCAGGTCAGTTAAAATTGTTTATTTTTATTTTATATGTGTCAGTGTTTGCTTGCATATATGTTATGATAACTCTTCCCACCAGCCTGATCCCAGTGCCGCATCAGCCCCAAATAATACACAGAGATTCTATTAGTCATAATGCTGTTGGTCAATGTCTAGAGCTTTTTATTAGCTAGCTCTGTCTTAAGTATTAACACATAACTACTAATATATGTATTTCTACAAGGTCTTATCTTACTGAGAACACCAGACTCACAAGTCCTCTCCTCCAGGGATCACATGGTGACTTCCTATTACATTTCCCAGAATCCTCCTTGTCTCCTAGTCCGGCCTATCTTGATTCTTTATTGGCCAACAGTGTTTTATTCATCAACCAATAAGAGAGACATATTTACAGAATGATATCTCCATCACATATATTTATATGCATGCTTGGCACTGTGGAAGCCACAATATATCCTCTGGATCTGGAGTCATAGACAGTTGTGAGGCTCCAGGTGGGTGCTGGGAACAAACTTAGCTCCTCTGCAATAGCAGCCAGTGTTTGTAACTACTGAGCTATCACTCCAGTCCCATGAAAGTCGGTTTTTATTTCATTTTGACCCACTGTGGTCTGAGTAGTTCCTTGTAAATGTTCTGTTAAATTGACTCAGTGGGAGAGGTTAACTGTGAGGACCTAGGGGCCAGGCTAGTTTCTTACAGTCCTAGGACCGGACTGTGGAGTCAGGTCAATCTCCTTCTCCTGAGGATTCACTGGAGCTAGGAGGATGCAGAAAGAGTTCCTTAGAGAATCACTTCCTGGATGAAGAGAAAAATTTGCATATGGAAATGTTTTTTACTAACTAGTGTTGGGGACACATAGTGTCTGAGCTGCTACCAGGAAGGGGTGGACTCTGGATTGGGCTTCAGCTTTCTTGTGATAAAGGATTTGTAATGCTTGAGTCGAATTGGGTAGGTGTCTTAGTGTGCTTTCCAAATAATCCCTTTCATTTTTTAAAAACCAGTACAGCTCCTCATCTCCACCTACTCTTCCCAGTGTTAAATGGGAAGCAATTTGTGAATGGTGATGTCTTTTGCTTTATCTGTTAGATGCCCTGCCAAGGTCCATGTGATGGAAACTTGTCTCACACTTGAGGTGAGGCCTAAAGGAAAGCCCTCCATCACCAGGACTCAACCTTCATAAGAAGATTGTTCTAGAGCGGACTCTCATGAGGATGACTTGCTATGAAAGCTGGAGCCTGTCCTCTGTTTGCAGACACGATTTCTTCTTCATCTACATGTTGTCACTATGGGATACAGCTGAAAAAGTCATTAGAACTGAATCAGTGCCAGTTCATGCTATGCTCTTGAACCTTCCAAAATATTGAAATACATAAAACTCTTTATTGTTAAGTAGACTGCTTCAGCTGTTTGACTGTAGTTACAGTAAGTTGACTAATGTAGTCATGAGAACACATATTGGCTTACATGTGAGCTTTAGGAAAGCAGAGAGGAGAGGGGCCTATGGAATGGCCAAGTGAAAAGACTGTGGAAGAGGGTGAGCACAACACATCATGTGGATAATATAACCCATAAGTTAGGAGTCTGTGATGGGGAAGGAAGAGAACTTATGTGGGGTAGATGGTTTGTACAGTTGACACAAGATTATGGAAGACCTACCTAGAATAGTGGAAAGCAGAAACACTTCAGGGCTTTGAAGGGAGGTCTAGGAAATCTTAATAAAAAGCAGCAGCTAGTCACATCCTGCTATTCTTGACAACAGGGGCTTTTATAATATATCATCCATACTTTCAGTGAGAACTTTAACACACACACATAAATATATAAAACATACATCTATAACTATACATACATATAGGACATACATATAAAATACAAATATACATATACACATACAAATACAACAAATACACACACACACACACACATATATATATAAAACAAATACACATATGCACATATACAGTGCATGTATGCATATATTCACATATATACAGATACACACATATTCAATACATACATATACATATAGAACACACCCTTATACCATATACATACACATACAACACATTTATGCATATAATTACATATCTGTATACAACATACATTCACATAAACACATAGAACACATACACATATACAACACATATATACAAATACATATACATATATACAACACAAATACACATATGCAACATACACAAATACAACAATACATAGTACACACATACACATGCACACACATACATCACAGGGATACATAAACTTATTTAATGAAAGAGACAACATTACTGTGTACACTACTGTCTGTTTTCCATTTCATGACCTCTTACTATTCTGCTTCACTCCTTCATGCTGCTGCTTTTTATCCAGTAAACCAAGCAAAGGAATGCTCACTAAGGGATGCCCTGGCATTTGAAAATACTGTTTTAAGGGTTAGATCACACTGGTGAGAAGGAAATAGGAGTTATATGGTTTTTGTTAGGTACCAGCAACTTCAATTACAAAGAAATTCATTATTTTGTTCATTCATCAAATATATCTCCTACATACTAGGCAAGAAGGTATTGAGTCATCTAGGCCTGACAGTTCCTTGAAACACTCATGGTCAGAAGGAGAAACAGGCAGGGTACCCACTGTTGAAAATGTTCAATAGACTTGTGAGAATAAGGGATATTTTCAGAGGAAAGGATATTTGAAGTGGTTGGAAGAGATTTTTGGAGAATGTGCTTGCCAGCAGGAGGGGCCTGGCAACTAGCATGCCAAACTGCAGAGAAGATACAGAGTGACATCTGCCAACTGAAGAGAAGGCACAGAGTGACATCAGGAGACTTTGGAAAACAGTGATCAGATAAAGTTTAATATATAAAAATAGGAAAAATAGTAGAATTTGAATTTTCAGAGAAACAATGAATGACCTTTAATATGTCCCATGATCTTTGAGGGATAGGACATTTTCATTTGGCAGAAACACAGATGGCATGAGGAAATGTCAGAGCTGTGTTACGGAATGTGTTAGGACCATGTTGTGACATCTTAGGAGAGAATAAGGATTTCTCCTACATGCTCTTGCTTGTATAGAAGGATAATTTGAGAAGAGCTATAGGATGCTTAATAAGAAAGTAGAAATATACACAGAAAAATGCAAAACTCTTTGGTCCTTAGTCTATGAATAATATAGAATCCTGATGTGAGAGTGGAATGATTATTGCTTATTAATGCTTATCAGTTTAATTCTCACCTAGCCTGCTGGGTCTCTCTCCCCCCCCCCCCTCTGTCTGTCTGTCTGTCTGTCTTCCTCCTTGCCTTTGTCTGGGTGTGTCGTTAGGAAGGGAGAATGAATGTATTTTTGTCACATTTACTGATTTCTAATTATATTCTAACCTGAGGCTGGAATTTAGATTAACAGTCATGAAATTCATAACATGTTTGTGATTAACTGAGCAAGTCTTTTGCCTGTTGAACAATTTCCCCAGTGTAGTAGACATAGGTTTTGTATTAGTTGCTTGTCTTGTTTCTGTGATGAAAACATTTGATGAAAGTAACTTACAGAAGGAAGGGTTTATTTGGGTTCAACATTTGAGAGTCCAGGATACCATGACATGGGAAGTAGAAGTGTGAGGTGGCTATTTACATCCTATCCACATCAGGAAGCAGAGAGCAACAAATGCTGCTGCTTACCCACCTCATTTTTATTCAGTCTGGGACTCCAGCATATAAAGTGGTGCCACTTACTTTCAGGAGGGGTTTTCCACCTTAGCTAACCTAATCTAGGAAATCCGGTAACATGCACATGGATTGGTTTCCATGGTAATGCTAAACCCCATTAAACTGACAATCAACATTAACTACCACGGGTGGTGCATCTTTCATCCTTTCTTTTGACTTACTATGGAATGACTCCATCTCTCCTCTATCCCCATCCTTTCACTATATCCTAGGCATCCTTCCAAACATGCTGGGTGAGGGAGCATCCCCAAGGTGGGCCATGGTTGTACTTTAGCTTTAAACTTGGGAGCTTGAAGTGGTCACAGTTTTCTGCCATATGGACTGGGGAATCAGAAGAAGCCAGTCTTTTGTACTGTGCAATGCAGAATACAAGTCATTCAGTGAAGTGCAGAGAGCAGGGCAATTTGTTAAAGCAAAAGTATAGTTGAAGACTGCAAAAAATGCAGAGCTGCACAGAGAGAGTGGTTAGGGATGAGTGTGAGGTCCCACTGCACCCCAGCCTCTGGAACCATTGCCTTCCAGGGTGCTTGGTTGACATCCTGCCTTCATCTTTCATAAGCACCTCTTTATCTTATTGTGCATATGCTTACAATCACTACAGGCATTCTGTTGATTGGAACAAAAGCACTAACAAGTAGAATCATTAAAATTGCATTGCAAACTGCCGTGCTTCCCGTGGCTTAGTGGTGATTATGAGCCGTAGCGGCTGAGCATGGAGCTCCTTGTTGGCAAATAAGAAGAGAGGTTTCATTAAGTCAAGTGTGTGTGTGTGTGTGTGTGTGTGTGTGTGTGTGTGTGTCTGTCTGTGTCTGTGTCTGTGTGTCTGTGTGATGTAAACTATCCCGGCACAAGGTTTCTTTTGTTATTAAGTGTGTTCTGAGTTTGTTCTCTTGAAAGTCCATGGGCCCAATTTGAAGCCAGTTTCTTCTGGTGGTATAAGGAGATGATTTTGTGTGTGTGTGTGTGTGTGTGTGTGTGTGTGTGTGTGTGTGTGTGTGTGTTGGGGGGGAGGAAGACATTTAAGAATACACACACTAGTAGCCTCCAAGGTGTGTCCTGTAATCTGTGACCTGTGAAACTGTTAATACGGTGATCACAGAAACAAAAGAGGGTAGATGGATATTTGGTCAGGCTGTGTTTGGCTGGGTAAACCACTTTGTAGTGTCTCTAAGAGATTTCTCAGTGTGGATTTTTAAGATGGTAAGAGCCGAGGTGACATATCCTACACCAACTTGAACACAGAGCAGAATATGTGCATCCCTGGAGAAGTGTCTCCCAGGACAAAGGAGGGAGGGGCTGGCCGAGGAGCTATGTGTGGATGGACGTCACTCCCCTGTTCAGGACTATCAGGGCGAACAGGAAGACTATGATCTCACAGGTATTCTTAGCATTACTAAGATAGTAACAAACTCCCCAAGGCAGCATTATCTGAGGGAAAGCTGGAGGGGAATCTTTCCTCTGTGCCTGCTTAATCATGGGGCAATGGCTAGTGTTTTTGTCATCTGAGATTACCTAAGAGGGACTGTCTTAATTAGGTTGGTTTGTTGGCATGCTCTATGAGGGATTTTCTTGATTGGGCTAGTTCAAGTCTTAAATGTGGGTGGCACTATTTTCATGGACTTGGGCCAGGATTGAATGAACAGGAGAAGGAGAGACAAGCTCAAACATTCCTTGCTCCTTGCTTTTTGACCGTGGATGTGGTGTGACTAGCCCACAGAAACTCCTGTGGCTGTGATATCCTTGCCATTGTAGACTATAACCTTGAACTGTGAACTGAAATGAACCTTTCAGTGCTTACGCTGTCTTTGTTGCCTTTGTCACTATTTTTTTTTTTTCAAGACAGGATTTCTCTGTGTGTTGGGAGCCAAAGATCTCAGGGCTTGGCATGAGATCCTACGTCATGCTTGACCAGGCACATGGTTATATATTAACCTTTACATAGCAGCTCTTTAGAACCTCAGCTCAAGAAAATAAACAATTTAATCCAGTCCTCTACCCTATGTTCCACCAGCAGGCTCAGGCACCTAGGCAACCCTTCCTGGACCGCTTACTCATGAACTCTTTACCCTGCCAAACATCCTCTCTTTGTGGTTTCCTGATATCCTGCCTACACTAACACCTGGCACACAAACAACACATTCTACCCCTCCCCATATCCTGCTCTGCTGACTATATAAGCTAGCCTGAGAAAAATAAAGTTTTCCACTTGATCAGAATCCTGTCTTGTGGTTGTTCTTTCTGCGTCTCTTGTCCCCATTCCCTCTCCCTGACTCTCTTGCCCCAGGTTGACGTCCTGTGGGTCAGGACATCTGTGGAATAGCCCTGGCTGTCCCGGAACTCACTTTGTAGACCAGGCTGGCCTTGAACTCACAGAGATGCACCTGCCTCTGCCTCCTGAGTGCTGGAACTAAAGGCGTGTGCCATCACTGCCCAGTGCTTTGTCACTATTTTATCACAATTATAGGGAAAGGAATAGAGATCCATGGGATCAGCACCTAAGGGATCCCTGGAGAAAATTCAGGTAGCTGATGCACTTGGAAGGGAGTAGTGCTGCCCTGTTGCAGTTATTGTCCTCTGGCTATATGGTAGCATTTCTTTCAGTTGTCACCCCACAGGGAAGTATCTCATACCTGGCACTGGGATTTTCATTCAATGACCTTTGGATTCTGGGACCAGCATTATTCACCCATGCAGAGTACTTCCATTTTAGTGCTCTTTTTTTCTAAAAAATAACGACACAAATTAGCTTATAAGGTAGTATGTTTCCTTATGTCTTTTCCATAAATTCTTAGTTTTGGTAAACCCTCTTCCCGCTTGTGTCCCTGTTTAACCCTTGCCACACCAGGTATCCGCTTTTATATTTTTTGGTTGTGAGCCTAGCCTTTAATGGCTGAACAATCCCTCCAGCCCCTCTCTATTTTCATTTAACGCATGTTCTACTATATCCCCACTCTATGCAGACTTTTCTTCCCCTCCAAGCAACCTCTGTCTAGTTCTCAGGTATTTACAGACATTACAGGTTCTTCAGCCTTTCCTCTGCTGGCGAGAAAGAGTGAACTTTCATTTAGACAAGGGGAAGGATTCTGACTGAAGGCATATTTATGGGCTATACCAATTTACAAGTCAGTACACTTTGAGCGGGTCCTACCTACAGGAGTATCTTAGTGTGGGTCTCTATTGCTGTGAAGAGACACCATGGTCACAACAGTTCTTTGTTTTTTTTCTATAAATTCTTTTTTTTTTCATTTTCCATACTAGCCCCAGTTTCCACTCCCTTCCCTTCTTCCTTCCTCCACCTCCCCCATTCCACCCCCATCTATTCCTCAGAGGGGGTAAGGCCTCCCTTGGGGAGTCAACAAAGTCTAGTATACTAAGTTGAGGCAGGACCTAGCCCCTTCCTGCATCCAGGCTTAGCAAGGTATCCCACCATAGGGAATGGACTCCAAAAACCCAGTTCGTATACCCAGGATAAGTCCTGGTCCCACTGCCAGGGGCAACCCCCCCATAGATCAAGCCTTAGAACTGTTATCCACCTTCAGAGGGCTTAGTTTGTTCCCATGCAGGTTCCCCAGCCCTTATAAAGGAAAACATTTAGTTGGGTCTTGCTTATGGTTCAGAGGCTTAGTCAATTGTCATCATGGAAGGAAGCTTGATGCTTGAGCTTCTGAAACCTCAAAGACTTACCCGCTGTGACCCACTTCCTCCAACAAGGCCACATCCCCCAAGGCCACACCTCCAATACTACCACTGCCTTTGAGTCTATGGGGGCCATTTTCATTCAAAGCACCACAAGAACTATCCAGGGAAGTAATTTAAAATATGGGAAGATTTAGTTCCTGCAACTAAGCTAATATGTTTAGTTCCAGGAAATTCTCTGTGTGCTGAGAGAGGAGTAGCTTTGTTTTCTGTGTTAAGAGAAATTTGTGTAAGGTGTCCAGCAGTGGAGGATGAGGCTCCTCTGTCCCTGCATTTTCCTTATGTATCAATTCAACTACATGCAGGGGGTAAAATTTGAAGCCTCTGTTATAGCATCCTAGCCAAGGACCAAGGCAACAGATGTCATAGAGTAGAGACAGTTGGAGCAGGAGAAATCCTATAGACACTCACCGACTTTCCCAACCAAAATACTTGCAAGAGAGAGAAAGGTAAGGCAGAGCTGGATCACTCCTGTGGGTAGGAAATGGTGTCCGAGAATCAGGGCTTTTCTTTTGTCATCACTTTCTCTTATGGTGACCTTGATTTTGCTTTCAAGCTAGAGTGACCTGTATATTAAGGTTGTAAACCTGTCACATTTATTGAAAGCCTGTCATTGCTGGAGCTCATTGGAAAACTGGAATGTATTAAAATCCAGAGGAAAGAACTTCTGAGGCTTTTTGCAATTTGGCGAAATTTATCAACAAACAATTTGCTTTACATAGATGTGGACAACAGACAAAAATTACAAAAATAAATCTTTGAGGTTGGGACCCATTCAAGGAATAATAACCTTTGTTCAATTCCCATGATGAACTTACAGTCATCTGTAAGAAAACCTCATCTATAGTAAAAGGGTGGTTTGGATGCTGCCCTAACTTCTCTATTCCTAGAAGACTTTAGTGATTAGGATGCAAAATGCTTTGGGGCCAGAGCTCCATTTGCTTCAGGCTCCTTCTGGGTCCTCTGAACCCAGATAATATTCTAAGGAGCTCGGAGGATGCGTAAGTCTTTCTGGCCCTTCTTTTCCTCTTGTTCTCCACCATTCGTCACAGGCCTGGTAGATGGGAGCTTCCCAGGATCTGGGAGAATGTGAGCAGTTGTCCCTTTCAGGAGCAGCTGAGAATCCCGAAGACCCGGGGCTGTTTCCAGGTTGTCTGATCTTTCAGGGGAACAGACTTCCCTGAACTTCCTTGCTCACTAGCTATACTAGGTAAAGGGTGTCTCTGTGCACCACCTTTCACATCTTAGTGACACTGAGCACAGCAAACATACCTTGGAAGTAGAAAGAGGGGAATAAAGGATGACACCAGAAGGAGAGTATTGCAAGAGGCCTAAGAGCCTGGGCTCTGCAGACAAAGGCCATATTCAAGTCTCGGCTACCAGGAGGACTTGGTAAAGGCTTTGTGGCTTCTGGAATGGCTCAATTTTTTCATCTCTAAAATAACATTCAGAACATACTTGTCTCAGAGCTAGGTATCCTGATGGGGGAGGTCCTTCTGTGTGTATGATTGTCTTATTGGTTGATAAAGTATTCTTGGCCAATAGGAAAACAAGATAGGTGGGACTAGGAGTCAAGGAGGATTCTGGGAAAGGTAGGAAAAAGGAGAGTCACCATGTGAGCCTGGGATGCTTCCACTGGCATCTGATAAGTCTTATAAAATATATAGATTTATGATAATTAAGACTGAGCTAGCAGATGAGAAATCCTAGTCATTGGCCAAGCAGCATTTGTACCTAATATAAGTCTCTGTGTGTTACTTGGGACCATAACATGGAGGTGGGCAGAACTTGGGCGGCCTGGTGGAAAGCATCCACATGGCAGCAGACTCAGGAGGCTTGGCGGAAAGACTTATTGTTACAGTACCCCCTCCAGGCTGTAGGAGGTCCCAGGCAGATCTTTTTGGGCCCTCACCTGTATACGCAGTGTAGATGTCTCCGAGTGGCTCTGCCATCACTATTCTGGTGGCCCAGTCTCACAAAATCCTGCAAAAGAAATATAATGTGAGATATATGTGAGGCACTGAGAAGGACTTAGTCCAACCTTCTAGAATCAAGATCTAGCCAGCCGCCTTGGATAAACCTACAGTTTGGAGCTCCTTGGCTCCAACTGTTTCACCTTTGTGCAAAGGAGCCTATAAGGCACTGGTAGGGACCTAGAGAGGCCCTGGGAAGAAGCGTGGCAGCTTGCCACCCTCCCAGTGCCTTCTTCACCGCCGTGCCAGGGACATACTGTGATGAAATACCATAATTTAGGAAAAGCATCTGGAGAGTTAGCACAGCTACTAACACATGGTAAACTCTCAGCAATGGGTAACAGCTGTAAAGAGACCACCTAGGATGCACAGTCATTCCTCCATGGGTTTACTAGAGGGAGGGCATCGAGGGTATGGGAGGAAGCTTGGGTGAGGGAGCTCAGACTTGTCATTAGGCAGATGAACTGTGGGTTGGGTTTGAAGTTACTATCAGGACATCACCAATTGACCCACTGTGGATACCTGGGAGAGACCTCTGGTAAAGAAGTGAAGCTGGAGTGGTGCTGTACAGGAGTTTGAAGGGTGTTCTCAACACTCTGGCTGTTACAGAAGGATGGAGCCTGGGGACCACCACATTCCAGAGCCTGGGGACCACCACATTCAGAGGCTGGGAAGCTCAGGGAGTAGAGCAGGGATCTAGAGCAAGACTGACATGCAGAAGCCTTGAGCCCCCAGCTTCTGGCCCTTTATAGGATGCTTATACAGCATCTGTCTTCTTCTATACTGGGAATCTAATTAGGCTTTATTCTGTTTTATTACATGTAACCCTGTGGGGAAAGGTGTCCAGTCTTCTGCCAACTGGCTTCTTTTATATGTTAATTTTTTAAAAAACTATTCTTTCACAATTTCATATATTTGTATCAATATACCTTTAATTAAGCATATTTATTTATTTTATGTGTTTGGGTGTTTTGCCTGCATGTATGTCTGTGCAGCACATACATGAATAGAACTACAGCAACAGGGTGGTGTACCTCATGGCCTACATGGCCTCCAAGGAGTAAGAAGCCTGCTCTGGATCACCCACCCCAGCAAGAAAGAGGGCCCCAGCTGCTGAGCAGCCCCTGTCCCAACTCAGCCCCTAATACAGCATCTCCCTCACAGTTTGCATCCCAGACTCCAGAAAAGCAGGAGGGGCTTAGGGAGGCCTACTCTTTTGAGTACTATTAATAATGTTCACCACGCCCCCCCAGAAGATTCCATCTTCCCAGATATGTCTAGGTTTGTGTCAGGTTGACAACAGCCCAACCAGCATATTCATTTTCCTTGGCCTTTCTTGCTCAAAAGCCCTCCAGAATAATGAAAATGTCACTGTACCTCTGGGTATAATGAATGTAGGTGTTCACATGCTGCTCTGGGTCCTTATAGTTCACATTTTAAAGTTTTTCATAGCAGCAGAGTGCGGAGGGGGGGGGATTCCTGAGTTCCAGATACCTAATGTTTCATCTTTGCACCCAACATCAAGCAAATTATATTGGATACGCTTAAATTTTTTTGTTATCATTATGCTTGTGTAGACACAGTTGTGTCATGGTGCATGTGGGAGGGGAGTCAGAGGACAACTTTTTGTAGTTCTCTACATCTACCTTTTACATGGGTTCTGAGGTCTGAACTCAGGTCTCCAGGCAAAGATCACTACACATGAAATAAACCCCAGATTTTTTCTTCAATGGCAGATGCTCCTTCCTCCAACCTAAAGTCCTAGCCTGGTGAGGCAGCATTCTAAGGATAGTGAACTCTTCGGCCATACTGCTTAGGGGAGCCTAAAGGAGTGAGTGTCCATGATTCCCACATCTAGATAACAGTGCTTATATAGGGCTTTTATTTTTTCCTTTAATAAACTTTTTTCTTTTAATAAACTTAATAAACTTTTTCAAGAAGATTTTAGACGGTTTATTGTTCTATTTCCTGAAGCTGAAAATGAGTTTGGGGAAGGGGGTGGAGATGAAGAAGAAACTGAGGCTTCCTGGTACCATGTCTGAATATCTTATTATCATTTTGAGCTTAAATAGGTAGGGATATTGAAGATAACATTTCCATTCTGAAAAGAGTTAAGTAGCTCCGGAGGAAACAATACAAGAATGCAATCCCTGGTCTTGCTATTTGACATTTGAATGCCTTCAGGATAACCATGAACACAGCTTCACCTAGCCTTTGAGTCAATTGCCTTTATTACTAATATTCCCGACTCCTGTAGAATCAAGCTGTGAACTCAAAGGCAGGCTTCTTTTTGTTGCTAGTCAACTGATGCATACTTTGTTTTAGAAATGATTTTATCTTTGTAGCTTTTTGTTTGTTTTCGGGAACTTCAGTTAAGAAAAGATAAGTTCTTGTGCATGTATCAGGGCAGATTTCTTTAGATGCCCAGTAAATGGAGTGGCCACTGAGCATCAGAATTCCCTTTTATCGCCCAAGACTGAATGGGAATGCTAAAGATAATGCAACATAGAAAACAAGCTCAGAAGGGAACCCCTAGTCTTCCCTTTTCAGACATTTCATTCAACTCGGTCTTTGAAGTGACTTTTCTCTTTCACTTTCTTATTACTTTAACAGGGTGTCATCATGTTAACACACTCAGGACCAAATTATCTGTATGACTATTAATTACACAAAATAAAAATGTAATTGAATCTTAAGTGTGAGTGCACACACACACAAATGTCTTCTGCACAAATACCTATTTTTCTGAGTGCACGGAGTTTTAATTTAAGATCCCATGGGTTTCAAGTAGCCTGAAGGATCTCTCTACCACAATCCTCTTAGTGGCTGTAGGAGACATCATTGCTTGCACAGAGTTTTTCCTATTGTGCAGAGGTATGGCTTCAGAATCCATTCAAGGAGCCATTGTGAAAAAAAAAAAAGTCATTGTGGTATTTTTCTGTCAATTTAGGTGAGTTGGCACTGAAAATGGAATCTCTTTTCCCAGTGTGTCTTAGACATATCAATTGCTCTGTGAAGACATTCCTTTTTCTTTTCCTTTTTTTTTGTTTTTCCTCCATTTTTAAATTTAAATTAGAAACAAAATTGTTTTACATGTCAATCCCAGTTCCCACTCCCACCCCTCCTCCCCTGCCCCCCACTAACACCCTACCTATCCCATACTATTTCTACTCACCAGGGAGAATGAGGCCTTCCTTGGGGGGGAGTCTTCAGAGTCTGTCATATCCTTTGGGATAGGGCCTAGGCCCTCCCCCATGTGTCTAGGCTGACGGAGTATCCTTCTATGTGAAATGGGCTCCCAAAGTCCATTCCTATGATCTACTACAAGAGACCCCACAGACACCCACATTCATGGGGTCTGGAGCAGTCCCATGCTGGTTTCCTAGTGATCAGTCTGGGGGTCAAGAGCACCCCGTTCAGGTCAGCTGTTTCTGTGGGTTTCACCAGCCTGGTCTTGACCCCTTTGCTCATCACTCCTTCTTCTCTGCAACTGGATTCCAGTTCAGTTTAATGTTTAGCTGTAGGTATCTGCTTCTACTTCCATCAGCTGCTGGATGAAGGCTCTAGGATGGCATATAAGTTAGTCATCAATCATGTTATCAGGGGAGGGCATTTAAGGTAGCCTCTCCACTGTTGCTTAGATGGTTAGTTGGTGTCATCCTTGTAGATCTCTGGACATTTCCCTAGTGCCTGATTTCTCTTTAAACCTATACTGGCTCCCTCTCTGATGGTATCTCTTTTTTTGCTCTCCTCTATTCTTCCCACTACACAACCTTCCTGCTCCCTTATGACCTCCTCACCCCATCTTCTCCCCTTCTCATTCTCCTAGCTCCCTCTCCTCTCCCACATGCTCTCAGTTTGCTCAAGAGATCTTGTCCCTTTCCTTTTTATATATTGTCTTTGATAAGTTAATTAAAGTTTCTTCTCATATCTCTTTACAACTTACCTGGAATGCTTCTTGTAATTACATACACCAGGATGTTCGGCAAAATTGGATCCTTTCTGGATTCCACCTACAGCCATCATTGCTTTTGTGTTACTATGTAAGTCTTTGGAAGCCTTTTGTAAGGTTATCAACCTTAATAACATTCCAGATATTCTTCCATGAGCTTCCAGGATCTTCAGCAAATTCTACTAGTCATTCATACCTCCTAGAATTTTATGTAATCACTTCTTCATTTAAATTCCCAGAACTCTGAATCATATAACAAACCCTAGTAGGTGTTTTATTATCAAAACTTAAAAGAATAAGCAAACCTACAAGCCAAGATATCCAAGAACATGTGGGTAAAATGTAAAAATGCAGTTATTTTTCTTGTTGCTATAACATCATGCCCTGACAGAAGAAATTCCAGGGAAAATATTTATTTTATTTTTTTTTTGTTTGTTTTGACTCACAGTTTAAGAAAAGATACAATTGATCATGGTGGCTCTCCCAGATGATTTTAGTGTGGAGCTGACAATGAAGTTTAACCATCACAACTTGGTACTAAAGTAGTCTCTATGAAGCTATGAAAATGAAGCTACGTTACAGTGGAGATCCTAGGATGTCAGGGATGCTAGAAGCATTCAGTGTTTGTATGGGCAGTTTCAGGTTAAAGTGGAGCCAGCCCAAAAGCGATGCCACATGTGATGCAGACAGCAGAAATACAGGGGTAGGGTATCCAAGCCTCTTGGAGCCCAGACTGTTATCAGAATTAGAGTCAAAGCCTGTGTCCTGACTACCCGATACTACATCCCAAGCCAGACTTGTAAATCAACTAAAAGAGTCAAGTTGATAGTGAAAAGCAGAATAACAAGAAATTTATTCAGCATGACCACATGGGGAGAGTGGCAAAGAGATCTGATTACTCCAACCACTGTGTTAGTTACTTTTCTGTTGCTGTGATAAAATACTGTGACCAAAAGCAATTAAGGAATAACAAAAAAGCAAAAAGAAAGAAAAAAATGAATCAAGAGTGTTTTTTGGCTTATGTTTCCTGGGGACGAGAGTTTGTAATGTCAGGGATGTCATGGAAAGCTGACAGGAGCAGAAAACGAACTAATCACATATACCACATCACACAAGAACAATGAGGGTGGACAGGAAGTGGGGAAAGGTTATAAACCTTTAAAACCTGTCCCCAGTGATGTACTTCCTCCAGCAAGTCTATATCTCCTAAAGGTTCTGTACCCTCCCTAAGCAGCACCAGGGACCAAGTGTTCAAATGCATACGCCTATGAGCAACATTTCTCATTCAAACAGCCATATCGGCCAAGTCTACCTTTTGGGTATTAACACAAGGGCAAAGTTTATTTTTATTTTTGTTTGTGTGTATATGTGTGTTTCTGTGTGAGTGTAAGCCACATGTGTGCTTGTTTTCATGGAGGCCAGAAGAGAGTATCAAATCCCCTAGAGCTAGAGTAAACAGACAGTTGTGACCTATCTGATATGGTACTGGGAAGCAAGCTCAGGTACTCTGTAACAGCAGCAAGTGCTCATCTATGCTGCCATTTCTCTCTCCAGAAGAAGGTAAAGTTTAAATAGAAGATAAGAAATATGCATAGTTGGGTAGTTCAGGTCAAGGTGTGGTCCTGCTAATCACTGACCCATCATTGTCTTTACTCCATTCTCTTGCAAGGTGGTCTGACAAGTTCCAAACATCTTTTCAGGAGGAAAATTTCCTCTTCTGCCTGGCCTGGTCTTTAGCCTTTTTCTTTTCCCAGCATGTTATTTATTGCTGGGGTGGCATAGAAAAGAGGAGATCCAATTCCTTAGGGTCCATTTTTCCTATGATCCAGGTAGCTGGAGGACAAGGAAGCTGTAAGACAAGACTACTATGAACTCTAGATACTGGGCCTAGAGCTGATGGTTTAGTGTTTGCCTTATTGGTTTTAATATTTAGCTTCATCATTCCTTGCTATCCTTTGTGTTTCCCTTCTAGGATGATGCTTACTTGGTGTCATTTTGTTTTGGAAATGTTACTTGTATTTTGATTTTACAGGGGCTTGCAGTTCAGAAATAGCCATAGTCTCAGAGTAGGACTTTGAGTTTGGGCTTTTTGAATGGTGTTAGAGTTGTTAAGACTTTTGCCATGCTTAGAGATGGAGTAAATACATTTTGCTTTATTAAGTGAACATGAAACTTTAGATGCAATGATGGGGCAAATTTTATCCAGATGCACTGTTTAATTCAGAGTCAAACAAAATCTAGGGAACTCATAGAGTATTCTTGAGAAACCAGTAAAATAAAAGGAGAGGAGAAGTCAGAGAATGGTTAAAAACATAAAGTTTTTAAACTTGAGATCAGAAGGTGACTAAAATTTTCAAGCCATGGAGAAATACCATATTGTGATTGTATCATGAGCCAGTTCTACTGGGAATAGCAACAGAGGAAGAGGCTTGAATTAAATCTAAGGAAAATCATAGGGGAATTGCAGTTTGACATTAGTAACAACTGGACAGACACTTGTCTACAGTCTGTTTATACGACATCCTAAACACAGATCAAGTGATTTTTCTAAGTCAAAAGAAATCTCAGTCATTTTTCAGAATACATTTCAGGCTATGGTTCTAAGTACATGAAAATTTCTTTAAAATATGTGCTAGGTATTTTTTCTTATCATTGAAACCAAATGCTTAGCAGGAAGTGAGTCAAATACCAAAATGGGTCAGAAAATATCAGCTTCTATTTTAACCATGACAAAGCAATATATACTTGTTTTGGCACAAAGACAGAAAGCTAGCAATAATATGAATAAACTGTTTTTCTTTTGTGTGTGTATATGTGGTGTGTGTGTGTGTGTGTGTGTGTGTGTGTGTGTGTGTGTTGTATGTGTGGTATATGTGTGTGTATGAGTGTGTGTGGTGTGTGAGACGTGTGTGTATGTGGGATGTGTGGGATGTGTGAGATATGTGTGTGCATGTGTGTGTGGTGTATGTGTGTGTGTGTGTGTGGTGTATGTGTGTGTGTGTGTGTGTGGTGTGTGTGTGTGTGTGTGTGTGTGGTGTATGTGTGTGTGTGTGTGTGGTGTATGTGTGTGGTGTGTGTGGTATGTGTGTGTGTATGAGTGTGTATGTGTGGTGTGTGAGGTGTGTCTATGAGTGTGTGTAGTTTATGTGTGCTGTATGTTTGTATATGAGTGTGTTGTGTGTGGTGTGGTGTATGTGTGTGGTATGTGTGTATATGAGTGTTTGTGGTGATTGTGGTGTTGTGTGGGGTGTGTGTGGTATATGAGTGTGTGTGATTGTGTGTGTGTGTGTGTGTGTGTGTGTGGTATGTGAAGATGCCCATGCATTTGTGTACACTTGTATGTAGAAGCCAGAGGCCTGTGCTGGATGTCTTTTAAAAATTACCTCCCTCTTGTTTTGAGAATGGCTTTGCTAGTGAAGCTGAAGCTCACCTATTTGGCTGGGCCAGTCGGCTAGCAGGCCCCAGCATTTGCCTGTCTCTGCCTCCCCAGTGCTGGGAATACTGGCACATGTCACTCCTCAGCCTTTTTTACGTGGGCATGGGGAATCATACTCAGGTCCTCATGTTTACACAAGTGTATTATGACTCGCCAGTCTCTCCAGCTCTGGATTAACCATTTTCAAATCATGATATGGTTTGGACTTGGAAGGTCACCCAAAGGCTCAGGGGTTGCTACACGGAGGTAGTGGAACCTTTAAGATATGAGGTATAATCCTCAAGGGGATTATGGGACCCCAGCCCCTTCTTCAGTCTTGTTGCATTCGGGTTATGCTGTGAGCTAAAATAAATATTTCTGCCTTGTAAATTGATTTTCCCAGGTCTTTTGTCATAGTGAAAGAAAGTTGTTACACACAATAGCCACATAATAGTGAGCAATAAAAATAAATGAGCTACTGAAATGTGCAACAGCATAGATATATCTAGCAGTGAATGTTTAATAATAGTCTCTGTAGCCATGGATACAAGTGATTTCTGTTCTGTAGTATTTGCTGATTCCCCTTGCATAATTGCTTCCACCATGGCCAATTTCAAGTTACCGATGGACACAGGTTTGGGAAGAGAAGGACGGTGTTATACATATAAAACAACCACAGGAGAATAAATAATGAAATTCAGAAATGATGTATGCAAGTACTATATTGTAAATATAATTTATTTAGTTGTAAGTCTATCAAATTTTAATTTAAAGAATAGCTGTTTTAAAATTTTTTAATTAAAAATATTTTTAATAAACTATATTCTGATTATGGTTTCCTCTTAATTCCTCCCAGTTCCTTCCTACTTCCCTACCCACCCATATCCGAAACCTTTCTTTCTCTCTCATTAGTATATAAACAGGCATCTAAAAATAATAATAAAATAATATAAAACCAGAATAGGACAAAACAAACAAAAGGAAAAGAGCCAAAGAAAATATATAGAGGAGAGACACACTCATTCACAAACACAGGAACCCCATAAAAACCTAAAACTGCAGGCCATAAAATACGTGCAAGAGAACAGCTATTTTTTTTTAATAGCTTTCAAAATCCTGTGAACAAGCATGGGCTAACTCTAGAAGCACACTGAATGGACTTCCAGTGTAGTACACTGAATGAAAAAAAGCCAGTAAAGAGTGTCAGTTTATGTACTTGTCTCTCCCGGGAGAGGAAAGTGACCCGCAGTAACAAAAATGCAGGACTGCCCTTTGTTGGCTTCTGATAAACAAGAACAACTGGAAGAAAATGATGTGATACTGGAAAAGTTCTATAGTTTAATAAGAAAAAGTTTTAAAATTGATTTTGTGAAGCCGGGCGTTGGTGGGAGGCAGAGGCAGGCAGATCTCTGTGAGTTTGAGGCCAGCCTGGTCTCCAGAGTGAGTTCCAGGACAGCCTCCAAAACAATACAGAGAAACCCTGTCTCGGAAAAACCAAAACCAAAATTTAAAAAAATTGACCTTGTGTTTCTGTGTGTATATAGTGTATTGTGAGCATTTGTTTGTGTTTGTGCACGTGCAGGTAGGTGCATATGCACGTGGAGGCCAGAGGTAGATATTGTGTGTCTTCTTCTGTGGCTCCCCGCATTATATATTTTTTTCTTTTTTTTATTAAATTATTAATATTTTCACATGTACTTTCCCTCTCCCTCTCCCTCCCCCCACCCCCATTCCTTCTCCCCCACCTCCAACCTACCCCCCACCCCATCCACCCGCCACTCCCCAGGCAGGGTAGGGCCCCCAACCAGGGCTCCACCAAGTCCACCAAATCTTCCTGTGCTGGGCCTAGGCCCCTCCCCATGTGTTCAGAGACAGAGCGAATCCCTTCAAGTGGGATGGGCTCTCGAAGTCCCTCCCACCCACCAGGGCAAAACGCCAGTCCACCTCCAGAGGCTCCCAGGAGTGCAGGGGCCTCCCCATTGGCATCCATGATCAGGGGGCTGGATTAGTCCTGTACTGTCCTCCCAAAGAGCATCTGGGGTCGATATGCTTTCCCTTTTTCAGGCCAACTGTTTCTGTGGGTTTCTCCAACCAGGTACAGACCCCTTCGTTCTTCATTCCTCCCTCTCTTCAACTGAGTTCCAGATTTCAGCTCAGTGTATTTCTGTGGATGTCTGTCTCTGCTCTCATCAGCCACTGGATGAGGACTCTAGGATAGCATAGAGAGTATTCATCAATCTCATTCTAGGGGAAGGGTTTCTAGGCCAACTTCTCCTCCACTGCCCAGACTGTCAGATCGTGTCATCCTTATAGGTCTCTGGAGATCTTCCTAGTTCCAGATCTCTTCTCGGACCTATAGTGACTCCCTCTGATATGGTATCTCTCATCCTGCTCTCTCTCCTCTATTCTTCCCCCAACTCAATATATCTGCTCCTCCATTTCTTCTCCTCTACTCTTCATCTTGTGCTCTTATTGTGGCAGCACCCACTTCCCTACCCTCATGCTCTCAATTAGCTCGGGAGTTAATGCCATTTCCCATTCCTGGGGTCCATTTATCTTAGAGTCATTCATGATTTCTAGTTTCCTTGGGGTAGAGGATTATAGGCTGGTAAACCTTTGCTCTATGTCTAAAAATCATATATGAGTGAGAACATACCATGTTTGTCTTTTTGTGATTGGGTTTGAGGCAGGGTCTCTTAGTGAGCTGAGAGCATGCCAAATGGTTAGATTGGTATGCTAGTCAGCTCTGGAGATCTGTCTCCACCCTTCAGCCACACACTGGAAATGCAAGCATGCACCATGTTACTCGGCTTTTACATGGGTGCTGGGGATCCAAACTCAGGTCCGCATCCTTGTACAGCAGACACTTTACTGCCTGAGCCAGCTCCCTAGTTATTGTTGTTGTTCTTCTTTACTTTAATCATACTTTCTTTAACTGTACTCATGAGGTCATTGCATTTCTTTCCATATGTTACACACACACACACACACACACACACACACACACACACGCACACACACACACACACACACAGAGAGAGAGAGAGAGAGAGACAGAGACAGAGACAGAGAGAGAGACAGAGAGAAAGAGACAGAGAGAGACAGAGAGAGAAGAGGAGAGAGAGAGAGAGAGAGAGAGAGAGAGAGAGAGAGATAAATAGTATGAGGCAAAGCAAAAAGGGACCATCTTGAGTAAAGAACATGAAGGAATGGAAAACATCTAGTATGTTTAGGAACCCTATTGGTTTTATGTGTTGACAGAATGAATTTAATATTGATGTAGCTAGGGGTACATTTATAATCATGTAAGATTAGGTCCCTATTTTCTAAGCCTAAATAATCATTTTCTGGGAAGGGCCAAACAGGAAAGAGTTTATGTTTCATTGACTAAATACAGACATTTTTTTCTTGTGTTTTATTTTTCACATCTCTTAAAAATATGTTAGTATTAGCTCAAGGCATGTATAAAAATAGTGGGCCAGATTTGACCTGCATGTTGCAGTTTGACAATCCCGGTGTTATACTAAGGACTTTGGGTACATAGAAAAAGGTCCCTCTATGCAGAGTCACTACACAGGGCTGTGGATGCGGTTTACTAATAAGCTGCAGAATGTTTTGGGGGGGGCACGTAGAGAAGAGTGATGGACATCATCTTAGGGGAAAGTCTTCCCAGCAGAGGGAGGACTCACATTTTGGAAGATGAAAGACAACAAGGGCCTAGGAGGTTATATAGAAGTTCCTATCAAGACCAAGGCTGTATTATTTGGTAGTGGTAGGACATGGGGTGATGTTTTTATGGTTCTGAGTTTTTTCATGGGTCATGGTGCACTGATCCTTCTATTTTGGGAAAAAATGCAGTGAAAGTTAAAGGAAAAAAAAACACTTGAAAGAGGATTGAGAGCTTTAAAAATGCAGCCATTGTATAAGACTTCACAATGTGTGAGCTGGGGTGACTCATGCCACCTATGTGTGTGCAGTAATTGCTAAGATGCCTAGGCTTATCCTAGACTGTCTGGAATCAACACAGCTCTCAAGTGGGTACAGGTGAGTCAGGGGCATATTTTGATATCTCTTTGTTGGTTGTTAGGTGATCCATTTGCAAATTTATCTGAAAGTAAATGTGTTTATCTCCCTGCTCCTTCAACATACAAATCAGATGACTTTTTTCTCTTTCTTTGAAAGTTTTAGACATGTATAAAATGTATCTTGATCATATCTACTCCCTACTCCCTCCCTCTAACTCCTTTAGGACATCTCTCCTCAACTTCATGTCCTTTATAATTAAAAAATGACATACTAATTCAAATATTGCTGTCCATATACAGATGCACATGGGAGCATCCACTGACGTATAAGCAAGCTACCAATGACTAACCACTCAAAGAAAAGGACTCTTTCTCAGCATCCATCAACTGCAATAGCTCCTTAGCTAAGGGTAAATCATCAGGAGTCCCACCCTCTTCCATACTGGAATTAAAATATATATTTCTTTTAATAGAATCTAACCATTTCCCTATTCTTTTTTCCCTTCAAACCCTCCCATATGCTCCTACTTGCTCTCTTTCCAATTCATGCCCTCTTTTAATTATTAATTATAACATTATATATAATGCATGTATATTCCTAATATACCTATAGATATATTACTAAATATATAAATTCAGCCTGCTTGGTTTGTATAATGTTATTCATATGTATGTTTTCATGGCTGACTATTTGATATTGGATAGCCAATTGCCGTAACCTTTCCTGGGAAGACTATTTCTCCTGCTCTCAACATTACTTAGTTGCTTGCAGTTCTTTATGTAGGTTTGAAGCCTCCTGGGATTTTCCTTGCTCACTTTAGCATGTGTGTTGTTGTCCTTGTTCAGCTCATGTTTAGGCATTCATGTTGGTGAGATTTTGTATGTGTAGCTGCTGACATTCCTAGGATGCACAATCTCACAGCAAACTCCCTGGTCCTCTGACTCTTACAAATTTTATGGCCTTTCTTCTGCAATGGTCTCTGAGCTTTAGATCATCTGGACTTTTTTTTCCAAAAAAATTATTTAATTACTATTTATGTATTTGTGTCTGTATATCCATGCAGGTACCTGTGGAGGCTAGAAGAAGGTGATAGATCCTCTGGAGCTGGGGGCTGTAGGCAGTTGTGCGCGGCCCAACATAAATGCCGGGAACCACAAGCAAGGTCCTTTGTAAGGGCAGCAAGCCTACTTAACAACTGAACAGTCTTTTCATTTTGAATTTTTACCTGACTTCATCTTATGCAGGTCTTATGCAAGTAACCATAGATGTTACTTGGTGTTTCTAATGGTCTCCTCCTCTCTCAACACCTACCATTATTTCAGAATGCCTGGTATTCAAACATAGTGGATTCGATTCCTTCTTTAGAATGAAAGGGGATTTATAGGGAGCAGGTGGGGAGAGATATACCCATGTCAGCCAGAGAAAAGACTTATTGTATTAGTTAGTTCCTGGAAATAATGATGGTGGGGACATTGGCTTCCACCCAGTGTACTTTCTGGGCCCAAAGTCTTAGTGCCTTCTGGTGGCTCTGTTTCCATATGTGTGACATGAAGATAATGACACCACCTAGTAGTTCCCATTAAGATGTAATATACAGCCATCAGGAACACAGTGCAGCGCCTGTCTGGCTAATAAATGATAGCTGTTATTTTTACTCAAGGCCAAATGGAATAGAGGGCAAATTTTGTAGCTGAAGCTAAGAGAAGGAAGAGGAAAAAAAAGTTGAAATAGAGCTAAGTAAAAACATATAAGTCATAGCTTTTGTATTTTTATTTTTACTGTCACTGGCTGGACCTAGCTACAGCATCTTTGGCACACAGTGAACCAATATTTCAGTCTAGAATCAGAGATGCTTCCTTCACCTAGTCTAGACTAGTATGCCATAAAGTCTTCACCTTGTGACACAAGGAGCCTACTGCATCTGGCATTAACTATTGACTTTCCCTTCTCTATGTGAGTTGCTAGGGTCATGGTGTCTCCTCACAGCAATAGACACCTAACTAAGACAATAACTGGTACTAAATAAAATGTTAATAGAATGAACAAATAAATGAATATCCATGTGGTCTATTTAGTTCTTGTTGAAAAGTACTTGATTGCTGGGTGTTGGCGGTGCACGCCTTTAATCTCACACTCGGGAGGCAGAAGCAGGTGGATCTCTGTGAGTTCAAGGTCAGCCTGGTCTACAGAGTGAGTTCCAGGACAGCCTCCAAAGCAATACAGAGAAACCTTGTCTCGAAAAAAAAACAAAAAGGAAAGAAAGACAAAAGAAAGAAAGAAAAGTACTTATTATATGTGTAGGCTGATGTATTGGCACATTTATAGGCTCTATTGAATTATTTGGGTCATCAGGTACTGTGTGTTAAGTTCTATGTGCAAATGAGTACATTCTAGAAATGCTTAATCTGTTACTGACAAATTGAATTCACTTCTTTTTCAATTCTAGAGAAAATTGAAAATTCTAAGCAAACTAATATAAGCCATTTGAACCCCTCAAACATCTCAGAAAGTAGAAATGCTACCCACTAGAGCATGGGATGAAACAATTGATGATGGAGATTTAAGAAATAAAATGCTCCATTTTCACTGACAGTTAGCCAATATGATACTAAAACAAAGGAAGATATTTGTGGAAAGAGGCAGCCAATTCTGTCTTTGAGGATTCAGTTTTCAAAAGACAGATTTACTTGTGATTTTTCCTGAGGTGACCTGTCAATTTGTTCGGAAAGGTTAATTTGTTAGAATCAGCTCTAAATTGGTTTCAAGGGTGTACCTTAATTGTATTACTTTTCAGCAAAATGTTTCTGTCAATCAGAAAATGTTTTTAGAATTAAGCTGCTTGCAAAGCTGAGGTCAGGGAATGCTGAGCTCTCTAGTTATAAGGACAGCAGGAATTGGTATACTGCACCAAGGACAGTATTCCTCATGGAAGTTCAGAGCTTGGGTGCAGAGAGCTTAACATTTATACTAATGTTTTATTTTAGGTGAATTCTTGGTACAGTGAAAAGAAGACAAATTTGTGAATTCTGAACTTCTTCTTAGTTTCTTTATTTTAAAGGTTCATGGACTTAGGTAAGACATCTCTTGTATGTTGGTTTCCCTGACTAGAAGACTTCAGAGCCAGGTAGGGTGCCACCAAAAAGCTTATTGTTATCTAGCACTATGTGAGTCTACAAATTATAACATCATGTCTTGGGAGGTGTTTGTAAAATGAGAGACAGTCTTTGTTTTCAGGAGAAGTTTTTGGACTCTAGGGATTATCTAAGTTGTGACTCAAACATGGAGTCCTAGAGTATGAGCTGTCAGGGAAGCTCTAGAAAGAAGCAAGAGACTAGAGTAGAAGTGTTTCCTCTCTGCTCTCCTGTAGTGTGGTGGCACTATTTTGTTCTGGCCACATTGATATTCCTATTGAAAAGATCCACCACATGAAGTCATTTTGTCTTTGATTTGAATGCCATGGGAACCACGGAACAGTGGTTATATTCAAACAGGATCTTTGAGGAAGCTACTTTCAGCTCATGAGTGGAGAGAGGACTGGAAGTGGCATGTCTAGAGGTGGGGAAAGTTGAGGGACCTATAGAGGGTCTGGCAACCCAGGTGAAAGAGACTGTGACCTGGATTATGACGAGAGTGGAGCAACTGGGGAGTAGCAATGGGTCCAAGAGGCATCCAGGGAAGAGGCAGGGAAGAAAATGGGTGGCACCCAAAGTCTGACACAGCTACATTTGTGTCATGATGTTTCATTCTTTGTGTTTTATGAATAACATTTAGGTTGACAAGGATGCCTGTTGTACCCAGACTATCAGCAACTCCAGCCATAGACCTCCTGCCAGGGGTTGTTGGCATATTGTAGGGTCTCTTTTTGGGGTGAGTAAGTGTGTGTGTGTGTGTGTGTGTGTGTGTGTGTGTGTGTGTGTGTGTTGTGTCTGCTTAGGAAGTCAGTCATGAAACATTATGACATTTTATACAAGTATATAATGTAATTTGATCACACTTCCTTTCTCCTCTCTTGTTCCCTCATACTCCCACTGGTCATTTTCCTTCTCCTAACTGATCCTCCCTTTATTCTCATGCATCTAAAATGGTGACTCAACGGATTTCATTGGCATGGACACCTTACTAATGGATAGACACTGAAGAGAACGTCTTTCTCTTAGTAACCATCAACTGCCTATAGTGCCTCAGAAAGCAGTTGGGCCTCATGAGCTCATCCTTACTCTGTGATAGGATGTTGACAAGCCCAGTCTTGTGCAAGTCTTGTACATATAACCACAGTTGCCCTTGAGTTCAAGGGTATAACAGCCATGACACACCAAGAAAACAGAAAGTGCATATATTCCCTACAAAGGAAATTTGGAAGCTAAGAAACCGATGAGATGAGAGCCAGGAAGGCTGTACAAAAATGAACATAAATGAGAAATGCTTACTGCTGTTCCTATCGCATCTAGCCCCTTTTAGGTCTACCTACATTGATGCTATCAGGTTCTATGAGATTCATGTTCCCTCCTAAAAATGCCCCTTTCTTATTTTCTGGTGAGCTTGGGCTGGTATCTAAGACTTGTAACCAAAGGGTCTGAGTAAAACACATACAGAACTAGTTTCCTGGCAAAGCATGGGTTCTTTTATAACTGTTTGTCCCATGTAACCCCCAAAGCTGCCTCTTATTTCATACTTGGCTTGGGTGCACCATTTTTATCTATGTTTTCCAGAGGTGATCCAATTAGTCAGATGTGCTTTCACCATTACTCACAGGGCTTACTTACCAACATCAGAAAACAAGCTTAGAGGTAGTTGTGTGGAGTTCCCTTTAGACTCAAAGGTGCTTTGCCGTGGTATTATGTCAAGTGAAGCACCTCAGCTCTGATGGAGACAATCCTTCTAAGAAACACGGCTAGAATTGGCAACACTGATAACATTTTATAACTTGCTGAGGGCAATGCTTTCCTAAAAATAATGTTCATAAATATCTTACATTTTCTATAAATCTATCTGCAGCCCAAGATGCTTTGGCATGAATTACATAGCATTTTGGGATTTTCATCACACACTGCTCTCTGAATTTAGTAACTGAGTGAATGTATCATATACCAAATTCTTGCTTGTTTAAAGAAATAAAGAGTAATGTTTTCAAATTGAAGTCATTTTCATATCTTGAAGCTGCTAAACTGGGAGAGGCTCCCCAACATTCTAGCCATATTTAGGCTGCCTATATAGAAAAAATGAAGAAGCTAAGAAAATTGATTCATCAAACCAGGATAAAGAGAAATGAAAGGGGACATACTACATAGGTCACAACAGACCTATCTTTGGAACTAAAAATAGTAGGCCCAAGAATACTCCTGTCCTTATCCAGCCAGGTGGCCCTAAGTATCTCTCCTCTCCTCCTCTCCTTTCATTTTTAAATAAAAAAGGAAATAAGCTTCTGTAAAATGACATTGAAATAATACCTACTTCAGGAAGTTTTGTGAAGATGAAATGAGACTTGTACTTGGTATAACAATGGGACATGAGAAGTCACATTATATGATAAGGAATATACTTGTCCAGTAAATACTAGATGGCAAGTAAATACCCAGATAAAGCTGACTGAGCAAGAAGGCGAGCAGAAAAATATGATTTATTCTTAATTTGGCTATCTTCTGGAATGGAGGAGGGTTAAGATTATTCCTGAGAATCAAGTCTGGTTGACAAGGGTGATTTTGAATGAACTTGACCTGGGTCTTACATAGTTAGGAAAAAAAAACTGTTAACAAAATTCCATTTTCTGAGACTGATTCAGATGGCCACCATGGCCTAGCACATTTCCAGGCAAGATCACCTATCTTCAAAACTCTTACACAACTAAGAAGAACTTTTTCCCCACGGACAAGTCCCCTGAACTTTTTATTGAGTTATTAATTAATAAATGCTGACTAGTCCAATAACCTGAATGAAATCTTCACCTTAATTGATTGATTGGTCTTTGAGACAGTGCTATTAGAAAACAAAAGCAACTGCAGTTGAGGATAGAGTTCAGTAATATAATGCTTCTCTGACACATGCAACACCCTGAATCTGACTTCAAGCATGACAAAAACCCAAAACAAAAGCACAAACAAAAGATACACAATATCCTCCACAGACGTGTTGTGTTCAGTGCCTAAAGTGTTCCCATAAGGCTTGAGAAGAAATTTGCTGACGGGATAAAACGATCCCGTCCCAAAGCCCACCATCAGCTCTCCATACTCTTCAGTATATTTTTTGACCATTTTGATTATTATTCCAATTCAGGTACAGCATGAAATAAGAGTGGTCCAACCAGAGCAATGGAATGGTGGAATGAACAGTTTGGGAACTGTAGGAGAGGAGAGTTGTTAAAGATACTTGTGTTGTTGTTTGTTTTCCCTGTGCCATTTAATTTTTCATAATATGAGACATGTATATTATTCTAGCATGAATAATGAAAACCCAAAGACAGATATTGGGGGTTAATACTGAAAATCAGAGGAAGTGGTCAGCCCCTGAGAGTTCTCACTTCTACCAATGCTCAGACCAAGGGGTCACACCAAACCTCAGACAGCAAGCACTGCTCTCCACCAAACCTCAGACAGCACTGCTCTCCACCAAACCTGACTCCCTCAGCTCCTGTCTCCTTCTGCCTTATATTGCTCACTAACTCTGGGATTAAAGGTGTGGGATCCCAAGTGCTGAGATCACCTGTGGTGAGCTCTGTTTCTCTTTTAGACTGGATCAATTTTGTGTAACTCAGTGTGATCTTGAACTAACAGAGATCCTCCTGCCTCTGTCTCCCAAATTCTGGGATTAAAGGTGTGCACCACCACTGCCTGGCCTCTGTGACTAACTAGTGTGCCTACTGGGATTAAAGTTGTGTGCCACCACTGCCTGGCTTCTATGGCCGGGGCTAGCTTTGCACTCTGATCTTTAGTCAAGCTTTATTTATTATATCATAAACAAAATATCACCACATATTATCACTATGTAAATTATCTTTTTTTGTTTGTGGTGACAGAGATCAAAACCAGTGATTTGTGCATATTAAGTAATTTCTTTTGTTTTTTTGTTTTGTTTGGAGATAGGGTCTCTTTATGTATCCTTGGCTGTCCTGGGGCTCACAAAAACCCACTTGTCTTTGTCTCCTGATTAAAGATATATATCACCAGACTGGTGATGAGGGCATTTCTTGATTGAGCTATAACTCTAGGCCTTATTTGGTATTTTTTATCCTGATTTACAGATCACATTTGATAGTAAGTGTGGAATAATCTATTTTTTCCAGACTTACTATACCCAGAACACCCTGTGAGCTTCAGATAAGAACAGAGTGTGTAATACTTATTGTTGTAACACTTATTATTGGTATTTAATCTTGGATATTGACTAACAAAAGATAGAGTATCAAAAGCCAAGGTTGCTAATATTGTTTTGACCAGATTAAAAAGGACATAGACACATGCCTGATAGGACAGAGACTTCACTCAGCATTTGTCTTCCTGTCTATTGTCTCTGAGCATCTCCTTTCTCTGTCTATAATAACCTTTTCAGGTACTAGAGTCTGTCAAGATGGAGCTCTGAAGGTGATAATCCCTCCAGCTTTTCAAGGTTAAAGTTCTTGGATAAAACTTATTTGCTTTCCATAAAGTCTCAGCTTCCAAATATTGGCTTTTGAGTGATAAGAAGCCAAAATGCAGGTCCAGAAACAAATGTGGATGAATAAATATGTGTGGTGCTATATTAGAGAAGACTAGGGAGATGGAATCAGGAGAAGGCCAGCTCATCTCAAGTGAGAAAACTTAAGAGTGACCACTTCTCAAGCAAGGGGCAGGTGTATGGTATTTACTTCATGAAACTTCATGTTTTTAAAGATGGAATTCTAAGAGTTATCAAAAAAAATCCTGTGAGTCTTGCTTCAAAATATTTCAACATACACAATACAGGTTCTCTATAGATTATTTATTCTCCATGGTGGTTAGAATGTGAAAGTAGACCACCTTAGAGGTAGGCCTATTGGAATCACTAGAGGGATTTTGTCATTCTAGAAATTCTGATGGTTTTCAACAGATCCATGAAAAATAATGAGTGTGTGTCATACCTATATTAAAGAATCTGAAGATTGGGGACAGATTAAAAATTTCCGATTGTGGGTATTTGTACTGTTGCAGATTGACAGCTGAAATTATCATTTGCTCTTTTTAGTCCACTTAATACCCACTTATCACTCACCTCTGAGTCTACTATTATACCTCTTTGACTATAAGACAAAACCTTTGGAATAGATTCTTAGCAACCACTAGCTTGTAACAACCCCAAAGTTGAGAAGGTTATAATATCTGCCACATATAGAAGAGTTACCTCCCAGTTTGATGTGACCTGCTGAGCACCACCAATGCATTTGGCAAGTGCCTTAACTTACGAGTTATTTTTGTTTTATGACTGTAAAAGTTGGCGTAAGTAGAGTTCATGTTCTCAGGCCATATTTGGTGCAGAATAAACTATTCTTTACTTCTTTTGAAAAAAATAATTAATGAGATAATACATAGGAATTCTTTGACATATAGTAGTTACTCTTTAAAAAAAAAAAGCTTCACTAGCTATTTAGACAGATATGTTATATTAAGGACTTACTGTGTCTTAATCCATTGCATTCAATGGTTATATGGGTGCCTCTTTTCTTTCCAAAGATTGTGTATGTTTTTAATTCATGTTTTCCTCATGGGTTTTGCTACATTAAAAACAGGATTTCCTTTGAGGAAAAAGTTAAAAGAAATGACAAATGTGGATCCCAGTTGTAACCTCCAGGCATTATTGAATGTTAATCTCTAATCATTTTTATTTAAATTGAAATTTCTTTGAAAAATCAAGCCACAGAAAAAAAGTGAATGTTTTAAAACAGATTTTGAATGTCAAAGAGATGTCTCTGCCTAGGGCACCAACTATGTAAAATTAATAGTCCCTCTTTTGACACGTTGAACTAGAATAATTTTAAGACTTAAGTGATTTCTGTGTATGCATTCCAAGCTTTTAGGATATTGTAAAATATTAATTTTGAATTTTAATATTTATTTAGGTTGTCTATACTTTTTAATTGTTTGAGTAAAATATTAATCTAATTCAAAATAAACATTTACATTAAAAAATTATTCTGCTCTCTAGAGCCAATATCCCAACAGCATACTATTGGTGAAAAGAGGCTACTTAATACTAAATCTTATCTCAGGAGAACAGAAAATTTTAACAAATTTGCTTTAAATTAGCATATTAATATAAAAACCAACTGGAGTTTTTTAAAATCATTTTTGTTCACAAATAAATAAAAACCAATTTCAAAGACAACTTGTAATAAATTTGAAATGACTGAGGATATTTTTAGAGATTAGAAATGGTGGAAATAAATTCAAGTCTGTATAGATATGATGGCACACCTGTAATCCCATTCTCTTGGAGGCTGAAGCAGAAGGATCCTGAGCTTGAGGCTAGCCTAGGATACATAGTACATTCTAAGAACCAGACTTATGCAAGTAAGACCTTCCTCAAAAATAATTTACAACTGTTGCTTAGAGTTTCATAGTACCTTAAGATAGCTTATGAAGGCTTTTCCTGGAAATACGGTTTAAACACTTTCTTATATAAAAAAATTACATTCAGTTTCTGAGTAATAAAGAAAAATAATATTATCTCCTCTTCAAAATTATTCTTGGGTAGACAGATGTGGTGGCACACTCCCACAAACCCACAATTAGGGCCATAAGAAATAACATCATAAATTGGAAGCCAGGCTGGCTGTATACTGAGCTCTAAGCCAGTCTAGATATTGCAGTAAAGACTATGTTTTACAAAGACATTCCTGTTAAGGTGAGTGATGGTGGTGCATGCCTTTAATCCCAGCACTCTGTAGGTGGATCTCTGTGAGTTCAAGGACAGCCTGGTCTACAGAGTGATTTCTCAGACAACCAGAGTTATATAGAAAGAGCCTGTCTACATTCATTCATTCATTCATTCATTCAATCAATCAATCAATCAATCAATCAATCAATCAAGGAACCAATGAGTCCAATTAACTAACTGACCAACCAACTAACCAATCAACCACCCACTCACCCACCCATCCAATTAATCAATAAATGAGTCTTGAGAAAAATTTCTCAGGACATAAGAGTATTCAAGGGAAGAACATAATGTTGAAAACTAGTATTTAATGCTGGGATCCAGCCTGGATTCAGGTCCTGAGATGGCTTGGCACAAGGAAAGTTTCTGACCACCATGTGGATTGCATTCAAGTGACCCAGAATACCTAGCCATCATTGTTTATACTTTAACAGAGGTTTTTTCTACCAGGCTTACATGAACAACTTTATTTGTGGCTCCTATTTTTGATTTTTAAGAAATACATCATATTTTAAGAAATACATTATAATCATTATAAAAGCTCTCATTGGTCCCCTTTATGCTTCCCAGAATACACTCCCCCCACCCCCCACACATAACTTTACTCTAGATATAGAGTTCAGCAGCTTTGCAGGCTTAAGTAAATATCAAGCCAGACACATCCTGCTCTTGCAGTACTTGGGTCAGCTAGCAGCTACTTGTGGTTGGTTACAAAGTTAAAAAGTAATAGACATGGGTACAATGCTTTAACAGTACACAAAACAATATTCAAACCCAAACAGTTCTTTCATGTCTGCAAGATATTCTTTTGTAAAGTTGCCTTTTCTACAACAAAGTCCCATGACTCGATCTCTCTATAAAAGGCAGACGTTGATGAGACACTCTTCCCATCCCAATATACCATACTTCTTCCACCAGTATAAACCCCTGTGTATAGTAAAGATGAGTCTATCCATCCCATATTTTACATTGCATTTTTCCCTATTGGATCATACTAGACCCTATCATGTGGTTGGTGTCCAGGGAACTTACTGTCAACCATTGGCACTATGTGTATTCCTGCGGCCTTTTCCCTATTCTGTGTAGGCATGACTTACTCTCCTTTCTAGAACTGTGAGACATCGTTAATGGTCCAAGTGTTGTTTTCTCATATGTACCTAACTGTCTCTAATGAGTCAGAAAAGTTCTCAGGAGTAAGAGTGGTAGTTAGTAATTCCAGATAAGAGTTTTGAGAAGCATTAGCCCCCTGCTGATTCTTAGGAAAAACATTTGAGAAAGAACAGAATTTCCTGGGAAAGTTATAGTCGTTGCATGTGGGACTGACAAAGCAAAACTAAAAACTTCCAAAAGAATCAGCAATAGAGTGAGAGAGAAAAGAGCCTGCAAGCTGCATGAGTCTTGCAAATTCCTACACTGTCTCTTTGTCTACTGGTTTTCGCCAAGTAAGAATCTATTTCCATGGATTGCCCCTCGCCCCCGAAACCCATTGGACAGGTAGTCATATGCTGATCAGAGCCTAGGCTGCTTGGTTCCCAACAATTTAAGTTAAAAAAAGATGGACTCTGGGAAATCCCACCCCTGGGTCTGCAGGCAAATTGAATGGGTCCCTGAAGACCCAGGGGCCCTGACTCTGCCTAGATCGTTGGGCTATTCCGGCCCCCACAGAGTGCAGAGGTGAGCTGCTTCGGCCCTACCTTGGGCCCAACTTCCACCTGTCCACTCTGGGAAATCCCACCCTGGGGTCTGTAGGCAGACTGAATGGGTTTCTGAAGACCCAGGGAGCCTGACTCTGCTGAGATCACTGGGCTACTCCATCCCCAAGCAATGCAGAGTGCAGAGTGCAGAGAGTGTAGAGGTGAGCTGCTTTGGCCTCTGACCTGGGCTCAACTTCTGCCTGCCCACTCTGGGAACTCCTGCCCAGGGGTCTTCAGGCAGGTCGACTCGGCCCCTGAGGACCAAGCAACCCAGAGTCAATTGCTTGCACCCACCTGAAGAGAATCCCAGACCCATACACACCAGGAAAGGAAGTGACACCACCTGCACCCACTGGAAGAAGAGATGGGAAGACGACACTATAAGAACACATCCAACAAAAGGAAAACTAATATGACACCACTAGAGTCTAGGGACTCTGCACCAACAAGACATGAACATCCCAACACAGAAGAAGCAGAAGAAAGCAACTTAAAAACAACTTCATGCAGATGATAGAGACCCTAAGAGAGGAAATCAGAAAATCCCTCAGAGACATTGAAGAAAAGACAAGCCAAAAGATGCAAGAAATCAAGGAAAGCCAAGAAAATACAATTAAACAGCTGAAGGAAACAGTTCAGGACGTGAAAACTGAAATAGAGACAATAAAGAAAACACAAACTGAGGGAATGCTGGAAGTGGAAAAGCTGAGTAAACAATCAGGAACCACAGATGCAAGCATACCCAACCGAATTTAAGAGATGGAAGACAGAATCTCAGACGCTGAAAATAAACTAGAGGAAATAAATTCCTCAAGCAAGAAAAATCTTAAGTCCAACAAATCCTTAACACAAAATATCCAGGAAATATGGGACACCACGAAAAGACCAAACCTAAGGATAATAGGTATAGTAGAAGGTGAAGAAACCCAATATTCAACAAAATCATAGAAGAAAACTTTCCCAACCCAAAGAAAGACATGCCAAAGAAAGTACAAGCAGCCTACAGAATACCAAATAGAGTGGACCACATAATAATTAAAACACCAAAAGAACAGAATAAAGAAAGAATATTAAGAGTAGCAAAGGAAAAAGGCCAAGTTACATATAAAGGCAAACCTATCAGAATTACACCGGACTTCTCCATGGAAACTCTGAAAGCCAGAAGGACCTGGATAGATATTCTATCAACTCTGAGAGAACACGGATGCCAGCGTAGACTATTATACCCAGCAAAGCTTTCAGTCACCATAAATGGAGAAAATAAGATATTCCACGACAAAACCAGATTTAAACAATATGTAACCACTAATCCAGCCCTACAGAAAGTACTGGAAGGAAAACTCCAACCTAAGGAAATTAACTACACTTGCACAAACATAGGCAATAGATAATTAAACTTTAGGAAAACCCAAAAGGAAAATCAGGGTAAATCCACATACAATACCACCACCACCAACAAATGAAAAACAAACAAGAATGAACACTCAATGGACCTTAATTTCCCTCAATATTAATGGTCTTAACTCACCTATTAAAAGACACAGACTAACAGATTGGATACGAAGACAGAATCTATCCTTCTGCTGCATACAAGAAACACACCTCGAATTCAAAGACAGACATTACTTCAGAGTAAAGGGTTGGGATAAGATAGTCCAATCAAATGAACCCAAGAAATGAGCTGGGGTAGCTATCTTAGTATCTAACAAGTTAGACTTCAAACTAAAATCAATCAAAAGAGATGAAGAAGGTCATTCATCACAGAAAAAATCCATCAGGTAGAAGTCTCAATTCTAAATACATACTCCCCAAATACAAAGGCACAACATTCATAAAAGAAACATTACTAAAACTCAAATCACAAATCAGACCTCACACAGTTATAGTGGGAGACTTCAACACCCCACTCTCACCACTGGACAGGACCACCAGACAGAAATTAACAAAGAGACAAAGGAACTAACAGAAGTTTTGACCCAATTGGGATTAACAGACATCTATAGAACTTTCCATCCAAACACAAAAGAATATACCTTCTTTTCAGCATCACATGGGACCTTCTCAAAAATCGACCACATAATTGGCAACATAGCAAAGCTCAACAGGTACAAAAATTGGAATAATCCCCTGTGTCTTATCAGACCACCATGCTTTAAAGTTAGAATTCAAAAACAAAACAAATTGCAGAATCTACCAACTCATGGAAATTGAACAACACGCAATTGCACCATTCCTGGGTCAATGAAGAAATAAAGAAATTAAAGACTTGCTAGAATTCAAAGAAAATGAAGACACAACATACCCAAACTTATGGGACACTTTGAAAGCAGTACTAAGAGGAAAGTTCATAGCTCTAAGTGCTCACATGAAGAAACTAGCGAATAGTCACACCAGACAGTTGACATCACAACCGAAAGCTCTAGAACAAATGGAAGCAAATTCACCCAGGAGGAGAAGAGCCAGGAAACAATCAAACTGAGGGCAGAAATCAATAAAGTCGAAACAAAGAAAACAATTCAAAGAATCAATGTAACAAAGATTTGGTTCTTCCAGAAAATCAACAAGATAGGCAAACCTTTATCCCAACTAACCAAAAGGCAGAGAGAGAACATGCAAATTAACAAAATCAGAAATGAAAAGGGGGCTATAACAACAGACATTGGGGAAATCCAGAGAATCTTCAGGTCATAGTTTGAAAACTGTACTCCACAAAATTTGAAAATTTAAGAAAATGGACAATTTTCTGGACAGATATCACTTACCAAAATTGAATCAAAAACAGATAAGCAACTTAAACAGACCTATAACCTCTAAGGAAATAGCAGCAGTCATCAAAAGTCTCCCAACAAAAAAAGCCCAGGGCCAGAAGGCTTCAGTGCAGAATTCTACCAGAAATTCAAAGAAGAGATAATACCAATACTCCTCAAATTGTTCCACACAATAGAAGCAGAAGGTTCATTACCAAACTCTTTTTACAAGGCTATAATTACCTTGGTACCCAAGCCACACAAAGACTCAACTAAGAAAGAGAACTACAGACCAATATCACTCATGAACATAGATACAAAAATACTCAATAAAATACTGGCAAACCGAATCCAAGAACATATCAGAAAAATCATCCACCATGATCAAGTAGGCTTCTTCCCTGGGATACAAGATTGGTTCAACATTCGAATATTTGTCAATGTAATCCACCATATAAACCAACTGAAGAAGAAAAACCACATGATCATCTCACTAGATGCTGAAAAAGCCTTTGACAAAATCGATCACCCCTTCATGATAAAGGTCCTGGAGAGATCAGGGATAACAAGAGCATACCTGAACAGCAGCAACAACAAAAACAATATACAGCAACCTAACAGCCAACATCAAACTGAATGGAGAGAAACTCAAAACTATTCCTCTAAAATCAGGAACAAGACAAGGCTGTCCACTCTCTCCATATCTCTTCAATATTGTCCTTGAAGTTCTAGCTAGGGCAATAAGACAACAAAAGGAGATCAAGGGGATACAAACTGGAAAGGAAGAAGTCAAGCTTTCACTGTTTGCAGATGATATGATAGTCTCTATAAGTGACCCAAAAAACTCTACCAAGGAACTCTTACAGCTGGTAAACACCTTCAGCAAAGTGGCAGGATATAAGATTAACCCAAAAAATCAGTAGCCTACTATATATGGATAATAAATGTGCTGAGAAAGAAATCAGAGAAAGATCACCCTTTACAATTGCCACAAACAACATAAAATACTTTGAGGTAATGCTAACCAAAAATAGTGAAAGACCTGTATCATAAGAATTTTGAGTCTTTAAAGAAAGAAATTAAAGAAGATACCAGAAAATGGAAGGATCTCCCATGTTCTTGGATAGGCAGGATCAACAAAGCAAAAATGGAAATCTTGCCAAAAGCAATATACAGTTTCAATGCAATCCCATCAAAATCACAGCACAATTCTTCACAGAACTTGAAAAAACAATTCTCAACTTTATATGGAAAAACAAAAGACCCAGAATAGCCAAAAACAATCCTGTACAATGAAAGAACTTCCGGAGGCATCACCATCCCTGACTTCAAGCTCTATTATAGAGCTATAGTCCTAAAAACCGCTTGGTATTGGCACAAAAATAGACAGGTAGACCAATGGAATACAGTTAAAAACCCTGATATTAACCCATACACCTCTGAATGCCTGATTTTTGACACAGAAGCCAAAGCTATACAATGGAATAAAGAAAGCATCTTCTACAAATGGTGCTGGCATAACTGGATATTGGCATGTAGAAGACTGCAGATAGATCCATATCTATCACCATGCACAAAATTAAGTCCAAATGGATCAAAGACCTCAACATAAACCTAGCCACACTGAACTTATTAGAAGAGAAAGTAGGAAATACCCTTGAATGAATTTGTACAGACCGACTTCTGAACATAACACCAGTAGCACAGACACTGAGATCCACAATTAATAAATGGGACCTCCTGAAACTGAGAAGCTTCTGTAAGGCAAAGGACACAGTCAACAAGACAAAATGAAAATCTATGGATTGGGAAAAGATATTCACCAACCCCACATCCGACAGAGGGCTGATCTCCAAAATTTACAAAGAAGTCAAGAAGCTAGTCTCCAAAACACCAAACAATCCAATTAAAAATTTGGGTACAGAACTAAATAGACAATTCTCAATAGAGGAATCTAAAATGCCTGAAAGACACATAAGAAAGTGTTCAACATCCTTAGCCATCAGGGAAATGCAAATCAAAACAACCCTGAGATACCATCTTACACCTGTCAGAATGGCTAAAATAAAAAAACACCAATGACAGTTTATGCTGGAGAGGATGTGGAGAAAGGGGAACACTCCTCCCCTGCTGGTGGGAGTGCCAACTTGTACAGCCACTTTGGAAATCAGTATGATGACTCCTCAGGAAAATGGGAATCAGTCTACCACAAGATGCAGCAATTTCACTCTTAGGCATACACCCAAAAGAAGCACATTCATACAACAAGGACATCTGTTCAGCTATGTTCATAGCAGCACTATTTGTAATAGCCAGAACCTGGAAATAACCTAGATGCCCCCCAACTGAAGAATGGATAGAAAAAAAATGTGGTACATTTACACAATGGAGTACTACTCAGCGGGGAAAAAAGGCAATGGAATCTTTAAATTCTCAGGCAAATGGATGGAACTAGAAGAAACCAATCTGAGTGAGGTAACCCAGTCACAAAAAGACAGGCATTGTGTGTACTCACTCATATGTGGATTTTAGACTTGAGTAAAGGATTGCCAGTCTGCAGCCCAGGCTGCCGGAGAGGCTGGTATACAAGGAGGACCCTAAGAGAGACATACATGGTCCCCTGGAGAAGGGAAAAGAGACAAGATCTCCTGAGAAAATTGGGAGCATCCGGGAGTGGGGAGGGAACTAGGGGAATGAGAAGGGGAGAAGAGGTGGGGTGAGGAAGACATGATGGCACAGGGAGGTTGAGTTGGGGGAAGGACAGAAGAGAGCAAGATAAGAGATACTATAATAGAGGGAGACATTATAAGTTTAAAGAGAAATCAGGCATGAGGGAAAGGTCTGAAGATCTACAAAGATGACACAAACTAACATTCTGAACAACAGAGGAGAGGTTACCTTAAATGCCTTCCCCTGATAATGAGATTGATGACTAATTCATATGCCATCGCATAGCCCTCATCCAGCAGCTGGTGGAAGTAGAAGCAGACACCCACAGCTAAACCTTGAACTGAACTGAAATCCAGATGCAGAGAAGGAGGACTGATGAGCAAAGGGGTCCAGACCCCCTGAATGTGGGTGTCAGTGAGGAGACCTTGGAAATCTATGGGACCTCTTGTAGTGGATTAATACTTACTGCTACCATAGGAACGGACTTTAGGAGCCCATTCCACATGGAGGGATACTCCCTGAGCCTAGACACAAGGGGGTTGGCCTAAGTCCTATTCCAAAGAATATGACAGACTTTAAAGACCCCCCCAATGGAAGGCCTCATCCTTCCTGAGGCACAGAAAGGCTATGGGATGGATAGGGCGTTAGTTGGGGGGGGGTGGCGGAGGAGGGGAGGTAGAGGGAGATGTAAAATAATTTTCTTGCTAAAAAAAGAAAAAGGTAAGTATTAAAAAATGATGCTACCAACATTCTGGATTAAGACACAAACCTCTTGGAGTTTTATATTTCTATATCACAACCTTTGACTTGTGCCCAGGCAGAAGTACTCAAATATTTCTTCTGTGTTGCCAACTTATTATCATACTTTTTATTTCCAGTTTTATTAATCTGGGTGTCTTCTTTCTCTTTTAATTAGTTTGGTTAAGAGTCTGTCAGTTTTGCTTATCTTTTTAAAGAACCAACTCTTTGTTCTTTTAATTCTTTGCAATTTTTACTTTTAAAAATTTGATTAATTTTGGCCCTAAACTTAATGATTGTTTTTCATTTGTAAATCTGAACTTTTTCTTTTTAAAAATAAATTTTATTTATGTTAGAAACAACCTTAGTTTACATATCAATTTCAGTTTCTTCTCCCTTCCATCCTCCCATGTTCCCCACAGACCCCCCCATCCACTCCCCAGTGATGGTGAGGCCTTCCATGAGGGATCACAAAAGTCTGTCAAGTCATTTGGGGCAGGGCCTACGCCCTTCCCTGTGTATCTAGGCTAAGAGAGTATCTCTCCATGGGAAATGGGCTCCCAAAGTCTGCTCCTGCACTAGTGGTAAATACTGGTTCCACTGCCAGAGGCCCCATAGACTGCCCAGGCCTCCTAACTGACACCCATGTTGAGGAGGTCTGGTTCAGTCCTATGCTGGTTCCCCAGCTGTCAGACTGGGGTCTGTGAACTCCCATTTGCTCAGGTCAGTTGTTTCTGTGGGTTTCCCCAGCAAGGTCTTGACCCCTTTGCTCATCACTCCTCCCTCTCTACAACTGGATTCCAGGAGTTCGGCTCAGTGCTTACCTGTGGGTGTCTGCTTCTGCTTCCATCAGCTACTGGATGAAGGCTCTAGGATGGCATTTAAGGTAGTCATCATTCTTATTATAGGGGAAGGGCATTTAAGGTAGCCTCTATACTATTGCTTAGATTCTTAGCTGGGGTCATCCTTGTGGATCTCTGGATATTTCCCTAGTTCTAGATTTCTCTTTAATGGTTCCCTCTATTAAGATATCTCTGTTCTTGCTCCCCTTCTCTATTCTTCCCTGGACTTGATCTTCTTGCTCCATCCTGTCCTCCTCTCCCCTCTGCTTCTCCCCTTCTTTCTCCAAACTCACCCTCCTCTCCCCTCATGCTCCCAATTTGCTCAGGAGATCATGTCCCTTTCCCTTCTCCGGTTCACCATGTATGTCTCTCTTAGGGTCATCCTTGTTTCCTAGCTTCTCTGACAGTGTAGATTGTAAGCTGGTAATCCTTTACTCTATTTCTAATATCCATATGTGTGAGTACATACCATGTTTGTCTTTCTGTGACTGGGTTGCCTCACTCAGGATGGTTTCTTCTAGTTCCATCCATTTGCCTGCAAATTTCAAGATTTCAAGAAGAAAGTCACCAAAACACCAAATAATCCAATTAAAAAGTGGGGTACAGAACTAAATAGAGAAATCTAAAATGGCTGAAAGACACTTAAGAAATAGTCAATATCCTTAGCCATCAGGGAAATACAAATCAAAATAACTCTGAGATACCACCTTACACACATCAGAATGGCCAAAATAAAAAACACCAATTATACAGTTAATGTTGAAGAGGATATGGAGAAAGGGGAATGCTCCTCCATTTCTGCTAAATGGGAGTGCAAACTCATACAGCCACTTTGGAAATCAGTATGGCAGTGTCTCAGGAAAATGGGAATCAGTCTACCTCAAGATCCAGCAACTCCACTCTTAGGCATGTACCCAAATAATACACATTCATACAACAAGGACATTTGCTCAACTATGTTCATAGCAGCATTATTTGTAATAGCCAGAACCTGGAAGCAACCCAGGTGCCCTTCAACCAAAGAATGGATATAGAAAATGTGGTACATTACACAATGGAGTACTACTCAGCAAAACAAACAAACAAAAACAAACAAAAAACAATGAAGGTTTTTTCTTTTTTTCAAAGCCTTACAATGTATAGCTAAATTATTTATTTGAGATCTCTGAGTTTCTTAATGCTGGGAATTAATTCCTTTTAGGGCTGTTTTCCTTTTATCCCACATGGTTTAGAATGTCTTGTCTTCACTTTTGTTTGATCTTAGTAACTCAGTATATTATTGAAAACTGTGTGTTGATTTCTGTCATTTTGTTCATTTTGTAGTGTTCCCCCCCTTTTTTTTTACCCTAGCATCATGTATTCTTTTCTGTGACCTCATGGATGGGTTTATTTTTGTCTTCAGTCTGAAGGATTCCATCAAGCATCTTTTGTAGAGCTGACTTAGTGGTCATGTATTCCTTTGGCCTGTTTCTATCATGTCAAGTTTTTACTTCATCTTCTGGTATGCCATAGTTTTGCTGGTGTATTAGTCTGTATTGGAAGGTGTTGTCTTTCAGAATGTGTCCTATACCTTCCCATGCCTTCTTTGGAAGATATTTTAATCATTACAAAGGAAATTTCCATTTACTTATTTATTTGCTTGTTTCTTGAGACAGGGTTTCTCTGTGTAGCTCTGGCTGTCCAGTAACTCCGTCTCTGCCACTAGGGTGCTGGGCCTAAAAGTGTGTACCACCATGCCTGACTCCTCTAGGATTTTTGCGTTTCAGTTGAATAATCTGGTATTATTTTAGTGAGTCTGCCTTTATGCTTGGTGTTTCTCTTCTGCCAGTTCCTTATTTTGTCTTTGCCCTTGTTGGGTTGTCCGAATTTCTCCCCTTTAAGCTCAGATGTTCTGGCTTCTCCTTGATCCATTTCATTGGTAAGAGTTTCCACAGAGCTTTTTATTTTGTTTCTTGTGCTTTTCATTTTCCAACATTCCAGAACTGGGTCTTCTTTGGTACTTCTCTTTGCTGAATTCCCCTTCCGTATCTTGTATTTCCTTCCTTATTTCATGTCACTAATTTTTGTGCATGTGTTCATAATAAGGAGCTTATTTTAATGGTAAACCCAAGAGAGTGGGGATCTTGGACCTATGGGACAACTTCTGGGAAAAGCTACAGGCATGAAGTAGAGCTGGCCAAAGAGAGAGGTCACACATGTTGTCTGTATCAGAACTGGAAGAGGTGAAGCTGTAAGGGTGTTTGCTCTGCTTGGTTTCCATTTTCATTTGGCCTGACCTTTTATATGTCCCTGTGCTGTAATTTAAAAAAAAAAGCTGCACTTGAGAGAAAGATGTCATGAGACAGTGCTTGGGTGGAGGAGGGGTTTTTATTGTAGAAAGTGAATGGGAAAAGTGGATAGGGGAGAGGGGACACAAGCCTCTGGGGACAGGAGTGGCAGAAGAGAAGAGAAGAGAAAAGAGAGGAGAGGAGGAGAGGAGAGGAGAGGAGAAGAGAGGAGAGGAGAGGAGAGGAGAGGAGAGGAGAGGAGAGGAGAGGAGAGGAGAAGAGAAGAGAAGAGAAGAGAAGAGAAGAGAGAGCCGGGCAGGGCCCTTTTAAAAGGGAACATAAGGAATGTGCACAGGTGATGTCCTTAGTGGCTGCAGCTGAGGGCGTATCCTGTCAGAACCTCAAGGATGGGCCAGCACAGATGCCTGAATACTAAACTAACACCTTAGCCATAGCTTTTGGAATGGGAGCATTTGTTTCTTCTATTTTATATTGGAAATGTGTAACTTGTTTTTTTCCTTTTCGACTTTATGGGGGACCAGAGTTCTAAGAGTTCCTTGAGTTTCAGAAGAGACTTTGGACTTTTTTTTGTAATTAGGAACAAGGTTGTTTCACATGTCAATCCCTTCTCCCTCTTCCTCCTCTCCCCCACCCTCCCCCTCCCCCTACATACCCCCCACCCCATTCACCCTCCACTCTCCAGGCAGGGAGAAATAAATGCTACACAAATAGTGGTAAATGTTACAAATACTCAGTTGGATGTAGCTACAATATTGGAAATCGAACATTTCACCAATTTATCAAACTGCTGGAACCCTACCTTGTGTATTTGTTTTAGCACATACAAATTTGGATGACATCATTCTTTCTTTCTATCACAATAGAGTGAATAGAAGAGTAGCTTCACAGACAAAAAAATGACTAGAGGTTGGGTGTGGTAGCCTTTAATCCACTGCTTTGGGAGGCAGAGTAAGGCAGATCTTTGCGAGCTTGAGGCCAGTTTGGTTTGCATGGGGAGTTTCACACCAGCCAGGGTTACACAGAGAGACCCTGTCTCAAAACAATTGACAACATCCAGATAAACCAATAAAACAACAGCAAAAAGTTACTGTGATTTCCCGAGAAAATGAGGTCACAGTTTTAAATTGTTCCGATAGTGTACTTCAATAGTTTACTTATTAAAGTTTATTAAGTTTATTTTACATCCATAATCCATGTCTTAGAGGTAAGTAGTCACTGGTATATGCTTACCCTGTCAACTGTACATTCAGGGGCTCAAGCATTTTTTATATCCTTCCATGTTCTCATTATTAGCAACTTTGTTTTCATTCTCTTATTTACTGAAAGATGGAGGTCTACCGGTAAACAAAAGAGGGAACTATCCAATCATCTATGACACTTTATTAGATGACTTTTCTATGTGTATTCTAGACCAGAGTTATGTCACATGGTCGTGTTTCATTGGCAGAGAGACTGACAAAGTGAGAAACAGGATTGCTATTATTGGTTTGGCTCATCATTCTGTAACTTCTTTAAAGAGGCTAAGCAATTGTTGCTCCTCAACAAAGCTGGGAAAGAAGGGTCCAGACATTGGTTCTAGCTTAGAGGTTTATATGTTTGGTGAATGGCATGCTCTTCTTTGGCCTGGTGGGGAAAAGGGAAAACCACACCTGGAAGTGCTCTTAATATGGTGTCAAGGGTCATTGACGTCTAGGTTTTTTTTTTGTAGGTGTGTGAGTTTCTCCTCTAGTAACTCCTGTAAACAGGGATACACTACTAAGGCTCTTTGGAGGCGATCTTTGGGTTCTATTAGCTTCTGAGAAAGAACAGTAAGCTTATGAAAAAGAAGGCTATTGCTGATGAGAACTAATGAATTCATTTCTGTCACTGGCACAGGCTTTTCAGCCTCAGAAAAAGGCACTGGAAACTCAAGGAAAACTAGTCTTTCTTCTAACGGGACGTCTCCCTTCTACTCACCCATGAGATCCAGCTTTTGGCCTAATAGTTTGCTGAATTTTAGCAATCACTCTTTGGAAATATAAAATTAACTTACCCAAAAAGTTGCTAATATTTCATTGTTGAAATAGCAGTGCAAACAAAGACTAATAAAATCTGATGGTGATTATCATATTTGCTAGCATAATTTTCTTACATTAATAATTTCCAGTCAAAATGAGAAGAGGAGCAGCTGTGGGGTTATTTGACTTTGACAAGGGTAAGCCTTCTCAGCATTGCCACGTGGTGCTGAATTCTCAGAGATTCCCTTTGGGAACTGCTGTGCATAGAGGCAGGAGTGGACCAATTTAGAGAAGAGAGGCTTAGCAACCCTGCCGAGAGCAGATGATGAAGAATTGGGGTAACTGTAAGTCTTCAACATACTTAGGCAGATCAGAGTCAATTAAACCCTGTGCCTACTTGTCTGGTTAACTCAGAAGTCTCTGAACTGGTGTGAAGTTTCAATTTACTAAGCTTCCAAAATCATGTTTGCTGGAAGGTGAAAAAGAAAAAGTCATAATGAATATGATAGTCAGGACTCCCTTGCCCATTTTCCTATGTATTAGGCAAAAGCCAAAATGACTTTGGAATGAGATGCCAACAATCGCCTTGGCCATCCAAACAATTAAACGGTCATTTTAGTAAACAATAAAGTTTTGTTTCCCTTACTCATTTGTCTGTCAATGTCATTCAGGCCAGTTCTACTTCTCACCTATGATGGTAGCAAACCCAGATGGGCAAGTGTGTCTGTGGGGTGTTCAGTGAAGTAAGGAAAATGTGGTGCTTTTACACAATAGAGCTTGTCCTCAGCTGGAAAGAAAAGTAAATCCTAACATCTTAGGAAAGCGGATGGGACTAAAGTGAAGTGCCAGATTTAGAAAGGCAAGTCTTTCATGTTTTCTCTCATTTGTAGGACCTAAACATGCATGCATGTGTGCATGTGGGGTGTGTGTGTGTGTGTGTGTGTGTGTGTGTGTGTGTGTGTGTGTGTGCATGTGGTATGTGTGTTCATGTAGTATGTGGTGTGTGTTTATATGGTGTGTGTGTATGAAGTGTGTGTGTGCATGTGGTGTAAATGTGGTATGTGTGTGCATGTAGTATGTATCTGTGTGCATGTAGTGTGTGTTTATATGGTATGTGTGCTTGTAGTACGTGTGTGTGTGTACATGTGGTATGTGTACATGTGGTATGTGTACATGTGGTGTGTGTACATGTGGTGTGTGTACATGTGGTGTGTGTGTGTGTGTGTGTGTGTGTGTGTGTGTGTGTGTGTGTGTGTGATGGAAGTAGAAAGGGGATCCTGGCTTTGGAGTAAGAGATTTAAAGGCAGGGAGGAGATGCTAGAGGAATACACATGGCATGCAATCAGCAGAACACTGGGGTGAGGGAGAGGACCTGAAAGAGAGTGAGAAGGGGGATGCAGCGGAGAAGGGAGAAAAATAAGAACAAAATACAGTGACACATATATATGAAAAATGTCATAAATAAACCCATCACTTCATATGCTAACTTAAAAATGAACAGAATAGAGGTTTCATTGTGGTAGAGTTCACCATGAAGTACTCATTCTGTATGTGTTTGTGTTCACATGTGGGAGGCATGCTTGCATGTGTATGTACATGCCAGAGCATAACCTTCAGTGTCATCCTCATCCTAAAGTGTCATCCTCTGCCTTTTTCTTCTAATTTTGAGACAGTATCGTTCAGTGTTCTGAAACTTGTCAAGAAGACTATGCTGGCTGGTAGGGACCTACCTCCACCTGTCTCGGCTGTCCAGCACTGGATTGTAAGCATGCACAACCACCACACTTAATTTTTAAACACGTATTTAGTGTGGATTCAGGGTATTGAGCCTGGGTTTTCACGTTCACTCACTGAGTTGTCTTCCAGCCCTGGTAGCTGCTCATTCTAAAGTCACATAAGAGGAGAATAGAAACAAAAGGAATATATGATAGCAAAAATTATTCTTGTTTTTGTTTTGGAGGATTATTTTTACCAAATCCATTTTGTAAATGGATTTTTTCACATAATCTAAATCAACCATGTTGTCCTTCAAATATGGGTTAATGTTTTACATCTTAAAATATTATCATTTTAAAGGATGTTATCTATGTGATGAGATGGAACATTTCTTAATTCCCCTGCCATAGACAGGTGTGTGAAGGACAGAAAGACTAATGGACAGACAATTTCCATGTTGCTTTCTGTCCTATTAGGTAAGTCTATCCCCACTTTGGGGTTCTTCTATTCTGTAGAATGGCAAGGTTGGTGTACATGGCCCTCTCTGTCCTTTTGTCAGCCTGTCTGTTTTACCATGAGCAGTTCTAAGGAAGACATAGCTTAAACTACATTATCTTTTGAATAGTTACAGGGTCAGGGATGTCCAAAATCAAAGTGCTAGCTGGTCCAGTGTTACGATCAACATTTGAAACCTATTCACTACATAGTACTTCTCCAGAAAGGCCCTCTGTTATTCCTATTCTTCATGACCAACATCATATGGTACAGGCTGGTTAACTTAAGGGAAAAGATATGTGGGTGTAAACTACAGCATTTGTGTTCAGGCTGTGGTGTGCAGCATGTTGAACTATACAAGTTCAAACCCACAGACACCTGAGGATTTCAATGCTAGTGTACAACCAACTTTTCAGCACACCCCCAAACTAAACCAGAAATTCTTCCTCCATACAATTGCTTCTTGTCAGGTACTTTGTCACAGCAATGAGAAAAGTAATTAACACATACACTTAGCCATATTTCCTTTTTAAAATTTGTCTGTCTAGAAACTCAGAGTGAATTTCCTTCTTGGATCTGGTGGGTATACACAGCATCTTGCAGCAGCTACTGGGTGCTCTATTCTTCCTCCATGACACTCACTTCTCAGGCTCCCCTATGTCACCGACTTCCTCAGGAAGCTTGGTATGATTATTAAATATGGCTTCTCTAAGCTGTCTGAAATTATTTGTGCAATGAGGCCATCTAGAAAGGTTCCTTAACATTCATTGGAAAGTCTCTCTCTCTCTTTTAGATCAGGGACATGTTTACTCAGATAACACGAGACAGCTGGGTTTAATTTAGATCAGAAGAGAGGTTAGAATATGTTTCAAGACAATGTGAAACACAAGAACACAGAGATGGAGGAGGAGTCACAAGCAATTTGCTAAGGGGTGTTGGGATTGACTCCAGAGGGGCAAGAAGAATGACGTTACAGAGACTGGGTTGGGCCCTACTGGCTGGATTGAGAGGCAGAGGGAAAAGTTGGAGCCTTATTTAGTAGCTGATACTACAGAAGGATTGTATGTGATGTGGACTTATCTGAGTAGAGGTACTGCTTGAGGAAAAAGGTGTTAGAGTCATCTAGGTGGGGTAGCTAAGAATACAGTAACTCCATCTAAGGGACAGCAACAATGGTTTGAGTCAAAAGGACTAAGTCAGGTGACATTGGTGGGAAGGGATGCACACTTGAGAATTACACTAGAAATAGAGTGGACACGTTCTTGAAATTCATTGCCTCTGAGATTGTGGGAGGAGTCCATGGAGACTCTGGGAGTTTGGACAATATCATTGGGCATTTGGGGATGAGTAGCACTGCTTTTCTCAATGGAGTAGGACTAGGAAAATGTAGAGAAAGAAAAAAAAAGATGTTTAAGCTAGGAAGCATCTTACTGAAGCTGACTTTAGTATTTGGGTAATGAGACTAAATATGTACCTTTGTGAAAACCCCATACTAAGTCAAGTGAGCTGAGCCAGTCAAGTAATATAGACATGGTGCTAGCCTCCATCTCTACCAACTTATAAGGGCATAGAAATCACAGGAATAGGCCCTGGATCTGGTTTAATCCTTGTTCACTATGTGTCTTTGGTAAATATGTCTTTTATGATCCTCAGTTTTCTTGTCTACCAAACTGAAGACTAGGAAAACTGGCAAGAATGTTGTCTGAGCTTGAGTTATTGGCCTAATCTGTTAGTGAGGTTCTGGAGGACAAAGTGTGGCCCCAATTAATCTAATTTTCTTATGGTTTGAAAATGCAACTATCCCCATAGGGTCATTCACTAGAGTCTTGGATACCACTGTGGGTTTTGGGGGAAGCTTGCATCAGAGGGATCTGACTTGTTGAAAGAATTGATCTGTTCATAGAGTTGTATTTGCTAGAATTATTGGGTGGTGGTAGCATTGTTTGACAGTATGGCTTGATTGAAGAACAAGGACTAGGACATACCTTTGGAGGCTCTACCTTGTCCTCTATTCCTTTCTGCCTCCTCTTTTTTGTTTTCTGGTCTTCCATGGTGAACATACTCTTCCTCTATACCTTCACCTTTAGTATACTCAGCCTTGCCTCAAGCCCAATGCAGTGGAGCCAAATACAGATTGAGACCTCTGAATCTGTGGGCCAAAGTGAATCTTACCTAATTTCAAGATGTTCTTGACATCCTGGTCATGGCTGTAGAAAGCTAGCCAATACATCCTTCAAAGCAAGGTGTCCGGTAAATATACAACTGTGTGCTAGACTTCAGGTAACTATCCAAGCTTCAGATAATCTGCCCTTATTTGACTGTGTTTAAGCAAGCCCAGTCCTGTGACTGTTTAGTCCCAAATAAACACACAGAGGCTTCTATTAATTATAAACTGTTTGGCTGATGGCTCAGGCTTATTACTGGCTAGTCCTCTGCTAACTATTAACCCCCTTCTATTAATCAGCATATCTCCATATAGTTTTGGCTTACAGGAGAATGTCTGGGCATCCAACCTTCCTGATAGCTACATGGTGTCTCGATGGTGATTCACTATCTGAGTTCCTCTTCTCAGAATTCTCCTAGTCTGGTAGCCACATCTGTACTTCCTGTTTGGCTACATCCTGCCTATCCATTGGCCAAAACATCTTTATTCATCAACCAATAAGAGAAACATATTCATAGCATATAAAAGGACATCCTCCATCAGTGTAGCCCTCGCAGAGTGAGAAAAAAAAACTATCTGCCTGGTTCTCTATTTTTTTTCAAAACTTTAGACTGGTAATACTAAAACTTATTGTCTGATGTCAAAGAAGAAGTTGGGGGCAGCCAATAATTTTAGTCATTGAAGGGCAGATCCAAAGCACTATAGCTGCTTCTGCTGGTTTTCTGCTTCATGGAGGTGAGCAGTGTTCTGTTCCTGATTGACAGATTCCCACAGCTTCATCACTATGACAAATGAACTCACTTATCCTAGTTATTGTCCTTATAATATCTCCTTAAGAAAGGCTTTTGGGTTTCAGCATATTGACAATGGAAACAGCTGACTTTGAGGTTAAAAATTGGACCACATCATTTTTTATCTCCTCTCAGATTTTCCCATTGGAAGACATAGAAACTATAGGCTGTGAGCACCAACAGGATTCTCATCATATTGCCTCATGAGAAGTGGCATCAGAGTACAAGGACCTGCTAAGGTCATGCAGTCAGTTTTGTGGCTGAGTTCAATCTAGAACCCAAGCTGTTTATTGCTTTGTTAGTGACTCAGCCCTCTTGAAAAACAATGTGCTGATTTTGTAATATAAAAGACTGAACTCAGTACAGATGGAATTAAAACCATTATATTTGAACTTTATATGTTAACTATGAAAGAGCCCTGTCCCCGTCTTGTTTCTCAGAAACTAAAGTGGAATGCCCTGAAATTGAGTCAAGCAGCAGACATGTGCTGATAGCTTCAGACATGACTATTGCTGGTTCAACCAGTCCTTGCCTCAAGTTGTATAAACCAGATGAACGAACCTGCCTTAGGCAGTAGTAGTCTGAATGACTGCTCTCTCATTATCTGCTGTGTATGGCTGTTGTATCACTTACCATTCTGAGCAAGGTGTGATTTCTTAAGGAGTTGCTAAAAGAAAACATTACTTAAAGACATTGAAAGAAAACACTAGGACTCCTCTCTGAAGAGCAGCCATGTGGTACTCTGAAGACAAGGAGGGAACAAAAGCACAGTTGTACAAAGTATGCCAGATTCTGCTTATGGGCTATCCCAGCTCAACATCACGGGGTGACTTTGTGATCATAAGGAGAACAATGAGCCCAGTTCTGTAAGGTGGTTGACTATGTTCACCTTTCCAGCACAATGATTACACAACTGACATCCAGCCTTCCTCAGATACGTTTCAGTAAGACTGCATTTGTTGACAGTTTATCATTTTCAGATTTTAACAGCTACCTGGAAGTAGATACGAACAGCTTCATTTGTATTTTATAGATGAAGACAAGCGTTTTTGTTTGAGACTTTTTGGTGTTTGTAAAGCAATGTCCAAAGTCGCTGGCTTGATATGTAAAGCCCTTCTGCCATTTCTTATTCATTTTCTTGTATTCCTTCGGCTTCAGAAAATGTGGATTCATTCATTCATCATGTATTTCCCCACAGGCCAAGCACTTCTCTGTGCCTCAGGATAGAGCCATGAATTAGAAAGGCATTTGCTTTGATTTCATGATGCCTGCTGCTGGCACTCTCTCTTCCAAACACACCTTAATATTTCCAAACCCCATGTCTTTTTTCTCCCTGCTCTCTACTCGTTCTTCTACCAGAAAGGGCTACTTACCCACTAAGGCCACCTTCTCTGCATGTGTCCTTGAATCTTCCCTCCCCATGTCTTTCTGTGGCATTTATTACATTCTCTCTTGTATTATCACTCTGAAAAATCTGATAATTCAAAGTACAAAAACACAAACTCCCTATGGACAATGATCATATCTCATTTACCTTTTAATTTGTACTGTCTGACACAGTGCTTGACAAGTATAGAGTTTCATAGAGATGTGTTGAACGGATGGATAATGATATCATCCTTTATTTGCTGGTCCTATGGCCACCCTCCTAGTGTCCAGAACTTTATTTCTATTTCTTTCTCCAACAAGTCTAAAGGATGAAAAAAAAGAAAATGAATCAAACAACCATATCACCACCAGCACCATCCCATCTGCTGTGATGTGGAACACAGCATAGTTTGTACAGAAGTAAATATGTAGAATCCCCCACCCCATTTTCAATGAACCATCTTTTGAGAAACATGGGGTTAATGCATGATTAATTTTTGATGCTATTAATTGGTAACTGTTTATTAATGCTACCAATTCTGATAAGGAATCTTTTTATTTCCATTCCTATGTATTTTTAAGGTTTTAGTGACTGCTGCAGGGAGAATGAAATGTACTTTATTTTCATCTTAAAGAACACAGTGACTGTTGTGTGGAAGGCAGTCGCTAAAATGCAGCCCTCATGGCTGCTCAAATTACCCTGCCATTAATACAAAACAGCTCTTTTCATTCCAAAAGCTGTTGACTGAATCTAATTGCTTTTGCGATTATAGTGCTAGAAAAATATTAGTATGGTTTGCCATGAACTCTATCATTTAGGAAGGTAAGATATTTACTTCTATATCAATCTTGAATTCAATAAAGGGTATATCTTTCTGTAGGGCTTTTTCTTAGAAAATCCACAGTTGCATATTTTTCCATGCATTAGTTCAGCTGTGAACTACATAGAATTTTTACTTGTATGTCCTTAGAATTTGGTGGATTAGAGTTTACAACCAAGGTCATGTGTTTTTCTACATCTATCTAACCATGCTCTTCCTCTTCTGCTCCTCCTTAGTTTCCTTGCCTCCTTATCTAAAATAGAAGTGCTAGGGTATATAGACATGTACTTTTAGGTTTGGTGTATAATTGCTGTTCACCAGGTGATCAGTTTGGATTTTATAGTCTGTGGTTTTGACAGAAGTGAGTTTGCTTTATGTTTCTAATTTCAGGAACTAGAGAAATTGGTGCAAACTTCTGGGCCAGTCTGATTCCTTCACAAACAAGAGAGAAGATGGAATTGGTGGCTTATAGAAAACCTTGGATGAATATTGAGAATGACTTGAGAATAAATTATTGGCAAAGTAGTCAGCGAACACTTAGCAAGGGAAATTGAATCACTAAGGTCTTTCAAGGTTTCACAAGCAATGTTTTGTCAAACTAATACTCTTTTCCAATTGATTTATTCAGTAGGCTCTCCATCAGAGAGAGCAATTATGTGCCGTTCTACCTTTGCTCCTGACACTTTTCAGAGCTTTGGATCTTTCCTATTTGCTCATTCTTGCCTGTTGAAATTTATTCATTCATCAATACACAATTCATTTAGTGTTACAGTGAAGATTTCCCAAACCCCCATAAGTATGAAAGGCAGTCTCTCCCTGTTGTCGTAAAAGCTTACACATCTTTTCACCCTTTTCTCATTCCAATGATTATTCTTTTGTTCTTAGATTGTCTTTGCATCTGTTCTCTGCTAACTGAAGATATAAGTTGTCAGCTCTGCCTACTACCATTCTCTAGTACAAATGGTCATTCACACATATGTCAAGTTGCTTTGTCTCGAGGACTTCATTATAAACCCACATTTCAGCTTTTCCTGACTAGGAAGAATCAACTGGCAAGAAATCTTGCATTTCTTTCTCCCATCTTTACCTACATGCTTGGTATCCTAACTGCAAACAGATTCAACATGAGTCAAACCCCCTGTCTTAAGAAGAGTGGAACATTCCATTCCCTATCTTGTCTTTTCCCAGAATGGTGGCTTAAGCCAGCACCAGAATGACTTTCGTTCCCCCAGAATGGATGCAAAGCCTTCAGAGGATCACATTCTTCTGCTATTTTATTTTGATGGTATTTCCTTTGGTTTATTGTTGTGGAATATTCCTTTACACTGTGTAAAGACGTGTCACTGTGATTGGTTTAGTAAAAGGCTGAACAGCTAATAACTACACAGGACTTTGGGGACAGAGAGAACACTGGGAAGAAGGCAGAAGGGGAGGAAGAAAGACATCCAGGAGGCTAGGTTAATGCTGTGAGTCATGTGGCAACATGTAGATGAGCAGAAGTGGGATGATTGAGGTTGTAAGAGCTAGTGGGAGAAGCCTAAGCGATGTGCTGATTTTTCATAATTAACAATAACTCTCCATGCCGTGAATTGGGAACTGGATGGTAGCACAGACAAATCTGCCTACAAAAAATCCATCTATCTATATCTTCTTTGTATAAAGGGATATTATTTGCTTTTCCTTAAAGAGATATGTTTTATCAAAACTAACAATAAAATTTATTCACTAGAACAAATATTTATTATGTTCTAAAACATGCTAGGAGCAAAGATACAAAATAAAGGGCCTTATCTGCATCTTAGAAGCACTATAGGCCTTTATTAATCTTAAAAAAGGAATATTTCAATACAGTGGTCTAGGAAAGGCCAATCTAATAATCCCCTCATGGGGATGCTCAAAAGTCATTTTGGACTCTGTTTTTGGGGTAGGGTGGGATAAAAATTGTTTTTTAGGAGTGTCACATACTTATGTGACTCTGAGCAGAGAATAGCTACACAATAATAGAAGGAGGAAACAGAGATGAGGAGTGTGTTTTAGACAGAGGGAGAGCCTGGATGTAGAACATTATTCTATGGGCTGAGCAACATAATATTTGATGTCACTGATATACCAAGTCAAAGGGAAGGAGCATCAAGAGCTAAGGCTGGAGGACAAGGTCAGATTTTGGAGAATCTCACCAGGTTTTGTAAACATAATTAGAGTCTGGTAGCATTGCTGTCCTGTGCCCCACCCCACTAACTAACTCTGTAATTACTGTATTATTGGTTGTATTTCCTTATTTGGGTTAAGATATTACCTTTTTTCAGTGTATTTTCTACAGACAGAGACGGAATTTTGCTACATCCTCTTTCATGTGTGTGTGACATGCATGGAGGCCAGAGGATAACTTGTGGGTCTCAGAGAATGAACTTAGGTCTTCAGTGTAGTTGGAGTTTTCTTTGGGCTGCCAACTCTCAAATAATGACATGGGGACTTATTAATTACAAAAGCTTGGCCTTAGCTTAAGCTTGTTTTTAACTAGCTTTTATAACTTAAATCAACCAATTTCTATTAATCTATGTAATGTCATATGCTGCCCATCCTGATTCCTCCATGTCTCATTGTATTTCTCTCTCTTACACACACCTTGATTCCTTTGCCTACTTCTCTCTGCCTGGAAGTTCTGCCTATACCTCATGCTTAGCCATTGGATGTTCAGCATTTTATTATACCAGTCACAGCAATATACCTTCACACACTGTACAAATATCCCATTACACTTCAGGCTTTTTGGAGAAGACCTCCACCTGCTGAGATATCTTCCTAGCCCTTCCAATAATTTTATAGTACTTAATTGTGCTATGCCAAGCAATAGCTGCATCCTTAGAGTTATTTATGCCTATTGCTCCTATGTGGAGAGAATGCCCTATAATGCTGCGCTCCTATTCTATGTATCCTCTCCAGTCTTCATTCATTGCATCAAACTGAAAGCCTAAATTTGCCATAGTGGGGATATTTACAGCATGAAAATCAGCAAATGCTATAAACCAGAGTTTGATTTATTACTTTGTTGACTGTCTGAGTTTAAGTAAGCAATGAAGCAGACGTAGATAATATAAACAGACATAAAAAGGTGCTGTGTGTATAGCCATTGCATTCTGAATAGTATGAAAGTTGAAATAATATTCTCGCTGTATTTGAAACTATTTTCCAGTTTGACAGAGAAATCACTCCAGTCACTGGCAAATGAGTGAAGTTCCACATTTTCCATGTATGTCTGTACTCTGTTGCTTTTGTTCTTGTTAATATCAAAGAAAACATCAACCTAAATTCATGTCAGGATGGCATTCCATTGTTCTTGGCAACTACACAGAAATGAGTTCAACAAAAGATTGACAAAACATTCCATGAGAATTGTCTCCATAGAATTTCTATAAAATGATGGTTCATTTTATTATTGTTTACATAGCATATAAAGGGGTACAACCTTTTATATCAGTTAACTTTATAGCAAACTTTCACGAGTACATTCTGCATCTATAATTTAAGAGCTGGCCATTAAATACTTCCCAGTGCACTGTTCCTTAACCTTTGCCCTAACTCAGCTTCAGCTTGTTTTCTTATATTGCTTCTTTCTTCCACTGAGTGTTTGCCTTCATCTGTTTGCCTGTCTATAGCAAAATCCCACAGGCTTGGTAGTTTATGAAGAACAGAAACTTAGTTCCTCCATGTTCTAGAGGCAGAGAAGTTCTTTGCCACTTGTGGTGACTTGAAAGGGCTCTTTCTCCACCTCCATGATGCTATCTCAAATATCCAGTGGAGAGGAGTAACTGTTACTCACATGGCAGGAAAATGGGAGAGAATATTTTTATGAATGGCTCCACTCTTACAAACTCAGCACTTCCCTTTGGGTTATACACCTAATACTGTTGTTCTCAGAGTTACATTTTGGAACATTATGTTTGAGGTCTATATTCAGACCAGGCTTATTTCCTTGTGCAGCATACAGAATCCCATGCTACAATTTGTTCTTTGACATTGTGCTCCTACTTACCTTGTAGGTGAAACCACTCTTAATCACTCTGGCACATCTCTGTCTCTTCTTGTGACATGCATCATGCTGTCTTCATTAAGAAGCTAGCATGATGTCATCATGTTGAGAAAAGAAAAATGTTTTGAAGCACCTCTTTTTTTAGATTTTTCTTTTTTATTTAAATTCTTTATTTTTTAAAGATTTTATTTATTTATTATGTATACAACATTGTGCTTCCATGTATATCTGCACACCAGAAGAGGACACCAGATCTCATAACAGATGGTTGTGAGCCACCATGTGGTTGCTGGGAATTGAACTCAGGACTTCTGGAAGAGCAGTCAGTGCTCTTAACCTCTGAGCCATCTCTCCAGCCCTTAAATTCTTTAATAACTACTCATATTTACATAACCATCCCCCATTCTCTCACCCTCCCATCCTCCCATGTTCCTCCCCAACCCCCCCAACCCATCCCCCAACTCCTCCCCAGGGATAGTGAGGCCCTTCACAGGGGACCTTCAAAGTCCTTCATATCATTTGGGGGAGGACGTAGGCCCTCCTTGCTGTATCTGGGCTGCAATAGTATCCCTCCATAGGGAATGGGCTCCCAAAGTCCATTTGTGCTCTAGGGATAAACACTGGCTCCACTGTTAGAGGTCCCATCGACTGTCTTGGCCTCCTAGCTGGCACCCACATTCAGAGGGCTTGGTTCGGTCCAATACTGTTTTTGAAGCACCTCTTGTAGCCAATATTGTGCTTCCTGCTCATCTGAATTTCTCATCTCTCAACTATATTTCCAGGTTGAAATATACAAGCTCCACTTAAGTTTGCAAGTCCCTCTACTTTGCTTTATGACATTTACTTCCCCAAGAGATGCTTTCTAAGATCCTGGAAAAATTAGCAGTCTCCACAGGGATCAACAGGAGCATCAAAAGGTATATTATATATAACTTCCACTCACTATAGGAGAGGCAGTCACGAGCAGGACATGCCATGTTTGTGAGAACCAAATCTCTGTCACTCTCAGAAAGCTGATACTGAGAATAAAGTGATTCTCAGAGCCTTCTAGAACAAGCCATAGGAAATAGAAGCCACTGCTTCTCCCATGAGTTGCAGTTCTTCTGAAGAAGCACTCCAGCTTGTCTTGAAGGCTAATTACTGCAGTTCCCTCTATTTCACTTCTGACTGTGTTCTTCCACCCATCAGCCTCTCCCCTGGCTCCTGTTATCATCAGCCTTTTGATTATTTTAGAGCTCAGCTTACATGTCTTATTTTGCAGGAAGTCAGTGACCCCAGGTCTTCCCCATCACTACTGTTTTCTGTACCGACGCTACACCTCTTCCCTCTATGACTTTATCCAGCTTCCAGCACAGCAACCACCAAAAGGAAAACGGTCATTGAATGTGTACCCTGTGAAGCAATGAATGAATACCCGAGGAACTTCTTTCCCATATCAGGTTCCTATTGGAGTACCTCATGTTGAATATAGTGATTCCTTTGCTCACTGAGCAGGGAGGTCGGCTTGCGTTTGACACACATAACTGAAGAAGCACATAATTTGGAGTTAAATGCAAATGTAGGGATTACAACCTGTCATATTCTTGTTTAAAAACAGAGCTCTTGGCAAGGCATAAATCCTCCATAAAGAGCCAACATATATTTTCCAGGTTTAAAGAATGAGACCTTCATATAGCCTTACTTTCATTTTTTTATGTACAAATAAGGTTCCTTTACCATTGCTACAGCTTGAACCTCGAATGTATCCTGAATCATCATGTATTAGAGACTTGGTAAGCATCCTGTGCTCTACTGGGAACAAATAGAAGGTGGGGCTTAGTGGAAGAAAGTTAGCTCACTAGGCACGTGCCCTTCAAGGGGGTATTGGGACCCTTGTTCCCTCCTGCTCTCAAGTTCTAGCTGCCATAGTATAAACAGTCATCTGCCTCTTCCTCTTGTCCCAGTATATTACACTAATAAAAGCTCAAAGCCACAGGGCTTAATCGTTATGAGCTAAAAATTTCAGGACAGTGAGCCAAAGTAAATACTTCCCTCATTAAGGTGATTATCTCAAGTATTTTGCCACAGTAATGGCAAGCTGATAAACAACTATTTACTCTGAATGTTGACAATTTACTCTGGCAAATGACTTACTATACATAGACATGCAATTGTTAGCTGCAGAAACAAAATGTGATAAATATGGAAATACACAAGACTTAGGCATGAAACTGCAAAACAAAAAAAATAATAATCCCATTATTTCTGTATCACCTCTGAACTTTAATTAACCTGGCTTTGTGACTTCCAACTAGTATGTCCATGTAGCTTTGTCTGTAATATTTATTAGAAGAGAGGCTGGTGCAAAGATTCTTAGTCAAGTGATTTGCTGAGAAAATTCTCTGAGAATGAGTGGTTGCGGTGCAAGATTTGCTTCAGCTTGGGCTCTGTGAGGGATCTATAAAAGATGGCTAACACTGCAGGCCTCACTGACTGGTTTCGAGGAGGTTGGGAGGAGAGTACACTGGGGTATGCTTTACTGCTTAAGACTGCTCCCATTAGACAGAGGCCATTAGATTGGCATAGAATACACTTGTACAGCAGCTAGCATTTAATGGGCCACTGGGATGACTAATTTTCTATGTCAGTTTGGCTAGGTTATGATGTCCAGATGTTTGGTCAAATGTCATTCTGGCATCACTAGGATGGCTCTTTCAAACGCCATTAACATTAATTCGATGGAGTCTGAGTGTATTTCCCTTCATAGCATGGATAGGAAAATTTAACCACTTAGAGCCCATAAAATAGAAGACAAGAGCCTCTAAGGGAAGATGAGATCTTCTTCCTCAGACCTGGCTTCAGACTGGAAGACTGGAGCAGTTGGTTTTCTCTGGATACCTACCTTGTTGGTCTGCCCTGAAGACTGTGGACTTGTGTGCTTATGACCTTCTGAGTCAAATCCTTAAAATTATATCAATACATATATGTACATGCATGCACACACACACACACACACACACACACACACACACACACACACACACACACACACACACACACACACACACGAGGAGATCCTGTTCTTGGAGATCCCTGAGTAATGGTCACCAACAGTATCTACTACAAGTAATGCTCCCTTTCCCTTTCCAGTTTTCTTCCCCTTGGCCCCCTACCTGCTGCCCTGGGGGAACTTGTTTAATTATTCACTTACTTATTTTAGTACATGTTTCTGGAAATTTTGATCTCAAACAGGATAATCAATTTATCTATATTAAAATTTGAGAACACCACATTTTGGGTTGTATCAAGTGGCTATTGCTGTGGGAAAAAAACTACCCTCAAATTTCAGTGAACTAAAATAATAAGGTATTTTATTTGTCTTGAATCTTCAGATCAATTGTAATGATCTGGAGTGGATCTGAGAAAGGGGGCCCTGTTTCTATTCAGCAGGTTTCATTTTATACTAGCAGACTACCCAGGCACAAGTGTCTTATGACAGAGATAATAGAGAAAATAGAACTTTGCATGGGTTCTTGAGGCTGCTTGGAACCACACAGTTCTGTCTTGTACCACAAAGGTTTTATACAGGAAGCCACTAAACTCCTTGTTCCTTAAAGGATGCACAAGGAGCATAGTTCTTTAAAGATTGATTGTTTATTATGTATATAGTGTTCTGTCTGAATGTATGCCTGCAAACCAAAAGAGGGCACCAGCTCTCATTACAGATGGTTGTGAACCACAATGAGGTTGCTGGGAATTGAACTCAGAACCTCTGGAAGGAGCAGCCAGGGATCTTAGCCTCTGAGCCATCTCTCTGGCCTTTGCATAGTTCTTTAAATTGAGACAGGTTATCAGTGATCTCTAAACTAGCAGGAGAGTCTTTAGCAACTTTAGGTTCATCAATTGGAGAGCTTGTTCCTGATGCTACCAAGACCATTAGAGAAACTTATTCTTAAAATTCTGCTTCTCTACAAGCACTTCTGGTATTACACTCTACATTAGGGTTTTCTTTTTTTCAATTTTTTTATTTGAATTAGAAACAAGATTGTTTTACACGTCAATCCTACTTCTTTCTCTCTCCCCTTATCCCTAACCAACCCCTCCCCCCCACTAAAACCCTACCTATCACATATCCTTTCTGCTCCCCAGGGAGGGTGAGGCCTTCCATAGGGGGGGGGGCATCAGAGTCTATTATATCTTTTGGGGTAGGGCCTAGGCCACGCCCATGTATCTTGGCTCAGGGAGTATCCAGCCATGTGGATTGGGCTCCCAAAGTCCACACCTATGCTAGGAATAACTACTGAACTACTACAGGAGGTCCGGTAGATTTCCGAGGTCTCCTCATTGAAACCTCATGTTCCTGGGGTCTGGATCAGTCCCTTGCTGGTATCCCAGCTATCAGTCTGGGGACCAAGAGCTTCCCGTTGTTCAGGTCAGCTGTTTCTGTGGGTTTCACCAGCCTGGTCTGGACCCCTTTGCTTATCACTCGTTCTTATCTGCAACTGGATTCCAGCTTAGTTCAATGATTAGTTGTGGGTGTCGGCTTCTACTTCCACCAGTTGCTGCATGAGGGCTATTGGGTGGCATATAAGTTACTCATCAATCTCATTATCAGGGGAGGGCATTTAAGGTAGCCTCTCCTCTGTTGCTTAGATTATTAGTTGGTGTCCTCTTTGTAGATCTCCAGACAGTGCCTGATTTCTCTGTAAACCTAAAATGTCTCCCTCTATTACGGTATCTCCTTTCTTGTTTTCCTTTATTCTTCCCCCAACTCAACCTTTCTGCTCCCCCATGTCCCTCCACACTCCTCCTCTTCTCCCCTTCTCATTCTCCTAGCTCCCTCCCCCCTCTTTGAGTGCTCCCAATTTGCTCAGGAGATCTTGTCCCTTTCTCATTCTCCAGGGCACAATGTATGTCTCTCTTAGGGTCCACCTTGTTTACTAGCTTTTCTGGCAGGGTGGATTGCAGGCTGGTAATCCTTTGCTCTATGCCTAAAATCCACATATAAGTGAGTACATACCACGTTTGTGTTTTTGTGATTGGGTTACCTCTCTCAGAATGGTTTCTTCTAGTTCCATCCATTTTCCTGCAAATTTTAAGATTTCATTGTTTTTTTCTGCTGAGTAGTACTCCATTGTGTAGTTGTACCACATTTTTTCTATCCATCCTTCAGTGGAGGGGCATCCAGGTTGCTTCCAGGTTCTGGCTATTACAAATAGTGCTGCTATGAACATAGTTGAATGGATGTCCTTGTTGTATGAATGTGCTTCTTTTGGGTATATGCCTAAGAGTGGATTGCTGTATCTTGTGGTAGACTGATTCCCATTTTCCTGAGGAGTCACCATACTGATTTCCAAAGTGGCTGTACAGCTGGCACTCCCACCAGCAGTGGAAGAGTGTTCCCCTTTCTCACATCCTCTCCAGCATAAACTATCATTGGTGTTTTTTATTTTAGCCATTCTAACAAGAGTAAGATGGTATCTAAGAGTTGTTTTGATTCACATTTCCCTGATGGCTAAGGGTGTTGAACACTTTCTTATGTGTCTTTCAGCCATTTTAGATTCCTCAATTGTTAATTGTCTATTTAGTTCTGTACCCCACTTTGTATTTGGATTGTTTGGTGTTTTGGAGACTTGCTTCTTGAGTTCTTTGTAAATTTTGGAAATCAGTCCTCTGTCAGATGTGGGGTTGATGAATATCTTTTCCCAGTCTGTGGGCTGCCATTTTGTCTTACTGTGTCCTTAGCCTTACAGAAGCTTCTCAGTTTCAGAAGGTCCCATTTGTCAATTGTTGATCACAATTGTCTGTGCTACTGGTGTAATATTCAGGAAGCGGTCTCCTGTACCAATTAATTCAAGGGTACTTCCCACTTTGTCTTCTAATAGGTTCAGTGTGGCTGGATTGATATTGAGGCCTTTAATCCATTTGGACTTAAGTTTTGTGCAGTGTGACATGGATCTATCTGCATTCCAGCATCCAGTTATGCCAGCACCATTTGTTGAAGATGCTTTCCTTAATCCATTGTATAAATTTAGCTTCTTTGTCAAAAATCAAGTGTTCATAGGTGTGTCAGTTAATATCAGGGTTTTCAATTCAATTCCATTGGTCTACCTGTCTATTTTTGAGCTAATACCAAGCTGTTTTCAGGACTATAGCTCTGTAATAGAGCTCGAAATCAGGGATGGTGATGCCTCCAGAAGTTCCTTTATTGTACAGGGTTGTTTTGGCTATCCTGGGTCTTTTGTTTTTCCATATAAAGTTGAGAATTGTTCTTTCAAGGTCTGTGAAGGATTGTGTTGGTATTTTGATGGGGATTTCATTGAATCTGTACATTGCTTTTGGCAAGATTTCCATTTTTACTATGTTGATCCTACCTATCCAAGAACATGGGAGATCCTTCCATTTTCTGGTATCTTCTTTAATTTCTTTCTTTAGAGACTCAAAATTCTTACAGTACAGGTCTTTCACTTTTTTTGGTTAGTGTTATCTCAAGGTATTTTATTCTGTTTGTGGCAATTGTAAAGGGTGATCTTTCTCTGATTTCTTTCTCCACGAATGTATCATCTGTATATAGTAGGGCTACAGATTTTTGAGTTAATCTTGTATCCTGCCACTTTGCTGAAGGTGTTTATCAGCAAAGTGTAGAGTTTTTCAGGTCACTTATATAGACTATCATACCATCTGCAAATAGTGAGAGTTTGACTTCTTCCTTTGCCATTTGTATCCCCTTGATCTCCTTTTGTTGTCTTATTGTTCTAGCTAGAACTTCAAGGACAATATTGAAGAAGTATGGAGAGAGTGGACAGCCTTTATATGTTACTTGACTTTTTCCTTTGCTGCTCTTAATATTTTCTCTTTATTCTGTATGTTTGGTGTTTTGATTATTATGTGCAAGGAGATCTTTTTTTGGGGTCCAGTCTATTTGGTGTTCTGTACGCTTCTTGTACTTTCATTGGCAGGTCTTTCTTTAGGTTGGGAAAGTTTTCTTCTATGATTTTGTTGAATATGTTTTCTGTGCCTTTGTGTTCAAGATTCTTCACCTTCTTCTATACCTATTATTCTTAGGTTTGGTCTTTTCACAGTATCCCATATTTCCTGGATATTTTGTGTTAGGGACTTGTTGGACTTAAGATTTTCTTTGGTTGATGAGTCTGTTTCTCCTAGTATTATCTTCAACTCCTGAGATTCTCTCTTCCATCTGTTGGTTATGCTTGCATCTGTTGTTCCTGATCGTTTATCCAGCTTTTCTATTTCCAGCATTCCCTCAGATTGTGCTTTCTTTATTGTCTCTATTTCAGTTTTCAGCTCTTGAAGTGTTTCCTTGAAAGATTTGTTGATATCTTGTATTTTTTGGTTTGTTTTTTCCTCCATTTCTTTAAGGGATTTTCTCATATCCTCTTTGAGGTCCTCTATCATTTTCATGAAAATGTTTTTAAGGTCATTCCCTTCTGCTTCATCTGCATTGTGATGTTCTGGTCTTTCTGGTGTATGGTTCCTAGTCTCCGGTGGTGTCATATTGGTTTTTCTATTGTTGAATGTGCTTTTATATTGTCTTCTTCCCATCCTTTCTTCTGGTGGGTGTAGCAGGAGTCTCTTCCTCTCCTGGTGGGTATGGGATCAAGGTTCCCTTCTGGTAGATGCAAACAGTTCCAATACTCTGATGTCTGTCCTCTTCTCCCGGATGGAGGCCGGACTGTTCCTGGGGCCTTGGCAGTCTCTGGGTGTGCTGGAACTCCATGGCTGAGTTAGGATCCCTGGGCTGGTGGATGGAGGTGGGACTGTTACCAGGGCTTTGGTGGTCTCTGGGTGTTCTGGAACCCACCGGCTGAGCTCAGATCCAGTGAGCAGACCTCTGGTGACAGTTGCCCCCGACTAGGGCACGGGAACCCAAGACAGGGTTTTCTAGAAGAGAATAGAGTGTTACAAAAGGGTATTCATTTAATTGGCTTACATAATAGTGGCTGGGTACTTCAATAATGGGCATCTGAACGCTGGAGAAGCTGAGAATGTGGTGGCTGCTCAGCATCTAAAACCGGATGCCTCAGCAGCACTGATCTTGTTATAAAGGTCTGGGAGATTCACGGAGAGTCACTGGTTTCCTGCCTACACTGGAATGTTGAAGAAGCTGGAGTCTGAGGTTAGCAGCAGCAGTATTGCCACCACTACCACCTAACCTCACCATCGCCACCCCTACTTCTTTTGACTGTCACATTCACCAGCAAGAAGTGAAGACAGGCAGGCAAGCAACACTGCTTTTTCTTAGACTTCTTCATATCCAGGCTGCTGCTGGTAGGTGCTGCCCACCCTGGGGCAGAGCGCACGTGTGTGTGTGTGTGTGTGTGTGTGTGTGTGTGTGTGTGTGTGTGTGTGTGTGTGTGTTTCATCCTCTCCTCCATATTCCTTCAGGAAAAGATTCCAGAGTTACCAAGCATCAAGTTGAAAATCAAGATTAACCATACAGGGACATTCCTAGATTAGGAAGCTTCTTGTACATCACCCACTGTGATGGCTGCTTGTCCATTGTTTTTCTGTAGGTTTTAGTTTCTTTCTCAGACACATGCTTCCATAACTCCATTAGCCACCTCCCAAACAGCAATTGCTGAAATTACTTAGAAAAAAACATTAGCCCCTTTTTTATTCAGAGAAAATTGGGGTCTACAGGCCTTTCACAACCTGAGCTGGGACAGTACCCCAGCTCAGGTTGGCACTGCTTTTCTAACACAGCTCTTAGTATATTTGTGGAGTTTCTGTGTATTTGCTCCAAGTCCATTCTGTGTGTCAAATGTCATACCAACAATTCTTTTTTGAGTTGGGTATTTCTTTCCACATTTAATTATTACTGTTTCAGGCACAGCTGTGGGACTGGAGCTCTCAGCTCTATGGAAGCTTTTTTTTTTTTTTTTTTTTTTGCAGCTGAGAAGATGCCTCGGTTCTTTCCAACATTCTAACAAGGCATGTGCAAACAAACTCCTCATTTGATCTTTACCTTGAGGGCAATGTCCTTGATCTTTGCTGCCAAGAGTTACCTTAATTTTAGAGTCATTTTTCTGCTTGGAAAACCTGGCTAGGGGAAATTATTTCTCAGACTAGCAAGCACCTGCATTTCTGGGCTATGTTTCCTTTCACTCCTGGTAACAAATTTATTGGTTCTAGCTTGTGTTTATCTCTCTTTTATAATACCTGCTCACAGATAGCCAAAAGCAAAGAATCTCCTGGTAATTCAAACTTGAAAAAGCATAATTGTTGTATTTCTATTTTTCCAAGTTACTATTTGTCCTGGTTTGCATCCTGGTTGCTGTGACAAGACATTTTGTCCAAAAACAACTTGGGAAGGAAAGGGCTTATTCAATCTTACATATCAGAGTGATAGTTCATTATTTTTTAAATTTTGTGTCTATATTTTTTTATTTAAATTCCTTAATTACTACTCATATTTACATATCCATCCCTCCATTCTCTCACCCTCCCATCCTCCCATGTTCCCCATGGATCCCACCAACCCATCCCCCAACTCCTCCCCAGGGATAGTGAGGCCCTCCATGGGGGACCTTCAAAGTCCTTCATATCATTTGGGGGAGGGCCTAAGCCCTCCTTGCTATATCTGGGCTGCTACAGTATCCCTCCATAGGGAATGGGCTCCCAAAGTCCATTAGTGCTCTACGATTAAAGACAGGGTCCACTGTTAGAGGTCCCATCGACTGTCTTGGCCTCCTAGCTGGCACCCACATTCAGAGGGCTTGGTTTGGTCCAATGCTGTTTCCCTAGGTTTATGACTAGGGTCTCCATGCTCTCATTAGGTCAGGTCAACTGTTTCTGTGGGTTTCTCCAGCACCATCTTGGCTCATTTGCTCATCCCTCCTCCCTCTCTGCAACTGGATTCAGTGCTTAGCTGTGGGTGCCTGTTTCTGCTTCAAACAGCTACTGGATGAAGGCTCTAGGAATGGTAACCAAGGTAGACACCAATCTCATTGTAGGGGAAGGGCATCACTGGTATTTTCTCCACCACTGCTTGGAATCTTAGTTAGGGTCATCCCTGTGGATCCCCTAACATTTCCCCTGTGCCAGACCTCTCTCCAAACCTGTACTGTCTCCCTCAAGGCATCTCCTTTCTTGTCCCCCTCTATTCCTCCCCTGTCTCAGTCCTCTTGTTCTCCTCCCCATCGCCTTCTTCCCTTCCCACTTCCTTCCTCTTCACCCACATGCCCGGTGTTCAGGGGTTCTTGTCCCTCTCCCCTTCTTCAAGGGACTATGCAATCTTCTCTTGGGGCCCTCCTTGTTTCCTACTCCTCTAGCAGTGTGGATTGTAGACTTTGCTCTATTCCTAAAAATTATATATGAGTGAGTCCATACCATGTTTATCTTTTTGTGACTGGGTTACCTCACTCAGGATACCAGAAAATGGAAAGATCTCCCATACTCTTGGATAGGTAGGATCAACAAAGTAAAAATGGCTTGCCAAAAGCAATCTACAGATTCAATGCAATTCCCATCAAAATCCCAACACAATCCTTCACAGACCTTGAAAGAACAATTCTTAACTTTATATGGAAAAACAAAAGACCCAGGATAGCCAAAACAACCCTGTACAATAAAGGAACTTCCAGAAGCATCACCATCCTGACTTCAAGCTTTATTATAGAGCCATAGTTCTGAAAACAGCTTGGTATTGGCTCAAAAATAGACAGGTAGACAAATGGAATCGAATTGAAAACCCTGATATTAACTGACACACCTAGGAACACCTGATTTTTGACAAAGAAGCTAAAGTTATATACAATGGAAGAAAGAAAGTATCTTCAACAAATGGTGTTGGCATAACTGGATGTTGACATGTAGAAGATTGCAGATAGATCCATATCTATCATCATGTACAAAACTTAATTCCAAATGGATCAAAGACCTCAACATCAATTCAGCCACACTCAACCTCCTAGAAGAGAAGGTAGGTGGTACCCTCAAACAAATTGGTACAGGAGACGGCTTTCTGAACATAACATCAGTAGCACAATCATTGAGATCAACAATTAATAAATGAAACCTCCTGAAACTGAGAAGCTTCTGTAAGGCAAAGGACACAGTCAGCAAGACAAAATGCCAGCCCACAGAATGGGAAAAGATATTCACCAACCCCACATCTGACAGAGGGCTGATGACCAAAATATACAATTAACTCAAGAAACTAGCCACCACAACACCAAATGATGCAATTAAAAAGTGGAGTGCAGAACTAAATAGAGAATTCTCAACAGAGGAATATAAAATGGCTGAAAGACACTTGAGAAAGTGCTCAGCATCCTTAGCCATCAGGGAAATGCAGCTCAAAACCAATCTGAGATACTATCTTACTCCTGTCAGAATGGCTAAAATCAATAACACCAATGACAGTCTATGCTGGAGAGGATGTGGAGAAAGAACACTCCTCCATTGCTGGTGGGAGTGCAAACTTCTACAATCACTTTGGAAATCAGTATGGCAGTTTCTCAGCAAAATTGGAATCAGTCTACCTCAAGATCCAGCAATTCCTCTCTTGGGCATATACCCAAAGAATGCACATTCATACAACAAGGACATATGTTCAACTATGTTCATAACAGCATTATTTGTAATAGCCAGAACCTGGAAGCAACCTAGATGCCCCTCAACTGAAGAATGGATAGAGAAAATGTTGTACATTTACACAGTGGAGTACTACTCAGCAGAAAAAAAACAATGGAATCTTGACATTCGCAGGCAAATGGATAGTTCATTATTTAAAGAAGACACAGCAGGGACCTGAAGCAGAGATCATGGAGGAACAATGCTTACAGGCTTACTCAGCCACTTTTCTTATTCAGCCTAGGGATGGTACTGCCCACAGTGGGCTAGAATCTGTTACATCAATTAGCAAACAAAACAAAATGAAACAAAACAAAACATAAACATAAAAGCTTTACAGGCATATACGTAGGCCATTCTGATGAAGGCAATTTCTCAGTTGAGGTTCCCTCTTCTCATGTATGTCAACCTGATAACCAAGATGAGTTATTACTCTATTGATGACTTGATTATATCTACATAATACAGGTGACTTTTTCTGTAGACACATACATATTTTTTTTAACTTTTAAGAAATTTTTTCTTACATGTCTTTCTGTGTGTGTGTGTGTGTGTGTGTGTGTGTGTGTGTGTGTGTGTGTGTTGGGGGAGGGGTATGCACACACCATAGCTCACATAAGTAGGTCAGATGACAACATGTGGGGGGTCAGTTCTCTCCTTCCTTCTTGTGGATGCTGGTATCAAACTCAGATGATTAGACTTGGTGGCAAGTGCTTTTACCCACAGAGACACCTCAATGACCCATTCCTAACTTTTTAAAAATAATTCATTGTTACCACCTCACCTCCATCCACTTCTGAGTCCAAAGCTAATGATATAAGTCTCTGTACCAATTTCTGCATTACTAGCTATTGTTTTAATAAACTGTCACTAAATGGCTTAAAAAACAAACTGCTTATTATATTGCAAATAGAATCTAGAGGAATAGGGTTGTTGGATTGTTGTTAATATCTACCTCAAAGATTAAGTCTTTTTGCTTTGGAATTATAGATGAACCTCTTGCTTTATTTATTGAATAGTGGTACTATATTCTCACACATTTGAACAATTGCTTTGATAACAGTGAACTACTTTCTTTTTAAAGGAAAAAAAGCAAAGACAGGTTTTTAAGTTTGCAAAAAATCCAATAATTAAGGAACCATAGTTTAAAAGTTGCAAATACAATTTAGAAATAACTAATATTTCTGCAAGCTCTTACTTCAAGTGTGGAGAATGGAGCAGGATAGGTCGATGGGAGAAAAGCTCTTTATTGGCAATGTTGTTTTAGGAACTAGCATTCTTTCTTTGCAGGTTCAGGGGAGAAAGAGCTTTGAAGGCAATTGGACTAAAACCCTTTGATGGATTCCTGAATGATACAGGGGCTAAGAATGCAGAATTTGGACAGCTGGTGCAAAAATCTGTAGGCCAGCATGACCTGAAGACCCGAGGACTCTGGAAGATGTAAGTGAAGGAATGCAAACTGGGAGCTCTGTTCTTTAGCACTCTGTGAAAAAGACAGGAAAAGTTGGGGCTCCCAGTGCAGCAATGACGAGTATAACCTTAAAGTTTGTATTAAAAAAAAACTTGCTCCACATATTAACTTTTAAAACAGTTGTGTGTGCGCTTGTGTGTGTGTGTGTGTGTGTGTGTGTGTGTGTGTGTGTGTGTGTGTGTGTGTGTGTCTGTGTGTCTGTGTGTCTGTGTGTATGCATGTACATGTCATGGCCCATGGTACATTCAGAAGTCAGAGGACAACTTGGGGGGGGGGTTGGGGTCAATGCTCTCTTTCCACTATGTAAGTCCTGGGGTTTGAACTCAGGCCATTAGGCCTGGCAGCAAGCCTACATATTAACTTTATAAATACAGTCATCAGTTAATATTTATGTCCCTTGCCATATTTTTGCCAAATGTTGGTGGAATAACTCATGTACTCTATTGCCCACAGTTTTGTTATTAGCCAGGGGAGACTAATTACTACAGCAAAAACCCCGAAGCTTAGTGGTTTAACAAAATCATTTAATTTCTTAGTCCCATCCCAGCCTAGGGTAGCTGGTAGGGCAGGGGATGATGCTCTGGAGCCTTTCATCTTGCAACTACCCCATTATAGCTCTTTGTAGTTTCCTCGGCTCACTTGCTAATGAATGAGAAGGGTGTGGTGGTTTGAACACTACTGAATATTCTAGGTGGTCTTTTTGGATGCACATCTCTTATTCATGCTCGTAGAAACAGGGCCATGTTTTCTACCCCTTTCAGTGTGGATGCCCCCAGTGACTTGTTGCTAATGAAAAACAGAGTGGAAACTTGGTCTTCAGAGACTTGGTCATAAAGGTTTCATTATTAGTCTTTCTCTGTGCCCTTCATGTCCTTCTCATGCTTCTTTGAGGAAAGTCCCTCTGATATGCAACAAAGACAGTTTAAGGCAGTAGACTTAGTTCTCTGTGGTGGATAAATGAGGTCTTTGACAACTACTAGGAAGTAAATGAAGCCTTTTCCCCAACATCCCTATGAAAGCTTTTCCTCACTAGTAGGTCTTCCAGCCTCACTTGAATCTTCAAATGATTGAAGCTTTCAAGCGTGGCTTGATTGAAACCTCATGATGGCCCCTGGTCCCAAACCACTCAGAAATGCCCTCTCAATTTCTGACCCTCAGAAATTGGGTAGGTTAATAAGTGCTTGCTGTTTAAAGCCGTTAAATTGTAGGGTGATTTTACAGTAATAACTAATGATACACACACACACACACACACACACATATATAGTAACTAATAACTAATGACATATATATCATATGTGTATATATACACATATGTATAGGATAAAGAGTTTTGCATGATATTTAGAATTCTGGGCTTGTTAGAGTAGCTGCAGCAAGCTGGTAAAACATTTAGTGAACTCCCAGGCATTGTATAGAATTTTTTATTAATCATCACAGCAACAAGTGACCAGCTTTCCATTAATGTAACAATCCTTGAGATAACTCACTGTTTCAGCTCACAGTTTTCGAGGTTTCAATTCCATGATTGATTGGTTCCCTTGGCTTTGGTCCTGTGGCAAAGCATCATGGGGGAAGTGTGCAGGAGAGCAAACCACCCTCCCATGTTCAGGAAGCAAGGAAGACATGACCATCTCATAATCCACTTTAGAATGCAGCCCAGTCCTGGCATTCTCACTAGGCAGGCCCTACCACTCAAAGGTTACACCAACCTCCCAATAATGCCTAGGGACCAAGTTGTCAACACATGGAGCATTGGGGGACATTCAGTATCTAAACTATAGCAAGTGAGGTAGGTGAGCTTACCAGTTCTACAGTAGGGAAAATGAGCTCCAGAGGGTTTTGGGGGCATGCACAAAGAATCATAGGCAGCTCTTTTTTTCTTTTCTTTTATTAATTTATTTTTTACATTCCAATCCTGGTTCCTTCTCCCTCCTCTTCTCCCAACCCCCCATCCCCATCCCATCTGCTCCTCGGAGAGGGTAAGACCTCCCCTAGAAAGTCTACTAAATCTGTCCCATCATCTTGTTGAGGCAAGACCAAGGCACCTTTACACCCCCATATCCCTGTGTCTAGGCTGGGCAAGGTATGTCTCCATATAGAATGGGCTCCACTAAGTCAGTTTGTGCATTAGTGTTAGATCTTGGACCCACTGCCAGTGGCCTCATATATTGTCCCAGTCACACCGCTGTCACCTATATTCAGGGAGTCTAGTTCAGTCTTATGCATATTCCCCATTCTCTCACTAGCCCCAGTCAGCTGATTCTGTGGGTTTCCTGTCATGGTCTTGACTCCTTTGTCCATATTTTTGTTCCTCCCTCACTTTGATTGTACTCCAGGGGCTTGGCCATTGGTTAGTTGTGGATTTCTGCATCTGCTTCCATCTGTTTCTGCAAGAGGGTTCAAGCGTCTCTGGGGTTGCGGATTGTAGGCTGGATATCTTTTGCTTTATGCCTGGTATCCTCTTATGAGTGAGTACATACTATATTTATCTTTCTGGTTTTGGGTTACCTCACTCAGGATGTTTTTTTTTTTTTCTAGTTCTGTCCATTTGATCAGGCAGCTCTTCAGCCACAGCTTCAGTTCCCTAACCTAAATAACACTTTTCTGTAATATGAAAAATAAAAGACTCAGAGACAGATATTGGGGTTCAAACTCCAAGTTGAAGATCAGAAAAGCAAAGCAGCCAGGCACTAGCTATCTCAGAATGAAAGGGCTGATCCTGTCTCCACGAGCTCTCACCAAGCCTCAGACTTCTTGCTGCCTCTCCTCAGCATGGCTTGAGAACACTGAGACTTCCATGTCTTCCTGTCCTCAATGTGTCTGGAGAATGAATGCTTGATCCTGACTACTGAAGGCCCTGTTCCTATCTTTTATATCCCTCTAGTGCTGGGATTAAAGGCATATGATCTCAGGTGCTGAGATCATCTTTGTGTGAGCTGTTTTTGTTTAGGACTGGATCAATGTTGTATAGATCTGGGTGGCCTTGGACTCACAGAGATCCATCTACCTCTTAATCCTAAATCCTAGGATTAAAAATGCATACTACCACCTCCTAGCTTCTGGCTGCTGGGATTAAAGGTGTGTATCACCACTGCCTAATCTATAGCTTGAGGCTGGTTTTGCTTTCTGAATCCCCAGGCAAGCTTTAATAAATCATAAATAATATATCACCACACTTCTCCATAAGTAGCCTGTAGACAGGGTTATTGGGGTGATGGACAGAACTGGGAATGTTTGCAGTTGGTGATGTGGGAGGAATCCTCACTTGCTGTCAGTGTGGGTGAAGCCAGAACCTGAGATGCTCTTTCCTACTGGGAGTAAAATGAAGATACTGGATGTTGTACACTCAGATAGGCATGATGTAGTTGTAGGCCTGGCAGAAAGACATGAGTGCCATAGAAAATTCCAACTTGATCAAAACCATGTGTTCTTTCCCTTTGGCACACTTCTCAGTAGGGATGCTTCAATTTATTCTCTATACTAATTAGATACTATATAACTTGCCATATCGGAATCTTGAATGGTACAATATGTGGGAAAGCATCTTAGGTAATCTGGGCTACAAACACAGTTTAGGGGTATGGTATAGCAATGACTTTATTTTCTAGAGATACATTTATTTTATTATCATTATAAATCCAGTGGGTAGTGCTGTATTTGCATGGGGGCGATTATACAATGTAGTTTCTGTTGAAGGCACAGATGAACAAATGGTAGAATTTCTTCATTCTTCATAGGAATATGAGCTAGAACACGATGTTCAGCCTCATGATCATCTCGCTCCTTGGGTTCTGGTGAAGAGTTCACCAAGAACTTTACCATACAGTTTCTCATGCTGGTGCCCCATCAGGACATTGGCACTGCTTGTGCCTGGAGCAGTGGGAAGCAACCCTTATTAAAGAACTTCGTCTGATTCAGCATTCAAACAGATCTAACACACTCCAAGAGTGCTCAGAGAACAATAAACATTGATTGAATAGACCTTCTAAAGAAAGTCTAGGCAGATTGGGATTATTTTAGCTAGTGCTGCAAATTGGAAGACATGATATTTCAAGACACTAAAACAATCTTATAAAACTTGTGGTTATCAGCAGGCTAGTTCCATGGATGACGGAAAAACAGGCATCTCCACCACTTTCCTCTTTGACAGTAACAAGCTTCTCTCATACCCTTGGAGTAACAACAGCCCATTTAGCCTCTGAACATTCTCCATTACACTGGGGAGTTCTCTGAAGAACACTGGGGCTCTCAGGTACTGTCAAGCCATGGGGCAAGATTCAGAAAACAGACATTTTAATTAAGTCAAAGATTAAGACATATTCAATCCTTGACCTGGCAGTTTGAAAGCTGAAGATCATGAACCCAATGAACCTTGGGCCCTAGAGACACCAGAAGACTCTACTTCCCTTCCATGTTCTCCTCCCTCTCATATTTAACCCTTCAACATCTGCTGAAATCTGTAATGTATGAATGAATGATACACTCATTTTACTCTTATTGAATTATGCCATAATACTTTTGAATAAGGGAAAGCTTCATTGTACTGCAAGGGCTTAAAAGTTGTAATTCAGTAATCTAAACCAACACCTCCAAGGTTTAGTGTTGAGGAGAGTTTCTTGGTATAGTTAACCTAGATTAAATTAATGGTAGCAATCACACGCATAAAACAACTCTCTAGACTGGGCGTTGGTGGCATATGCCTTTAATCCCTTTAATCCCAGCACTCGGGAGGCAGAGGAAGGCAGATCTCTGTGAGTTCCAGGCCAGCTTGGTCTCCAGAGTGAGTGCCAGGATAGGCTCCATAAAAAGAGAAACTCTGTCTCAAAACACCAAAAAAAAAAACAACCAAACAAATAAAAAAACAAACAAACAACTTTCATTTTGAAGTAACGTGTTGGTAAAACATCTAGGCAGCCCAAGTATAAATATATGTCTTCACTGCATAGAAAAGAACCTTTATCCCTCAAGCTGGATAGAGCTAAAGGCTCAGGATATTTTTTTCTGGTATTAGTATGCATTATCATTTTCATTAGTTTTGTTTAATAATAATATTAGTGAGATCCCAGTATGATTGAAAACTTTTTGCAATTAAATTAAAAATTCTTAGGGTTAAATAATTAATTATAACATCCTGTGTAGTGAAATGGCAAGAGCTGACTGTCCAGCTAAGAGTGGTTTTCCCTTCCTCTCCAGAAAGCAAATATGAAAGCATCAGTAACTGGTGGCTGCATATGTATACTGGCTATAACTAGCAAACTCAGAGCTGGATGCTGGCCTAAGATGAACCAATCTAATGTTATCTTAGGGAATTTTGAGTTCGGACAAGAAAGACTGTGAAGGAGTCTCTTTTTTTGTTGGCTGCTACAGAATATAAATCCTGGGCATCGATGGTGGCCTTTTTCTGTCTTCAGTAGGAAGATGTGAAAATAGACGGCTCAAAAGCCAAAATGGGACAGAGGGAAAGAGAGGAAAACTAGGAATACAGGGAGAGAGAGTGAAGGAGGGAGAGGTAAGACGGTGGGAGAGAAAAAAGAGAGGAAAGGAAGGAGGGAGAGAGACATAGGGAGCGGGAAGAAACAGTTAGGAATGTTTGGTATTTCCAGGTGTTCTGCTCATTACTTTATATGGTATTTACACTCATAGTGCCTGAAATTCCCTGAAGTTCAGTTATTATCTGTCTCTGCTATAGTTTTGTGACAAAAATATCACTATGATGGTCAGTTTTCCATTATTATGAGAAATTTTTTTTTCTAAAAATCAACTTATAATGGGGTTTTGGAGGTTCATGTTGCTTGGGGCCTGTGGTAAGACAGGTATGGTAATGTTATTGCTTAATGCAGCAAGAGGACTCAGCTCATATCCAGAAAGCAAAGAAGACAAAGGGGGCCTCATAATCCCTTCAACTCCCAAAGAGCTATAGGCCTCCATCAGTGGCCTCCCTTCTTAATGACTCCAATGTCCTTCAATGCCACCTAGAGACCACGATTTAACATATGGGTCTTTTTTTGGGGGGGTAAGCATCCAAATATAGCAATCAACACTTTGTCGATAAATTCTTTTTTATTTTTGCTTAGCCTATTCCTAATCGGGCTTTTCTCTCCTACAACCTTAGCGGAGACAGGGCTTGCTGTATGGGTAGAATCTCTTCTGCCCCCTTGTGGCTGATGGTTATGAAGCTGGCCTGAGATCCAGATGACCCGATAGACACTAATGAATAACTCCCCTCAGCCTTGGTTTACTCCCTCCCCCCCATAAAACAGAAGTCTCACTGTGCGTTGTTTGGAATAAATTATATATTACCTATAAAATAATGAGTAGAGCACCGGGCATGTAACTGCTCACCAATGCTAGCAGCTGTTTTAGTACAAATGAAGCCTATTAATAGGAAAGAACTGTGCTTTCCCACTTAGCAATGGATGAATAAGCTTTCAAGACTCAATAACTTGTGACAATCCTTCAGAAGAGGCTTGGACTAGACAAGGACAAATCATGATTGAATTTCTGCTTGTGACATAATGTGACAGTCTCATAGTCTCTCTATACCCTTGGAAAAAAATACAGCAGCAAAGGAATCTTTTGCCACAAAGCCAACTGCTATACTATGCCTTGTTTCATTTTGGAATCCAGCAGACCCTCTCCAGGGGGTTTAATTACTTGACCTCTCCAAAGGAACTAATTATAACCACACAAGGTTGCCTCCAAGTTGCATTTATGTGCAACAAAACCATTATAAAATCTCCCTTGCATGTAGCTCCTGTTTATTTTTATTTTTTACAGTTTGAGGTACAGAAAGCTAACTGTAGGAAGACTTTAAGGTCAGCCAAATCTGTTTCTGGTGCTCCTTGTTTCCTTTCTATTCCCTGCACTTGACCTTAGCCAAAAGCTGAAGAGCCATTCTCTTTCCTGCAACTCATCTCCTCTCTTCCTCTCTCAGATATCCCTGCCTACCCCCATATTTAATGAAATAATAAGGCAATGCAATTGTTGACAGTGGTTTTCAAATCAGATGTACCTAAATATGGATCCCAGCTCAAAACAGGTGGTAATGCTTACCTCCCCTGAGGAGAACAAATTGGTTAATAAAATGAGAGTTACTGATCATTCTTAAGGAGATTGATTTGTGGAAGTAGTGGTTCTTGAAATGTGGTTCGCCAATGGAAAACACACAGAACTCCCCTCAAAAGGAATAAGAAGTAATTTACTGATCCAAATAAAAGTGAGCATGGCTCAGGAGCATTGATTCATATTGCCCTGAATAACATGTTCCGATGTAGAAATGGTTACATTAATATTTATTGTGGCATGATAAATAAAAAGACTCAGAGACAGATATGGGGCTTCAAACTTCAAGATGAAGATCAGAAAAGCAAAGCAGCCAGCCACTAGCTCTTACCTCTATCTCAGCTCAGACCAAAGCTAGCTCTTACCTCTATCTCAGCTCAGACCAAAGGGGAGATCCTCCAACTGCTAACAACTCCACTGCTCGTCAGATTCACTCAGACTGCTATGCTTTCCTCAACATGACTACAGACTAATCTCAGACTGAATGCCTCTACCTATTATACCTCTCAAATCCTGGGATTAAAGGTATGAGTTCTGATTCACTCTCCAGTAGCCTAAGGTGACCTTGGACTCAGAGATCCATCTGCCTTTTTCCTGAGTCCTGGGATTAAAGGTGTGTACCACCACCACCTGATCTCTATGGCGTGGGACTGGCTTTGCTTTCTGAATCCTCAGGCAAGCTTTAATAAATCATAAATACTATATCACCCAATTTATAGTCATAGGATTAAAGCTACTCATAAGTCAAGATATTTTGCAAATGTGTTGGGAATGTAAGTTAGGTAGGTAGTTTATAACAAGATGCTATAGTCCTAGACATTACCTAACAGCTTCCTTAGCTTTTGGGTTGATAGTATTCTGTTAATACATTCCAAAGGTTTTATTACTAGTCAAAAGGACATTAGGTGAAACAGAGAAGTGGGCAATGAATGCCGGCTAAGGAGACAAAAGATACCTCAAGACAATTTGTCTCTGGACCCCAAATTTCTACAATCAGGAAGTATCAATCAGTCAGCCTGGTAGAATCTTTAACATGTATATGACTTTTGTTTTGTTTTGTTTTGTTTTTTTCTGGGACCCTTTCTCTGAGGTCACAGGTCTTAGGATAATTGTAATCAGAATCACTTGGAGTTCCTATCAAAAACAGAGATCCTGAGGTCTCATTCCAAAGCTATGAGCCTCTCAGAGACCCAGCAATTGATAATTTAAAAATAATTTCCCTGGTGATTCTCATTCATATGAAACTTAGAGAGTCACTAACATTATGCTTACACAGTGGATGTTTTCTTTTTCTGTTGTTTTTGTGTTTTAGATTTGGGGCTGTGTTTCATGTATTGATAAGCATGTGGAAACTTTTTTCTGAGCTTCAGGGCTGCCTAGTTTCCTGGGTACACACTGTCCACATGCCTAAGATCAGCCCCAAGGGCAAGTCTGCCTTATTTGTTTGAGCCCCTTGGGAGAAACAGCACTCTTCTCAGGAAAGCGTATCGGGGAATATTATCTTGCCCCACCCTGTCCCACTACTGATGATTCAAACTTTTATCTGTCAGCCATGCTTGTATTTTCCCAGATATTTCAACAGTTTTCCTTTTGAATTTAACTAGAACTTTTTGGGGAAATATTCCACAATTATATCAATATCCTAGGATTTCTTGATGGCTTCCAAAGAGTCATTCTCCATTTCTGCCACTTTGCCCACACTAATTAGCTGCCATTCACTAAAAGGGGATTTTATTAGCATAGAGTGGTAGATTATTATAATATTCAAAGTGCTTAAATTTGTTTCATTAGTCATTTCATGCTCCATTTTCTCCAATTTGAAAAGTGGGAGTCCCTTCATCAAAGGTTCCCATCATAATACCTACTTTTTTTTTTTTTTTACTTCTTGGGACAAACAAACAAGTTCTGAATCATCTTTTTTTTTTCTTTTTTTTTTTTTTGCCTCATCCTAGGAATGAGTTATTTCCCCAGGGAAACATTTGCAATCCCCAAGACTCTAACCAAGTAGCATTTATGAATAAGAATTTCATATAAGAATGCAGTTAAGCTGCCAAATTTAAGCATAGGCATACTAACAAAAGTTAAAGACTTAAAATGTGCAGCAAATGAAACAGAATAATGTTTCCATTGACCGGGGTGGTCTTAATGCAGTATGAGCATCTCCAAAGAGCTCGCTTATTGATTGGAAGATAATGTAGAGTTTTTAAGAGATGAGGCTTAGTGAGAAATCCTTGGGTGACAGAAGGTACCATCATCTCAAAAAATTAGTGTGGTTCCATGGAATCCTTTGGCACTCCAGAGAGAGCTGGCTGAGAAGGAATAAGCCCAACCCTATCCAGCTTTTTAGCTTCCTGTTTAATAAATCCTCCTCTTCCTCTCCACCATCATGATGTCATCGTTTGCAAGATCTGCCTCAGAGCCAAACTATGCTGGTGCCTTGCTCATGAATTTCCAAAATGGTGAGCTACACAAGGTTCTTTTCTTTATAAAGTGATCCTACCTCATGTATTTCATTTTAGTAATGAATAAACAAACTAGTGCATGATCCTTATTTCTTTTTTCCTTTTTAAATTTTATTTTAGAACAATCTTATTTTACATTTCAATCCCCCACCCCCTTACTCTCCTATCCCCCCATGCCTCCACCAACTCACCAAACCTATCCCCACCACTCCCCAAGGATAGTGAGGCCCTCCACGTGGGACCATTAAAGTCCTTTACATCATTTGGGGGAGGGCCTAGGCCCTCTTTCATGTATCTGGGCTGCAATAGTATCCCTCCCATAGGCTCCCAAAGTCCTTTTGTGTACTAGGGATAAACACTGGTTCCACTGTCAGAGGTCCAATAGACTGCCCAGGCCTCCTAACTGGCACCCACACTCAGAGGGCTTGGTTTGGTTCAATTCTGGTTCCCCAGCTTTACCACTAGGGTTTCCATGCTCTCATTAGGACGGGTTAACTGTTTCTGCATGTTTCTCCATCACAGTCTTGGCTCCTTTGCTAATCCCTCCTCCCTCTCCACAACTAGATTCTAGGAGTTTAGCTGTGGGTGCCTGCTTCTGCTTTGATTAGCTACTGGATCAAAGCTCTAGGAATGGCAACCAAGATAGTCATCAATCTCATTATAGAGGAAGGGCATCAAAGGCAGACTCTACATCACTGCCTAGATTCTTAGTTGGGGTCATCCCTGTGGATACCTGAACATTTCCCCAGTGCCAGTCCTCTTTATTGCCCTCCTCTATTTCTCCCATGTCTCAGTCCTAATTATCCCTCCTGTTCTCCTTCCTCTCCCCTTCTTCCCCTCCCATCTCCCTCCCCCCATGCTCCCAATTTTCTCAGGGGTTCTTGTCTCCCCTTCTTCGGGGGACCAGTGTTCTTCTCTTGGGGTTCTCCTTGTTTCCTAGTTTATCTGGTGGTGTGGATTGTAGGCTGGTAGTCCTTCGCTCTATGTCTAATATCCATATATGAGTGAGTATATACCCTACTTGTCTTTCTGTGATTGGTTTACCTCATCAGGATGTTTTCTTACAGTTCCATCCATTTACCTGCGAATTTCAAGATTTCATTGTTTTTCCCCCCATTGAGTAATACTGCATTGTGTAAATGTTCCACGTTTTTTCTATCCATTCTTTGGTTGAGGGGCATCTAGGTTGCTTCCAGGTTCTGGATATTACAAACAATGCTGCTATGAACATTGTTGAACTTATGTCCTTGTTGTATGAATGCACATTCTTTGGGTATATGCTCAAGAGTGGAATTGCTGGATCTTGAGGTAGACTGATTCCCACTTTCCTGAGAAATTGCCATGCTGATTTCCAAAGTGGTCATACAAGTTTGCACTTTCATCAGCAATGGAGGAGTGTTCCTCTTTCTTCACATCCTCTCCAGCAAAAACTGTCATTGGCGTTTTTTATTTTAGCCATTCTGGCTGGTATAAGATGGCATCTTAGAGTTGTTTGGGTTTGCATTTCCCTGGTGGCTGAGGATGTTGAGCACTTTCTTAAGTGTCTTTAAGCCATTTTAGATTCCTCTATTGAGAATTCTCTATTTAGTTTGTACCCCACTTTTTGATTGGATGGCTTGGTGTTTTAGTGGCTAGCTTCTGAACTCCTCCAGCTGAAAAACACCTTCAGCAAAGTGGCAGGATACAAGATTAACTCAAACAAAATCAGTAGCCCTACTGTATATAGACAATAAATGGGCTGAGAAAGAAATCAGAGAAAGATCACCCTTTACAATAGCCACAAACAACATAAAATATCTTGGGGTAACGCTAACCAAACAAGTGAAAGACTTGTATAGCAAGGACTTTGAGTCCTTAAAAAAAGAAATTAAAGAAGATACCAGAAAATGGAAAGTCTCCAATGCTCTAGGATATGTAGGATCAACATAGTAAAAATGGCAATCTTGCCAAAAAGCAATCTACAGATTCAATGCCATTCCCATCAAAATCCCAACACAATTCTTCAAGACCTTGAAAGAACAATACTCAACTTTATATGGAAAAACAAAAGACCCAGGATAGCCAAAACAACCCTGTACAATAAAGGAACTTCTGGAGGTATCACCATCCCTGACTTCAAGCTCTATTATAGAGCTATAGTCCTGAAAATGGCTTGGTTTTGGAACAAAAATAGACAGGTAGACAAATGGAATTGAATTGAGAACCCTGATATTAACCCATACACCTAGGAACACCTGATTTTTGACAAAGAAGCTAAAGTTATACAATGGAAAAAAGAAAGCATCTTCAACAAATGACACTTGCATAACTGGATGTTGACATGTAGAAGATTGTAGATAGATCCATATCTATCGTCATGCACAAAACTTAATTCCAAATGGATCAAAGACCTCAACATCAATTCAGCCACACTGAACCTCTTAGAAGAGAAAGTGGGACGTACCCTTGAACTAATTGGTAGGAGACTGCTTCCTGAACATAACACCATAGCACAGACACTGAGATCGACAATTAATAAATGGGACCTCCTGAAACTGAGAAGCTTCTGTAAGGCAAAAGACACAGTCAATAAGACTAAATGGCAGCCCATAGAATGGAAAAAGATATTCACCAACCCTCACATCTGACAGAGGACAGTGGGCTGATTTCTAAAATATACAATGAACTAAAGAAGCTAGTTACCAAAACACCTCATTTCTTTTTGAGTTATGCCATCAGCTGATAAATGTGCAGTTTTTACTTAAGCCCTTTCAGTATTAACCAGCATCAGGTTACTAAGTTGCCTGATAATGTTTTGGCAGTCAACCATTTGTTATGTCCTCATTAAAATCTCCTAAACTGAGTAGGATGAAGAGACCTATCCACTTTACTGGTTGATCACAAGGAAGATTCTGGAAAAGACCTGTGTTGTGGATACCTCATAATGTGTCACTCTTAATCTAGGGATGTTGGTTAGGGAAAGAAATCTGCTGATTACAAGTTCTTCTGTTGTGTTTTTAGATGTTCTCACTGTTTCTTGCTGAGCCTCCTTGCCAGAATAATTAGCTTGCAGCCGTGAACAGCAGTAAGGAAAGTAGAGGGGGTAATGAAGGCACAATTACTTCCTGTAAGTGCTTTCCTGAAAAGATTTCAGGTTCTCCAAAGTTCTATACTATTTTTAAATGCTCTCATTATAATGAAAAGCAGGTCCTGCATCATGCAATGGTTGAGTTAGTATGGTAATTGCATTATAGGAAAGAGCTAAGGTACTAGACCCACAAAACTGACCTAAGACCTATTGTTCTCTTTGCAACATGGTTGTCTTTTAGCAGTGTCTGATTTTAAAGGGACAGCAATCCTTTGACCTAGTTTTCCAGATCCAGATGAGTGAAAACTTACTTGGTAGGTCCTGTGGTGGATGTGACTAATTTTATGTCTGTGATAAATGAGGGATATTGTTATCCAAAGAAAATTATGTTGATGCAATTGAGGTAGAAATCATATAGAAGCCAAATAGAAAAAAATCATCCCTTTTGGTTTTCTACACAAGAAACAAAGCTATATTGCTATTACTGGGAAGGAAAAGACCTTAAATTGTAACTTTTAAATTAATTAATTGATTTATTTTGTTATCTTTTGAGACAGGTTTTTGCTATGTAATCTTCACTGACCTGGAACTTGTTAAGTAGACCAGGCTGGACCCTGGCTGCCTCTGCCTCTCAAGTGATTGAATTAAAGGTGTGTGCCACCATGCCTGGCTGACATTTTCACTTAAAAAATATATATTCCTCTCTAGAATACTGGGGACAAATAATTGGGATTTCTAGATTCATGAATTTATGTGTGATGATAAAGCCATAATTGTCCTCATAATTTCCATTCCTAAAGGAAATTATAAACTTTGAGGAGCCAAATTAAACTATTAATAGGATCAAGCTCACTGAATTGGAATTGCCATGTTCAATTTATGAGTCTAAATGGGAGGATGTCTAAAATTTAACATCTTTAAGTATATAAGAATTGTAGAAAGGTTAGGAGAAATGCATCAGTGCAGATATGCATGCAACAGTAGGCCCAGGTGACACCAAGTCCTAGGCATAACTAGGCTAAATGTGAAATATGATCTGTTTAGGTGCAAAGTGTGTGTGTGTGTGTGTGTGTGTGTGTGTGTGTGTGTGTGTGAGAGAGAGAGAGAGAGAGAGAGAGAGAGAGAGAGAGAGAGAGAGAGAGAACTGATCTGTTACTGAGAGCTAAAATCATCCCTTCCTTTATCCATTCATCCTTTGTTCATTTCTGTAGTTCTGGTCACTGCAGTAGGAAAAGTAACTAATACAGAAAATCATTTCTAGGGAAGGGGAGAGGGTCATTGCTGTTACCAAGTCTAATCATGTGCTTCTTAGGCATTTAAAACTAGTTTGTGGGAGGAATCTGGAAGACTTTGGAGATGCATCCTAGAGAAGCCCCAGAATGCTGTAAGCAGAACTTAATGAGGAATCCCACAAGACCAGAATGCCAATAGAAACATGAGCAATAAAAACTACACCTATGAGATTTCAGATAGGAATGAGGACTAGAAGTTACCCATGCTACTTTCTGACAAAGAATTTCTCTACATTTCTGTACATAGCTTGAAAGATTGAGTGAGACTTGAATTCCAAGAAATGCACTAATTAATTTGATAGTGAAATTCAAGAGAGCACATACTTCAAACAGTATGGCAGTTACTGTTAGTTGCTTATAGCCAGATTTATAATGAGGATTAGGCATCGAAAGAACAAAAGAATGATTTTGGAAAAAATGTTCAGTCTGGCCAAAAAAAAAGGAATGAACTGAAAACTGTTAGCAAGGAGTATGTATTTATTAAGAGTAGTGTCATTAAAAATAAGCTAAGCACTTAGCCCTGGCAGGGGTTGGAAACATGCCTTGAGATGATGTTAGTAGTTGGACAGACTCTGCCCATTCCAGGCTTCAGGATATACAATTGCAAGTTCAGTTGCAATGCTTTTCTTTGGTTAAAGAGGGTCATCAGGTCACCCCATCCACCAGGTCCATTAAAGTGTTTTCTCATGTTCAGCCATTGATGCTCTCAGAGGCTCCTGCAAATGTGGTTGGAGGAGGCTGATTATTGTTCAAGCTGATGGCAGATCTTGTATCATCTACATAATGAGAGCTTTGGAAAAATGTGGAACTTAAGAGTTGCAGAGTCTTAGAGTTTTATGTTGATATGTTTAAGGCAAACTTTGGAGGCCAGGCAATATGTAGCAGGATCCAATCTTCTTGAAGCCCCCGAGAAGGCGATACATGAAATTTCAGGGTGGAACTTAAACTCTCAGGGATCCACCTGCCTCTGCCTCTGAGTGTTTGGATTAAAATTGTACACCGCTATGCCTGGCCTGATCATTTCTTTATTGAACATTTAGTGCCATATGCCTGAGAGACTAGCTTCTTTCTTCCCTTTCTCTGTAGAGGGACACACCAGAGAAATCATTTTGGAATTACTAATAGGAGCCACATCCACAACCCACATAGAGTAGAAGATGATGTTAATGTGGATTTCAGGGATGATTCCCCATGCACAGAGCAGGGAATAAGGCTCCAGGTGGACAGTTACTTGCCTCTCTGAGTTTGTTCCTAGATGGTGATGGAGAATGTACTTCTGTGTATGTTTATCTTATTGATTGTTGAATAAAGTACTGTTTGGTCAATGATGCAGCAAGTTAGACGGGACTAGGAGTCAAAGAGGATTCTGGGAAATGTAGTAGAGAAGTGGTGATCCAGGCAGGAAGTAACATGGCAAGGAGACTCATATTTAAACAAGGACAATCAGGAAGTGGTCCTTTGTCCCCTCTGCTCTTCCTCCAGATTCTCGGTGTGATCCACCAGCAAGGGAGGACACCAATGGAAGGCGTCTGATAAGATAAGTCTTATAAAATATATAGATTTATGATAATTACGACTGAGATAGCAGATGAGAAATTCTAGTCATTGGCCAAGCAGCATTTGTACCTAATATAAGTCTCTATTATTTTGTCCATCCACATGGCGGGCAGAACTCAGGCGGCTGGCGTAAAGCGCACACGTGGCTGTGGGGCTCGGGCGGCTTTTGACAGAAAGATTTATCATAACACACTGGTCCCAGGCTTATGAGATGAAGTGTTAAAGGCAATCCCACACAGTGTTCCTTGGGTGGACTGATTCTATATACAGAGGAAATAGATATGTTTTATTTTGAAGAGGAAAGAGGGGCCTTTAAAAATTTAGGATCCCAAGAATGATGTGACTTGGATTAAATCTAGCCCTGGATAACTGAATTCTTCATCTCTGGGAACCAATGTGGTTTATGTAGGGTTCTAAGCCAAGGGTGTGCCTATTGACAATATCTAAAATTTGAAAATGTGATAGAAGTCAGGAAACAATTTTCTTTTTTAAAAATTAATTTGATTATTTTATTTGCATATGTGTTTTGCCTAGATGTAAGTTTTGTGCCTGCAGAAGTCAGAAGACACTGGATCTTCTGGATTTTACAGAGGGTTGTGGTACACCATGTGGGTACTGGGAATTGAACCCAGGTCCTCTGCAAGAGCATTAAGTACTCTAAAGGGCTGAACCAACTCTCTAGTCTCAGGAAACATTTTTCAATATAATAATGCAGTATTGCATCACAGAGTGACCCACAATTACTTAAATTTTTAGGGAAGTGAGTTTTTGTTTCAATTTGCTATCCTTTATCAATTAAAGTCAAGATTTTGTAATATTTCAGGTGAATATGTATACAATTTGATACGGGTGTAAACGGGTTTGTCTTTGGGAAAAAACAAAAAACAACTAAAGGTTGTGTTTCAATGGAGGAAGTTTTATAGCCACACTGGTGTAGTGAGAGATCTTCTAGATACCAGTGGTGCTGACCACGCCCATTTGGGTGTGATCACAGGTGTGTACCTGAGTGGGTGGGATTTAGGTCTAAGGGGAAGGCAGGCTCTCTCTCAGGGTTCCTGCTCTGGGAGGGCAGCTGAGCTTGGCGGCTCAGAGTGCAGATCGGAGTGTGGATCCTGGGTTATTGGTTTCCCATATACTCGATTTCTCCCCAATAAAATTGACCTACTTTATCCCAATCCTGTGTATCATAATTTGTGTCTTATTCCAACACACAAAGCCATCAAGATCCAAACAACTCAAATTCTTCAAATGATACTCTCATCAGTATTCTCACTGTGTTGAATGAGGCTTTGGTGCAGTTCATTCCTTATCTGCCCAAGTCATGATTGTGTTTGATTTTAATATGCCTGTCAGGTTGGTGTAGGGTATGTCTCCATCAGTGATTCAAAAGAAGAGATCAGAGGCAACACACCCAATTCTTCCTTAGTAGGGTAAGTGGGAATGGTGGATTGAATGCTGGGTAATTCAATTTAAATTTCCAAGACCTGGAGTAATTTTAGATTGCAAGTATGCTTTCTAGGAGTTACAAATTTATAAACATCATTCCTTGGAATCATTTTAATGGAAAACTTTTCTCACAATCAAAGGAAAAGATGATTGTGGCTATCTCTCCTTTTGCATTGTTTAGCTGGCTCTGGTTCATCTAGCTGGCTGTCAGACACAAATCTCGAAGTATAGTGATACAGTCATTTCTGTCAGATACAGTGATAGTCATTATGATCACTGTAACTCCTGCTGAACATTTCCTGTCATCAGGCACATTTCTAAACAGTCACCTTTAGCAGTTCATTTTCATAATGAAAAGAGATGAAATGATGTCACAGCTTTGTTCTGTAGAAAGTGTGAGGTGGTTGTTGTTGGGTCAAATACCCATGGAAGCAGATTCCAACATTGAGATGTGTGTGGAGGAAGTGAATTAGGGATTGCACTTGGAATCAGCATCTAGAGGAAGAAGCAAGATGGACTGAAGGGAGAATTTGGGTAGTGTCTAGTTAAGGTTGCTATTGCTGTGATGAAACACCATGACCAAAAACCATTTGGAGAGGAAAAGTTTTATTTGTCTTACATATCCCAAATCACAGTCCATGGGGTGGGGGGTGGGAAGACTCATGGAGGAGGGAGCCAAGGTAAGAACTCAAACCAGACAGGAAGCTGGAGGCAGGAGCTGATGCAGAGGGCATGGAGAAATGATGCTTCCTGGCTTGTTCCTTATGGCTTGTTCAGCCTGTTTTCTTATAGAACCTATGGCCACCAGCCCAAGGGTATTCCTACACACAATAGGCTGGACCCTCCCTCATCAATCACTAATAAAGAAGTTGTCCCAGTCTTGCCACTTACAGCCAGCTCTTATGGAGACATTTTCTCAATTGAGGTTCCCCCCTCTAAAATGACTACAGTTACTGTCAAGCTGACATTAAAATAGCCAGCATGAATTGCAACACAGTCATAGCAAATACCATAGTTGATCCCAAAGAAAACTCCAGGCATCTGAATCCCTGCATCAATCAGACATGGTATGTGAGCTTATCCCACAGACAGGGTTCTGACCTCCATCAGAGGATAGCCCTTGGATAGAAAAATTTCAGTGGTTTGACCACCTAGATTTTGCATTGCCTCAATTCATCTTTTGTAGCTTAGGTCTGAGATCTCATCTCTTTAGTGGATTAATCAACAGCTTCTTAACAGCTTATTCCCCAAGTCCGATTACTGTCTTTTCCAATTAGGCTGACATGTAATTTGTCAGTTAGACTGGGGGATATGTTTGGGCATGAAACAGAGGTGCCATTAAACATAAAGAAATTTTAGAAAGCAGGCATCCCCAAAGGCTATCCAAGTTAAACAGGGACATATGGATTCTCCTCTATCGACTTGCACAGCTGCCAAAATCTGCTTCTTAGCACTCATCTCTGACCCTGTCATTTGCTGATCCTCATCTGTGTCTAGGGGGAAGCACAAACTACTCTTCTAATGATTGCATTGCTTTGCTTGGCCAACTTTCTTGTTATAAATACTATCAAATAGCTCTGCCATCTCTTTCAGTTTGGAACACAGTGATTTATTTATTTATTTGTTTACTTATTTATGTGTGTGCATATGTGTGTGTCGGAGAACAACTTGAGGGAGTCTGTTTTCTCCTTTAACCATGTTAGCTTTTGGGGACTAAACTCAGGTCTCGAGGCTTGGCAACACATGCCTGTGTTGGGTAAATTTTGGTCAATAGGAGTCTTCCTGGTGTTGGGTTGCTTTTAGGTGAGGTAACCAAGACCCTCACTATGGTATCTACTCACTCATAAGTGGCTATTAGGCATAAAGAAAAGGATAACAAGACTACAGTTCACAATCTCAGAGAAGTTAGGTAAAAAGGAGGGCCGTAAGAGAAAAATATGTGGATCTGCTTAGATCTCCTGAGTAAATTGGGAGCATGGGAGGGAGAGTGGAGGGTGGAAGGGAAGAAGGTAGGAGGGAAGGGAAGTGGGGAGGAGAACATGAGGGAACAGGATGGTCAAGTTGGGGGAAGGACAGAGTGGGAGAGCAAAGAAAGAAATATTTAGAGAGAGGGAGCCATTATGGGATTGGCGAGAAACCTGGCTCTAGGGAAATTTCCAAGAATACACAAGGATGACCCAGATAAAACTCTAAGCAATAAAGAAGAGGGTGACTACTCTAAGTAATAGAGGAGAGGGTGACTGAACTGGCCTTCCCATGTTATCAGATTGAGAACTACCACAATTGTCAAACCTTCATCCAGTAAGGCATGGATAGATCCACACCTCTCCACTGGGCCAAGTTCCTGGAGTCCAGTCGAAGAGAGGGAGGAGTGATAATATGAGCAAAGTGGTTAAGACCCTGGTAGTGAAACCCACAGAAACAACTGGCCCAAGCTAGTTAGAGTTTACAAACTCTGGTCTGACAGCTGTGGAACCTTATTAGGAATGAACTAGACCCCCTGAATGCAGGTGACAGTGGGTGACTTGGTCACTGTATGAGGCCACTGGCAGTGAGTCCAGGATCTATCCCTAGAACATGAACTGGCTTTTTGGAGCCCATTTCCTATGGAGAGATACCTTGCTCAGCCTAGACACAGGGGAGAGGGCTTTGGTCCTGCCTCAACATGGTGGTGGGGCAGACTTCATTGACTCCCTATGGGAGGCCTTACCCTTTTCTAGGAGCAGCTGGGGGTGGGATTGGGGGGATGTGGGGGCAGCAGGGGTAGGGGAGGGAGGGGGAACTAGGATTAGTATGTAAAATAAAAAAGAATATTAAAAAAGTCAAGCTCAAACTTTCCAGGCTGAAAATCACAATATCACCATTACCACCCTACCTTCAACTTTAGCCATCATCTCTTAATTGCTGTTGGAGCAATGGTTGTATAAATCAGTGAGTGGACATTTTAATCAAGGTCTGAACAAGGCACAAGTTGGTCATCAATCCTTGCTACAGACATAATATTTCACCAAGCTTTCTTTGTGGAAAATCACAAAATAGTTTTCCTAATTAGAATACACTTACTTTTATTTTTTTCCCTGTTTTTTAAGAAACCACCATACTGATTTCCAAAGTGGCTGCACAAGTTTGTACTCCCACCAGCAGTGGAGGAGTGTTCTCCTTACTTCACATCCTCTCTAACATAAGCTGTCATCAGTGTTTTTGATCTTAGCCATTCTGACAGGTGTAAGATGTTATCTCAGGGAGGAATGAAGAACGAAGGGGTCTGTACTAGGATGGAGAAACCCACAGGAACTGTTGGCCTGAACAAGGGAGACCCCAGATGCTGTCCAGGAGGCCTGTACAAGACTGATCCAGACCCCAGAACATGGATGTCAATAAGGAGGCCTCTGCACTCCAGGGAGCCTCTGGTAGTGGATTAGTATTTTTCCCTGGTGCAAGAAGGGACTTTGAGAGCCCATCCCATATGAAGGGTTACACTCTGGCCCTGGACACATGGGGAAGGGCCCAGGATCAGCATAGGAAGACTTGGTGGACTTTGCTGAGCTCCCGTTGAGGGCCCTACCCTGCCTGGGGAGTAGTGGGTGGATGGGGTTGGGGGGGTGGGCTGGGGGTGGGGGAGAAAGTTTGGGGGTGAGGGGAGGGAGAGGGAGAAGGGACTTGAAATAAGCTTGTTCCCTAACTAGAACTAATAAAATAAAATAAAATTTAAAAAAAAAGATGTTATCTCAGAGTCATTTTGATTTGCATTTCCCTGATTGCTAAATGAAGGCATGGGTGTAAAGATTTCACTACACTCAAGATAAATGAGAAATGGGTGTTTATTGGGGAACACTTACACAGATATAAAGAACCATGAGAGTGCTTCTCTGCCCTTTCTATCCTATCAGCTGACCCAAGAGGCATTCTCAAAAAGAAGCCATGCCTCAAGCTTCCCTCTTTCTGCTTCTGTCCACCTGAAACCATGCCCAAAGGGGTGGGGCCACCATTACAAATTCACCAGCAAGACCGATACAATTCTCCTTTTAGTCTAAAGAAGAAGATTAAAGCCAGATGCAAAAACTATATAAAATGAAAAACAAATGTCAAGTACATTCCAGGAAAAGGAAAGGTAAATGTACACAAATTAAAACCTACAACCATTGAGAGGAACACTGAGCAATAGATATATACTACATGTCCAGTATACATGTCCAGTATGAGGGTAAATGCATGACAGAGATTACTCAGATAGCAGTCATAATCTGGAAAGTCTAAATCTTCTCTAATGTCTATGACTGTCTAGTCTTCAACCTCATCAAGGACCTGAGAAGGAAAATAACAGTACTAGCATAGTCAGGAAGTGCAAGCATGTGACTTCCTAAAGGTGCAAGCAAAGACAGAAACAGCAGACTACCTGGACAGTCACCCAAGATACTTCTGTAACGTTGGAGCATCTATCTTCAGCCCATGGTCCATAGTGTTTCTAACAGACTTCTCAGTGAAGCAGGAAGTTTTAAACTGTCTGCCTGTATTGACAGTTTGTCATTCATTTTTCTGTGTCCTGCAGAATGTCTGGCAGACTTTTCCATGAAGCAGAAACCCATCTTATTTTGCAAGTTCGGCAGTCACTTTCCTGGGGGTCCTTCAAGTCCAGTTTATCAGTATATAGTCAAACAGTCCAGGCAAGAGCAATTTTTTGCCCAAATGGCTAGTTCTGCCATGTTGCAGGTAAATTCCATAGCAAATTCGATGCCCATCTTCCTCTCGGAAGTAATTAATTTTGCCAGGAGCAGTTGTGTCTCTTTGCCATGAAAAACCCTAAATCATTTTAAGTGTCATATTCAGTAGGTCTTTGAAAGGTTTGAAGAATTCCTATCCAATTGAATATATATCTCTATATATCAAGAAAACCTAACTAAGATAACTATAAGTTTGACTATAATAGGTGACTATATATAATTTATATTTAATTATATATTACATTTTGAAATAAGCAATATAAACACAATACCTAAATAAGAGAAGAAATATACATATACCAAATTGACCTTGAATTTGTGTCAATAAATCAAAATCCATACCAATGCAAAGTATTCATTTCTATATCATATTCCCCATTTTTTTCCTTTAAAAAGAGATTGACTGTGATCATTAACCATTTATAACATTTAAATGAAAACATTTATAAACAATTTGGGAATTTGGGCATCATTCATTCCAAATTGCTAAAGGTTTACATTGTGTTTAAAAATATGTGTAGGCTTGTGAGAGAAAAGAAACAGGATAATGTAGGGAGCCGTCCTTGCATTCTCCATTACAATGATGGTGCCTGCAGGCACCAAATGTAAATTATTTCGCAGGCGCTGGGTAATTTCCATTCCTTTGATCTCTGCCTATCCCGTGGCTCATTTGGCCTGAGGAGCTGAAGCCATTCATAGGGTAACACGTCCCAGGCGACTGCTGCCAGCCTTTATTAAGGAACGGGATTCTTGGCTCAGTGTCTCCGCTCTGGTAAGCTTATGCTCTCCCACTCTCAAGATGCATTAAAGCTTTCCTGCAGAAGGATCCGAGTGTCCTGTGTGATTCTTGCCGGCCGAGAACATAGCGCGGGACATCTGGTGCTGAAACCCGGGAAGCTTAACTTGTTAACATCACCGGCACCGCGGAGACCCCTCTAACGGGGCGGATTCAGAACTGCAGGGTGGTAAATTCGGAGAGGTATGTCTTTTCTGGACTTTGGCTTGGGAATGTTGCTATTTTGGGAGGTTAATGTAGAGGCTTCTGTGCTTTTACTAGGAGCCATTTTGACCTTTCTCACTGTTGTAGCAATCTTAAAGAAGTCCAGAATTACATGTCAGAAACCGAATGTAGTGAGAGATGGGGCGCGCCCAACAATAAAATATAAGGAAAAAGGACCTCCCGGGATGTCTAGTGACAAGGGAGTGAGTAATTTGTTAAGAGAAACAGCAACAAATAAGAAAAAAGGACCTCCTGGGATGTCTAATGACAAGGGAGTGAATAATTTGTTAGATGATTCTGTAAATAAGTTTAAAGCTTTAAATCTTGATAGCTCTGATGACTCTGAAAGCTCAAGAGATAAAGTTTTAGAGGAAACAGCTCAGCTAGGTGAAAAAGAAACAAAAAAGGAGGGAGAGAAAATAGGGGATAACCGGTCACACCCCGGTAAATTTAAGAGACCTGTTAATCCAGCGGGTGTACTTCCATCAACACCCCCATTATTTGGTACCGACTCCTTCTTACCATTAGAGGAGCGGAGGAAATTACAGATGGCTTTCCCAGTCTTTGATAGGGGAAAAGGCCATGCATATTATTCAACACTTCTTGGAGGCCTGGAATGCCTGTGGCTTTAAAGCCTCATAAACATTGACACTCAGGGCCATACTACGGCCAAGCGTCACATCTCAAAACCTAAAAGGCCAAAGGAAATGGTAAAATGGAAAGATATCTTAACTGGTCTTTGGAGAGGCCCGGATCCTATTCTCATAAGATCCAGGGGAGCTATTGTGTTTTTCCACAGGATGAAGAGAATCCCCTGTGGATCCCAGAAAGACTCACCCGAAGAGCCCCTTCGGACCTTCAAAAGTTGAAACTCCACCCTCTCCCCGGGAGTTGAGAGCCACTATTGTTATCCAGATTAACTCCTGTCCTTGAGATTGTCATCACTTAAGGGGTGGGGGTGGGATTGTTTGGTGCAGCCGTTTGCTGCGGATTGGTGTTACTTCTCTGGCTGGTCTGTAAGCTCAAGGCTCAAACTAAAGAGAGACAAGATGGTTATCGCCCAAGCGCCTGTAATTTTAAAACAAGGGGCTTCCACTGATATTTGGCTAACTATGCTTAAGCAATAGGCCGCCGGCCAGACAGCTCTTGCACACCCGGAGCCTAGGCTCATTGCACAGGGTAGAGTGTCTGGTTTGAGCAGCCCATGAGGGATGTTGAGCAAAGACATCGCACAGAGTTGCCTAGTATGCAGGCTTCTCTGGGAGGCATGTTGTCCTGCATAAGGGTTGCCTGCCTAATCTCCCTTTCCCAGAAAAATGGCAGAGGACAGGTCGAGAGCGCTTCGGATCAAGCTAACAGCCTAGTCTCGACTCTCGTACACAGTCTTATTGTATGATTTGGGAAGGTACAACCTCTGCCTCTATCCCTCAACATATGGGTGACCTATTTGCTTGTAAAAATATAAAGCCTTATCATTAATTAATAAAAAAAGGGGGATCTGTAGGGAGCCGTCCTTGCATTCTCCATTACAATGATGGTGCCTGCAGGCACCAAATGTAAATTATTTCGCAGGCGCTGGGTAATTTCCATTCCTTTGATCTCTGCCTATCCCGTGGCTCATTTGGCCTGAGGAGCTGAAGCCATTCATAGGGTAACACGTCCCAGGCGACTGCTGCCAGCCTTTATTAAGGAACGGGATTCTTGGCTCAGTGTCTCCGCTCTGGTAAGCTTATGCTCTCCCACTCTCAAGATGCATTAAAGCTTTCCTGCAGAAGGATCCGAGTGTCCTGTGTGATTCTTGCCGGCCGAGAACATAGCGCGGGACAGGATAAAGTAATTAAAAGAAAGAAAGAGAAGCCGGTGGTGGTGGCACACACTGGTAGGATTTGCTGAAGGAAGCAGAGCCAGGCAGATTTCCACTGTGAACCCTGTCTCAGAAAAAGGGAAGTAAAAGAATAAAAAGCCACGTAAAGATGGAAAATACACAGAGACTCTAGATACTATATGGTATATTCTTGTCTGTAAATTGTTTGATTGCCGAGGAAAGAGCTACAGCTGCTACAATAATTTGATCATCAATGCTGCCAAATTAATCCAATTTATATATTTTAAAAATTCTTTGACTTCTAAATTTAAATATAAGGACAGGTTACTTGGGAAAAGAGTTTTTGCTTGTGTTTCCACAGAAAATGGAAAGCTATGGATTCCTTCTAGACTAATATGGTTTGATCAAGCAAGACCCCCTGAAGCAGTGACCCAACTGATCCTACACCCAAAACAGCTGAGATGATGCAGACATAGATGACTACTGCCAGGTTTCTGTGTTTTATCATGACTCCCATGGTATGGACATCACCCCCAACCAGCAGAAAACATTTTGGAATGAATGATGCCCAAATTTCCAAATATTGTTTACAAATGTTTGTTTTCATTTAAATGGTGTTGGTTATAGATGGTAATGATCACAGTCAATCTCTTTTTAAAGGAAAAAAGGGGAATAGGATATAGAAATGAATACTTTGCATTGGTATAGATTTTCATTTATTGATACAACTTTAAGGTCAATTTTGTGATATATATATATATATATATATATATATATATATATATATGTTTCTCCTCTTGTTTAGGTATTGTGTTTATACAACTCTTTTAAAATGTAATGCATAATTAAATACAGATTATATAGTCACCTATAATAATCAGAACTTATAATTAGGTCAGTTAGGTTTTCTAGATATATAGAGATGTATTGAGATGGATAGATATTCTTCAAACCTTTCAAAGACCTACAGAATATATGAAATTTAAATGGTTTAGGGTTTTTCATGACAGTGAGACACAACTGCCCCTGGCACACCAATTATGTCAGAAAGGAGGATGGGCATTGAAGGAACTCAATATGGAGTTTGCCTTCAACATTTGGGCAAGAAACCACTCTTGTCTGGATTGTTTGACAAACTGGACATTTAAGACCCACAGGAAAGTGACTGCTGAACTTGCAAAACAAGACAGTCCTGAAGGGTTCCTGCTTCATGGAGAAGTCTGCCAGACACACTGTGGCCTATAGGCTGAAAATGGATGCCCCAACATTACAGAGGAACTTTGGGTGACTGTCCAGGCAGCGAGAAGTCTCTGTCAGTTCTAGAGTTTATAAATTATCCTTCTGTGGTCTCTGATGGAGTTGAAGACACATAGTTATGGTTATAGTTTTCTTTAGTTATTATAAAAGATAAGCTATATATAAGACTTTAGACTCACAAAGATGGGATAGATGATAAATATTTTCTTTCAATCTTGCTAAATGTTAATGAACTAAATATTGTAGCTATAGTTCTTACTTGATAACTGTTTGTTATATATTTTACTATGTTAATGTTAAAACCCTTCTTTTTATTTAGACAGAAAAGAGGAGATGATGGGGGAGGTCCTTCTGTATCTGTTTGTCTTATTGGTTGATAAATAAAGTACCGTTGGCCAATAGGGAAGCAAGTTAGGTAGGACTAGGAGTCGAGGAGGATTCTGGGGAATGTAGTAAAGAGAAGTCTTGTGATCCAGGCAGAAAGAGACATAGCCGGCAGGCTCAGAATATAAGCAGGGAAAAAGGAAATACTTTCTTCCTCTTGCTCCTTCTTTCTTATCTGTGGAGCCACTATGTGATCCCAGCAAGAGAAGATGTCTGCTGCTGGAGCCTGATAAGATAAGTCTTTATAAAATATATAGATTAATGATTATGGTTGATACTTAAGACAGGGCTAGCACTTGAGAAATCCTAGTCACTGGCCAGCAGCATTTTAATTAATATAAGTCTCTTGTGTTATTTGAGGTGCCCATGTGGTGGCGGGGCTCGGGCAGGTTGATGCAAAGACTTATTGTTACACCTCTGGATCTATCTTTATGAGTCTTTTATCTGATAAACAACATTGCTAAAAAATTCGCTGCTTTTGCAGCTTATGCTGAGTCAGGAAACCTCCCTTAAAGGAGCCATGAGGTGCTGCTTGTCTCTAGCAAACAGAGCAAACCCAAGAAAATGTTGCTGCCAAGAAGCCATGCTTGACTTTTTTCCTTTGTTTCTAAAATGAATCAGGAACATAGGTGGGGCTAGGGGATGAGGAGAATTCTGGGAAAGGTTAGGCAGGCCCTTGCCAGAGATGCTGCCAAAGGAGTAACAACATGCCAGGGCATTACTGGGTAAGCCACAGCCTCATGACAATACATAGATTGATAGAAATAGGTTAATAATTAAGACAGAGCCAGCCAATAAGAAGCCCAAGTCACTGACTAACAGATTTATAATTAATACAGCATCTGCGTGTTTATTTAGTGCTGAAGGGCAGCAGGACCAGCTGGGACAGAAAGCTCCAGCTAAAGATGTTTTTGTTTGTTTGCTTGCTTCTTTGGTGTTTCGAGGCAGGGTTTCTTTGTATTGCTTTGGAGCCTGTCCTGGTTTCTCAATAGCTTGGGTCAGCTGATTCTGTGAGTTTCCTCATCATAGTTTTGACTCCTTTGTTCATATTCTCACTCCAGGAGCTTGGGCCATTGGTTAGTTGTGGATTTCTGTATCTGCTTCCATCTGTTTCTAGAAGAGGGTTCTAGCTTCTCTGGAGCTGTGGATTAAAGGCATGTGCCAACAACTCCTGGCTGGCTAAGGATGTTGAGCAAGGCATTTGACTTGGTTGGATTCTGCCTGATGACAGGATTCAGTGTTCAGAACATGTTTACTATGTTGAGAGACACTTGCACATCTGGCAGACAGGACTCTTGCATGCTTCTTTCATGATTTAATTTCTTTTAACCCATCATCATGTAAGTTTGGGAATGAATGCTGCTTTCTACGTTGGTGTATAACAGCTTTAGGTTATGGATTCATCTGACATGAAATACACTTGGATTATCAGAAAGGGGACAATTTTTAGATCATAAACTATTTGAGAGCCAAAGTCACAGGAATGATTTATTTTTACTTCTGTCCTTTTGTTGTCTTGGCTGTTCTAGTCCCTTAGTGATTCCCCATTCGTTCTAAGAGAGTAGAATGCACGGTCAGTAGAATGTGCTGCTAGTTTTAATTGTTTACACAGTAAGTTTTCTGTGAAATTTTTGTAACTTATATTTAGGATTATGGGTAGCCCGTGCTTTCTAACAGTCAGTGCTTTAGTGTTAAGCATTTCTTTCTATTTATTTTTTAACTCATTTAATGATGTCACACAATAGCCACAGGCTTTAATCACAGAGTTTCTGCTTTTATGTAGATTTCCCAATTGAAGGGGATGCCCTTTGAATTTCATTTTCTAAAGGCTTATATTTGTTGTAGAAAGAAATTGTCTGGCCTTTGACCCCAGTTCCTGGGAGGGAGATTTTAAAACCTGGACCTGCATGAGGAACATGAATATCAAGATTACTTACCATGGGCCCTTCAACCACATCCGAGTTCATGCCAGTGAGGTGACTGATGTTGGGTTACAAGAGAGTTTCCGAATGAAAGCCAGCCATGGCAGAAAGACCAACCATGTAACTGGAGCTTGGACTTTGAGCTACATGATATCAGCCTGAAAACCTGGTTTCTAAGGGACTAGAGAATGAATTCACTCTTTAATCCAATAATTCAAGTGATCACAACTCCTTAAAGAATATCAACACAATTCTAGATAGTTGGAGATTGGTGAATGTCCTGTTTAGTGGTAGACTTGCTAAGGAGAGGGCATGGTATCACCACATCTAGAATGCCTCCAAAGGTAATCCAAAATACCTATCAACACATCCAAAAGAAGCATAATAAAATGACATTTATTTATTTGTATTGTGGATTGGGCTTCCCATGTGTTGGGCAAGGACTGTACCTTTGTGCTATGTCCACATTTTCTATACCTTTTATTCTTGAGATAGAGTCCTACTAAGTTTCCCAGGCTGTCTTTGAACTTACTCTACAGCCAAGGATGCCTTAAACTTGTGGTCCTCTTATCTTAGCCTCCTAAGTAGCTGGTCTTTTAGGTAAGGCCTGGCTGAGATAACTCTTTCAGGAAAGTTTTGGTTTGGGGAGATGTATAAGTATAAGAATGCTTGCTGTACAAACATCAGATCATGACTTCCAGACTTCCAGACTTCCAGTCCCTAATACTTACATAAGAAGTGTGTGCCCACATGCATCTTTCTCTCTCTCTCTCTCTCTCTCTCTCTCTCTCTCTCTCTCTCTCTCTCTCTCTCACACACACACACACACACACACAGAGAGAGAGAACAAACAAAAACATACTATTTTTAAAAGTTTTGTTTTATCGAGCTATTTGTCAAAGAGCAGATGCTGTGAACTAAGCCATGAATATATGTTTGTAAAAGTATCTATGCTAAACCATTTCAAATTTCACTGTGAAGAATGGAGAACAAAAACACCTTGCAAAATTTGTTCTTACCAGATATTCCAACAGCAGCAGCAGAATGAGTAGGTTTCCACTGAAACGATTTTGTTTTTACTATAAAAAGTGTCATTTGAAGGTGTCAACTTCTATTTTTCAATCATAAAATGCCAATTTCAAGAAGACTGTGGATAATTTATTAATAACTTAAAATAATGAAAGTATGTTGAAAAAAAGGATCTTCACAAAACTCAGAGATATAGGGAAGGCAGTTGATGCTAAGAAAGCAGATTTTGTATGGTTGAGCATTATTTCACCCAAAATAAAAGCCAAAGTCCATCTGATGCCCTGTAAGACTCTCATAAAAAATGTCACCCTTTCCCCTGTGACCTCTATGCCTTTCACATGTTTTGTCTTTTACAGACTGTTTAAAGAAGGGAAAAGGTTTCCTTTGGCTCCAGATTTCATGGTTATTATTCATGGTAGCTGACTCTGGGCCTCTCTGATCAGGCAGATCATTATGGTACAGGAACATTGTGGGGCAGACCTGATCACCTCATAGAAGCCAGAAGGTGGTATTAGGTATCAGTGACAAGATATAGGCCTCTAAGAACATATCTCTAGGGATTTACAACTTTCAATTAGGACCTACCTTCCTTAGTCTCATCAGCTCCGAGTTATCTATTCTATGGTGGATCTATCAATGGCTTAAACCATTAAGTGAGAATCTGTATGATCATTCCTGGACCTGGCTAATGTCTCCCAGAAATACCAAAAGGCAAACTTTACAAATGACCTCGATGTTTCTCATTCCAGTCAAGTTGACAATCAGCTTTAACCATCATAATCTCTCCTGACCTCTCTTCCTGCTCACTTTACACGAGTCAATTCCCCACTACCTTGCAGCCACCATTGACAATCAACAGGCACTCTGATGGCCACAGTTCATCAGCCAGGTAGGTCACAAAACCAGGAATAGCTCAACTCTTCAGTATGAACTACTCCACCACTAATTAGTGGTAATAAGATAATTTCATGTTTCATTTAGATTGGATTCAAGCAAATGAAATTGCTAAGTTGTGGTGAAGAAACAGGCCCTCCAAAGTATCTCTTTCTAAAGAAATCAATAATGTCAAGCAAAATTCAAGAGAACGCAATGAAGTGAGAAGAAAAGGCTCCAAACTGAAGTGTACATTTGTCGCCGCAGGAAAGAAATGTTTGTTTGCTTGCAGCTGTTAAGTCCCCAGCCTTGCTGAAATTAGCCCAGTTACCAAGGGGGTAATTATTGCCTACTTCTCGTCAACTTTCCCTTTTCTTAAACAAGAGATCCATACTGTTTTCTCCTCTTTCCTCCTAGCCTGTCTTTATCTCCTCCCTCTTGCTCCTACTCTTCTTAACTTTCAAAATTTACTAGTGGCCTTTTCACTGCCGGACCAAACAGCCTCTTCTAATCTTCATCAAGTTGTGTCTTAAGATTTACAACACATGACAACCCACCAGTTTGGACACTGCCCATTACGGGTTCCTCTGACACATTTAGTCCCTTTGAAGCATGGCCACCCTTCAAATGCTTATCTCTTTTCTGCCTTTGTTTATTTATATGTGTCTACTAACAGCATCTTTCTTTGGCCTTCTAGGCAGGAAGGCCTTCTTTGGGATTCCTCATGGGAGCTCATTCATCTTCATGGGGTTTCTGAGGCACTGACTACATAAAGCCCAAAGAAACCGCATCTTCCCTTACCTTGCCCATCTCTATCACATTTAAAATCACTTACGGGAGGCCCTGGCCCCATGCTCTCACGACTGACATTGCTCAAATCGAATTCCAGATGGCTTCTCCTCTACACTCATCTCGTTTCTATCTGGGATCTTATTCTACTCTCCAAGGCAACATGACTTCAACGTACACACAAATTCAATACATGAGAAACTGAAGTCATTATCTCTCCTCCAAAGAGATTTCTGCTTTCAGCTTCTTGGTGTCTTTGGTGTACACCTTGCTCCCCTGCTATATTATGGTGTAACAAGAGCCTTCAACAGGGTTTTGTAAACACTGGATTCTCCTTGTCCTTGTTGGACACTATTTTCACTACTTGGCTTTCACCCCACTCATCTCCACTGAGAAAATGGAAACATTCTTCAGGGGCCAGCCTAAGTCCCACCAAAGCCTCAGGCCAGCACTACTTTATTCTGGCCTCTATCTGCACCCCTTTATCATGAAAAGCTCTTCAGTGGCTAGAGCTGTTTCCATGAATGTCTGTATTGTCAGGGACTGAGACTTCATTGAACCAGACTCTTTTTGATATTTTGCAATCCTTCAGTTTCCAACTAATGGTCTTCATTTTTTTAATCAACTGGAACAGAATCTCCTAGGTATGGAGGTACAAAATGTTCAGATGGCCTCCCGCTTAAGCATTTTGGAGCTTTGCTCCCACTACCTATAATTAAACACTAATGAAGAGTCATCAGAAAAATTATAATTCATACATCACAGCTAATAGCACAACACTGATGCCTTCCTGCCTAGAGACTCAAGCAGACATACACCACACTTATTAGTCCTTTATCTAACTCTTGTCCTCCCATTTCCTAGACATAGAAAGAGAAGAAAGTTACAGAACAAGAATGGGACATCACAAAACAGCCTACCTGATGTAACTGACTTCCAGAGTTACAACAAATCTCTACTGCCAGTGCCTGCCAAAGAATTTGTTCACTCTTCCAGATGCTTGCAGGAAGCACTCTGATGACAGATTGCAACTCATGTCTTAGCTGTCATTATGAGGGACTTGACTGATGACTGTGCCAAGCTCCATATTCTGAACAGGGGCTCTTTGGCACTGTTTTCTGCAGGGCTGGCTCCAAGCTAACCAGAGGGTCTGTTACCTTTTTCCTCCCACTATCCTCAGGGATACTCAAGTTTCTTGTTTTCTAATTCCTTATTGTCTTCTTTCAAACCTGCAAAAGATTCCTTTCTCTTTCAGTAGTTGACAACAGGGAGGAGAAATTGGAAAGATACTACGTTTTCAGTCAAAACAATACATAATGTTTAAGTTAAAGAGCATCCTAATGCTAATAACAAACAAGAACAGTTATTTGCCTCTTTTTTTTCTTCATCACTCAATTATGCAACCAGACACAACCACTTTCAGCTATGTTAGCAATGTCTTCAGGTTTTAACTCCACATCTCTAAACATTTTGCATATGCTTCTATTTGTTTTGAGCTTCTTGATTTTACATATTACCTATTCTTTTCTTTTTCAATTTAACTTATGGTAATGTTGTTAAAATTTCTACACACAGGCACATACACATATACACCTATTAGTACACACGCTTACCTAAAAACATGTATTTCTGCACACCCTAAAGATAGTTATGTCATTGGGCAGTAGTGGTTCATGCCTTTAATTCCAGCACTCAGGGGGCAGAAGCAGGCAGATTTCTGTGAGTTCAAGGCCAGCATGGTCTACAGAGTGAGTTCCAGGACAGCCAGGACTGTTATATAGAGGAATCTTGTCTCAGAAAATAAAAGAAGTATTATATCATAGCATGCAATCTAAGTACTGGTGATCATTTATGTGTATAGCATTTTAATGATTTTTTCTTTCTTGTTCAACTTCTTGTTTTCCCAAATTATTAAGTGCCACATTAAAAGTACTGACTTATAACCTACCAAGTTAGCTTCGAACTTCACACACTCCTGATGTCAGAAACCTTCACATCATTAAGTCTGTATTGACTGCTGCCAAGGTCAGTCATACAACTTTGCTCTAAGTCTATATTCATGCTCATCCCTAGACTTTTCTTCACCTATCTGCAAGATCCTGAACTCTTTTCTTCAGTTTTCCATCATTTTTGTGAGGTACATCTAGCCTTCTGAAGAAGAGCATAGGAGGAATACTTCTTAAGGACTCATCTGACTATATATGTCATCATTCTACTCTTATCTGGCAGTCTTCCCAGTGTATCTGTGTGTATTCTGTTGCTATAACAGGAATCTGTGTAGTTCACAGTTCTGGAAGCTGAAAACCCAAGATTGTTCGATTCCGTGGCCTCTGATAAGGTTCTTACAGCTATGCCATGACATAGCAAAGAAATAGAAAGAAAACTGTCACCATGCATGAACTGGTCTCACATTACAAAATCCCAATTGAGAACACTTATTCCAATGAACTGGGTCTGCAAGATAAGCATGGCTTTCTTCTGAAGACAATGCTCCTAATAATTTTGCAGTCAGTTCACCTCTTAAAGGCTCCACCTCATCAGAACTGACACCTTGGAACCAATCTTTTAGAACCAGACATTTGGGAGACACATTCAAACCATAGTCCTGGGTTTAAATTTTTACATTTTATTTTTCTGCTTGGAATTATGTTACTTTTGAGGAATCCACTGTTATTTAATTAGCTGTGTTTGGTATATGAAGCACTCTCTCTTTTATCTCCATGGCTCCATCAAAATATCTTCCCTTAAGTCAAGATATTTCAAAGAACAATTAATGTGTAGAATTTAAAAATTAAATCTTCTATACCACTTGACCCTTGGATTAAATTGATGCATTATTTCTCTTTACATGGATAACTTTAACTATCTTTCTGTCCACAGGACTTGCTTTCCCCAAAGCTCCTAGATTTAGTGCATGACATTTTGTACATGGAAAATCCAAGACTTGTAGGACTAAACACACTGCATTTTTCCATGTTGGATCCTGTCCTTGAAATGGCTATAAAAGGATTAGGAAAAAAGAGAGGGTGATAACAGGTTATCATTCAGATTTAGCCACAATTTCAAATGGCTCTGTTCGCTGTAAGTGGATATCAGATGCTGTCACTAATTGAAAACATGATGGGAGCTGGAAGCAAATTGAAGGTCGACCAAACCTAACTTATTTCCAGGCCGCTAATTGCTATTGATTGCACTTCATTACAAGTGAAAAAAATCTGGAAAAAAAGTACTAAGAGCAGGAGCTGGAGAGATGGCTCAGTGAGTAAAGTGCTCATTGCATAAGTATGGGGACCCAAGTTTAGATCTCTAGAGCCCATAGGAAAGCTGGATACCACAGTGTGTACATGTAACACTGGTACTGGAGAATGCAGACAGGCAGATCCCAGAGATTGTTAGTGAACTCTGATCAGTGAGCTCCAGGTTGAGTGAGAGACTCTGTCTCAAAAAATAAGTGGATAAGCAACTGAAGAAGACACTTGAACTCATCCCCTGGTGTAAAATGTGCTATCAAGAAATTGTGTTTGCCTCTGTTCTTTTTGTTTCTAAAATCTCTTCTTAAGGTTTTGTGTGGAAGTTCGTAAAACCATGTGGGCGCCATTTTGTAATGATAAGTCTTTCCGATAGCAGCCTGGGTTCTGCCACCGCTTTAGGGCTCCCAAATAACACACAGAGTCTTATATTAGTTACAATGCTGCTGGCTAATGACTAGGATTTCTTATTTTCTAGCTCAGTCTTAATTATCAACTGTAACTACTAATCTATATATTTTATAAGGACTTATCTTACTGAGGACTCTGGCCTTGTGTGTCCTCGCTTTCTGGGATCATATGGCGACTCTCTCCCTTTCCTACATTTCCCAGAATCCTCCTTCTCTTCTAGTCCCACCTAAGTTGTTTCCCTACTGGCCAACAGTGCTTTATTTATCAACCAATAAGACAAACATATACACAGAAGGACCTCCTCCATCACTCTGGCCTCCAAATGAATCTCCACAAGAACCTACATACACAACTGTACCTGTATATATAAATGTATGCACTTGTATTCAACACACACACACACACACACACACACACACACACACACACACACACACACACACACGATGCTAAGAGTCATGGAAGTCCAGGCAAACTATCATGAAATTCCAAGACAACTATGAAGTATCGTGGAAGTCAGACCATCCTAAACAAAATAAGATGTATAGCCTCCTTAGATTTAAGATATATTTTAATATTGTAACAACAAAGATCCATTTCAGATTTTCTGAAGGGGGATAATATACAAGCTTATATATTGGATGCTGTTTTAATAGGCTCTGACTTAATGTTCAGCAAATAAAAAAATCATAAAACAAGAAATGAAGGATTTTATTAGAGGAAAGGAGAATTTCTTGGCCAGAGGAGAATAGGATGTGGGTAGTATTATAGCTTTGGACTGGCCAGAAGTAAAATGCTGAGAATTCACCATTTAATTGTTTGATGAACTAAAATGTGAGCATTTCATATCCACTCACAGCTACAATCACGTCTCATATGGCATAGAAAAGGGCAGATTTAATGGCATTTCAACTTCAAACCCTCAAGTTTCCACTGAGTAAGATTTGCTTATTAAGTTGGCAACTTCCAAAATTGATGAGTAGTAATTACTTTGAAGAGAAAGAAATGTTACAGATTTTGTGCTCAGGCCTGTTGGGTCTCTGTGGTTACCTCTCTGTGAGGGCCAAGATGCTTTGGTACTTGCCAATGGTAGTGATAAATATAAAGTAAAGGAAAGGTTTACAAATTGTCCACCCTGGTCATTTGTACTAAAAATGAGGAGATATAATTATTTGAATTGAGATGAAGATTACAATCAGAGCAACTGGGAGTTGTTTTAGGTTCATTTATTTATCTATGTAATAAACTCTGTGCACACTCCACTATTTTACTTGTTGCTGTTCAGCAGAGCAGATAGGGACCCTAGCAAGGGTGAATAACAGGAAATGTTTCCTCTACTGGAGGTAATTCTCACAAGCATTGGGGTTTTGTTCTGTTCCTCTTCTAACCCAGAGCTGTTCACCTCTTTCTTGACAATCTGGGCCTTCCTTACTCCTGGAAGGTCCCCACATTGAAGTCAAATTGAATGCAGACACTTGATAGACACAATGCTCTACAGCTCATAACTCACAGACTCAAGGATCCTTTCACCTCAGTCTTTCTTGAGTAGCTGGGAGTACAGGGGCATGCCATCACACACAGTCAGTAGATGGTGTATTATAAGAATTTTCCACTTATCCTTTTGCCCTTTCCAGGGGCTGTGCATGTCTAATTTATATTCATGTAAATGCCAGATTTCTGACCATCTATTAAAGAGGAATAAGTATAGCTGAAAAGTAGATTTCTCCTTATCATCAGAGTAACCCTAAAGAAGTAAACTATCTAGCATGTTGATACAAATGGGTAATACTAATAATAGATTTATTGAATGCTTTCCATGTACAGCACACTGCTAGGAATCTGTATAATGACATCATTTTTATTCTCTCAACAATCATATAAGGTAGGCTTAATTGTCAGCTCTATTTTAGACAGTATTTTAGTAACCCAGAGAATATCATACCATATATTTGATTGTATTCACCCACATTCCTTCCCTAACTCCTCCTCCCATAGCCACGCCTACATCCCCACCCCTCTCAACTTTGTTTCATTTTTTAAAATTTCAATGAATTACCAAGTGCATTTTGTGCTGCATGTGTGCTTATGGCCATCCACCGGAGGGAGCAAGGTTTACCCACCAGAGGCCATGCCCTCAAAAAAGACTGACTCTACCTCCCCTAGAAGCCATCAACTGTCAATAGCTCACCAGCTAAGTGTGGGAGCATGCCTCGGTGTTGACTGGCTTGATACTGTGTAGGTCTTTGGCAGGTGACCACGGCTGCTGTAAGTTCATGGGGCACCACCCCTTCCGTGTTCGGAAGGAACTGTTTTGTCCCAGGCCTCCGTAATCTTCAGCTCTTACAATCTTTCTGCCACCTCTTCCACGATAGTCTGAACTTGACATTCAGGGCAGGGGGATTGGGGGTGGGTGGTGCGAGGGCCTGTGATATTGTGGCCCAGAAGTCCTCTGATACTTACTCTTTACCTTTTGATTAGTTATGTGTTAACCTCCATCCACTGTGAAAAAAAAAAAAAAACTTTGATGAAGTCTGAAGTCTGAGAGCTGCACTAATCTATGTGTATAGAGCTGTACTTTTAGTAGACAATTTGATAATGTGGTCATTTAGCAGGATAATAGCAATAAGGTCAGCCCCGGGGTCTGTGAATCCCTCAACAACGGGTTCTTGGCCAGATTTTCAGAACCAGACATGCACTTTCTCTTATAGACCAGGCCTTAAATTCAATCAGAAAGTGTTTGGTCAATCTCATAATATTCTTGGCATTGTTACACCCGTGGGCCTATCTTAGCAGCTAGTTATTATTACAGTTCACAGGGTTTACAAATGAGTAAGATTGTTGATGACGTTTCCTGCCAGCAACCTACATAGCACCACCTTTTACTATGAAAGCTAGTCAGCTGAGAAGAAGCCCCCTAGCCAGTATCAAGTTGATTTCTCCATGTCCTGTGACTAAAGTATGTTGTTTCATCAGAAACAGGATCTTACCCCTGAATTCTGCTGGACAAACAAGAGTAGTGGCAAAGGCCTATATTGTTTTGGGAGTCTTTTCTGACCAACAACCCCAGAAGATCCTTTTGTTTGGAAATCTATGGTTTCTGGGAGAAGTGGTGTATCCTTGGTGTAGGCTAACTTCAAATATATATATACACACACCTACATACTATTATCCCTCCTTTAAAAATGAAAAAAATGACTATGGAAAGGGAACATAACTCACTTTCCCTAGGGTGTTTATAGAGTGTGAGTAAGTCCAGAAGGTTCAAACCTAGTGAATTTGACTTTGAAAGGACCATCTTGAACCCATTCCAGGTTTCCACCAGAGTTGGTCTAAAAGTAATGCATTCACTATGGCCCAGTCTATATAATCACCATTTGTACTGCTGGCTGAAGAGCAAAGGAGCTGTCAAAGTCTTGAAAAGTCCAGCATCTGCGTTCAGGACATCACCTGTCCGTCATCACACAAAGGATACAATTTCTGTTCCCTTGTTAATGCCTGTGGCAATTCAGGAGTGATAGCATCTTGATTGGATATATGGTCACCAAAGAGTACCTTATTAGAATAAAATTGCAGCTCTTATGTACATCAAGTAGACATCCTATGTCAAAGAGATAGAAGACACTTATAAATGGCATGGCACCAAACATCAGCTTAGGAAGCTACAAGGTATGCTCAAAGTAAAGAAGAACAGAAATATCAAAGCTTTCAGCTTCTCTGTGTGAATGTATATGTATATGCGTGTGTATGTATATACGTGTGTGTGTGTGTGTGTGTGTGTGTGTGTATTAAGTCAAGCTGGTGTCACAAATATTAAATTATTCAATTAGGAAGTATAAGATTAAGCCAATAAAGTGTGTTAATGTGACACATCATTTCACAAGTGGGGCTTGAGGATGCCTTGCTGAGATTCTCCAAAATGACAAAAATACACATCAACTTCTTTTTAAGGTCCTGGCAGAAGTCAAGAAAGAGCAGGAGGGGTGCAGACGTCAGTGTTTTTGAGCATTGATTTTACTTTTGCAATTTGCTTTGTTATTTTCCTAAATATTTTCTTCAGACATACAAAAGCCCGTCTTAGTTGCTCAGTCACGTGGCAGGAAAGCCTACTGTTTACTGAGTTCCGTTCTGGGGATAAACTGTGGTTTAGGTTTTATGATGCTTGGAATGTTGCTTCGTTGGTGCAGTGCTTGCAGAAAGCTCTGGGTTTGCTCCCCAGGGCCACATCAACTGGTATGGTGGTTATCCTTGGCTACATAGGGTAGTCAAGGTCAGCTAAAGATGTATTCCACCCTGTCGCACTGTTTAATAGTCATATGTTTTTTGTTATGTATTTAACCATTGGAAACAATTCAAGTGTTCAATAATTGGGGGATGATGCAAATCAACAGGGATTACCTATTGTTTTCAAGTAAAATGTTGTGAACAAAATATCTATAATAAGGAAAATAATTATCATGTTTAATAAGCAAATTATAAAATTGTTAATGTTATATTTGTAAAATATGCATTGAAAGATGATTAGAGGGAAGTTTTCCAAATCATTCATGTTATTTATTTCTGACTCATGAGATGTGGGTATGAGTGGTACTTTTTAAAATTATTTTTCTCTCAAATAAATCAAGAGTCTGTTATTTGAAAATAACCAAGATTGATAATTCTTAGCCAAATTAGGAAAAAGGAAGAAAGAGAAGATTCAAATGAAAAATAGTGAGGAAAAGAGAGACATTATCAGAGACACAAATAAAATTCTGGAAATCATTAGGACATTCCTTAAAGTCTAATATTCCACTAAAACTTGGAAAAACGGGAAAGAAATGTATAAGTTTCTAGATGCATATGACCTACCAAAGTTATACCATGACGAGGTAAGTGCTGTAAATATAGCTGTTAGGAGCAAAATAATAATAATAATAATAATCGATCCAGCAGTAAAAAAAAAAAATCTCCAAGCTAAAAAAATGTCCATCCAGGTGGATTCACTGCTACTCCCAGACCTCTAAAGAAGAATTAAGAGTGAAGCTTTACAGACTGTTGCATAAACAAGAATAGGAAGAAATGTTAGCAAAACTCTTTCCAAGAAGCTGGTATCACCTTGATACCAAAACCCGAGAAAGATACAACAACAATAGGTTATATAAGTCAATATACCTGATGAACATAGATGTAAAAACTCTCAATAAAATACTTGGAAATTGAATTCAGGAACATATCTAATTATTATTCACAATCTTCAAACTGACTTCACTCTAGACATTCAGAGATTGTTCAACATTTTAAAATCACTAAATGTAATATATCAAATAAAAGGGCTCAGGGACAGAAGTCACATAATCATCTCTACAAGAAAGGTTTTTGTTTTTGTGTTGCTGTTTTTTAAATAAATTCTAACATCTTTTTGTGATAAAATGCCTGAAGATTCTAGGAATAGAAATTACATATCCCAGCATAAAAAAGGGAGTATACAACAAGCCCATAGCCACTGTCATACTAAATTGGGGAAAACTCAAAGTGCTTCCATTACAATCAGTAACAAGATATGGTTGTATACTTTCTCCACTCTTTTCAGTTTAGTACTTGAAGTGTTAGCTAGAGAAATAAGACAGAAGAAGGAAACAAAAGGGATAAAATAATAAAGGAAGAAATCAAAATATCCCTTGTATATGACATGACTGTACACAAGAGATCCTCAGGACTTCACTGGGTAGACTGGAGAGATGGCTCAGCCATTAAAGGCCAGGCTCACAACCAAAAATATAAGACTCCATGAGAAACCTTCTAGATCTGATTCAGAAAAGTGGCAGGATACAAAATTAACATATGAAACAGGGAGCCTTTCTGTATCCTGAGGACAAGCATATCCCAAAATGAATCAGGGAAGTTCCATTCCCAGTGTCCTGAGAAAGATCTTAGAAAGATTAATCATGGACTTGAAAGATTTCTTAAATGAAAGAGGTAAGACTCTGAAGAAGAAATTAACAAAGAGACCTGAGGATGGGAAGATCTTTTCACTAATTGGGAGGACGAATAGTGTGAGAATGGCCAGTCTACTGAGTCAATGCAATCCCATTGAAATCCCAATGCCACATTTCACAGAAAGAGTAAAAATACCTTAAAATCCATACAGAATCAGGAATGACTCTGGAATGGCACAGTGATCCTGAGACAGCCCCAGTGATCACAACTCAGAGGATGAATCATATAGCCAAGAAAAAAGAGCATCATGCAGGTAGAAGAGCAAATAGAATAGATCAAGGAATAGAACACAGGACCCAGATCCAACCAAACAAAGCTATATTCACCTGATATATGATAAAGATGCCAAAATGCAAACAAGAGAAGAAGCCTCTTGAAAAAATAAAGTTGGGAGAATTGGATAGTCACATGTTAAAACAAAACAAAACAAACAAAAACCTGATCTAGAAAACTCCAACTAGATCAAATATCTCTATGTAAGACCAGCCACTAAGAGTTAAATATAAACTTCCTCTAGAAGTTTGAGGGAAAACACTTCAAAATACAAATATCATAGGTAAGGGATTTCTGAACAGGACTAATTGCTCAGTAAATGATGGTAACAATTGATAAATAGGAGTTCATGTAATTTAAAAGCTTCTCCACAGTAAACAATTAAATGAAGAGACGGCCTACAAAACAAGAGAAAATCTTTACTAGCTATATATCTGACAGAGAATTAATACTCACAATATTCAAAGAACTCTCATAATGAAGCAATAAGAAATCAAACACCTAATCAATGAATGGACTGATGAGATATATAGACGGTTCTTAGAAAGTGCAAATGAGAAGCAGGGATAAAATAAGTCTGGCCTCACTAACTATCAGAGAAAGTGCAAGTTGAAGGGACATTGGCATTTCATCTCATTCAACAAGAAAATGAACAGCAAATGCTATCAAGAATTGTGGACTAAAGGGAACCCTTACCACTGTTGGTGGGTATGTAAACTAGTCCTGTCACTACGGAAATCGAGATGGTGTTTCCTCAAAAAGCTAAAACAGACTCAGTCTCAGACCCAGCAAGGATCTCTTAGGTGTCTACCCAATGACTGCAAGGCCATAGAGAACATATCATAGGATCTGCACACACTCATGCTTATTGAAGCTCCATTCACAATGTAGCTAAGTTCTGGAAGCAGCCTTGGTGTCTAACTGAGGAATAAATAAATAAAAGGTGCTGTATATACACAATGACAATGCTTGTTTTCTAACATGAAGAACAAAGTGATGTTTTTAGGAAATGTAACTGAGTTAAGCTAGTTTCAGAAAGACAAATATGTTTCTGTCATTTACGGTTCCCCACTTCTTGTTGTTTACTTTTTCTTTTTTCCAGACAGACTTTCTCTGTAACAGCTCTGGAACTAGCTCTGCAGTCAAAGTTGGCCTTGAACTTACAGAGATCTGCCTGCTTCTGCCTCCCGAGTTCTGGGATTATAGGCAAGGACCACCACCGCCCTGCATGGTCCCCACTTCTTAATATAAATACATAAAATCTTTATGCATATATGATATGGAAGTGGAAGCAACACTAAGGAGGAAACAAGATGGACTAATCAGAGGGGGATAGATAGATGAAGCATCTCTCTTTCTATGCTCCTTTTTATTTTATTTTCTATAATATTATTTTTATACCCTAGCACACACTAAAAAAGACTATTTAAGGCACATTTGAATTATTCATAAGTACCAATAAAACTTCAATTAGCAGTCATTATTAGTCCTGGTTCTTCAAAACAATTCAAATATCACATAGTTTCAGTATTTTAAGTAAAAGTGATTTGTTCAAAGTAATTTTTAAAAAGGCTGAATGTGGCCTTTAAACTAAATTCCATTGATAGCACAGAAAAGAGTCCGGGAGCAGAACGCCCTGCCCTTTCTGTCTGCTGTTCAGGTTCTCTGTGGCTGGCTGTGCTCTGATCCCATCCTCACCGATTGAGGGGGAGAGCTGTCGTGGGCCTAGGAGAGCTGGCTCTGCTCCTCCCCTGAGAAGGCTGGTCTCAGTGGCCGGGACTGACCAGCCCAGCTGTCATGGACACACAGCTGAGCCTTGGGTTGGCCACCCTTAATATCTACACCATCTATGACCTGTTGGAGTGCCAGAGGTCTTGAACCAGATGGAGGACTCATTGCAATGAACATTTTGTGATTGATTGGACTGAGTGGACAAAAGGGTACAGTGTGTGATACACCATAGCTCCTGATGCCACTAGAATGAATGAAGAGGTGTTGGGAAGTTGGAAGAGCAAAGTCATTTTTTGGCTGTTTTGTTTTTAATTAATTTTTTTTGTTTTATTTTGCGGGGTGGGGCATGCTGCAGGGCTGAGGGGCAGATATGGAGGGACTCAGAGGTGAGAGACATTGGGATGCATGATGCGAAATTCTCAAAGAATCAATCAAAATTATGTTCAAAACAAAACAAAAACATGGAAATTAAAAAAGAGAAGAAATTAGATAATGCACACACAGTCGTGAGCACAGAGTCAAAGAACACTGTAGACAATAAGTCTGAGCAATTATTGTCATTATTAAAATTTTCTTTTTTAAAAATTACTTATTTTATGTGCATTTGTGTTTTGCCTGCATGTATGTCTATGTGAGGTGTCAGATCCCCTGGAGCTGGGGTTACAGACAGTTGTGAGCTACCATGAGGGTGCTGGGTCCTCTTGAAGAGCAGTCAGTGCTCCTGACCACTGAGCCATCTCTCCAGCCCCATGAAAGGAATCTTTTTTTTATGAGATGGGGTTTCTCTTTGTAACAGCTCTGACTTTCCTGGAACTTGCTTTGTAGACCAGGCTGGCCTCTGCCTCAGCCTGTGTGCTGGGATTTAGGTGTGTGCCACCACCACCTTGCTTTTTTTTTTCTTTTGGTCTCCTTTTTACTTATTTTTTGTGTCTTTAACATCATGCAAATGTTGCAAAGGCAGAGGGTGGATATGAAAAGATGGGGAAATGACTGGGATGGAGATGCGTGATGTGAAAGAGAGAATATTAATACTTTTTAAAAAATTTCTAAAGTTGCTGCCCATTTTCTGATACTAAATTTCCTCAATGACCACTAGGTGGCATTGAGGTTAGCTGGAAATACACTGTGGAGGCCTTTATTTTCCACCAGTAAGTATCTGTGATGACAGGTAATTTCAAGCACTTTGTCTTAAGCTTCCATTTAATGGCTAAGAGGTTTGTATTATTCTGTATTGAAAAATACTGGAAGAGCTCCTATTTGATTCAGCTATATGCACAGTTTCCTCCTCCTTTTGCTCTTTATCTTCTAAATGGGAGAGTTATTGCTGAGTACTCAGATGACACTGATAACTGTAAGGCCACAGAAGCCACGCAAAGCATGCAAAGCACTAGAAACAATGTGGATTCTGTATTTGCAGACTGCTGTACTGAAGGTGACAACAGACCAAACTCCAGATGACCCTGAGAGAAGGCTTGGGACTGCCTAAGATGGAAGCTGAAGACAATTGGATAGTTTTCAATGTGAAGCAGAGAAACTTATAATGAGCCTGGGGCAGAGCAGGGGGCTATCCATTTCTCTACTCTGCTCAAAAATGCTGCCCTGAGGAGGGGTGAGGGAGATTGTTATTACATTTGTAGAACATGTAATTAAGCAACAAATTACAAATAAGGAAGGTTCTCAGTGACTTGAAAATTAAGTCTTACCTTGTCTTGTTGGTTATCAAAGTGTTAATCTGTGACTTTGTTATCAAGATTATTGTGGAGGACCCAGGAGAACAGAGTAGTAACTTGGATGTTAAGTAAATTTGGAAGAGGTGGAGTAGCTTAATATGCAAAGAGGAATCATAAAATGCCACTGAAGGGGGAAATCCTGGTTATTTTTCCTGGTGGTAATGAGAATGAGCCTTAACCGGGGAAATGTCAATTTGTCAATCATTTTCTAATCTTTGGGGTGAATTGTCAAATAGTACAGTTCACTGTGAACTCTCCAAAGGCAACAAAGTTATGTACATGTTTTCTGCAGACTACTAAGTTAGACAATAGTGTCTACAATGTAGTATACATTCAATAAATGTTGGTTACACGGTGATAAAATAGCCAGGGAATTAGAGGAAAGAAATGAATCCTGGTGGGAATCACTAAAAGGTTTGCAATTAACACAGTGTAGTCTGCTCCTACCATGATACTATCCATCTGTTCCAGACACAGAAGGACTTCAAATTCAGATAAAAACACAGAAAGAGATAAGAGACAAAGTCAACTTTAAAAATAAGGCAGACACCTGATATGAACCAGAAATGAAACATCGTCATAACACATAGGAAGCTGCAGAGAGAGTCTGGCTCCCCAGTTGGGAGCAAAGCAGTAGAGCTGGGTCTCGTTCCTATGGCAACCAAAGTAAACAGAACCCTATGAAGTGCAACTTTGGGCCTTGGCCTGCTGCTAGCCTTTAACTTCCAAAGGTCTTTTCTAGAATGAGTAAGAAGCCTGCCACAGATGACATGCCAAACTGATTGCCATGTAAGCTTAGGGAAGTGCTTTTTATTCTCTTTTTTAAAAAGCGTATTGAAAATGAAACCATTACTCATGGAAATGATTCAGATAGAGTAAGCTCCCTGACACTATGGGGAAAAATAACCTCAAACTAGGCTAGAAATAAGTAGAAATACCCAAGAGCTGAGCAAGACACTTTCTGTTGTTGCTGTCTGACCTGGGAAACTAAACTAGAAACTAGAAGGTTGCTTAAGGGGCATAGAATCAAAATGAGGGGAACCAATTCCATGGCTGTAAGTTTTATAAGGTTTTGAAAGTTCTTCTTCTAAGAGTCAGACAGTAAATATTTTAGGTTTTGTGAGCCATATAACCCGTCTTCAAACTGTGGTGCCAAAGCTGCCGCAGCTCACTCTGTAGAAACAAACCATGGTCCTTTGGCTTAGTACAATCTTTTTCCCTCAACAAGACTATTAGCACTGCCCTGTAGATGTGACTTTCCTATTATGAGGGTAGATGCTATTTATGCCAACTTCCCTATACTCTTGAACTGGGGCTTTCTCTCCTGCAAACAGACCCAAAGCCAGATGCTGTGATTAACCTTTGATGAGCATCCATGCTGGCCAACTTCTTTACAAGGGCTACTTCTTTTCCTTAGATGTCACAGTTCTTCCTCTAATTAGACCGAGCCAGGTGCTGTGGGCTTTGGAGTGTCTCTGCCTCTCCTAAGATGGCTTTGCATATCTGTTTCAGTTCAGTGAGAGTTTAACTCCCTGATTATATTAATTTCCCAATACATGCTGGCATGTGACCCCTTATTTCCAAGTTTTACAGAGAGATCCTATTTTTGACTATATGCCAAAAATACTCAGGCTGTGGTCCTAGCAAAATAGCGTAGCAATTGGTGTTTGTGTTGCTTATCTTTCCCAGTTAATAGCTTCAGAAAAACAGTTTCTATTTTTTTAGAAATAGTCCTTGTAATCTTGTATTCATCTGTGATACAGATACACCTTCACCTGATTGCACATTTTAAACAAATCTACTATAAAAGCACCCCTGCCCCCGGCTCCCAGGAACTAGTTCACTTCCTGTTCTGATTGGTGACTGTGTTCTGCACTACTTGGTTACCTACCTTTTCTGTAGGAGAGGTAATTTCCTGTCTCAAACAATATGGTGGTTGAATTTAGTGACTGTCGTCTGACTGCAGGTTTGAGTCATGATCTGTATTTCAACAAGATCTTTAGATGACTCATTATTGTTAAAGTTTTAAAGTACTTTTTCTGGCATATACTGTACCTTAATACTATTTTTTTCATGTGAATTTTGCCTCTAGGTGGCAAAATTAGGCAAAGGGGGAAGTCTGAGATACTAGGTGTGATTTCTCCCATATTCTTGAGTCCTTGGTAAGGGCATGAGAATATATGGTAACTCATTGTGGTCATTCCCAAGTCTGTTTGTCTCCTTGTTAATTCATTGAGTTAAGATATTTAGATCACCAATGTAAAATTCTAGTTCACCAGCAAACTGATTTTCCAGAGATGTTTGATGTTTCTTTTCCTTGATAAGCTACGGGATTCTTTCTCTCTTCTGTTTTTAAAGGAAAATATTGATAAGTGTCCCGACCTACAGGACATCAACCTGGGGCAAGAGAGTCAGGGATAGGGAATGGGAACAAGAGACGCAGAAAGAACGACCACAAGACAGGATTCTGATCAAGTGTCAAACTTTACTTTTCTCAAGCTAGCTTATAAAGTCAAGATATGGGGAGGGGCAAAATGGGTTGTTTGTGCATCAGGTGTTAGTGTAGGCAGGATATTCGGAAGCCACAAAGAGGATGTTTGGCAGGGTAAAGAGTTCATGAGTAAGAGGTCCAAGAAGGGGTTGCTTAGGTAACTGAGCCTGTGGGTGGAGGACTGGGTCAGGTTGTTTCTTTTCTTGAGCTGAGGTTCTAAGGAGCTGCTATGTAAAGGTTAACTATGTGCCCTGCCAAGCATGGCCTAGGATCTCATGCCCAGCCCTGAGATTTGGCTCCCAACATATTCCCCCTTCCTTGTATAAAAAGAAGTGTCCAAATTTTTCAGCAGAGGGGGATAGAGGCCTGGCCCCCAATTGGAGAATCGATGTGGATTTTATAAAGGACATTTTTCTCTGACCTCGGGGATGGCTTCTTGGAGCCATCTGAAAGGCAGGGTCATCCGGATGCCTTTTGTGGGGGTGGGGAAGCTTTATGACATCAACCCCATTGCATGCAGAAGACATTCCTCAGAAGACAAGGTCTCCTTTCAGTACTATCCAGGTCTGCACCTCTGAAGCTGGCCATGGGGAAGTGGACCAGGACAGGCTTGGTGGCAGAGTCCACTTGTTGCTTGACAAAGGCCACAGGTCAATGAAAGGCCCAAGGGTCAAAGGAGATTAGCAAGAGGAGCCCTATCAGGAGCCCAAGGAGGGAAGGGAGGAGGGTGGTTAACCATGGGGAAGTAGTAGGAATGGGTAGAAGGAAGCAAAAAGGAGTAACAGGAGATGATTTTCCCATAGGATCGAAGCCAGCCAAGCCAATTGTTGAGTCGGAGTCATCAAGGTCATTTTCGGGGATGTGTAGAATGGGTTGATCTGGACATTGGACAGCACTGTCAGACAAAGGACTGTCAGCATGTGTTCAGACATACAGCCATCTTCTCCTGACATTGAAGTTACGTCACAACATAACGATATTGAAAACACTGTGCTTGCTGTAGAACCAGAAACCGAAACTGCAGTAGCAGAAATAATTCCTGAAGTGGAAATTCCAGCACTTAATAAATGTCCCACAAAGTACCCCGAAACAAAGAAGCACTTGGTCAATGAATGGTTAAGTGAGAAGAATGAGAAGACAGGACAGCTTTCAGAAAGGCCTCTGCGCATAACTACAGATCCAGAGGTGTTAGCTACACAGCTCAATTCTTTGCCAGGTCTCACTTACAGTCCCCATGTATACTCACTCGATTCCTAAGCATTATATTAGATTTACATAACCATTCCTTTAGAGAAAAAAAAAGGGAAGAAAATAAACTACTGAAAACATTTCTGGCTCATGCAAAAAGCAAAAGTGGAAACGCCAACAGCAGTGATTTGGACAGGGATTTTTTCAGTCACAAAAGTCTCATAATCGGAATCCCTCCTGACGTCCACATCTTCTTACCCTCCTGCACTGCAGGGCCAGCTTAGTATCACTGTCATCCTTAACTCCCTAATCCCATGACCTCACTTGCAACTTCCCAGCATTCCCCAGGAATCGACAAGGAGAATGTTAGACTCTTCCCCCACCACTGGCCACTGTAATAGCGGACAAACTCGCCATGGATCCACAAGCCAGGTGCAGAAACAAAGAAGCACTGGCAGTTTCAAACAATAGCATTAAAAAGATTGTGTGAAGCTTTCTTTTATTTTTTAAACCAACCTGCCATGGGCTTCTCACTAGTGACCCTTCCCTAACCTGGCCCCGTCCCACACTGTACTGCTGCACTTTTTTTGCACAAAGTCTGAGCCCCTCAGTTAGCTCATGTATGAAAGGTGGCCACTAATGCATTCTTCAAATGGCTGTTGAGAATAACCCATGAAATCACAAGTGTGAAATGCTTTGTAAACTTTGGAGATGTCTAGAGACATAGTGACAACATTTTCTATTGCAGTGACTTGTTTGTTAGTTGTGTCACAAACTAAAGATATTGGAAGTTTTCAAAGAAAGAAAAGAGAAGCTGTTGGAAGTGGGGGCAAGTGAGAGAGTTCAGGGCACATGGGGGTCACGTGTTTTCTATGAATAAGGATCTTCAAAATGTATGCTGTCTGATCACTAGGACTGTCAAGCCTACTCACCCTAGAAAGAGAAATTTCTCCAAAGAATAGAGTATCTATTCAATTCCGTATTCTGTCTAATTCATGCTGTCTGTCTTGGCTCAAGAAATTACAGGTAATGTGAGGTCAGGGTTTGGATTTTCCCTTTCTTGGAGAAATGCTTTTTACTGAAAAAAATAGTTCTGGTTACAGGAAAATTTTTCAGGGAGTATTGATGGATGGTTGGCTCCAGCCTGTGTACTTGCTGCCATTGTGAGTAGCTGATGTCTCCAGAAGGACACAACATGAGAGTGGGGTTAAAGATGCCTTTCCATCACTCTCATTACCTCTTCATGTCATTACAATTTTTGTATGTCACCTAAACACAAACAAACAAATAACAAAATCAAGCCCAACTTTTCCCTGGTCACCAAAATTACACCTCGACAGAAGGAATTAGGGCCTAATTTGGGAGGAAGGTAGCTTTGAAATTATGTTTTTTGTTTTGTTTTGTTTTAGAGTTTGTTTTCTACTAGCTCATCAGGTCATGGAAAAAAAGTGTTACTTCTAAACTGCATCTTGTCTTATTGCTTCTTACTTTCAAAGGAGGCTTATCAGCAAACTTCATAGGCAAAAATAAAATGGCTGTTTTGAAAAAGACAAAGGCTTGACTTCAAAATATGTCCTCATTTTACAAGTTTCTAATTTATGGCCGTACAGAGTCTCTGACAGTGTGTGGCTGTGCAGAATGATGATTCTCAGAAGACAATGATTTAGAGAAAAGGCCAGCCTCACCCCATGCTCTGTGCAGCTGGTAGAGAGATGGATCATAAGTAGACAATTCATTCTTTTTCTTTTTTTGTAGTAAACATATATTGGTTCTTAAGGTGTAGTGAATAAGAAATCAACAATATGTTGGGAGAGTGTTTGTTCATCCTTTTAAAAAGGTGTTTCCAATTTTTGGAGCCTAAGAATCCTAACTAAGTATGGGGCTGACCCAGGACAGAGGAAATGAAAATTGAGTCCAGAGGAAATGGCTGGCTGCCAAGGGTAGATGTTCTTAGTACCTGATCTAAAGGCTCCAGTGATGAAGAAGCTTGATCTGATCTAAAGCAGAAAAGATTAACACTGGAGTCAAGCCAAACAGAAGATTATTTAAAGGACCAAGTCCAGAAGAAGACAGGGCAAAGGGGTACCAAGGGAGGAAGATTTTAAGGCTTGGTGTCATCTTGCTTGGGAGTGGGCAGACAAGTTTAATGTGAGGGCTCTGGGCTATTTTTAAGAAAAGTGGAGTGAAATGCATTCAAGGTGTATCTTCAAAGTCTGCTGTGGAATATAGTTTAAGATGTGTTACATTTGTTTATGCTGTGTTATGTTTAATGATGCAAAGATGCATTGCCTTCTCTTATGTTGAATTTGTTTAACTCTGTGAACCTGTGTTACTTTGCCAGTCTAAAACGCCTGATTGGACTAATAAAGAGCTGAATGGCCAATAGCTATTCAGGAGAGAAAAACAGGCTGGGATGGCATGCAGAGAGAATAAACTAAGCTCAAGAAGAAAAGAGAAGTGTGAGAAAAGGAGGAGACGAGGACTCCAGGGGCCAGACACATAGCCAGTCACAGAGTAAGAGGGAAAGAAAGAATATAGAATAGATAAAGGTAAAAAGCCCAGAGACAAAATGTGATTAAAGAGAAATGGGATAATTTAAGTTAGAAAATCTGGCCAGAAACAAAGTCAAGCAAAGGTCAGTCTTTCATAAGTTAGAATAAGTATCCATGTGTTTATTTGAGAGCTGGGTGGTGGGTCCCCAAAGAGCAAAAAAAAAAAAAAAAAAAAAAAAAACTACAAAAGTCAGCTTCAGGCTTTGGAGAACCAGCATATTAATTCATTCTATAGTTTTATCTATTTTATCTGGAAGGGCATCCAGGCATAAGTACTTAACTAAAAGAAAACAACAGTGTTTTCAACTAGTTGACAACATGTTGAGAGTTCAAAGAATGCTAGGAAGTCTCTCTCTCTCCCCCCCCTTCTCTCTCTGTTCATATGTGTGTGTGTGTGTGTGTGTGTGTGTGTGTGTGTGTGTGTGTGTGTACGTGCACATAAGCACACTCATATATATGTTTATTTTCTTCTGAAGTTGCCAAAAATTTACAAAAATCTGTAACTATTCCATGCCAAAGAGTTCCTTCTTTTGCTGTTCTTACCTTTGTCTTTCTCTATGCTTCCCATACTCTTTTTATACATTTACCCTTGTCAACTTTGATGACCAGGTTTCAACTTGTAGGCAACCACTTGTTTTTCAACATCATGGCAGTCCTGGGCTTCTTATTGGAGGAAGAGATTATATGCCACTGATGTAGTTTGTCATTTCATCTCCTGAGAATACCAGTCAGAAGACAAACAAATCTCATTGCTTCTAAGTTCTTGTTGCTCAAATATAATTATGCTCGCTAGTTTTATGTCACTTTGACATAAGCTAGAGTCACTGGAGAGGAAGAAGCTTATGTCTCAATAAGTTTGAGCTATAGATGGAAATCTCAGAGTCGTTTTGATTTACATTTTCCTGATGGCTAAGGATGTTGCACATTTTTTTTTAAGTGTTTCATTCAGCAAATGATAGAAATAAATGTGGAGACGCACGGGGAATCCTGCTGAAGAGAGGAAGGGTTGTAGGAGCCAGAGGTGTCAAGGATATCATAAGAAAACCTGCAGAATCAACTAATCTAGGTTCATAGGAGTCCACAGAGTCTGAACCGACAACCAGGGAGCCTGCATGGGACTGATTAGGCCCTCTGCATATATGTGACAGTTGTGTGGCTTGGTCTTCTTGTGAGATTCCTGGGAGTGGGAATAGGGGCTGTTTCTAACTCTTTGTCTGGCTTGTGGGGCCGTACTTCTCATACTGGGTTACCTTGCCCAGCCTTAATACAAGGGGAGGTGCTTAAACTTACTGCAACTTGATATGTCATGTTTTGTTGATATATCCATGGGAGGTCTTCCCTTTACTGAATAGAAATGGAGGAGGAAGGGATTTGGGATGAGGTGTGGGAGGAAAGAAGGGAGGTGCAACTGGGGTCAGATGTAAAATAAATAAATTAATTTAAAAAACACAGAGAGGTTGTACTATAGGCAGGCCTATAGGGCATTTTCTTAATTAGTGGTTGATGAGAAAGGGCTCAGACCATTGTGGGTGGGGCTTCCCTTGCGCTTATGATCCTGGGTTCTATAAGAAAGCAAGTTGTGCAAGTTAGAGGGAGTAAGTCGGCAAGCAGGAGCCCTCCACGGCCTCTGCATCAGCTCCTGTCTCTATGTTCCTGCCCTGTTTTGAGTTCTTGTCCTGATTTCCTTCAGTGATGAACAGTGATGTGAAAGCATAAGCCAAACAAACCCTTTCCTCCCCAAGTTGCTTTGGTCATGGTGTTTCATCACAGCAACAGAAACCTTAACTAAGACACTGATGATACATTTTCTTGCTATTTCTGTTAGATTTCTGCTTAAATTAGAAAGAAGGGTGCAAGATGAGACATGAGATTAAGAGATACATTAACCATAGTTTATTATAGGCCTGGCAGAACAGAGAGAGTAATAGAAGAACAGAGCAGGGCAGAGAGTAAGAGAGAAGAGAGTCAGAGTTAATGGCTAACTGCCATGGTCGGTCACCACAGAGAGAAGAGAAGGAGCGGGAGGAAGTTGGAACTTTTAAAGGGAAGACCACGCATGTGCACTGAGGCTTCACACATGTGCAGTGTCCTCAGGCAGGTCCATAATATGTGATGAGTGGTGATGGCATAGCATGTCCCTGTGCCTGCCCCAACTGTTGTCAGAGGTCGGGGTCTGTCGCTTAAAGAGGTACGGGAAGGTCAGCATTGATGCCTGAACCTTTCAATTTCTGTATTCCATAATTCACTCTCTCATAAAATAGCCCTTCCTTCCAGGAAAGACAAAAGTAATAAAAAGTGGAGGAGAGTAAGGAAAACAGTATTCTACATTTTTATGTTGTGGACAAATGATCAGGCTCTCCATGGAGAAAGAATTATCATTAATTCTTACTAAGCAAGTGTACTGGCTGGTTTTGTGTGTCGACACAAGCTAGACTAGCCATCAGAGGAAGGAGACTCAGCTGAGGAAATGTCTCAATGAGATGCAGTTATAAGGTATTTTCTCATTTAGTGATCAATGAAGAAGGGCACAGCCCACAGTGGATGGTGCCATTTCTGGGCTGCTGGTCCTGGGCTCTATAAGAAGGTGGGTTGAACAAGTCATGGGATGCAAATCAGTAAGCAGCATCCTCCATGGCTTCTACATCAGCTTCTGCCTCTGGGAACCTGCTCTGTTTAAGTTCCTGTTCTGACTTTCTTCAGTGATGAACAGCAATTCTGAAGTATAAGCCAAATAAATCCCTTCCTGCCCAATTTGGTTTTTGGTCATGGTGTTCCATCAAAGCAATGGAAACCCTAGCTAAGACAGAAAGGTAGCAAAATAATAGTTTTCTTAAATTTGGAGTAGCTTATACATTTGAGTCCAATATATTGGCTTCTAGCTTCTTTTTATAAACTGTTTAAAACTAACTATAGTGACATTTACATGTCCTTTATTTTAAGGCAAAGTCTTAGGAAATTTTTCTGGGGTTCAAATTTACAGTAGCTTTCCCTTTAAGAGGAATTAAAGAAAAGTTGAAGCAAACCAAAGACTGATGTCAAGGTGAAATAAAGCTTTGGTTAAGGAGGAATTATTCATAGGCTTCATAATTGACAATCTTGAGCAAGATAATTGGTACATCATTTTAGAAACTTGTTGTGGCTTGATTAAATTTAAGTTGGATCCCAGCATTCAAGATAATGATGTGCAGAATGTATATTGATGTCTGAAATAAAAACTAAAGGAAATTTGTGTAAAAATTTGAACCTAAAGACCTGTGGCCATTGTCAGTGTTAGTAGGCGTAGACTGTAGCACTACTGGAGAACAAATGGTCCACACAGAGGTTGGCTTATTCGTTTTGGAAAAATTCTTCCTATGGAAAGAAAAGGTGAATTGGATAAAGAAGTTCTCATTGGGAAACTGGAAGTATATAAATTAAAGCTAGGAGATATATGGATTTCTTTCCTATGCTTTTCTACCTGAGAGTCTGATGTAACACTGATAACTGATGACATCTTCTCTTACCCTAAGCTTGCAGTTAGTGATGCCGTCATCAGCATAATTTTTCAACAAGTGAGTGAGGATCATACAGTTTGATATCTGAGATGCAGCCTCTTCCCTGTCCTTGGTTTAGTTTTAGTTGACCTAGAACTCTCTTGACAAAGAAGGATTCTTTGTCCAAGTATCAGAAAAACATTCTAAGATGCCACAGGAGGAGAAAGAAAAGATTAGCTACAAAGCAAATCCTACTCTAAGTTGAAAAGGACTCCGTTACATGCAGGCTGACTATTATTTATGCTTAACTCATGTAGAAAATCTCCAATAGTCATTGGATTATGGTCAGGCAAACCTGAGATACAAGCTTGCTAAATGCAGCCTGAGGCTGCAAACCGGCCTCAGATTTGGGCTCAGAAACATCCTTGTAGGGTTTGTCCATTCATTAAGAGGCAAGTTCATTCAGTGAAATCAAGAGATAGTTGTGGTAGTACACCCCTGAAATTGCAGAATTAAGGATGCTGAGTTCAAGGACAACCTAAGTTACACAGTGAGACCTTATTTCAGCCAATCAAGCAACCAAGCAACTAAGCAACAAAACAACAAATGAACATATAGTAAAACCTGTTTCATTACTGCTTGTCACCAGTCTTCCTGGTCTCTGACAAGAGCTGGTGAGAAAGAATCTGCATGGTCCTCTGGGATTGTCTGGTAGCCTTCGTTCTCTTCCATACAAGGAAGGATACTCGGTGAGAAGAGAATCACCTGTGAAAGCAGGAGGTGATTTCAAATAGTGAAAATTGGAATAATTTTGTTGCCCATTTTGACATGTTCTTTTAAAAAAGTGTTTACTTTTTATTTTACATGTATATTTTGCCTACATGTTTGTCCGTGTACTACATGAATTTCTGGTGCCTGCAGAGGTCAGAAGAGAAGAGGGCACCAGATACCCTTTAACTATAATTACAGGTGGTTGTAAGCTACCATGTGAGTGGTGGGAATCGAACTGATCCTTGATGAAAGCAGCCAGTGTTCTTAAGTGCTGATCCATCTCTCCAGCCCTGAGAACATTTTTATGTCTCTGTGATTATTTGTTATGGTGTAGGCGAGAAAAATAGTGGTCATGAAGAGGAGTAACAGTGGAGAACACATACATTGACCTGTGACATGTCAAGAAGACATGATTTCTAATACTGAGTGGATATAACAGAAGGCAGAATAAACAAGTTTTCTATCTTTACCCAAGAAGGGTACATTCTGGATTTATGTATTTTTTTATTTAAAAAATTTAAGTTCACTTTACATACCAACCACAGTTCTTCCCTCACCTCCTTCCTTTCTCCCCACTTCCCCCAACTGTATAACCCACCTACTCCTCAGAAAGGATAAGGATTCCCATGAGGAGTCAACAAAACTTGGCACATTCAGTTGAGACAGGACCAGTTCCTCCTCCGTGAATCAAGGCTGAGCAAGGCATTCCACCATAGGGAATGGACTTCACAAAGCCAGCTCATGCACCAGGGATAGATCCTGGTTTCACTGCAAGGGGCACCACAACAGACCAAGCTATAGAGCACCACAAACAGACCAAGCTATACATCTGTTGCCCACATGTAGAGGGCTTAGTTAGGTCCCATGTGGGCTCCCCAGTTATTGCTCTAGAGTCTGTGAGCTCCCACATGCTCATGTCAGCTGTGTCTGTGGGTTTCCCCATCATGATCTTGACACCCCCTTGCTCACATAGTCCCTCCTCCCTCTCTTCAACTGGACTCCAGGAGCTCAGCCTGGTGCTTGGCTATGGATCTCTGCATCTGCTTCCACCAGTTACTGGATAAAGGTTCTATGATGACAGGGTAGTCGCCAATCTGATTACAGGGGAAGACCAGTTCAGGTGCCCTCTCCACTATTGCTAGGAGTTTTAGCTGGAGTCATCCTTGTGGATTCCTGGGAATTTCCCCACTTAGGTTCTGCCCTAGCCTTATAGTGTCTCCCTCTATCAAGATATCTCTTTCATTGCTCCCCCTCTCTGTGCCTCCCCCAACGTGACCATCCTATTCCCTCATGTTTTCATCCCCCATCCTCTCCCCTCTACTGCTCCCCCCATCTTACCCAGGATATATCATCTATTTCCCCTTTCTAGGGCAATCCATGCATCTCTCTTAGTATCCTCCTTAATACCTAGCTTCTCTGGAGCTGTGGATTGTGGTCTGGCTATCCTTTGCTTTACATCTAGGATCCACTTATGAGTGAGTACATACTATGTTTGTCTTTCTGGGTCTGGGTTTCTTCACGCAGGATGATTTTTTCTAGTTCTATCCATTTGCCTGCAAATTTCATTTTAAATTTTTTTCTACTGAACAATACTCCATTGTGGAAATGAACCACATTTTCTTTGTCCATTCTTTGATTGAGGGGCATTTGGTTGTTTCTAGATTCTGGCTATGACAAATAATGCTGTTATAAACATAGTTGAGCAAGTGCCCTTGTGGTATAATTGACCATCCTTTGGGTGTATGCCCAAGAATGGTAATGTTGGGTCTTGAAGTAGATTGATTAACAATTTTCTGAGAAACTGGCATACTGTAAAAGTTTGTACTCCCACCAGCAGTGGAAGAGTGTTCCCTTTACTCTACATCCTTTCCAACATAAGCTATCATTAGTGTTTTTGATCTTAGCCATTCTAATAGGTGTACAGTGGCATCTCAGAGTCATTTTGACTTATATCTTCCAGATAACTAAGCATGTTGAGCAATTCCTTAACTATCTTCTACACATTTGAAATTCTTCCATTGAGAATTCTGTTTAGATCTGTACCATATTTTAAATTAGATTATTTGGTATTTTGAAGTCTAGTTTCTTGAGTTCTTTATGTATTTTGGAGATAAGCCCTTTGTCAGATGTGGGGTTGGTGAAGATCTTTCCCCATTCTCTAGGCTGCTGTTTTAGCTTATTGACTGTGTCTTTGTCTTAAAGAAGATGTTCAGTTTCAAGAGGTCCCATTTATTGATTGTTGCTCTCAGGGTCTGTGCTACTGGTGTTATATTTAGAAGTGGTTTCCTGTGCTAATGTATTCAAGGCTACTTCCCACTTTCTCTTCTGTTAGCTTCAGTGTAACTGGTTGAGGTCTTTGATCCACTTGGACTTGAGTTTTGTGCAGGATGATAGACGCAAAACACATTGGCTATGGGTGAATGATAGTGGATGAATGAACAAGGTGGAGCAGAATCAAATTTTTGATGTTAGGAGATTCTGAGTATGAAGGCTTTGTAAAGCATAAACCCCAATGATGGTACTCATCATTAGAATATTGATGTATTTGGGCTTAAAATGTCTCCCAAAGGCTCTTGCTTATTTCCAGAGTAGTGATCTTGGGAGGTTGTGGTGCTGTAGGGAGGTAGTGATGCTGTTGGTAGTTAGTGGTGTTGTTGGGAGGTTGTGGTGATGTAGGAAGGTTGTGATGCTGTTGGGAAGTTGTGGTGTTGTTGGGAGGTAGTGGTGCTTTTGGGAGGTTGTGGTGTTGTTGGGAGGTTGTGATGCTGTTGAGAAGTTGTGGTGCTGTTAGGAGGTAGTAATGCTGTTGGGAGGTAGTAATGCTGTTGGAGGTAGTGGTGATTTTGGGAGGTAGTGGTGATGTCAGGAGGTTGTAGTGCTGTTGGAGGTAGCAGAACCTCTAAGAGGTGGGTAGTAGGACATCTTTAGGGAATTGGAAGTACACTTTTGACAGCTTGGTCTGTTACCCTTTCTCTCTGCTTCCTCAAGGCAAATGGCTCTACTCTACTGGAAGCTTTACTATTAATCATTGTTTTGTCAGAGGCCCAAATGCTACAGGGCCAACTGGTCATGCACTGAAATCTTCAGAACTCTGGGCCAAAATAAATCTCCTTTTGAAGTTGGTTAATCTCAAGCATTTGTTATAAATTACAGACATTTAACACAGGAGCCTACCATACAGAAGACAATGAAGGTCAGAGGGTGCTGGCAGAAGTGGGAACATCAATAGAAAGAGAGAACTGCTTGCCTTTATCCAAGGATGGTAGACAGTTTCCAGGTCAAACCAGAATAATAGCTGCTGTCTAGTGATTGCAACCTTGTATAGTTCTTTCCTATAGTGAAGGAAGCTTATCAGAATACTGTGGAAAAAAAAAACAATAGGAGACTTCCAAGATTAACTCACAAAATTCATTATATTCCAGAAAAAAGGGACAGGCAAGGAGTAGGGGAGAGTACATGAGATAGGTTAGAGTGAAGAAAAGGGGGAGGGAAGGTATGGTTACATTTTAATGAAAAAATTAAAAATGTATTATTACTTCTCTAGGCTTTTAAAATTATTTCTGGAGGTGCCACATGCTCTGCTACAATAACACTCAAATAATGCTATAGAGTGTTCCATGTAAAGAGAACTGAGCCTCCTGCCAGTTACTAGCAATAACATGACAGTCATGTAATGAACCACTGAGAAAGTAGACCCTGAGTCATAGCCAGTGTCTTTGCTACAGTCATACAAGTAATACCGAGCAAGAATGCTCGGGTAACTTGCTCCTGGATTCTAGAGAACGAGGAAAGTGAATTGTTACCAACAACAGTGTGAGGAGTAATTTGTTATGTATTCATCCCTCTTCTTTGCCTAAGTGCTAGAGAGACTAGAAGAGCTAAATGTACATAAAACGTCAGACATTCTGAGCTACTAACCTTCAAAGGGCACAAGTGAGAATTTGAAATGGGATTATGAAATTAAAATGGACTAGGGACTTCCAAAATCTCCCTAAATTATTATTATTAGATGGGAAATGGAATTTAACTTAACACTAATGGGAAATTAGTCCAGAAAACTAAAGTTTGTTGTGTGAATTCCAAGGAGGTGAAACTGTTCAATAAACCTTCAATAATATAATAAAAAGGTTTTTAAATGATTTATTTAGCTTTGTTTTATGTGTAGAAGTGTTTTGTCTGTCTGTCTGTACGTACGTATGTATGTATACCACACGTGTGTCTGGTGCTTGTAGAAGTTGGAAGAGAGTAAAGGATTCTCTGAAACTGGAGTTAAAAATGGATCTGAACCACTGCATTGGTACTTAGACCTGAATTAGATTCTCAAGAGCAGTAAGTGCTCTTAACCAGTGAAACATTGCTCCAGGCCCCAGTAAAATAATTTGTAAGGTACACTGGACAGAAGCATTTTCTGCCTCTTTGATGATTCCATATGCTGTGAACATGGTCAGACAAGCTGGTCTCCAGCCCTCCTCTCTTCCAGCCCTGAGCCATTTAATTTACACAGAGTAAGGAAGCCACAATGTGTTGGTTCTACAAATCAACAAATGCCAGAGGAGCTACTGGTGAGTAGAGGTTTCCTTTATGGACCTATAAGTCCTATGGGCATTTGGGAAGGTGCTTTTTCTAGAAGTTTCTCTGCTGTGATGATGCACTGGCATTGTTTTAGTCATTCTAACCAAAGTGAGGAACGGTGAAAACCAGATAACCATACATATATTTGTCTGTGCCTCTCATTTAGTTTTTATGTAATTCAGTCTTATGCTGTTGTCAAACTGGGGAAACTGGCTACCATTTTATTAACAAGCATAAATAAATTGTTTACCTGTTGGAAAACATAATGGATTCCCTGATGTTTTAATACCATCATGAGGAAGAGTGTGAGTAAATGGTATTTCGTGACCAACTTCTAAAGATTACTTGAGCCAAGTTTCGGGACTCTGGCAGCTTGCAATAAACATTTCAATCTGTTGAGTTATGACACAGCCAGGGTCATTCTATTCTTTTGTAAACAACATAAAAACTCATTCCTTTCTCCCAGACTGTCACTGTGTCATTGTGCTCCAATGCCTTCTGAAACAAATCACCATGGGGACTTCCCATATGGTGGTATGAGATTTCCCCTGGTGAGAAACATGCCCAATATCTGTGCCCTACAGACACACTGGGGCCACAGAGACTTGGTGGGTCACAGATCAGCCAAACAAATGGTGACTTCACATATAGGAAGAGCCTTGGACATTCATTACCCTCACACTCTCTGGTTAGAATAGAGGAAAGATTGTGTGGCATGCACTGGGTCTGAAACCCTAGACAAGAATATCAACCAAGGCACATAGGGAATTTTCACATATGCCAGCTTATTAATTTTTACAAAATAATTATTGAGGTCCTTAGTTTTTCTCAGAAAGAAGACAAAGTTCACAGGTAGGAGCTGACACACTCAAGATCACACATCTAGTGAGAAGGGTGCTTCTATGCCAAGTCTAGACCTACTGATTCACCCACACTTCAGGTGATTTTATTCTGTCTGTTGTATTTTTATTTTAAGCACTATAACATAATGAATGAGAAGTTACTTTGTTTGTTCTGAGACAGGGTCTCACTGTGCAGTGTAGGCTGGCCATGGATATTTTTATGTAGCCCAAACTGGCCTTGTGGTTATCATCCTACCTCGCCTCTCTAGTAGTAATGTAATATAATTCAGTATTAGACTGAATTACTTAAGAACAAAAGACATTCATTGCCTTTTGCTAATGAGGAAATACTTCAAAAATGCTGGCACATAATTTATACTTTTCTTTTCGTTTTTTGGTCTCTATTACTATTATTATTTTAAACTTCGAGGAGCCATTAATTTTCTTCTGGATGTCAAGACTAAGTGTTTGTAGTCTAGAATTCCAAAAGAGCCTTTTGTGACAAATCTTTCCAGGCAGTGTGAAGACTAACTTCTCCTTCTGGCTGTGTTCTTCACTAAACTTCCGAAAATTGCCTCTTCAACCCTGCTTCTCTTTCACAAAATCTTCTACCACTATCTACCTAGGTTTTTCTTTTCTCTACTGGTCTAAAACAGTCAGAGATCAGGAGTTCAGGATGGAGTTTCACGCTAAGTTTCTCATAAGATTAATTTGCCAAGCAATCATAGCTATTAGGTCACTGGGGTGGAGTATGGGGAGAACAACCCTTGGTTTGAATTTATGCCGTCAATAATTTCTTGCTTTTAACTATAAGCTCTTCTACACATGTTCTCTAAAACAAGACACTCATTTAAAATCTTAAGGAGTGATGGTAATAAAACAACAGTTTCTAAAGACCCTTGGGATGAATGATGTAAGTCATTGTACTGGAAGACAAACTCTTTATAGGGCACAGTGAGCACTCTGGTAACATGATGGCTTGGGAATGCTCTGGACAGTGAGATATGAAGAGAACTCTTCTAGAGAAACTGGAGGATTTTTTCTTACTAAATCTTGTTTATTCATGCTTCCTACATCTACACTATATTTTGATCCCCCTTCCCATTCTCTGTACAAGCACTGAGCTACTAGGTCTCTTTCTCCTATTAGTTTTGATTTTGTTTAACATCATACAAAATGTAATCAGGGCTGTCTATGTGACTGGGAGTTTGTAACTAGCCATTAGAAACTCATGGGCATACCAGTGGGTACAAAATTGGATATCATATTTACCCCCTCTCTTTTGATGGTCAACAGATCATCAGGATGTGGTAGGGCCTTATGAGTCCCTTCCCCCAAATGGACATGCTACCAAAGGCAATCTATAGTTTCAAAGGAATCACAATCAAAGTCTCAGAGACATTCATCACAGACATAGAATAAAATCTTAAAATTCATATGGAATGACAAAAGGTCAAGGTAGCCAAACAATCCTGAGCAAAAAGGATACTGTGGGAAGCATCACCACACCTTATTTCAAACTGGACCACAGAAATATAGTAATAAAAGTAGCATGGAAGTGGCATGAAAATAGACACATAGATCAATGGAGTTGACTATAAAACACATATAAATCCACAAAACTACAACAAATGGTGTGGGTAAACCTGGACATCAGCACATAGAAGAATGAAATTGGCTCCCTTTTTCTCACCCTGCACATGAAGTAGTTTTAGTTTGATATTTTTTTTAAAAAAATCACAAAAATATAGACCTGGTGACATAGTCTAGTAGTTCTAGCAACATGGGAAACTGAGGCAGAAGGATTAAAAGTTCGATGCTTGCTTGGGTTACAGAGCCAGCCATGACCATAGAAACTCTTACCAAAGATAACATTTAATCGGAGTGGCTTGCTTACAGTTCAGAGGTTCAGTCTGTTATCATCATGGTGGGACATTGTGGTGTATAGGCAGACATATGTCTCCCATGGCAATGATTCAAGGATGGCAGTGGCCTCTGAGGGCCTATTCCAGTTCTGCCCAGTGCTGGGAAGTAGCTGAGAGTCCTACATCTTGCAGGCAAAAGGAAGTGGTATGTCTCACTGGGAATGGCTTGAGAATATATGAGACCTCAAAGCCACCTCCATAGTGACATACTTCCTCCAAGATTATACCTACACCAACAAAGTCACAACTCCCAATAGTGCCACTCCCTTTGGGGGTCATTTTCTTTCAAACAACCACAAGGACAATCTGGACAATTGTACAATTTAGTGAGACTGTGCCTCAAGATAAAAGAAAGGAAGGGACTAAGGCTATTTTCAGGTATCAGAGTGCTTGCCTAGGACTCATGAGGACATGTTGCAAGTTGCCAAGTCTGGATTCATTCTTGGAACTTCTATGGTCATTTACCTTCATAAAAGCCATTCCCAAGAATGAGAGTCATGAGAAGAAAGCCCCTATATCCCTGATGATATGGGGAAGCAGGGTGGTTAGCTGCTCTAGAAATACACACTTTTGATTCTGTTATGAAAGATAACACATTTTTTGTTGGTTAGTTTCTTTTCATGCTTTTGTTAGTTTTAAGCAAAAGTTCCTTAAATTGACAGGAATGTTTGTGTCCCCACAGCACCTCCCAGTCTTCACTGTCACAACAGACAGGTATCTCTTTTAAAAAATAGAATAGAAAGATATGGAAGAAAACCCCCAATTCAGTCCCTGTAGCAAGCAGGATGACCCTGAACTCTCCCTGTCTTCTAGACCCAGGATCGTAGGTGAGTCCTTGATGCGGATGCTCAGGTATCAAAGCAGTAGAAAACCCTCCTGTCTCCCATGGCAATGACTCAAGGATGGCAGTGGCCTCTGAGGGCCTATTCCAGTTCTGCCCAGCCTAGGCTCCTGAGGACACTGTTCCTTTTGTGACACAAGCATGGTATGATCAGAATGGCAGGCTTGTGAAAGCAATAAAGTGTCTTTAGGAGCTTGAAGGGCCAGAAAAGGACAGTTTTCATTGGTATCCCCAACCCTTGTTTATTTTCTGCGTATATTCTTTTGACATGAATTTCTTTGGCTATTTTAAAGCATCACACATGCCTGTATTTGTTTACTGATCTAAAGGCGGAGAAAAGGAAGTGGGTAGGGAAAGGTAAAAGGCTCAGATGATCACATATAGATGGCATCTCAGGTTGTAACTATTACTCCCCATGTCATTTTAGTTCCTGCTGCAGTGTGCGATAGCAAACAAATTATTATATCGAATATCTAATCTCTTTAGACTCTTTGAAGTACTTGGAGTGTTTAAAAGTAGAAATAGAATAACACTTAGGTAATAGCTTCAAAAACTTAGGAAATAGTGTGTTTAGAAATGGAGTTGTTAAACCACTTCTGAGCTCAGTTTTCTGTCTGTACTTGTACAGCAGATAGAGGGAGATGGGGGAAAAGAAATTGAATGAGATGTTTTGCTACAGTGTGTTGGATAATTTTCAGTTTCATCATTATCGTGTATATTATGGGCATGCCACTTAACTGCTGAACTATATACATTGTATGTATGCTGGGCAAGAGTCTTCATTTCATGATTCTAGTTCACCGATGTTAAAGAGATGACCTGTGCTGCTTGGCTTTGTAAACTTCACACAAGCTACGGTTACCTTGGAATACGGAACCCAAGTTGAGGAATTACTTTTCTCAGGATGGCCATGGGCACGTTTAGTGATTGTTTAGTGATTGATTTGGGAGAACCTAGGCCACTGTGGGTGGTTCCACCCTTGGGCAGATGGTTTTTGTCTGGTATAAGAAACAAAGCTGATTGATATCTTAAGACAAGGACTCACTACCTGTGTATAGAAAAAAATAGTACCCAGCAGATCTCTGTATAGGAAAAGGTGAAAGCTCACTGAATTCAAAGGAATAAGCAAAGGAAACCAAGCTAATGAATAAGAAAATTAAAATGTGAAAGTCAGTAGAGCTTCAGCGTCAAGATTTGCCATAATTAAAGCCCTGTTTTATCCCCAAATCCAAAGTCCCCTAGGCAGTTTCTCGTGGACCTGCCTTTCCAGGGTCAAGTGCAGGGGGTGGGGGTGGGGGTGGGGCAGGGGTGAAATCCTCCTCACGCAATGGGAAAAGGGGAAACTTTACAGGTTCACATGACTTTGTGTCTCCCTCAGAAGAAAATAAGGTTTCCTGGTTCCTGAAAGCCTTCCCAGGTATTAGTCACTCATTTCCATGTTTTAATTCACAATGAGCCAAAGGTTTGGGACATTTTGGCTTGAAACATTCATGTACATGTATCCACATACTGATTTACTGAAACAGCCATCAGATTGCCTTTGCTTTATTCTACGTTTCAACTGATCGTGTTTACACAACCCAAAAAGAAGAAACATTGCATGGAAGCAATGCAGGGGATAATGTGGGGGTAAAATGAATTTCAGGGAGGTTTTGTGCTGTCAGAAGGGTTGCTTTAATTAGACCCTTGTGGACACGCTGGGAAAGCCTGGCTCATGTTTCTAAATGATTATTGAGTTGAACCCAAGTTTGCCATTGTCTAAGAAACAATTACTAAAAAGGAGTCACCCTCAAGGAGGTGACAAAAATATTCATTGTCACAGACATACTTTCTTCCAGGAATGAAGACCCTGATGAAAACACTTGCTGAGCTAGATGGATGTTTTGCTTTTCTGTTCATTGGAAACACTCTACTCAGTCAGGAAAGTGTCTAGAAGAAACAAGGATATGGACTTCATAGGATCAAAAGAGTCTGTTGTCATAGGAACGTTGGCATTACAGTTCTGCTTTTTTTGTGAGTGATTCAGGCTCGGTAGCTCCATCAACCTACCAAGTGCATGCAGGTTCTTCCTTCTCTGGCTAAAAGCCAGCCTGCAAATGCTTTGCTTCATCATAGTGGAAAGTGAACTTGTAAATGTGGTTGGCCATGCCCAACTACACCTGCTCTGCCTTGTTCTCTAATCTGCAGCCCCAAATCTATGAAAACATTTCTCTGACTCTCAGTCACAATTGACCTTGAGTCAAATATGCTGCTTCCTGTGTGACCTTAGATGAAACACTTAGTTCTTAGACCTTATGTCAAAAACTGGAGAAAATTGTGCAGAATCCCCATCCATTTCATAGGAACTAAACAAAATAAAGAGGGAACAATATATATTTCATGAGCTTATGTTACTAGGTATCATATAAGGACGTTGGAGTAGTCTAATGGGCCTTGAGTTAAATATGCAAGCAATCTTGGGACTCTTAAGAAGACAGGGTTTTGGATTATTATTCTAAAATTTCTGAGCAGTGGCTCTGATGTTGAGGTTGAAGAGTCTTCATTTTTAGCAAGTTACTTGGGTGGTCCCCACACAGGTGTTTGCAAGTGCATGGTGAGAACCATTGAAGCAAATGCACGATGCTCTAGAGCTCTCTGTGGGCTCTTCAGACTCCAGTCTAAGACACAGAAAAGAAGAAATTCACTGTTATTATCTATGAGTCCTAGGCAGCATTCCAAAGACAAAGAACTGTGGCTTGACGAGAAGACAAAGTGGAGAGACACGTGCTTGTTAGAGTCCTTAGGATGATAAGTACAATGATTCAAGACTTAGAAGGTGGAAAAACATGGTAAGGAAGGAGATATACACTACTGAAGAAGGAAGTGGAATTTGGAGGATAAGAAGTAGGAAGAGTTAGCCAAGGAAGCTGAGGGCACAGAAGGGTATTCCTGTGGCATTGCACTCAGCAGTTCAGAGGCTGGCATAGATATTAGGGGCAGCTGGCAAGCTTCAGGCCTGGGCTTATTAGCACTTGCATTAAGGTGACAGCCATCAGAACAGAAAAGCAGCAGCAACACCTCAGGGGAGTTTTAGGATTCTCTTCACTGCATTTTAAAAAGTGTTCAAGTCAGGGAAGGAGAACTACAAAGGGCCAGGGAGACTGGAAACAAGCATGTCCCCACTGGTAGTGGATATAAACTTTGTCCTGGAGCCACAGAGGATGAAGTATGCAAATAGTAAGCTCTGGCAACAATTGTTGGAGAGAGGGCTTTGAATATTTTTTTAAACTTTTTTTTTTTGTGTTGATTCTTTGGGAATTTCACATCATGCACCCCAATCCCACTCATTTCCCAATCCCCTACCCCTTTAGCCTCTCCCTCCAAAAAGGAAATTAAAAGAAAATATTTTTTCCATTTTTAAATTTAAATTACAAACGGGCTTGTTTTACATGTCAATCCTAGTTCCCTCTCCCTCCCCTCCTCCCCTGTCCCACCATTAACACTCTACCTATCATAAACCCTTTCTGCTCTGCAGGGAGGGCGAGGCCTTCCATGGGGGATCCTCAGAGTCTCTCATATCATTTGGAGCAGGGCCTAGGCCCTCCCCTGTGTGTCTAGGCTGAGAGAGTATCCCTCTATGTGGAACAGGCTCCCAAAGTCCACTCATATGCTAGGGATAAGTACTGATCCACTACCAGAGGCTGGTAGGTTTCCAAGGCCTCCTCACTGACATTCTCTTTCAGGGGGGTCTGGAACAGTCCTATGCTGGTTTCCCAGCTATCAGGCTGGGGTCCATGAGCTCCCCCTTGTTCAGGTCAGCTGTTTCTGTGGGTTTCTCCAGCCTGGTCTTGACCCCTTTAGAAGAAAATGTTTTATTTGTCCATCTTTCCCATCTCTCCATCACATATTCATTTGTTTTAGTAACCTTAGGAGCTGCAGTGTATCATGAGTATAAGACTTTGCCCTTTACTTGCAAATGTTCATTGCAGTGACTTGTTGGTCTGGTTCAAGGCTTCTGGCCTTTGGTACACTGTCAATCCTGGATCCTCACTGGAAGCTCCCTCTGATATCCTGCCGTTGATCTGAGTCATTGAAATCTTGAAGCGATGGTTCATCAAGACCCAACCGTTCATGAGCTCTAGTAGGTCATATATGGAGTAGTAGATGTTAGGCTGTGCCAACTCAAAGCCTTGGATGTGTCTTTGGGTGACAGCTGGGTTGGTAAGCCAACGTGTGTGTGTGTGTGTGTGTGTGTGTGTGTGTGTGTGTGTGTGTGTGTGTGTAGGGCTTCTTTAGTTTGTAAAGAACAGCTACAGGGATAATGATACTGAGGCCTCCAGGATGTTCCCTCTGCCATGCTGGCTGGTCCTACACTGGGTAGTGGAGAACTGAACAGCTGGGAGATGCTACCCATCTCTTCACCTCTGAGGTGTATTCTTAGGTGTGCTGTGGAAAGCGACAGGGAAAATCCATATGGAAAATCGATTTTCTAAAGGAAGATGGATACTAGGTTTTGATTGCTATGACAGCAGTCCTTTCAATGACTGAGAACAAGCTGTCCTTGAGAAGTAGCAGGAATGTATTGGTATTAATTTCATACTTCAATGCAGCATTTCAGCTCTGTAATTTCTCCTAAATGGTTTATTTCTTTAGTTCCATCATGAACAGAATGTTTAGAGAACATTATTATTGTACTTGTGACTCATATTTTCCAATTTTTAACTGCATTTGCCTTTAATCTGGCCAGGGACTTCTTCAAGCCAACTTAATTGCTTCTTCATAGCAAACCTCTGCACTTTAATTCTCTCTTCCTTTCAATTTGTGGTATATTGCTAAACATAGCTCACCTGCTTTGCTTTTTTCCCCCTTATTTTTGTTTTGCAGGAAAAGATCTTGAGATAGAGAGATAGAGACACACTTTTTTAAAAATGAAATTAATTTTTTGGGATGGGTTTCAAGACAGGATTTCTCTGCGTAGCTTTGCGGCCTCTCCTGGAACTCGCTTTGTAGACCAGGCTGGCCTCAAACTCACAGAGTTCTGTGTGCTGTGATTAAAGGCATGCACCACCACTACCCGGTTTATACAGTGTTCTATCTGCATTTATGCTGCAGGCTAGAAGAGAGAACCAGATCCCATTATGGATGGTTGTGAGCCACCATGTGGTTGCTGGGAATTGAACTTAGTACCTCTGGAAGAGCAGCCAGTGCTCTTAACTGGGACACACTTTAAGATAACTGTTGAGTTGGTGACATAGTAAAATATTTTAAAACTTCGTTTTGTAGCACAGTGGTTGTAAGGATTCAGCCATTATGCTGGCCTGCCCCTGTCACCTGGCGGAATGCATTTAGGTAGTACCCTGGTCAGCCCAGGTGCAAAGGACCCCTTTAAAAGAAAGACCTATGCCTACTTATGCTCTTTTCCTGCTCTCTCTTTCCTGCTCCTCTCTCTCCACTCTCTCATTTCCCTCTGTCTTTATCTCTCTCTTTCCTGCTGTTCCCATGGGGCAGACAGGACTTTTCCTGTTTCCCTTTTCTGTTCTCTCTCTGTCTCTGTGATACGTCTTTTCTTTTTTTCCCCCTTCTCTTTCTAATAAAATTTCTCACTTAAGCACTATCTGCCTGGCATGTTTGTCCCTTTGCCTCCATCACCCTTGCCTGCCATGGAATCCGCCAAGGTCTCCCACTTGCTTTATCATAACAGTGGTACACTGAATTCTTCCTTTATTGCAATGCTTTGTTTCCTGATTACTGCGATTCAAGTAATACTTTCAAATCATGAGACCCATTAATGTAAAATTTAAGTTCTCCAAGGTGGGTGGACCCAGAAAGCATCAGTCACATGTAACAGAGTGTGTGCCTTATCTGATTGGCTCTATCGGGATCTTTGTGAGATGCCTATTGTTGCAGTTTGACAGGAAAAGAAACAAGCACAGAAAAGTTAGGTATCTTATTTATTATCAGTGGAAGAACTGTAGCTTCTCAATATTTGATTTGTATGCTATTATAGGAGGATTTTAATGAGCTTTGAATGATCATATGTTGTTGACTCTGTATTAGTCCATATAGTTCAGGAGCTGGGAGAGATCACAGGATACAATGCATTCTTTTGTGTGAGTATAAATTATGTAGCCATAATTGGACAATGATGTAGAGACCCCAGTTCAGTTCAGAATGTGTTGCTAAGTAATTGTGAACTGAAGGGCATTAATCACAGATACAGAGATATAAGGCATGTTGGGAAATGTCTCTTTCTGTTTAGCTATTATAGCAAAATTTCTTAGGCTGAGTAATGTATGAGCATCAAAAAAAAAAAAACTTCTTTCTCACATTTCTGAGGGCTGGGAAGGTTAAGATCAATGCTCTGGCAGTATAGAGGCATGTTTGTCCTGTGAAGCCTACTGCTTCACAGATATCACTGGCTGTGTCCCTACATGGCAGAAATGAAAACACCATTGCATTAGTTTTTCTTTTCGCTGTGATTAAATAACCCCCTCTCCGCTAAAGAAAAAAAATGTTAGGAAGAAAGATTTATTTAGTTTTTTTTATAGTGATTTTTAGATCATGATTTAAGGGGAGCTAGTTCTTCATGACTAGGAAGGAACAGTCATGGGAATGTGAGGTAGCTCATCATACTGCATCTGTGTTAGGAAACAGAGTGATAAATGCCAATTCTGACTTCCATTTTAATTCAGTCTAGGGCCCCTGCTAATAGAATTGGGCCACCCACATTTGGAGTGCATCTTTCAATCTCAACTAACCCCGTCTGAAGCGTATCTCCTAAAGGATTCCAAGTTCAGTCAAGTTGACAGTGCAGATTAACTTTCACAGCCCTATCCCACAGAAGGACAGTGGGAAGTTTGTACGACAATACTTTGAGTACTAGTCCTTCTGACTTAATGACCTCTCAGGCACCTTACCTCTTGGTGTTATCACGGTTGATACTAGGACCTAAATTATGAATTAATGGAGGTGGGAGGGCTTCAACATCCAGATATTAGAAAGAAAGCTATGAAACCTCGATGTGGATATGCAACAAAGACTAGTAACACCACAGTATCCCGAAGAAGGACTGGAGATTCTGATGTGAAATCCATGCTAGTGGAGTTTGGACAAGGAGCACTGTAGCATCTGACAACTGGAATAGGAGTCTTGGAAAACAACTGGAATAGGAGTCTTGGAAAACAACTGGAATAGGAGTCTTGGAAAACAACTGGAGTAGGAGTCTTGGAAAATAACACTGGAGAAAAAGATAAAAGAGACCTTTCAGGTCCTCCCTGACAGACAACCAAAAGGTGTAGCACCAGTGCTACAACACTTCTCACAGATTCAGGCAAGGGACCTAAGGATTCAAATAAAGACAAGACAGCGGGTCATTCTTGCAAGGAGAATGCCGTTTATTACAAAGGAGGGAAAGCTTATATGCCAGTCAGCAGGTATGGTGGAAAACTACCCAGGTCAGATGTTCATGTCCCCAGGCCCCTCAGGTAAGAAGAATGGGCAGATATTTTTCATTCTTTCATTCAGGCCTTATCAGAAGGAGGGAAACAAGAAGTAAGCTCCTAGTCACGAGATGGTCAGCAGACCCCAATGGGTGAAGGGCCTAACAAAGCTCCTAGTCATGAGATAGTCAGTAGACCCCAATGGGGGAAGAACCCAACAAAAAGGAACTGGATTTGCCAACATATAATAAAATGTTAGAGCCATGGAAAGTTGTGTCCAAGATGAGATAATAAGAGTCCACTGAGTGGTTATTGTGTAGCAGCAATAAGTTGAAGGTAGACTCCTCTTTGAACATATTTCAGGCAAATGCTAATACTCAATTGTAACTGAGGATTCAAGAATAAAGCTCTGGACTAAGAGAAAGGGACATACTTAGCAGGATAATGACTTAGGACTGAAGTACAGGATTAAGAAGCCAAGAGTGGCACAGGCCTCTAACTACAGTACTTTGGATGTAGAAACTGGAGAATCTGTTCAAGGCCAGCATTAGCTACATTGCAATCTCAGGGCCAGCTTGGGCAACATGAAACTCAAAACAAAAAAAATAAATAAAACAAAAGTATCCACACGAGGGCTTTAGCTGGCCTATGACAGGAATATGGTATTGATAGTTATTTGGGGCCTATCAATACAGGGGATGGTTAGAGAGGATGAACTATCATTCCTGGGATGATATTTGACTGACTAGGGGATGTGGGAAGCAATGAGAAATCATATATTTTTTATCATCATAGATTGATTCATTTTTTTCATCCTATAGAAATGTATAGTATAGGTTGTACATTTTGTCTGGCCTTAAGATTCGATTTGTCAAAGACTGGGGCAAAGTAAGATTTTAGGAATATCTATAATGGTGGCAAGGTATGTCTAGCCCAGTAAGACCACAAATAAATAGAGGGGAAGTTGGCCTGTTCTCTACAAAGGACAATGTGGACCTACAGAGAGAGAGAGAGAGAGAGAGAGAGAGAGAGAGAGAGAGAGAGAGAGAGAGAGAGAGACTCAGCAAGATATGCTGGTTTGTTCTCAAAGGAGTGCTTGATGGATACTTAGATGTAGACTTAATGACAGCGTTTCTCTACTCTTGCTCATATTGTATCCTTCTTGTTTTCAATCCAACTTTCTGAGACCTTCCACAAACAGCTACTTTATTAATCTATGGGTTGGGAGGCAGGGCCCAGGTCTGTAAATGTCCTTTGGGGGAAGACCACAGGTGTTGATCTTTATACTTCAGAACAGTTCCATCACCATGGACCATTCTGACTCTGGTTCATCTCATGTGTATTTAACAGGGTGTTTCTCAGGGGATGCTTCGTGGGAACAGTGGTATCTTGAGATGTTCTAGGATGAAAGTTTTGTGACCATGTGTGTTTGGGAGGTGGCAGATATTATATTTTGGTTTTGGAGGCATAATGCAAGTATAAGCAGTGAGGGATCCCAGAACTTGTATAAGATGGCAAGAGAGAATTCTTCAAAAAAGTTTGCCGAAGTTACATGGCCTAATAATTACAAAATTTATGCAGAATAACACTCTATTATAGCTCTTTTATTATAGCTTTTTGTGGGATATTATTATATCATAGCTTTTGTTTGTTAGGCCAAGTAAAATTTGCTGATAGTTATTGAGCCTAGCTCAAATTAAAATGTACTTTGCAAATAAACATTTTATCTTGATAATGCATTCTCATGACTTAGAACATCCCTTTTAAAATTGTACAGAAGATTTTCTAAAAATTCTATTTGTAATTATTTCACACAGGGAGCAGAATAAATAAGAGCAGGCCCAAGTATATGGTAATTTTCCTTCAGAATTTTAGTCAGAGAGGATTCTATTTTTGGAATTGCAAAGTAAAGCATGTACTGAATTTATTTCCATTAGAAATGCACAATAAAGTAAAGTAACTATACTGGTTAGCATGACCTGATCCTAGCAATGTTGGTTCTCAGAATTAGTGAAATTATCTCAAAGGAAGATATAGCTGTTTGGCTAGTAATAATTAGACCTCTCCTGGCAGTCAATGATTGAAAGGCAGGAAAACTAAGTACTGCTTTGCACATTGTGATCTTAGGGGAGAGATGTTCTAGTAGACCAATGGGTTTATTACTATGTGGGGGGTTAAAAGGGAGGCACAAGCACATCTGAGCCACATCTTTAAAGCTTGCAACCTGTATTATACATTTGGCCATGCATGTGGGATGAAAGGAGTAGCAGTGAAACACAGGGGAAACAGGTTTCTAGTGCTAGTGATTCCATTGTCCACTGCACTGTGGATGTACAGGAGGAAAAATGAATGGTGAATGGGAGGTGCAAATCTGCCTGTCCTCATTCCCAAGTGCCTCTTACAGCAGGAGCTCTGTGTGACAGCAGCAGAATGAGTGGTTTGCATTCTTCCCCCAGAGTGGCCTGGAAACACAGCCAGCCTCTCTCTGACTGGACCTCAGCTGCAGTCAGTGATGCATTCTTTCAGTCTGATTAAGAGATTGCATTTTAGTAAACAAATACCCATCCAAAAGATTTGTCAAGGATAACTTAGTTATGTGCAGTTTTGACTCTTTTCAAGCTTCAGAGCTAACCTCTACAGGAAAGGACACACTGTTGAACTGGGCATTTTTCCCTTAATTATCATGAGCCTAATATTATTTCTTTGACTCCCTTTTTCAAGTGGGAGCTTTATGGATAAACTGAGTCAAATTTCAGAACACTCAATATATATATATATATGCTTTGTTTTTGAAAATCTTATACATTTGTACAATGTATATTGATCATATCCAACTACCACTACCTTCTCCCAACTCTCTATACTGCCCTCAATTTAAATTTTTGTTATTAATAATCTTGAGCCCTATTTGTATTACCCACATGTGAGTGAACGTATGACCATCCACTGGGCCATGAGAAACCTACCTGCAGTCACATTTTCTAAGGAGAATGCCTCTCTTTCCTTCAGCATCCATCAACTACCAATAACTTCTCCAATGGGTAGGGGGTTGGGGACAGGACAAGGGCACCCCCCTTCCATTCTGTTGATATTTTGATTGGCTTGATTTTTGTATAGGTAGCCATGGAGCTGATATGAATTGATAATTCAACAGCTATGCCATATCCAGAAGTCAGCATTTCACAGCTCTCCTCCTCACTCACTGGGCTCCAACATGCTTTCCATTTCCTCTTGTGTGAATTTCCTTGATTCTTGGGTAGTAGGGTGGGGGTTGATATAGATCACTATCCCCAGCACTCAGAGTTACACATTCTTGCCACTTGGACCACTTATGAGTCTCTGTGTTGACCATTACCTACCACAAAAAGAAGTTTCTCTGACCTAAATTGAGGGCAGCATAAATCTACAGGCATTACTGTAAATATTAATAATCCAGTTTTACAGCATGACCATTTGGCAAAACAACAGTAGGTTTCCCTTCTCTAGGTCCAGTAGTACTGGTCGACAAGGTTTACACCAGACACGAAATACCCCCCTGTGAAGCAGATCTATATCCAATCACAGAGTACTTGGTTACCCCATCACCTCAATGCCACCATTGTACCAGTGAACACATCTTGTTAAAGTTTCAGTGTTGCAGTGTTCAGGGTCCAGTTCTAGGTAAGGCCATTGTGTCTTTTTTCCCTTAGTTGCCTACATAGCATCTTCTGGCTCTATTAAGCCAACCAGTAAGGAAAGAGTTGGCCAGTTTGAAGTTGATTTATCTATGTCTACATCCAAAGTAAGTGGTCTTTTCAGCAATAGTGTCTTACCATCTTACCTGAGGCCTTCTTGACCAATAACTCATAGGGAGATCTCTCATGCCATGTGCTGAGAGTTTTACTTAATAATCCATGTTTTTTTGAGTAGCATTATCCATCCATGCAAGATATGCCTGTTTAAATTCCCCTTTGATAATATATCTTTTAAAATTAGGCACCAAGTAATAGATTTTCATAGTGACACAGACACAATTATTAGCAGCAAGTATATGGATCTAAAGAGGAGAATTCTCTGGAAATGGGGTGGAGTCAGGTGACTCTTGGTGACTTTCTTCTTTGTATATTACACAAATAAATAAGAATGTTATTATCATTTATAAATTGCCTGACTCAACTGTATGGTTTAGACAGTGAAGACTTGTGGGAAATTATTCCCAGTGTCATAATTCTTCAAGTTAACTTAAGTGAGCTGACACTGTGCATTCATTCATTTTTGTGTGAAACTCTTAATGGAAACAGACATAAAAATTTAAGCTTCATTATTAAAACAAACAATGATGACATGTGCATGGATCCTGACATAACAATTTTTCAACTTCAGACCTGTACAAAAACACTGTGAACTTTGTAGGAATTGTACTCTGATTTTGGAATTTTCATTTTCCCCCTATTCTGCTTATCTGTAGTGTGACACTCTGATATTAATGGGCAGTCACATCAAGTGGTGGTTTCCATTTGACCATCATACAGGTGAACAACCAATGCTCTGTGTCATCTAGTTAAGCTCTGATATTCAGAAGTCTAGGTGCATAGAGCACATTTCTGACTTACAGTATATCCAGCTCACAATTGCTTTGTCAGAATGTAACCCCATCAAGAATTGAGGAGCACCCATGTTTGCACTTTGGCAATGCTAACTTCTTAATTCAGAGCTACCCATCCTGGTGGCATCTGCTTAGAATAGGAAAAGAGATTACAGCAACTCTGAAGCAGAGGACTGAGTGTATCTACATGCAACCATTGGCCACAGACATGGATTTCTGTATCACCATGATTAAAATGCACTCATTTGATTGTTCTGTGTTTTGACGCACAAAACTTTTTACACACACACACACACACACACACACACACACACACACACACACACACTCACACACACAGACACACAGACACACACCCACACCCCAATGGCTATTTCTGAGAACTGAATCTTGGGGGATAGTTGGGGAATGTCTGAATTTTTTATCAGATGCATGTATCTCCTTTAAATTTTTTAAAACTTTAAAATAGATCAACAATGGGGTGAGATCAATAGTACCATGACACTAAACTATCAGACAGAAAAAGAAAAGTCCCAGAAGACAAGAGAACAAATAATGAAACAGTTTTTAGATAAACTGACATACTAGAATGCTGAAGGAACCATGGAGAGACTCATATGGGCCAGTAGCAGGTGATGGCAAGAAGCCTTAGACTCAAAAAGCACTAGTCTATTTCTAGTTCCCTCCAAGCAGAGGATCTGGAGGTAGGGTACCAAGAAGGAACCTCACTTCTTCAGCCTTTTGTCTTTATTTATGTTGTAAACAGAAGACAGTGAAATACACATTCAGGTTCATGCTCTTGATGCAGGAAGGGACATCCTTTCTCTTTTTGTGCAGGAATTAAAGATTGACTCAGAGATTAGTATAGAAGGGAGAGGCGCAAAATAGAGTAGAAGGAGGCAGAGGAGTCCTGTGAGCTGAGGGAGCTGGCAGCTGCTCTCTGGCACTGCAGGCACACTCTCTCTGCAAGTCTGCTTCTATTCAGCACTGCTGACAAAACACAGCTTTGCTCACGTTTCACCTTGCTGAATTTCTCTTTCTGCTGCCTCTGCATGTCTCCCTTCACTGACTGAACATCTATGGTATTATCTCTATTATTTCTTCAGGCACAAATTTCCTCCAAGCCTTCAGGCAGAAAGTCAGGCAACTGCAATTCTGTCTCTGGCCCTTTTGATTGATGGGACTTATCTTCAGATTCTAACCATGGCTTGCACCATTCTCTTTGCTTCAAACATCCACTGAGGGCTTCAGGGTGTTGTCAAGGGGAGAGAGTGAAAGATGTGTCTACATATACTGTGAATGGAATTGTTCCCTGTCCTTTCCAAATTCATTATGTTGAGCTCCAACCTGCAGAGTGATCACCAGTTGCTATTGTTCCAGGGACTCCATATATCAGTAGGAGGAACTGAAGGGCATCTAGTGATCTTTGAGGACTGTTGGGCAGGAGAAGAGATGGTGTAGAGAGAATTAATGAGCACTGGAGTTATAAAAGCAAAGATTACAAGGAGAATGGGATGGGAGAGAACAAGAATGAACACTTGTCACCCACCGAGCATCCCTAGGAAGCTACTGTGTCAGTGGTACAGGGTTCGGTAGGCAGGCTGCATCTTCACATTCTAGCCCGATGAGGACCAAGTGCTTCCAGAACCACAGAGGGGGAATCTCCTGACCATTCAGGGTTCTATACTGATTAAAAGAGGAATTTGGGGGAGTCTGATTTCAACCATTTATTTCTCGGCCTGACTCTGTCAAATGACTGTGTAGTCTTAGAGACCCTACACTTTAATTCCATCCATTAAATGATGGCAATTACATGCACCTCATTTGAAAGAAAGAAGATGTGTGCACTGCTTTGAGCACAGGGGCAGTTACAGTTGTGAGGCTAACAATAAGCTGCTGGAAGTGCTCAGCAGGTGTCTCTACCTTGATCTGTGGTACCCCTGCTTCCTGGCTCTGTGCTAAGAATAGAGCTTATTAAAGCAACTCCTCTTGAGGGGAGGGGGCAGGGAGAGAGTTTGGAGCTGCAGTTGACAGTGTTCTGAGAAAGCAGGAAATGGTACCGCATCTGCAGACAACCAACTGGTTGAGGGTTTGTTTTGCACCCATGATTATTCACTTTCTGTGATCCAGAAATTGCCTAAATGTTTTAATTATGTTCCTTTTACTGTGTTTTAATGAGCTAATGAATTCTCTCACCCACTCACTTCTTATTCTACAATGGGCCAATAATTATAACACCCAGAAAATGTTTTAAATTGCCAGGAATCAGGATTCCATGGAACTCTTTCTTGGGTGGTAAAATGAATGTGCGAATTTCACTAGTCAACAAGCATCTTTGAACATCCACTGTGCAGTGAGTCCTGAGTCCTGCTCAGGAAGAGGAGGACGCAAGATACAAAGAAAGAGAATCTCACCTTAGTTTTATCCAGAAGGGAAACAAGCCACTTATATGTTCTTCCACTGACTGAGCCCCACTGATGCCAGACGTTGTGCAGTACATGTTGGAATTGAATGTGGCAGGGATATAAAATACAAAGTAGGGATTAGAAATAGATTCCCTTGAAGTAATTGAGGCCTCATCACAATTATGTAGAAATAGTATTGTCAGCTTTAAACAGAGTGATATGGGAAGAATCATGTTAGATAGATGACTTTGGCTAGCTATGGTGAGAAAAATGGGTTAGAGCAGTTGTTCTCAACCTGTGGTCATGAATTTTAATGTAAAAATCTGTGTTTTCTGATGGTCTTAGGTGACCCTTTTGGCATTAAAATTCATGACCATAGCAAAATTATGAAGTAGCAACAAAATAATTTTATGGTGGGAGCCACCCCAATATAAGACACAGCATTAGGAAGGTTGAGAAGCACTGGATTAGAAGAAAGATTTCCGGTCATGGTGAACTATTATGGTTTTACAGCAGAAATGAAGGCAGTGGAAGCAAAGATGGATGTCTGTCTCCTAAAGAATCCAGGTTTATACTTCCCTCTAAAAACAAAACCAAACGTGAAACTTAAAAAGAAGTCCTCGGTAGCTTCTAAAAAATAGAAATGAAATTTTAAAAGGGAGAAAAACAATGTAAACAGAATTCAATGGGGTTATCTGTGCCTTTGCACAGGTCTGGGAAAACTGATTTCACTTACAGTCCCACCAGAGCAGAGTCATGTATTAGGGTTTGGTTTAAGAGAATCGTCTATAAATTAATAAAGACTAAGCTCTGTGCTTAGTCCCTAGAATGAACGTTTGAGAATGGTTCAGAGAGGAACAAGGTTATAAAGCTGCCCAATGACCACACCAAGGTTTTTTGTTTGTTTGTTTGTTTTTGTTTTTTTTTTGTGGCCAGAAGATGACCCCTCTTGTTCTGGGAAGTTTAATGTTGGGATATGTAGTGAGACTCATTGGAGACTAGGTAGGCCAGAGAGAGAAAGCCATTATTTTCAGAGGCAACTGCAGGCAGACCAATATAAGGACACCTGCGAGGTTCTGAGCAGCTTCTACTGAGCTCCTGAGAATGCCCCATTTAGATCAGAACAGTCAAAATGTATACTGAGCACATCCTGGATGGCTTCTTCACCTTCTTACCCTCTCCCTCCCATTCTTCTTGTTCTCTCTATTTAAAACCATTATATTTGGAAAGTGAAATAGTTTCTTTTTTTCTAACGAAGACCAGAATACTCACAGTTGTAGTTAAATCTGTAAGGAAAACTGATAGATTTTTTTAAAAAATAATATTGACATTTGGAGATCAGTTTCAGGGCAGCAGAAAGAAGACAAAACAGCTCTTTGATAAAGAAAAAGTACCAGCTGCTGGTGGTGATACACACTTTAATCCCAGCACTTGAGAGGCAGAGGCAAGAAGATCTCTGTGAGTTCACAGCCAGCCTGGTCTACATAAGGTACTCTAAACCAGCCAGAGCTCCACAGTGGGAACCTGTCAAATAAGAAGGAGGAGAAGAAGAGGATGAGGATGAGGATGAGGATGAGGGAAAGGAGTATGAGGGGGAAGGATAGGGATGCAGAACAAGAAAGAAAGAACGGAGAACCAGTATAGGATAATATAAAAATGCAACTCTTAGGTCTCAAGGATGAGGAATTACATGAATAAAGTAAGGAGACTTGGTAAGATGCAGGCTGAAGGGTGACCAAAAAGTTCTACTGTCACAACCTAACCATGTGTTGAAGGATTACCTCTAAGGGTCAACATATTAAATATGGTATTTCTTAACATGTAATTTGTGGGAGCATAAGGGTTTATTCTATAAAATGTTATTGCCTTCTTGTTATGTACACTAAAATAAGAAGATACCAAAACCAATGAGATTAATCCAGTGTTCTACAAGCCCTGGTGGTACAGTTGTCTTCAAGGAGTCCTGTCATTTTACATAATTTCACCAACAGACTTGTGTAGTCAGATGTTTCTCTTCTGACCGCTCGGTCCCAAATAACCAACTCAGAAGCTGAATATTATTTATAAATGCTCCACCAATAGCTCAGGCTTATTACTTACTAGCTTTTACATTTTAAGTTAATCCATATTCCTTATTTATACTCTGCTATGTGGTGGTACCTTTATTTCTATGGCATGTTCATCTCCTGCTTCCTCTGCATCTAGCTGGTGACTCTAGACTTCACCCTTCCCTTCCCATTATCCTTAGTTTGGTCTCCCTGCCTATACTTCCTGCCTGGCTACTAGCCAACCAGCATTTTATTAAACCAAGTCAACTGACAAATACTTACAGTGTACAAGAGGATTATCCCACAGCATTTCCCCTTTTTATCTAATTAAAAAGAAAGATTGTATCTTTAACATAGTAAGATTATATACAACAAAAAACATCTATCAAGCAAGAGTTACAGGTACCTCAATAGAACAGATACTGAGAACAACAATTAATAAATGGGATCTCCTGAAACTGAGAAGCTTCTGTAAACCAAAGGATACAGTCAACAAGACAAAGCAGTAGCCTACAGAATGGGAAAAGATCTTTACCAACCGGACATCTGACAGAGGGCTGATCTTCAAAATATACAAAGAACTCGGGAAACTAAATATTGAAAGACCAGATAATCCAATTTAAAATGGAGTACAGATCTAAACAGAGGAATTTGATACCAGAGGAATTTCAAATGAAAGACACTCGAGGAAACGCCCAGCATCTTTAGCCATCAGAGAAATGCAAACCAATGCAGAGATACTATTTTACACCTGTCAGATGGCCAAGATAAAAAACACAGATGACAGCTTATGCTGGAGAGGATGTGGAGTAAGGGGAATACTTCCCCATTGCTGGTGGGAGTGCACACTTAAGCAGGCACTTTGGAAATCAGTAGTTTCTCAGTAAATTGGGAATCAATCTACCACGAGACCCAGCAATACCACTCTTAGGCATATACTAAAGGATACATACTCACACCACAAGGACATTTGCTCAATTATGTTCATAGCAGAATTATGTGTAATTCTGGAAACAATCTGGATGCCCCTCAATTAAAGAATGGATAAAGAAAATGTGCTACATTTACACAGTAGAGTACTACTCAGTGGTAAAAAAGCAATGACATCTTGAGATTTGCAGGCAAATGGACAGAACTAGAAAAAAAACCATCCTGAGTGAGGTAATCCAGACCCAGAAAGACAGGTATAGTATATACTCACTCATAAATGGACATTAGACATAAAGCAAAAGATAAGTAGTATACAGTCCACAACCCCAGAGAACCTAGGTAACAAAGAGGACCCTATGAGAGGCATTCATGGATCCACCTAGGAAGGGGAAAAAAGACAAGATCTCCTGAATAAATTGGGAGCATGGGTATATGGGGAATGTAGAAGAGAAGAGCGGAGGATGGAGAGTGGGGAAAATGTATAGTGCAATAAAAACAAGTTAAAATAAAAATTATGGTTAAATATCCAGTCTACTTGTATTTGGCAAAATAAGAGAAAATACTCTATTATCTATGATATATCTGTGAGACCAAAGTTTTGTACCTAATTTATCTTTTATCATAACTAAAGAAAACTATAATTGAAACCCATCTAGTCTTTAATACTATCAAAGACCCTAGAAAGGTGAAATGTTACTTAATTACAGGGACTTTAAAGATATCTTAAATTATTAGATTAAAGAATTAGGAGTGTGGGACCACACTGAATGCCCAATGAGCTGGTGGTGCCAGCTGGTGTTAAGGGCAAGGAAGTATGCAGTGGCCTGGAGCTCTCTTGGATCCTACTCCTGGACATGCTGCCCAACCTCAAGATGCCCCTAACTCTGGGCAACAACAGGATATCTAAGATAAGTCTCAGCAACAGTCCAGTGTTTATTGTGCTTCAGAAACCAGAAATCTTGAACCAGACCAATGACTAGTTGCAATAAGTATTTGCATGTGAAGAAAGCTGTGGGAAGTTAGGTTCAGGATGCCTATCAAAACCAACCGTTTGGTTGGGGGCTCAGCTCATTTTTTGCTGTTTTTCTGTCTTTCCTTTGTTATTTATGATGACATTTATCCATCATTTCCTTTATTATGCTATTTACTCATTGTCTGAATACTTTCAGCAGATGGAAGCAAGTATTTTCCAAGAAAGCATGCCATTGCAGGGCAGCACATACTGTTAAAACACTTTTGTTTCATTTTAAATGGAAACATATATTGTTTTCATCAGGTTATAGAATTCTGTTTCTGTTTTGACAGATACAAGTTTATTAAGTTGAGCATGATGGAACAATTCCACAATCCCAACACTTGGGAGATGGAAGGCAGGAGCATCCGAAGCTCAAAGCCATCCTTCACTGCATAGGAAGCAGAGAACTAGTTTGGGATACATGAAACTGACAAAAAAGGAAAAAATGAAAGCAAGAAAAAAATGCAAATCAAAGAAAAAATCCCCAATAGAAAAACATGTATCTGTTTCCCTGCTTTACAAATATTTTCTTTGGTTTTGATTTGATTTTTAATTTTTTCTTTTTTTAATTAAAAAAAATTAGTTCAAATTAGGAACAAGTGTGCTTCACATGTTAATCCCTTCTCCCTCCCCTCTTCCCCAGCCCTCCTCCCAACCCTCCATCTGCCCCCACCCCATCCACCCTCCACTCCCCAGGCAGAGTAGGGTCCTCGACTGGGCTCCCCAAAGTCCATCACATCATCCTGGGACAGGCAGAGGCCCTCCCCATGTGTCCAGGACAAGAGTGCATCCCTTTACATAGGATGGGCTCTCAAAGTCCCTTCTTACAACAGGGAAAAATACTAATCCACTACCAGGGGCTCCCTAGAGTTCGGAGGTCTCCTCATTGACATCCACGTTCAGGGGTCTGATTCAGTCCTGTGCTGGCCTCCCAGACAGCAGTCTGGAGTCCATGTGCTCCCCCTTGTACAGGCCAGCTGATTCTGTGGGTTTCACCAGCCTGGTACTGACATATTTGATCTTCATTCTTCCCTCTCTGCAACTAGGTTCCAGAGTTCAGTTCAGTGTATATCTGTGGATGTCTGCCTCTGCTTCCATCAGCCACTGGATGAGGGCTCTAGGATGGCATAAAAAGAAGTCATCAGTCTCATTATAGGGGAAGGGAATTTAGGTTATCCTCTCCACCATTGCCTAGATTGTCAGTTCGTGTCATCCTTGTAGGTCTCTGGAAATCTCCCTAGTGCCAGATCTCTCCTTGGACCTATGTGGCTCCTTCTGATATGGTATCTCTCATCCTGCTCTCCTCTATTCTTCCCCCAAGTCAACATTTCTGGTCCTCCATTTCCTCCTCTCCCCTCCTCTTTTCCTTCTCTCATTCTGTCATCTCCCTGTCCCCTACCCCTATGTTCCCAGTTAGCTCATGAGATTCTGCCCCTTCCCATTCTCAGGGGTCCATGCATTTTTCTCTTAGAGTCCTTCTTGTTTCCTCGTTTCTTTGGTGAAGAGGCTGGTAATCCTTTGCTCTACGTTTAAAATTCATATATGAGTGAGTACATACCATATTTGCCTTTTTGTGACTGGGTTACCTCACTCAGGATGGTTTCTTCTAGTTCCATCCATTTGCCTGCGAATTTCAAGATTCTGTTGCCTTTTTCTGCTGAGTAGTACTCCATTGTATAAATGTACCACATTTTTTCTATCCATTCTTCAGTTGAGGGGCATCTAGGTTGCTTCCAAGTTCTGTCTATTACAAACAACGCTGCTATGAACATGGATGAACATATGTCCTTATTGTATGAATGTGCATTATTTGGGTATATGCCCAAGGGAGGAATTGCATCAAAATCCCATCACAGTTCTCCACATACTTGAAAGAACAATACTCAACTTTATATGGAAAAACAAAAAAAAACCAGGATAGGCAAAACAACTCTATACAATAAATGATCTTCTGGAGGCATCACCATCCCTGACTTCAAGCTTTATTATAGAGCCATAGTTCTGAAAACAGCTTGGTATTGGCACAAAAATAGAAAGATAGACCAATGGAATCGAATCGAAAACCCTGATATTAACCCACACACCTACAAACACCTTATTTTTGACAAAGATGCTAAATCTATGTAATGGAAAAAAGATAGCTTCTTCAACAAATGGTGCTGGCACAACTAGATTCGGACATGCAGAAGATTGCAGATAGATCCATATCTGTCACCATGCATAAAATTTAAGTGCAAATGGATCAAAGATCTCAACATAAATCCAGCCACACTTTATCTTCTAGAAGAGAAAGTGGGAGATACCCTTGAATGAATTGGCACAGGAGACCGCTTCCTGAACATTACACCAGTAGCCCAGACATTGAGATCTGCAATTAATAAATGGGACCTCCTGAAACTGAGAAGCTTGTGTAAGGCAAAGGACACAGTCAGTAAGAAAAAATGACAGCCCACAGAATGGGGATGATTTCCAAAATATACAAGGAACTCAAGAAGCTAGCCACCAAAACACCAAACAATGAAATTAAAAAGTGGGGTGCAGAACTAAATAGAGAATTCTCAACAGAGGAATCTGAAATGGCTGAAAGACACTTAAGAAAGTGCTCAAAATCCTTGGCCATCAGAGAAATGCAACTCAAAACAACTCTAAGATACCATCTTACTCCGGCCAGAATGGCTAAAATCAAAAACGCCAATGACAATCTATGCTGGAGATGTGGAGAAAATGGAACACTCCACCATTGCTGGTGGGAGTGCAAACTTGTAAGACCACTTTGGAAACCAGTATGGCAGTTGCCCAGAAAAATGGGAATCAGTCTACTTCAAGATCCAGTAAATTTTTTCTTTTATATTTTGAGATTTTAACATAATTATGTCATTTCCCATCCCCCCTCTAAACCTTCCTTGCTTATTATATACATATACATTTCACTAGTAGCTTTTCAGTCATGAATTTCCAGAACATCAAAGCTTCATTTCTTGACGAGAACAAAAAATATTGATATTTTGACCAGCAACCAACCTAGCCATTTCAGTGAAAAAAAAAAAAGTCAACTTTCAAATGAGAAACTTTTCACAGAGTGAGTACTCTTCAATTTTTTACACTGGAGGGCCTCTGGGAATTTACCAGTAAGTATTTACTGGATGACTAATACATGTTTAGACAAGTAGTGTTGGGATTCAGGAGATGAAAGATGTGGCCTCACACCTCAAGGAGTTTGCCGCCCACCTAGGAAGTGAAGGATGCTCTTGGAACAAAACAAGTACTGCATTGCAGCTTGAATAATATATGATGACTTGTTTTCGGTTTCATTTTATTTACACTAAAGCAATGTTTTTAGCAGTTTCTGATTGAGGAAAATTTGGCCTTATGGATCAGATTCAAATAAAGGAATATTTACTGACTTTTCTTTATATTAAGCCAATGTGGGTTTTTGTTTGTTTGTTTGTTTTGAAACAAGGTTTCTCTGTATTGCTTTGGAGGCTGTCCTGGAACTCGCTCTGTAAACCAGGCTGACCTCGAACTCACAGAGAGCCGCCTGCCTCTGCCTCCTGAATGCTGAGATTAAAGGCGTGCGCCACCATCACCTGGCCTAAGACAATGTGTTTTTAATAGTTATTTTGTTTTTAATTATAAATGCATGTACGTGTCTGTGTGGGTATGTGCACACATGAGTGCCAGTGCCTGTGGAGTCCAGAAAATGTTGATATTCTGGAGCTGGAGTTACAGGTTGTTGTAAGTTACTTAATGACTTGGATGCTGGGAACTAAATTCTGGTCCTCTGCAGGAGTAATAAGTGCTCCCATCTGCTGAGTCATCTCTCCATTCCAATGCCAATATAAGAAGAGATCCTACTCCTATTGTTTCATCTAGGTCAATTCTATCGTACAGATAGGAAAAAGAAACTGTGTGTGTAGTGTTCAGCATTCTAGTGACCATATTAAAAAGGAAGTGATCACAATTAATTGTGTATAACTTAATCAATTATGTTTAAAATATTGTCATTTGAGTATTTGTTCATATGAAAAAATATTGAGATATTTGAATTCTTTTGCATACTAGAGCTTCAAAATCTTACACAGCAGTATATCCTCATTGCAGATGAAAAGCTTCTGCACTATTTCTGCCAGGAGTATTTGCTTTGTATTTAGATTTTACAAGGAATATATTTTACAAAGTGAAAACACATTTATATGCTCAGGTTGTTGCAAACACATTTTCCAACAATAATGCCAAATTTTATTTATATTTTGCTATTTTTATAATTTTATATATGTATATAATATATTTTGATTATATTTGTTCCTCATAACTCCTCTCAGGTTCCCCAAACCCACTCAATTTTGTGCCCTTATTGTTTTTTATAGCCCACTAATTCTAGTCTGTGTTTCCCATAGGTATGGGGACATCCACTTTATCATAGTTGGCCAACTATAAAAATTTACACATACACATACTTCACATATGTATATATGAAGCTTATAAAATAATAAGTTTCTATTCAGCTTTCCCAAACATCTTTAATGTCAGCTATCCCTCTCTGTGCCTCCACCTCTGACTACCCCTACCCTCTCTCCTTAAACAATCCTTCTCAATATTCTCCCTCTCTCTCTCATATCACCTATGTTCCACTTTCCCCCTCTCTCATGGTTACTCTTCTCCCTCCCCACCAATGGCCCCTTTTTAGTTTCCTGGATTCCACAGGTACCCCAAACTAAATTTGAAAGTCTAAGGATTAGCACCAGAATTTACATGAGTGAGATTACGTGGCATTTGATATTGTGGGTCCAGGTTACCTCACTCAGTATGTTTTCTAGTTTTATCAATTTACCTGAAAATTTCATAATTTAATTTTTCTTTATAAATGAATAAAATTCCAGTGCATATAAAAATTTCATTATCTATTCATCAGCTGATGAACATCTAGGCTCTTTCCTTGCTATTTCTCTAGAAGTTCGATGAACAAGGATGGGCATATGTCTCAATTGTAGGATACAGAGTCCTCAGAGTCTATGTCCATGAGTGGATGAGTGGCATAATTAGATCATATTATAAATCTATATCTGTTTTTTTTTTTTTTTTTTTGGTTTTTCGAGACAGCGTTTCTCTGTGCAGCTTTGGAGCCTATCCTGGCACTTGCTCTGGAGACCAGGCTGGCCTCGAACTCACAGAGATCCGCCTGCCTCTACCTCCCGAGTGCAGGGATTAAAGGCGTGAGTCACTAACGTCTGGCAGATTATCTTACTTCCCTGACTGGGAAACAAACTATATCTGTTTTTTTATTTAGCACACCGATTTCCCTATTGGCTGAATCAATTTTCATTCCCACCAATGGTGTATGAGAGTTCCCAGTTCCCTACATTCTGAGTAGCATTTATTGTCTTTTGTTTTCTTAATCTTACTGGAGTAAGGAGAAATGACAGAGTAGTTTCAATTTGCATCTTCCTGATGGGTAAGAATGAATACTTTAAAAGTCATTTTTTTCTTTCTTTGAGTATGTGTAGTTTTTAAATTTTATTTATTCTTCTCTCATACAATGCATCCAAACTGCAGCATCTCCTCTCTCCCCTACTGCCAACCCCTCCCCCACCTCCCCTCTCTGCCAGACCCACTGTTCCTCCATCTACTTCAGAAAAGAGCAGGCCTCCCAATGATATCAACTGACCTTGTCATAATAAGATGCAACAAGATTAGGGTTGGATGAGGTAACCCAGTAGGAGGTAATATATCCCTTGGGGGTGTTTCTGACTCTTAAATGCTATTTCTTAAGCATTTTATTTCTTCTTCTAAGAATTCCCTGCTCAGCTTCAAGCACACTTTTAAATTGAGTTGTGTATTTGGTGTCTAGTTTCTTGAGTTCTTCATGTATTCTAGACAGTAATCCTCTGTCAGCTGTATAGTAGGCAAAGAGTTCTTCCCATTTTGTAGGCTGCTTGGTCAGCCAATCAACAGTTTCCTTGGTAATACAGAAGCTTTTAAATTCCATATAACTCTTTCTTACTTATTTGTTCTAATTACTTGGTGACCAGGGTCCTATTCAGAAAGTTCTTACCTGAACCCATGTCCTCAAGTGTACACCTACTCCTTCCTCTAGAAGTTTCAGCTCTAATATTGACAACTTTTATCTTTTTGGAGCATATATTATTTTTTAAAATCAACATTAAATATAATTTAAATCACAGTTCTTCATTGCCTAACCACAATCACAGTGGCTATCAGATGTAACGATAAGTCTTTACTCCATTCGTCTGAGGCCCACTGCCATGTGGTCACTCAGAATAACATACAGAGTCTTATATTAGTTTACAATGCTGCTCGCCAATTGACTAGGATTTCTTATATGCTAGCTCAGTCTTAATTATCATAAATCTATATATTTTATAAGACTTATCGAGGACACCTTCAGCTGGCATCCTCTTCCCAGGATCACAATCAGATTAAAAGATGTAATTCTTTAGTATTATCATGCTTGGGGCATTGGCATTAGATATTATTAAAATATGGAATTAAAGAAAGATAATTATCTGATCATGGTGGCCCACATGCCTTTGATACCATCATTAAGGAGCAGAGACAGGTTCTACTTACAGGAAAAAAAATTAAATAAAATGACATACAAAAGTGGAAAATAACAACAGTGGAAATATACATGCATTTAATAATAGAATTTCAAAATGTGCTGAATAAAAACTAAGAACATATAAGAAATTTCTATATAGTGCATTTAACATGCCTGTCTTAGTAACTAAAATAAACCAAGACTAAAAATTAAGGGGATGAGGAGGAGGAAAAAGGTGTAACAGAGCCTTGCACAGTGCAATAACTTAATCTAATTAAAAGACATACCTCAAGATCCAGCAATTCCTCTCTTGGGCATATACCCCAAGAATACACATCCATGCAATAAGGACATATGTTCAACTATGTTCATAGGAGCATTATTTGTAATAGTTAAAACCTGGACGCAACCAAGATGCCTCTCAACTGAAGAATGGATAGAGAAAATGTGGTACATTTACAAAATGGAGTACTACTAAGCAGAAAAAAAAAAAAAAAAAAAAAAAACCACGATGGAATCTTGAAATTCGCAGGCAAATAGATGGAACTAGAAGAAACCATCTTGAGTGAGGTAACCCAGTCACAAAAAAGACAAACATGGTATGTACTCACTCATATATGATTTTTAGATGTAGAGCAAAGGATTACCAGTCTATAATCCACTCCCAGAGGAGCTAGGAAACAAGGAGGACCCCATGAGAACATTGCATAGTCCCTCAAAGAAGGGGAGGGGGATAACCCCTGAACAAAGTGGGAGCATGGGGCAGGGTGGAGAGGAAGGAGGTGGGAAGGGAAGAAGGGGAGGGGGGAGGAGAACAAGAGGACTGAGATAGGGGAGGAATAGAGGAGGGCAAGAAAGGAGATGCCTTGATAGAGGGAGACAGTACAGGTTTGGAGAGAGGTCTGGCACAGGGGAAATGTTAGGGGATCCACAGGGATGACACCAACTAAGAATCCAAGGACTGGTGGAGAAAATGCCATTGATGGCATTCTCCTATAATGAGATTGGTATCTACATTGGTTACCATTCCTAGAGCCTTTATCCAGTAGCTGTTCGAAGAAGAAACAGGTACCCACAGCTAAGCACTGAACCATACTCCTGGAATTCAGTTGTGGAGAGGGAGGAGGGATGATTAAAGGAGCCAAGACAGTGCTGCAGAAACCCACAGAAACAGTTGACCTGCCCTAGTGAGAGCATGGAGACCCTAGTCATAAAGCTGGGGAAACGGCATTGGACCAAACCAAGCCCTCTGAATGTGGGTGCCAGCTAGGAGGCCAAGACAGTCTATGGGACCTCTAACAGTGGAGCCAGTCTTTAACCCTAGAGCACAAATGGACTTTGGGAGCCCATTCCCTATGGAGGGATACTATTGCAGACCAGATACAGCAAGGAGGGCCTAGGCCCTCCCCCAAACGATACATACGACTGACTTTTTTTTTTTTTTTTTTTTTTTTTTTTTTTTTGGTTTTTCGAGACAGGGTTTCTCTGTGGCTTTGGAGGCTGTCCTGGAACTAGCTCTTGTAGACCAGGCTGGTCTCAAACTCACAGAGATCCACCTGCCTCTGCCTCCCGAGTGCTGGGATTAAAGGCGTGCGCCACCACCGCCCGGCACGACTGACTTTGAAGGTCCCTGGTGGAGGGCCTCACTATCCCTGGGGAGGAGTTGGGGGATGGGTTGGGGATTGGTGGGGAACATGGGAGGATGGAAGGGAGAGTGAATGGTGCGATGGATATGTAAATATGAGTAGTAATTAAAGAATTTAAATAAAAAGTTTCCTCAAAAAAAAAAAAGAATACCATACTCTGAAAATGCATTAAATGGAGTGTGGCACAGAAGCCTAAATATGGCAGAAGGTGACTGGGAGGGGATTTTGGACAATTCAAGGTTATGCTCAGGTCACATCTTTTTCCTTGCTTTATCATGTGCCCGTCCCCTCAGAGAAAATTCTTGCAGGATTCGGTAGAAATAAGTGGCTGCCGTAGCCAAGCACATTACAGTGTAGCATACAAAGCACTCATCCTGTGTGTATGAAAATCATAAGCTCTAAGATTTAGAGAGAGTTGTGCACTTGACAATCAAATGGAGCTTAAAGGGAATTACGAGGTTTTCAACTAAAGTCATGAAATAAAGTGATAAAAAAAGGAAAACCTGAACTGAGTTCTGAAAAACAGTCCCACAGGGAAACGTAAAATGTTTCTTGTATTTATTTAAAAAGGAAAACATTTTAAGTCATTCCTTTTGTGTTTTCCTGCAAGCACAATATATTTTGATTTGTTTAATCCATTTGGATTAATTGTAAGCATTGAGCATTTGGATTTGTATGTATCTTATTTGCTTTGAGTTTCTTTTACCTGTTTTGCATTTATTTTCTGGTTTTTCTTTTTATTATCTTAAACATTTTGGTTTCTTTTGCATTAACTTAAAATATTTTCTGTCTCCCATAACCAAGTTTAAAATGAATTATCTTACTACTTTTCCACAATCACACCAGGGATCACATGTGTATTTTGTCATAATATAGCATAATACAAATTTAAGTCATTTTCAGATAATACGGAGAACTATTTCTCACATATTTTCATGTTTGCTTGGTTTTAAATTCTCCTCTTGCTGTTTTTCAACCACACGTTTTTGTTTTAACGTAAGAACTCTTTTTATTATTTCATATGAGTCCAATAACTAACTGTAGGAAGAAAACCTGATTACAGGTACCGCTGACCACGCCTGCTTGGGCATGGTCACAGGTACATAGAAGGGATTTAAGATCCAGGGAGGCCAGCACAAAGCCTTTTCATTAGGCTGAGCCAACTGGGAAGCATTTCTGAGTCCATTTCTGAGTGCAAACCTGGTCACTGGTTCCCTTGTGTGAGTATTTTCCCCTAATAAATTACCAGTTATTAACATCTCTCTGTCTCCACTTGTGTCCCGATTTAAATAGCAGCAATTTATGTTTTCTCAATTTCGCCCCCATGGAGTTCAGGTTGAAAATTACTGTCTTTCATAATGTTGAGAGCAAAAGGTGTAATCTTGTCTTGTGTCTTCTACTTTTTCAAATAGGATTTTAAATGAAATTCTGTATCTGTTTTCTCCTTTAGATTTCAAGGTTCTAATATATTTTCTTCTCTCTGTTCTATTTTGATGATGTGTGAAAATTTAATTTTCTTCGTTATTGTTTTGCTTGGTTCCTCATGGTTTCTGAATCTATGACGTTATGCATTTTATAAGAATTGAAAGTGATCACCACAAGTGTGAGCTGCCACGTGAGTTCTGGGAATTGAACTCAGATCCTCTAGAAGAGCAGCTAGTGTCCTTAACTATGGGGGCCATCTCTTTAGTCCCAAGAGATATTTATATGGGTATAAAAATAAGTCATCAGGAGTTGGTTTAAAGTTATGCCCACTTAACAGAGTATTGGTGGTGGATATGGCGACCTTCATTAGGTTCTGCATGGTAGGTAGTTGTGGATATCGAGACATTCATTAAGGAATGATCAAACAGTCCAGAGTTGGGTTTTGGATATTTTGAGAAGTGATTTATTTTTTGCCTTTCCTTAACTCCATGGATAGCCTTTGGGGTTAAATAAAAATGTGGAATGCTTAATGGGGTCTCAGCTTCTTCATGGACACTCAGCTCCAACTCCAGTCTGTGAGATTTTACAAAAGTCTACTCAGCTTTCAAATCATTTAACTTGTCATTTTTTGCTTAGTTTTTTTAAAAAATGATTTGCTTCTTTTATCTTTTTTTCCTCATACATATTTCCATGTACAAACCCTAGATTTGTTCCTCAGTTCCATGGGGAAAAGGTGAAAGTAAGTTAAAAAAAAAGGACTGATTGACAAACATTTTTATGATATGGGATCAAAACTATCTCCAAGGAATGGAAAGCCAAAGGACAGACATATCACTGCTTCATTCTCAAATAAGGGCAATTAACTACAAAGATAGGATGGTACCTTTGAGACAGTATATTCATCTTATAAGAACCAGATGCCCACCTCCCACCCCAACAATGATAGTAACAACAACTAACCACCTGGCAGGACCCAGACTAGGACAATAATCAAGCACATAACACTTTGACTAAGGCTGCTAAATTATGCATGCCTCTTTTCCCTGCTCTGTTTAAACTTAAGGATTTTTTTTTTTTTTTGTATCCTGATGATGATTTGGGGTCACTATACCCCTTATCAGCACTTCTCAATGCAATTACATTTATGAAATCTCTTTTTTTCTAGCTTTTTACTATTACTCTTTTCTAATTGACCCATGGGGATTGGCAGAGCCAAGTTTATTGGGATTTTCAAAGTAAATGCTTTTGCTCTGTAACTGCTATTACTGTGACTGGGCCACCACAACTTTCTGCTCAGTTTTATACGTGTTTTGCTGCTCCTTTTGAATTAGGAAGTGTTTTTGGTAGAAAAATGTCTCTAGTTGATCTCTGAACTTCCTTCTGTCTAGAAAATTCTTCAAACACTCATTGGTTTGGTAGTTCAGAACTGCTTTTAGTAGGTTAAGAAAAAAAAAAAACCCAATCCAGTTTTGTTCACTTCTTCTAAAAGTCCTCAGTGAGTGGCTTGATCTGAAAGAGGCTAGCAAAGCACTGCAAGGTAAAAACCTTTCTGTAGTGTTTGCCCCACCCTTCTTACCTTGTCCTCTCTTGCTGACTTTGCCTTCTTTTCTTTTGTGCCCCTCCCACACCTCTTGGGCTGGATTCCAGCTACTCTGTGCTAGCTCTTTCTTGACAAGGATTTTTCTGTACCTAGAATATTTTTTTCTCCCTTCACTCCATGAACATATATGTATTTTTTTTTGGAAATCTAAAATGAAAAATCTGCCCCTCAGAAGAGGTGCCCTGCTTCCCAGACTTGCTTTCACTAGTTCATTTTATTTACTTAATCACCTAAGTACTTATCACAATTGTATTAAAGTATTATGTAATTAATAGTTTAATTCTTCCCAGTTTATTGGTTTCCTATGGCTGCTGTAACAAATGATTATAAGCTTAGTGGCTGAAGATAACAGTTTTATGGTTCTGACGTTGGAAATCCATTTTACTGACTAAAGCCAAGTTATTGGCAGAGCTGTCTCCTTCTGAGCAAAGGAGACATCTACTCCCTGCCTTTGCTTTCCTTCTATCACTCCAAGCTTTTCATTTTATTTTCATGTCTTTTCTTCTAAGAATCATCATTGCATGGGCTCACTCAGATAATCCAAGACACTCCCCTGATCTGAGTATCCATGATTTAGCCCCATCTGAAAAGAACCTTTTTCCCACTTAAAGTAATTTTCATTAATTCATGGAACATAGATGTGAGAATCTTCTGGGAGACATTATTCAGCCTATCATGGATATGTAAACTCCAGAGGGCTAGGATGTCTTTATATTGTCTCTCCAGTGTACACTCTGTAGTAGATACTTGACTGGTTGCATAATGAGCTCTAAATGCTAGTCAAGGAGACACTCCCTTCACATTGCCACAAACCAAGCACTTGAATGTACAGGGCAGTGAGTCAGGAATTCAAAGTTAGGTTTCCTTTTACCTCTCAACAGCATTGTGTAAGTTAAGGAACTGAGGCCGAAGGCTGGAGGGATGCTCAGCTGTTAAAGGCTAGGCTCACAACCAAAAATATAAGAAACTGAGGCCCAGAGAAAATACAGGACACTTTCATAATTCAATAACCATTCCAATGAGTGGTTAGAATTTAGGCACAGGAATATTTAAGCCCCAAGCCTTTTGCTTTTTCATTGTTCCATGCCAACAAATCAAATGGCTGATGTGGCAGAGCTTCCATCATGGGTGTTCTTCCCATATAGTCTATGGAATGGATCATTATTTGAATCTAGAGTTCATCCATGGTATTTGCAAATGAAAATTGTATATATGTATATCCATATATTTTTTTCAAAGGATAGACTTTACTTCTGGCCCTTTCTCTTTGCAAGTTTTTAAGTATGTATGAGTATAGCCCTGATTTGAGAAAGATTTTTACGAAAATAACTAGAAGTAGCTAATCTTTCCTGTCAAATGTGTTATTTAAGCAGAAGTGTTCCTGGTGAATTCATAAAACTAAAAACTTTCTTCACAAAGACCTGCAAAATATCCCTGAGCAACAGATGGTAGGATACTCAGCCATTACCCTTGTCTTGTAGGAACAGTGACAACATACCATCTGCCTGCCTGACAGCCACAACTCAGTGTGAGTTGTCTTTTGCAATTCTATTTATTTGGTCAAGAACAAATAAAATTCCTCCCTGTTCCCAGCCTTCCTGACAGGGGAAAGAGATGAGCCAAAATATCCCTCCACAACTTTATTTTAAAAGTTTCAATTAAAGAGAATGTTTCCCCGACTATAAGAGCCTCACATTTCTATAGCTTAGATTCAGAATATCCCCTAAAGATCCATGCAATAATTCAAGTTTTGGTCCCATCCTGTTGTGCTATTGGGAGGGGGAGGATTCTTTAAAAAGTGGGACATGGTGGTGGCCTTTAAATAATTAGATGTGCTCTTACAGGGAATAGTAGGACCCTGGCATTTTACTCTTCTCCTTTGTCACTTCTTACCTTTGTGGTAATTTTGATCTGTCATGAGCTTTTACCACAATGTACCACAATGCGTGAAGCCAACTGATTATGTACTTAAATCTTCAAACAACAGTGTTTTCTAAAGTAATGCTTTAGAAATAGGAAGCTGACTCTGATGGTGAGTCTTCATTTTCAACTTGACTCAATTGGGAGTCACCTAGGAGTCATACCTTTCTGCACAGCTGTGAGGACATTTCCAGAAAGATTTAAACACAGAGGGAAGACTTATCTTGAATGTTAGTTGCAGTATTCTAAAGATGAGGAAGCCCCTGTGCACCGCATTCATCTGTTTCCTTCCTAACTATGAACACAATGTCACCAGTTGCTTCATATTCTTGCTGCCATTCCTGTCTTTCCATGGTGGACTGTATCCCTTTGAATCATTAATCTTTCCTTCCTTAAGAGCAGTGGTTCTCAACTTTCCTAATTCTGAGACCCTTTAATACAGTTCCTCATGTTGTGGTGACCCAACCATAAAATTATTTTGTTGCTACTTCATAACTGTAATTTTGCTGCTGTTATGAATTGTGTAATGTAGATATTTTTAGAGATAAAGGTTTGCCAAGGGGGTCACAACCCACAGGTTGAGAACTATTGCTTAAGAGGTTTTCATTGGGAATTTTGTCGCAGCAGCAAGAAAAGTAACTCATGTTAATCGATCCACACATACTCATGATGTAGAATATGAATAGATCAACTGCAAATCCCAGAAATAATGCTGGTTGATGATATTCTGGTGAAAATATTTCTGAATGTTCCTGTTTATTGATAGAAGCAAACCAGATATGAGTTATATAAAAATGTGATATTATTCTTCATAGTGAGTTTGAAACCTAATTTTCCATCTGATGTCTTGGTATTGTTTTCCCAAGTTATTTTATGTAGGTTTATTTTGAATGAGAATGCTATGATTCCTTTAGGCTTTCATTAAATTTTTTAAAGATTTAATTATTTTCTTTTTTATGTATGGATGTTTGGCCACTGAGTATATGCCTGGTTTTCATTTTTGAGGACACTTTAGTCTTTCCTACTATTTTATTTAATAAACAACAGAATTTATCTCTCTTTGCATGTATTTGTCTACAAAAATCAAGACAGAAAATATTTTTTCCAGATAATGGAGGCATGTTTAATTAAGATTGGCATTGCCCCTGAACCAACAGAATTAGAATAGATGGTTATAATTGGACATTAGATAAGCCATTGAAATAATGGGGAAGTTTACTAAAATCAAATGGTTATGGTGATGTACAGTAAATAACTTTTCCCCCTTGGTGTTGGGGGTTCAGATATACTTGTCATAGGAAAAATAGTTCAAACAAGCATCGTGAAGAAAGGTTTACCAATAAATTGTGTCCAGTGTAACTGAGTGATTCTGGTAGAATGACCAGAATGTTAAAGGCCAAAATTCAGAGAGAACGTGGTATCTCTACTACTGCAAAGGAGGATGATAGCAAGTAGTGAGTAAGAGAGAGATATGAAAAGATACTGGAGAGTTCAGTAGGGTCAGGAGTTTGTGAAGAGAATATTAAGATGGTGTAGGAGGATCTTCAGCAGTATGTTCATTCTGAAGTTAACAGATTACTAGTAAAATTAATAGCATTCTCTTAATATTTGGGTGTTAAACACAAAAGAGGAGTTGAGTGAGAATCACAAACAAACACATATCATTTAGTCTCTTTCTTGAAGATCAGTGACTTTCAGAAAGGAAGCCAGTGTGGTCCAGTTAAGGCATTTTGAATTTTATCTATTTCTTCATCACAAAACATAATTTTTGTAGCTTTACACATAGCCCCATATAACCCTGAAAATACTGGAGTAGAGAGCGAACTTCTTGAGTCATCACCATATATCTCAGTGGTTCCAACCTGGGGGGTAATATCAGATATCCCAGATATCATATATTTACATTACAATTCTCAACTGTGGCAAAATTACACATATATAGAAGCAATGAACAATTTTATGTATGGGTCACCATAACATACAGAACTGTAGTAAAGGATCACAGTATTAGGAAGGCTAGAAGCCACTAATAAATATAAATTAAAACCATGAGATAAGACAAAATCATATAAAGGCAGTTGTCTGAGGGGATAGGACAGAGAAGTGAGATATTCCTGTAATGGGCAGGGGTGTGGGGTAAGATGGGATCAGTTAGTATTGTCAAAGCATGCCCAGTGACATAGGAGAAAATCAACATGGAATCATAGAAGATAAGAGAAATAATCTGGCTTTGGCTTCAGAGTTCATTCTATCCAATGAAGACAGGACTCCCATGGAGTCCGGAGAAAAGGAAAGGAAGGGGAGAAGAGGCTCTTTTGAGATGTTGAATGATGATGAAGAGGAGGGAAGCTCAACTCTGGCTGCAGGAGTTGAGCTCAACTCTCTCACTGGAGAGAGTTATATTTTCTCATATTGTTCAATTGTTTTTAAGAGAGGGGACTTAAACATGCTTAGACATTGAAGGGAGGGATGCACTTGAAGAGGAAAGAATTTGCCTGTCTGAGAAAGATGTCAGTCACTTATAAGGGGTTCTTTAGACCGGCTCTGAGGTAATTCACTTTCTATTGATGTGACAAAATACCTTGGACAATCAACTCAAAAGGACAAAAATTATTATTTTGGTCTGCAACTTTAGAGCTTTCGACACACAGTCTCTTGATCCTCTTGCTTTGGGCCTTTCATGAGGCTGAACGTTATAGATGAGAACACCTGCCAGAATGAAGCTGCTAACCTCAAGAAAACTGCAGAGAGTTCATTTTCATAGCAAAGTCTCATTCCAAACTCATTAAGCGATGAATCATTGAATGGATTACTCAGTCAGTGATGTCAGAGCCATTATGATCCCGTAACTTCCTAAAGGCTCCAACTCTGACCAAAGTTGTGCTGGGGACTAAGCATTAAACACATATATTTTAGGAACACTTTAAAAATCCCAATCATAATAGGTTGGAAGGATCAAAGTCATATGTGTATGAAGCCGGCCATGTGCAAGGTGGGCCACTTTTGGTAAGCTCCTAACTACAAGGTAGGCAGGATAGTTTTGACATGCCCGAATTTATTGCATGGGTTTGCTATTTTGCTTTCTATGTGAAATAAGAGAAAGTAAGGGGAGATGGCAGAGTAATAAAGAGGAACACTCCAGGGTCACAGGAAAGTATTGCCTGTCATTTTGAAGATGGCCATCACACACTTATTAGTGAAAACTATAGCACTTATCAAATGTGTGGTATTTTTCTAGTATGGTTTAGATTTTGGGTATGGCTTTGAAGAAAATAGTTCAACTTGTTGAGGGCTAGATATTTTGTCAGAAAGGAGTAACAAAATGAAGAAAAGAATTTAGGGTATTGGTAAGAGTTCTATTAAAATGGTATATAGATGGCTGAGGAATGGGCAACCAACTCAGTGGGTACAATGCTCATTTACCATGCATGACTGGCGAAGAGGTACACAACTGTTTTCTAGCACTTGGGAGGTGACATTAAGAGAACCAGGAGTCCAAGGCTACTGTCCATTGTTGGCTGCAGAGCAAGTTTGAGGCCAGTCTAGGATACATGAAAACTTGTTTAAAAAACAATAAAGGGTAGATAATTGGTGGAAAGTTGAATGAAAATAAAAAAATTACAGTGACAAATGGGGGAAATTAGAAGGACCCATAGGCTGAAAGTTACAGAGTTCAAAGAACGATTAAACTGGGGGTAGTCAATAAAGTAAAAGTGTACAAATGATTAATGATTGAATATAAAATAACTTTCATGGTAACAATGACAGAGTCACAAGATTGAACAGCTGAGGTTTGAGAAAAGTCATCCAAAATGAGATAGAGTCAGAGCCTTGCATGAGTGAGCATTAGGGCTCAGTATTACAGCTGATCAATACTTTGAAGGTCTTGGTTTGGGGAGGATGGGCCTGACTCAGTTTCATGTTATTATACATCACGCTACCTTACATGGATTCAGTTTTTATAAGGGAAACAGACAAGTGCTATACTTAGTAAACTTTCCCCTTGTCGTGGATCTCTGACGTGAAAGAAAAAATACATTGTTGCTGATCTGAAGGAGGTGATGTGGTGTTGGAAATAGTAGACTTTGAAGGGAGTTGGGACTGCATTTGAATAACATGCGGTAATTTAGCTTACCCTTTTAAGCCTGGGTTTTCAATTGACTAAAATGTGATTTCTAATGCCCACTTTATGGAGGAGCTGTCAGGAAGAAACCAGAAAAAGGACCACGCCTGGTAGAGAGCCTGTCACTCTGTCTGAAGGAAAAGACATTTTTTTTACCCTATAAGGAGCATTACCCAGGAAAATACCAGGTTGGGATTAGAGGGCTTGTGGGCTGCCCTACTGAGTTTAGGTAGAAAAATAGTTTTCTAAATTATAATTTTCTGCAAAAAGACAAGCAAATGAATATTTTACTAAAAAGGCATGATGCTTTACCCCTGAAATTCCTTTACAATATAGAAATATAATTCCATTATCTGATTACAATTCAGTTCTGGAGGTAATTATAGCCAATTGTGATCTTGTTATGAATAACTTTATAGAGATAAATGCAGCTAAACAACGTTGTTGATCACCTGAGGATCACAGCTCACTGAAAAATGACAAAAATAAGCCAGAGTTCTTTGTTGAATATGAATTAGTGAATGAAAGCCAGGATTGTCACTGTGATTCAAAAGGTATATATTTCTTCTAGTTCAAATGGGGCTGTGGAGAAATTGACAAATTAATGACCATCCATCCTAATGTATTAAAAGGTACAGTATATTGACTTTACTAGCTCAGATTTCTCTATGAATGGGGGAGAGTCTAATGAAGTCAAACCCCTAGCTGAGGAGCTATTGGCAACTGATGTCTTTATAGGAAGGATGCGTGTGTCTGTTTCCATCAGTGTTGAGGCCCCTGATAGATTGCCCATGTTCCAAAGATGGTTCCACTCTCGTGTGCATAAGATCAGCACTAATTGGACTCACTGGGCTTTAAAAAGAGTGTCTGGAGTAGGGAGGGAAACACAATGATGGGATGGGGAGGAGTTAGAGATGAGGGAGAAGGTGGCTTTGATCAAAAACATATTATATGCATTATGGAATTCTCCAACAATTAACTAAAAAACATTGGCTTCAGTAATTAGCACTGCTTATACACAATATTGAACATTGATTCTGTAGCCAAGAGCTTTCCAAGCAATGTTTGAGCCTTAAAAATGATTCTGATGTTCAAGCCACTTTAAAGGAAGTGAAGGCTAGGTGGGATGATGTTATGTGACTAGAACTAATGGTAGGAGGCAGAGTGTCTTTAAATCCTGTGTCTGTGTGCTGTATCATCCTGTCTCCAGGAAGCCCTCCTGAAACCATAAGTTCTCAAGCTTTCTAATAGGAACATGAGGAATAAAACTCCTTGGAAGACTGCATTGGTTCAGAATCTACAGGGAAACAGCCCATAAGATTTTATGAAAGAGATTTATGCTAAGGTATTATCTTTGCAATTATAGAGACTAGCAAATTCCAGTGAAGGCTGCAGAGAAGGTCCAAGATCCAGGATCATTGTTGGTGCAAATGAAGCCCGAAGACAATCATTTTGGGGTTGCCAATCATTTTGTTGTTCTAGTCAACTGATTGGCTAGAACATAGAAGACAACCTTCTTATTTAAAGTTTATCAATGTAAGTTGATCTCATCCTAAAAATATTGACATTAGTAATGATGTTGAATATGTATTATTGAATATTTACTCTGTGCCCAAGATCTTTCCAAGGAATGGTTAAGCCTTGCACTCATTCTGATGCTGAATCTCCATAAAGGGAAAATGAGGCTGGAAGGGATGAAATTACATGGACTGCTTCTTTAAGTAGACACATAGAATTAATAGTAAGAGAGACACAGCAAACCTGCTTTTAAGGAAAAAGAGTTGAACAGGCACTAATGTAATTTCCTATAATAGCAGGTAGCAGAGCCCTCTCAATGGCTGATGGAAAGTTACATAGGGTAGATGGTGCTACAACTTTTCAAGAGTAAATGATACTCCATTATAGTGGGAAATTACCAATATGGAGTCAGGTAGAAATATAAGGGTATTTAATAGGGAAAAGCCTTACTTACAGAGCCACCTAGCCAGCTGGCGTGGCAGCAGTCTGTACAGCAAGTACCAAAGTGAACCCGAAAGAGCAAACACAGTCACACTACGTCACTCTGACCATGCCCTCACAAGCGTGGTCAGGCACACCTATAGCCAGCCCCTAAGAAGGCGTGGCTACAGCTTCCCCTACAATTCCCCTTTTAGTCTAAAAGAGGATTAAAACTTAACAGTTTAAAGTATCCAAAATTAACAATCATAAAGGTAAAATATAAGAAGATACAACAATCTGCTTAGGTTAAATCCTAACTATCTATTTTAACTAAACCCTAAAGTCATCTGAAAGAGGTGGCCAAGCCTGAACACCTCCTTCCAATCCCAACCATAAACAATAGGAAGCTATCCCTAACTAGGTATATACACTATCCTAAGTGACAACAATGGGGAAAGGGGCATAGCATCCTCCGAGTTACTTCTGCTGAAATGGGACGATGATAGTCATGTGGGGTCCTGTAGGAAGAATATATTAGTGTAGTAAAAAGTCTTGAATGGATTGTATCCAGTCCATGTTAGATGGGATTCTCTTGATAGAAGATCTCGCTTGAAATCCTCAACTTGATTGAAGTCAGTATCCGAAGATTTGGCCGGAGTGTCAGTTGAAATGGAGAAAGTTGGATCCAGTGCAGTCGAGGAGGTGTGGCCCATTTTCTTTCCAGGGTGTCCAGGGATTGGTGTCAGGCAGGTCTTCATTGGCTGTGTGGGACTCAAACATAAACAGCTAGCAGAGAAATATTTGCTTGTATATGTACACATGCTGGGGAATGCAACCACGAGAGCATAACAATTATGAGAGGGTGTACACCTTGAGAGAACAATCCAAGAAAAGACAAAGACAGTCCCTAAATTCTTCTTTTATTCTGTATTACATCAATTGGCTTCTTGATACAACACAGAAACACTAAAATTTAGTTAAATAACGTGCTTGGATTTTAGAGGAGGAAAGCCAAATCCACCTCTAAATCCAGCATTGGTTTAATTGAATAGGGACTAGGAAATAAAGAGAAATAGAGGTTTTTGAGAGACAGCTGTAAAGTTTACCATATGGCAGTTTCCTTTTGTTTGATGGTTATAGCTACCTTTTCTTCTTAAGTATCTACCCATGCAGTGTCCTTTGCCTTCTGAAGATGAGTTTTTCTGTGAAGATAAAAGCAAAACACTTCCCTTTCCTTTAGGAGGTTTCTATTTAGTTTATGAGATATACCTTAGTAGAATACCTGTCATTTGTCATCATTGAGATGTTTTTCCTTTTCAACTCGAATCTTGATCAACTTTGATGGTATCCAAAGTTTTTCTTCTCCTGTAGAAACCAATGCAAAACCCCGACCCCAACATAACACATGTCCTGGTTTCCATTCAGTACATCTTTGAAGTATACTGGCTGATTCAGTTCAGCAGTTTTCTCCATAGTCCAGTGTCTTTCTGCAGCTGTTTGTCCTTTTTCATTGGCATTAAGAAAGTTTAGTGTTAGTAAAGCATTATGCAACCTATGTTTGGGGGATTTAGTCTTCCAAGCTTGTTTGTTGAGCATCTCCTTAAGTGTTCTATTAGATCGCTCAACCACTGCTTGTCCTGTAGGATTTTGTGGTATACCAGTAACATGCTTTATGTTATAATATTTGAAAAATTGTTCCAATTTTGTAGAGACATATGCTGGAGCATTGTCAGTTTTTATTTGTGCAGGTATACCCATAACTCTAGAAGGTGTGTAATAACAGAATCAGCTTTTTCAGAGTTAAGAGCAGTAGCCCATTGGAACCCCGAGAATGTGTCTATAGTATGATGCACATATTTCAAATTTCCAAACTCTGCAAAGTGAAAGACATCAATCTGCCGAACATCATTTCTCTGAATGCCCTTAGGATTACAACTTGCTGGCAATGGAGTTTGATTATAAAAGGAATAAGTAGGACAGTTTCTCACTATCTCCTTGGCTTGTTGCCAAGTGATGGAGAAGTCCTTTTTCAGACCTTTGCTATTTACATGATGTTTCTTATGAAATTCTGAGGCTTCTAGCACACTTCCAATTAATAAATGATCAATCTCATCATTGCCTTGTGCTAGTGGGCCTGGCAGACCCATATGGGATCTGATATGTGTAATATATATAGGATTACTTCTGTTTCTGATAGTTTCCTGTAATTGTAAAAACAGAGAAGTTAATTCTGTATTATCAGGAACAAATTCTGCAGTCTCAATGTGTAACACGACTCTCTCTGCATATTGGGAATCAGTAACTATATTAAGAGGTTCTGTAAAATCCATAAGTACCATGAGAATTGCATATAATTCTGCCTCTGTACAGATATATATGGACTTTGAACTATTTTGCTTACCTCACCTGCTTTATAACCTGCCTTACCTGATTTGTTGGCATCAGTGTAGAAGGTAAGAACTTCAGAAATGGTAGTTTGCCTTACAATACGTGGAAGAATCCAGATTGTCTTTTTTATGAATTTAATTCTGTTAGTTTTGGGATAGTTGTTGCTAATTGTCCCCAAAAAGTCAGTAAGAGTTATTTGCCAATATTCATTATCCTTCCACAAGGAGGAAATTTCTTCATTAGTTAAAAGTACTATAATTTCTGCTGGATCTTTTCCAGTCAGCTGATGAAGTCTTAATTTACCCTTTAAAATCAAATCAGAAATCTTTTCTATATATGTCTTTAATTTTTTATTCTGTTTATGTGGCAGAAATATCCATTCCAATATAGTGTCTTCCCTTTGCATCAGAATTCTAGAAGGGTAATCTCTGGATGGCAAGATAACCAGAATACAGTCTAAATCAAGGTTTATCCGATCTACATGTGCATCCAATATTCTGTTTTCTACCAATTGTAACTCTTTTTCTGCCTCAGCAGATAATATTCTCGGACTGTTTATGTCCTTATCACCTTTAAGGGCCATTTTTAAATGCTTTAAGTCATGTCCTTCTACACCAATAATCGTCTGCAATTGAGAAATTTCACCTAATAATTTCTGAAGAGAATTAAGAGTTTGATAATGATCTCTCCTAATTTGTACCTTTTGAGGTCTGATTCTTTGTAAGTCTATCTTGTCACCTAAATAGTTTAGAATCTCCTCTTTGTATCTTTTCTGGGGCAATCTGTAATCCCCAATGAGGCAGAACTTCCTTCACCATTTCAAACATACGTTCCAAAGTTTCCTTATTAGAATCTGATAAAAGAATGTCATCCATGTAATGATAAACAAGAGATTGTGAAAATTTCTTACGAATTATTTCCAAAGTTTGCTGTACAAAGTGTTGATACAAAGTAGGACTATTTAGCATTCCTTGTGGCAAAACCCTCCACTGATATCTCCTAACTGGCTGTGAATTATTAAGAGTTTGTACAGTAAATGCAAATTTTTCTCTATCATTTTCCTGTAATGGTATTGTGAAAAAACAGTCTCTTAGATCAATGACTATAATAGGCCATCCTTTAGGTATTAAGGAAGGTAATGGCATTCCCGGTTGCAGAGAGCCCATTGGTTGAATTACCTTATTTATGGCTCTCAGGTCTGTCAGCATTCTCCACTTACCTGACTTCTTTTTGATAACAAATACAGGAAAATTCCAAGGACTGGTAGATTCCTCTATATGTCCAGCATCTAGCTGTTCCTGTACTTTTCTAAAGCCTCTAGCTTCTCAGAGGTCATAGGCCATTGTCCTACCCAAACCGGTTCATCTGTAAGCCACTTCAATGGCAGGGCCTTTGGCTCTTCTGAAGGTCCATCATTTGTACCTAATTTCTGTACAGCATGGATGGTTGGTAACCGTTTTCCATAGCTTCTTACCAGATCTTTTCTACTATCTAAAGATTGTACATAATTTGTATCTGACACTGGAGGAATATTAATCTGAGTATTCCATTGCTGTAAGAGATCACGACCCCAGAGATTTATAGCTATATCTGCCATGTATGGTTTCAGTATCCCTTTCTGTCCTTCCGGTCCAATGCAGACCACTGAGTTAACACTCTGTCGAACTCTAGATAGAGTTCCAATTCCTAAAAATTGTACATTTGCCTCTCTAAGAGGCCATTTCTGAGGCCAAGACTTTTGAGTAATAATAGTTACATCCGCCCCAGTGTCCACTAAGCCAGAAATAACTTTATTATTAATTTTCACTTTCAACTGAGGCCTTTTATCATTAATAGAAGCTTGCCAAAATATGCGTTTCTCATTTTGTCCATTCACACTTGATTCTTCAGCACTATTCAAACTATCATCTAGAGCAGTATCATTTTTCACAATAGGCAAAGAACTATCTATTGTTCCTGTGAGAGATTGTCTTCCACTGCTATTGGGAATGACCTGACCTTTCTCCATGTGGGGGCCTTCTTGAGGCCCCCCCAGGGGTTTCCCGACCTTAAGGGGTTTCCTTGTATGTCCCTGGTCGATTTACATTCATTGGTCCAGTGTCTGCCCTTACCACATCTTCTACACAATCCAGAAGGCAGTGGCCTTCCGTATGAGGCACTGTTAGAATTCATTTGTCTACAATTTCTCTTAGTATGTCCCATTTTACCACAGTTGAAACATCTAGGTTCCTGGAGCCTTCGTGGTCTCCAGGGGAAGGCTCTTCCTACCCAAGGTTCTGGTTCATAGTATTAGTAACCTCTAGCCTCTTGGTACCTAAGTTGACCTCTGTAAGGTGCTTCTCCTTGCCAAGCCCTTACATCCTCACCTCTAGAACTTTTAATTTCCTGTTGCCGTTTTAAACCTTTGGAGATGGCTTCTCCTACCCAAGCTCCAGTATCTTGCACATTATAGTCAATGTTGGCTGCATACAAATCCATTCTTCTAGCGGAGCTGATCTGATCTTTAAAGGCAAAAATATTCTTTTGCATATTGGGTTTGCATTCTCATAAGCTATTGTATATATAATTGATTGTCTTGTTTCTGGATCTGTTACTTGTAATTCTACTGCCCTAGTTAACCTTTGTAAGAAGTCCTGGAACTGTTCTGTAGGCCCCTGTTCTATTCTGGTATAAGCTTCTAGGCATTCTCCTGGCTCACGAATCTCATCCCAGGCATTTAATGCTGCTTTCCTGCATAGAGACAGTATATCGTCATCATATTCAGCCTGAACCTGTGGGTCAGCATAAATACCCTGACCAAGAAGCTTATCTAGAGGGGCTTCAAAACCTTCCTTTATGCCCTGACACTCAAGGAGCTTTGCCTCTTCCCTTACAAATCCTTCCACTAGATTTGGCATGAATTCTCAAGTACAGCTGCTACCAATCGTTCCCAATCTGTGGGTGTCACCCTGTTAAAGGTTGCCCATGAATGTAATAGCTGTTTTAAGTATGGGCTATGGAGATCATATGAGACAACTGATTCCTTAATATTCTTAAGATCCTTCAGCTGTATAGGTTGCCATTCATAAGCCATCAGTCCATGATTGTGTTTCTTAGAAGCTGGCTTTTCTACCATGGTAGCTGGGTACAGTAATGGTGTATGAGTCTAGAATCAAGGTCATGATTTGCTGATTTTGAGTCCTCAGCAATCAGCCCTGTACTGTAAATTATCTTCCAAACATTCAAATCTAGACTCAAATTTGTGATCTGCTACCTTGGATGCTTCAATAATTGATTGAATGGCATTGTCCAATTCTTCAACCCAATCCTGGGTATCTTGCACCTTTGCATCTAATTTCTGGGTAACATTGCCTATTTGAGTTTCTAGCTGGCTACAGATATTTTTAGCTCATCACAGTCTTCTGACAGCCTAGCCTCTAAGGTCTCAGACATGGCATTAATACGCTGCATCTCATCTTGGGTAACAGACAGCTCTGTCTTTAGCGTATTGGAGACAGAGCCAAGCTTATCATCCAATTTCTGTTCCACTTGCTGCACAATTGTGGTCTGACCTAATCTGTTCTCCAAAACCTCATTGCGTAAAGCTGTTATTTCCTGCAAGCAGGTGGTGAGGTTATCTCTGTCCCTGTTCCTGAGTCCTCTGGCTAGTAATACTATTTGTACCAGCAAGCTAACTGCCATTACGGCATATAGGCCAGTAATTGGCAAATTAGCATCCTCCTCAAACAGTGAATTCACATAATAAGCAAAAATATTACCAATTTTAGCAAATGATAAATATTCCGCCATAATTTTACCTGATTTCTACTCCAGATGCAGTAACTATCTTTGACCAGCAGGTAGCACAGGCTTTCAGTTAGTCCGCGGTGTTTGGCAGCAGTTGGTCAGTGGTGGAGAGAGGTCACAAAAGCAGCTGCACTTATCTTAGAGAGTATACAGCCTTGCGGCTGCAACCACTGAAACAGATGCGGCTTTCCCGCAGCAGCGGCCAGGGGAAGCCTCTGCTGAAAGCCAAGGCCTATGTGACTCTAGGCAGCTAGAAACTGTCTCCGAGCTGGGTGGATGGTTCTGAGCAGCTCAGCTGCAGCGGGTCGGCTGCTAGCCGGGAGCACCTGTGGAGAGAGGGCGTTTTCCGGGCCTAGGCCGCGGGCCCGATGGAACCCACAGCCTGTCCCAAATGGGGTGCAGGTTTCCTATATCCCGCTTCTGACAACCAGATATAGTGAGAAATTGCCAGTATGGAGTCAGGTAGAAATATAAGGGTATTTAATAGGGAAAAGCCTTACTTACAGAGTGACCTAGCCAGCCGGCATGGCAGCAGTCTGTACAGCAAGTACCAAAGTGAAACTGAAAGAGCAAACGCAGTCACACTATGTCAGTCTGACCACGCCCTTACAAGAGTGGTCAGGCACACCTGTAGCCAGCCCCTAAGAAGGCATGTCTACAGCTTCCCCTACACTCCATGGTCTACAGCAAAAAAAATACTACTATAAAAATTCAGCCTCCAAGAGTTACTTTGAAAACACAACTCAAGGGCTTGGAAGAATTCCTTTAGGGTGTCTTTTGCAATAATAAAAATAAAATTGAAAATGCCACTTTAAAAGTGTCTAAAATTTTGTCTGCATATTATATCTAGGGAATTTCTGTTCCTCTTTTCATAGATATTTGCAGGAAAATACATTGAAAGAAGTATTGTAAACATTCAGATTTTTTAAATTATTGCAATTTTCATAACAATTTTACCAATATAACTTTTACTGGTAAATAACATTTAGCCAATATAGTAAAATATGATGACAACAATAATAGTATTTATTGCATGTTTCTTGTGTCAGGAACATGTCCTGAGTGCATTTCATCTTCTTGCTGCTTTGTGTGAGGCAGGTTCTTTCTTTGTACCAAGTCTGGTCTAGAACCCACATTCCTCCTGTGTCAGTCATTCAAATGCTGGGATTTCCATTGTGTGCCACCACATCCTGGTCTCCTGTGCTATTTGTGTGAGGAGTAGGAAGAAAATCTCTTCTCGTCTTCCTTTACTGCCTTTTGAGATAGACTCTCACACTGTAGCTTAAGTTGGCTGGGAATTCACTGTGTAGTCCAAGATAGCTTCTCAAAAATAGTGGCAGTCTTCTCAGTTAGGCACTGGGATTTCCATGTGTGACATTGCACTCCATATCCTGTGTTGATGAAGCATTTAGAACATCTCCTCTCCTCCTGCTCCTGCTTTTGAGGCAATATTTCACCATGGAGGTGAGACTGGCCTGAACTCATGGTAAAAAGCTAGCCTCTTCTAGTTCCCTCCCCAGGGAGGGTGAGGCTGTCTGTGAGGGATCATCAAAATCTAGAACTTGGATTGATATAATAATTCATATACATGTGCGCGTGCACACGCACGAACACACACACACACACACACACACACACACACACACACACACACATATATGCTAGCCTCTCAAAGTAGTAGCAATCCTTCTACCTCAGCCTTTGAGTACAGGTATAGTAGCTGTTGAACCGCACCTGACTTTTCTGTGTATTCTAGGATCTGAACTCCATCTTGTAAGTGCTTTAACTGCTGAGATGTTTTGAAGCCCCTATGTCTTTGCGGTTTTAACAAGCCATCTTAGTCCTCCATAAGGACTTAAAGGACCTTAATGGACCAGTAGCAAAGTACAGGGAAGATGTGTTGGAATCCTAGATAAATGCATGTAGTAGGGCGCTTAGCTAGGTTATGTGAAATAATGCATAGGAATAATAGCTATAATTTGATAGACATTCTCAACTTGTAGAGCATGGGCTGGGTTTTCAGACACACTAAATGTGTTATACTCTTCCTTATATCACATCAGAATGTGAGCTTCATGAAGGAAGGACCTGCTTTCCTTGTCATTGATGAATTCCCAGACCCTGGGAGAAAGCCAGGTCCATAGAGAGTGACCAATAAATCTACAAAACCAATGAATTGCAAAACAGCTTAGTGTAATTGTTCTTTGCTCTGTCAATACTGTCTCAACAGATGAAAACGTGGTTTTAGGCATGATCATAGAAGAAAGTATATGGATTTGGAGTTGGAAATACCTGAATTCTATCACACATGGGCTATTTACTCACAATGTGAAGAAAATCACTTCACCTCGAAGCTGCAATTTTCTATTCTGATTCTGAAATGATTGCAGAAGCTGCCGATCACCCATTCTACCTGTGAACAGAAAGGGCAAACAGGAGTAAAGCATGCAATCCAAGGACAAACTACAATAAAATAGCCACACGCTGCTTTCCCAAGTCCCAAAGACAAATGGAGGAATAATGCCAACCACCTCAGTGGCATCAGTGTCTGTGGGGGTAGAAGGAAGCACCCAGATGTGTGGTGGACATTGAAACGGGACAACTATAAAGCAAAGGGGTACCCATTACAAAACACAGCAGAGGGGCCAGAGGTAAAACCCAGTGGTAGAGCACTGACCTTGCTCAGCAAACCCCAGGCTTCATCACTAGCAACAGAAATAACAGCAACCAAACACTCCTGAATGGTATGCAAATAGCTGCTGAACCCAGGAGTGTTGCCCAGTGGGGTAGCAGATAGATGTAGAAGATGGGATGTTTAGCATTAAGTTTGTCTATCATTTCTCCTGCTATATTGCTTTCTACTTTTGTTACGATAAGTCTTTACTCCAAAACCCCCTGAGCCTCGCCTCCATGTGGGCGCTTTTCCCCAAGCTGCCCCAGTTCTGCACACCACCACGTTAAGGTCCCAAGTAATACACAGAGATTTATATTAGGTACAAATGCTGCTTGGCCAACTGACTAGGATTTCTTACTTTCTTACTTGCTAGCTCAGTCTTAAGTATCAGCCATAAAGACTTATCAGATGCCAGCTGTTGTTGTCTTCTCTTGCCCGGATCACATGGCAGCTCCAGAGCAGAGAGCAGGAGGAAGAGAAAAAAGAATGACTTCCTTCTGCCCTTGCTTATATATGAGTCTGCCTGCTATGTCACTTCCTGCCTGTATCACAAGACTTCATTTTACTACATTTCCCAGAATCCTCCATGACTCCTACTCCCACCTATCTTGCATTCCTATTGGCCAACAGTACTTTATTCAACAACCAATAAGATAAACATACAGAAGGACATTCCCCATTATACTCTTGCCCTAATAGATTATCTCACACTGCCTGTTTGGAAACAACACACAGTTACTATTTTATGGTTTGTTCCACCACGGTCTCTCTAGGTTGAAGATGTTCACCGGGTGCATTCTTTTTTTGGAGATTCTGAAGAATTCACTCCCTCACATTCCTCAACTGTTGGGGGCTTCTCACATCCTCCATTCAGGGTCCTCTTCCTCTCCGAAGCCACATCAGGGGCTTCTGTTTTCCTAATACTACATAATCGCCACATTCTTTCTTCCTCTTCTGCTGCCACGTCTCCCACTGATACCCTCCTCTGTCTACTTCCTGGACATTAAGAACTCCCTGTGTTTATGTTGGTCCCACTTGGACAATCTGTGATAACTTTCTCATGATCCCAAATGTAACAAACTGGCAGAATGCTTTCATTTTTCAAAATAATATTTTAATTGAAATAGAATACCATTCTCCTTTCCTTTCCTCTCTCCAGCCCCTCCCAGTCACCCTTTCTAGAACACCTCCCAGGCTCACCACTCTCAAGGTGATAGCCAGCCTCTTTTTTCTTTTATTATTATTGCATATATATTGCGCGCGCGCGACACACACACACACACACACACACACACACACACACACACACGTGTGTGTGTGTGTGTGTGTGTGTGTGTGCTTATTCCCCAGTGTATATAAATACCACTTGCTGAGTCTGTTTTCATTGTTTGTGTGTACCACTCTGCATTGAACAAACAATAAGGAGGCTCATCCTTGGGAGGAGTTAACTCTCCTAATCCCAGAAGTCATTAGTTGCCTGTAGTGCTTTATTTAGAGGTGTAACACTGCAAAAATTTCCTTTCCTATGTTACCATATCCATTGATGTTGCCATTATTCCAATCTTATTTATGCAGTCATTTCTAGGAGAGACTTCTTCATGGCAGATTTCTTTGCATTCCAGTTCTTACATTCTTTCCTCTCTTCCATGATATTCCCTGAGATGTAGATTCAGGAGCTGTGATATAGATATGTTCACAGGGGCTGGCCTCCCCGCATCTGGTGACCTGTGTATTATCGCCAGTTACTTTCTGTAATAGTTTCCGTTTACTGTGAAGACAGGCTTCTTTGGTAAGGGGTGGTAGCTATACTTACTTGTGGCATTGAGGCAAAATTTAGAATATAGTAAGGAATTATGCTGGTACAGAAAAGTGGAAGTTGTAGATCCCTTTTTTAAGATCCATGACCTCGCTAGCCAAGGGAACTGGCTACATTTCCAGTCCCAGGCATGCTTTCCCCCTGTTGATGGGCCTGAAGTCCTACTAGATAGCTGTTGGTTGCAACTGACATGTGGATGCCACTTATTGTGCTTTTATGTATGTCTTGCCATGCTGGTAGTTGTCATGGCTCATAGGTATTGCAGTTGTGTAGGACTGTTTAATTGCTTCCTTCCCTTATTGGATAGCATAGTGTTTTCTAGAAGCATAAATCCAGGGTTTATTTTAGTTCACTGTTCTAGGTTACAGTCTAGTATAGTAAGAACATCACAGTAGCCAGAGTTTGAGGGAGCTGGTCCTCTTGTGTCAAAAGTCAAGAAGCAGAGAGCAATGGATGCTGTGCTCAGCTTTCTCTCTCTTAGTCCACAAAATAGTGCCAAGCACATTTAGGATGGGTTATCCCATGTCAATTAACCTAATTAAGAAAGTCCTGCACAGACATGCTCACAAGCCAACCTAATCTAGACAGTCCCATATTTGAGATTTTTTAGATGATTCAGGATGATTCCACAACATTGACATCACCAGCCATCATATGAACTTTTCAGAGTTATCTGAAGACCATTTCCTAACTCAAAGTGGGGTTAGGTTTTCTAGTGAGAGTCTGTAGGTGCTATGCTCATCTCCTAGTGACTTGGTTCCCAGGCGGATAAAACATGAAGCCATTTAAAAGGCAAGCTGTTGCTTCTGCATTCCAGTCTTGAATTAGAGCCCCATGTGTTATTTTTAGTTTTCTAATAGCCATATCAAAACGTATTAAAAGGAAGCAGATGCATATAGTTAAAACCTCTGTTTTATGTAACTCTATTTGTTTTTCAAATATTTAATCACTGTACAAGTTATGTTCTACAAATATTTTATTTGGACCAAAGCTTTGTATTTTCACATATAGCATCTCTCCATCAGGACTGGGCACAGCTCAAAAGCTCAGTGTCCACATGTGGCTGCTGGCTGCTGCACTGGACAGCACAGCTCTAGCTTACTCCCTGGCATGGGAACACTGGGTACTGTGTGCAACAATGTATTAGCTGGATTAAAGTGAAGATAGCAAGTATACTTAACTCCTAGAAGGGAAGAATGCCAGCCTCAGTATGTGGACATACCCACAGCTTAAGCTTCATTAGATTTTGCATAAAAATCAGAAACAAACTCAAACATCTCCTGAACAAATGTGTTTCAGTTTCTAGTTCAGCAATCTGAACCACTTGGATTAGGCACCATTGGTTTCCTGCAATGAGGGTGCATCCACCACAGTTAACATTTATAGGAGTCCAGGGTTCCTGTGAGTAAGAGACAATTAATACACGATGGGGAAAAAAGTAGAAAACAACAACAACAACAACAAAAAGCCCTCTAAAAACACAACCTCCAAAAAAACCTCATATTTTCAAACATTTCCAAAAGTTTGTTTCTGCATTCATGTGTAGTTCCTTTTGAATATTATCCCTAAACTGCAATTTAAAAACTGACCCTGCTAACCTTGGCTTCCCTAATCGCTTTGAAGCCATTCAACAGTCTGAACATAAAACATTTGTTTTCATTCCTGTGGCAGGAAAATAAGTACACATCCTTCCTACAGGAAGACCCCCAACCTCTGAGCTCTGGAGAGGGATTTCCTAAACAAAGGAGGCTGGATGGTTTCCAGGGACTTCAGCTTCATCAAGATTGCCTTAGGATTTGTTTTCTCTTTTTGTCTTCTGGTGCTCTCCACAAGCCATCCCAACCATCTTAACTTATGCACAAATTTCCTCACAAACATTGCTCATGCAAAGTTGTCTGAATTGGGCTTACAAATAGAGCACTGTGATCAGGCAGGGTTTTAAAGATAATCAGAAACAAATTGCTGTTTCTCCTGTCAGGAGATGGACTGTAGAGGGAGAAAATTGCAGAGCTACATTAACTTGTCTTGTTTCCTCACTGTATGTATACCCGGCAGCTAGGCAAAGAACCAGGCATGAAGTAGGTTGCTAAATGGTGTCAAACAAATGAAAGCTATGAAATCTTTCCTGCTCAGACTTACAGGAGGATCAGGGGTGGGGATCTATTGCTAGGGCTTGCTCCCTCAATAGAACAAGTTTACATGGACCACCCACCCCACACACATTTCAACTAGAGTTCATTATAAAGAAGAAGAGAAAAAAAATGCCTTGAGATTTTAGGTTGTAGGATTTTATATTACCAAATCAAAGCAAGTCTATGGTAAGCAGTTTTTCCTAAGGGATGAAGACCATTGTGTGTTTTCCAGAGTGAGCCCAATCGTCTGGTTGCAGTTGAAGGCAGAAAGGCTCCTAGGAGTGGAGGGGAGTATAAAGGGAAAATGGAGACTGAGTCTGCCCCTGCTAAGTAGTTAAGGGAGTGGGTTGACTTCAATTGTCAGCAGCTTCTTTCCTTTCTCTTTAGTTTGCCTGCAAAGTTGAATTTGCCCAAGCATCCTTTGACACACTGTACTTACAGGACACAAAAGAATCCCATTTGTGTGAGACATTGAAAAAGAAAGAAAAATACAGATGGTAACAATATTTTCAGTCTACCATAAAGATAGGGACTCTTATGGTCTGAGTACCCTTCCTCTTACAAAGTTGTAGTTTATAATACTAGAAATGCCAATGATCCCTCTGGAAGAGTGTATGCTCATCTTTTCCATCCTGGGAGAGGGGCATTGTTGTAGGAGTATAGCCCTGGGAGGGTGTGCAACTGTGAATGTGGAATTCAGCCCTCCTCCCAGCGGCACCTACTGGAGCTCCAGCCTCTCCCTGTCTTACTTCTTGGAGGCTGCCACTCAGAAAGAGATGCATAGGAGTGTATGTGCATGTGTGTATGCATACATGTTTGCTTGTTATTTATTTAGGATTATTTCATCTTAAGCCCAGACAAAGAGATTGTCTTATTATTTTCATGTATGATGTGCATTAAAAAAATACACCGCCATTTAAATTGTGAATCAAAGTGTGTCTGCCCTGGATTTCTTTCTTTTCTTTCTCACTCATCTCATTCGAACAGAAAAGTTTGCACACACAATCTCAACTCCTAACTCCTCAGTTTGGTAAAAATGTAATTCAGATACATATGCATATCTATTATATATTTAAAAATTTACCGTCATTCATATATATATATATATATATATATATATATATATATTGCATACGCACACACACACACACACAAATAATGATGTTTATCCTGTTATAGTAAAGCCAGGCTTAGGAGTTGAGAGTGGCTGATACCCAGTAGCTTTTGCAAGATGATCCTAAATAGAACCATGAACTTTACAGACATTGGGAAGTATAGTCCAATTACTGAGCCTTAGTTTTTGATGTAACCACATAACTTAATAGGTTATAAATAGATTTTGATTAAGCCAAAAGAAAAGAATAGCCAGAAATTTGATGTTGGGAAGGAGGAGGTTAGGAATGTTTCCTTGGAATTAATGAAGATGAATAAAGACACAAGACAGAACAAAGGAATAGAACCACAGAGTTGAGATTTCCTGCCCCTGATTGGTTTATACATGTCCCGTGGGGGCACACACATTTTCATAGGTAATGAATGATGCACTCAGAGTCAAACGGAGTAAGCCTTCCCACTGGAGAAAAGCAGACATGTGATTTGCCCAAATTTTATCCATTATAATCACAAATGGGCTGGAATCCCATGTACTACTTAGAACTCTTCAAATTCTTGGTAGAAAATTAAATACTTGTATTAGTGATATAGGGCTGGTATATTAAATATTTTCTTAAAATTAGCAATGTCTATAGCACTGAGATTATATTAGCTTATTTGGTGTCATGGTTGGCTATGCTGTTTCTACCACAGCCTTTGCCAGATCACCTTTCAGAGTGTGGTGCAAAACTCCAGAACAGCTTTCTCTCAGGGAGTATAAATGAGGAGTTGCACCAGCATGGGGGACAGGGGAAGGGAAATACTGGTCACCTTTTTGGGTCATCTGTGGCAATTCCTGTTGCCATGGAGACTGGCACCAGCAAATTCTCAGCAAATGATCCCATATTCATATCCTTTTAGTGGTTGCAGTTTTTTTTTAAATCAAGCTTCAGCAGCAAACATTGAGTCACTTGTAATTTTGACTCTATAAAATGCTATCATTCACCCACAGATCCTTTTATTTACTTTCCATCTACCAACCAGCTTTTGCCATCTTTTCTCAATATAGGCATGTTCTCTTATGCTAATTGATTCATGTATATGCTATGCATCTTGATCTATTTCCCTTATATATTCAAAGGTTTTACCTCATCCTTTATATATACATAAATATATACACATATACACACAAATAAACAACTACACATATGTATAGATACAAATAAATTACTGGGAATGCAGCTATTTTTAAAATTGACAAAAATTCATTTAAATTGGATGGCTCAGTTTAATTCCCTTCATTTTGATTCTGAGTTGAAACATGGTTCTCTTGTAACCATACTGCAGTAGAAATGATGCCTCATGACCATGCAGGCTGGATCACAAAGAGACACACAGATCTGGTTGGTTTGCTTGGATTCATTGCTCTATGGATGCCTCCCTGGACATAGGCATTTTCAGAAGTTAATTTGGAATCATGGAAATATAGTTAAAATTAGCAGATGAAAACTTGTCAAGGCCTGAGTTCTTATCCCCTAACCATCTCTCTACCATAACTTTACCAAAGAGGATACTGGCACATAAGGGCTTGACCGTGCAATCAAAGTCAGTTTTAACAGCAAGGCATCAACAGGGTATATCCCGACACATCACTTCTGCAGGATTCTTTCCCCAAAGTTCATAACCGGAATAACTGCATACAATCATGATGCAACCATAAGTTGCTAAAAGCACACCCTATAATACTGGTACTATCATAATTCTAAAAGACAAAAAAGATAAAAAAGAATATAAAAGAGATGAGAAATCCTTGGGGTTAAAACACTAGTAAATGATTCTGAGCAAAACTCAAGACCACTTAAAAGGGCAGTGGTTCTTTTTCTTCCCTTCTGTATAATTGGGGAAACTAATGAAATTGGAATACAAATTATAGGTTAGATATAATATTGCAACTAAATTTGTTGATTGAACCTTGGCTTTGCAATAGAATATGTGTATCAGTCAGCATCTTGCCCTTAAATGTTCAAGAAAGTAATGTGTATGAATAATACATACAAAGCAGAAAGGGTTGCTGGTTAATAATGAGGGGGAGAGGGCTTACACAAAATGCATACAGAAGGTCTCTGTTTTATCTGCACCTCCTTTGTATGTAGGATATTTCAAAGTGAAGACCAAAGCAGAAAGACTCAGTGGTCAGTAAAGATGCCTATTGATCACCCTAAATGGCATTGAAAACAAAGTAATCATTTTGAAGAGAAACATGGTAAGATTATACAGTATTAGAAAATATTGTGTGGTTTTCATAACATCAATGATTTTGCATTCATTGGTAATTTTATCATAAATATAAGTAAGACAATATAATGTAAGAGGTTAGTTTAGAAGGAAAGGGAAGGGGAAGTGTAATATTATTATTATCACAAAGAATTACCACAGCTAAGAAGCAGAAAATTTGACAAATTGAGACTCCAAGCAGACTTATAATACATGTTTGGGATAATATAATCAGCATGCTTTATTTAACAGGTACAGAATTGAGAACCCAGCACCCAACATACAGAAAATTCACATTGCTTTTAGCAATGATGAAACCCACTTTAAAAAATGGATAACATTCCAGACATCAAAAAAGCATTAAAAATTCCAAAGACTATTTCAACAACCACATATTAAAATCTATAATATAGTAAGTCAGAGATACATTTTTTTAAAAAAATAGCTTCCTTCTCCCTCCAATGCAATTCTAAATACAATTCTAAATACTTAATGCGCTAAAGAATAGCTTGATGAAATTTATGAAATATTTAACATTGACGAGAAATAAAAACAGATCTCAAATAGAAATACACCTAACAAGGAATCTGGTGGAAAACTATAGATTTGAAATATTTTTTTTCAAAACAAGAAATACTGAAACTTAATGAAATAAGATACAACTCAGGAAGACTGAAAATAATAAAATGCCCTCAGAAAGCAACAGAAACAGAAAAGCATTAGACAAAACATAAAATTGTGAGGAGGATTAAGGCCAACTTTAGTGGTGAAAATGGGTCTCATCCATCTTTAGCTTCACTGATGGGTGAGAATATGTGTTCCAACAAATATGAGTTCTTTTCAACAATAAATGCTTCTATGTTCTGGACTAGATACTGACTTTATGACAAGGATGTTACAGCTTGTTCCTCAAGGTATCTTTAGACTGAATTTTGAATTTGGGTGCCACATCTAGATCAGAGGTTTCCAAAAATTCACTTCTTACTCTCTGTTAGCATGCTTTTGCTAGCATAATTTTATTGATCATTGGTAACATTTTTTCACATGTGTTTTGACTCTGGACCACAGTATAATGACAATTCCTTATCTTCATTTTTTTCAGATAATTAATATCTTTTTTTTCCCCTAAATGATTACCCATACTTCCATGATCAGCGCTAATATGAACTCAAGCTATAAGGTTGAGTTATTGCCCTTCTGTGTTTTATTATCTGAGTTTGAAATTATCCTTGGCATTTCAGATCCAAATTCTCTGTTTTTTTATACAGTACATATTCCAGTTTTATATTCTAAATTAAATTAAGTAGCACTTTTTTTTCTCAGCTGAGAGCATCACTTAATAAAGAGAGTTTTGTTTCCAAAAGCAAATCTTCACTTCAGGACTGGATTTCACTCTAATTTCAGTGACCAAGGGAATGCATTGAGTCAGATATTATGTTCAACTCTGTTGTAGCACTTTATAGACAGCTGCTCTAGTACACAAGGAATGAATACATAAACAAATTTTCTATTTATTTACCAGGGTTATATTTTCCCCATTGTTCAGACATGTATTATCTAGCACCATTGTCTAATGTACTCCAAGACTATTGTTTCCCTCAGTGTTTTCTGGTACAATCTGGAAAAATGAAAAGGAGAAACAAACACAGTTCTGCCATTCTACTTCTGTTAGAGGCAAGGCAGTTATTATTTGACTTGGGAAAAATAAAGGCAACATTTCAAATTTGGAAAATGTCCCAGACTAAAAAAATAATATTTGACAGTGTGAAGAGCAAGGCCAGTGTGACAGCATATGTGTATAGGAAGAATAAACCAGTTTGTTTGCAGTTAAATTTTTCTCTTTTTATGTAGTCAAATAAATCTCAGTCATGTGTGGAGGTAATTTTAAGGATGCTGGGAGCCAAGAGCAAAACTACCATTTGAAAGGTTAAGGGATGAACTCCTCAAGGGCATCAGCATGGGTTCATAGCTAAAGCTCCAGCTTTGGACTGAGATACATTTGGATCTAAGTGCCTCACTGATCTTTTAAGGCATGGTTTTGCTTTTCTAGTCTCTAAAATGGGAGCAATGGTAGTGACTGTTTGATGCGTTGCTTTTCAAGTGAGATAAATGCAGTTGAATATCCATAGCAAAACTGTTCATATTTTCAAAGACAAAGCTGGCACAGAAAAATAAAAATAGAATCAATCCAGGCATAATGTCACATACCTGTAATTCTAGCCCTCAAAATCCAGGAGGATGGCTCAAGCTTGGGGCCAGCTGGGGCTATGCAGTGAGATTCTGTCTCAGAAAACAAATCAAATCAAAACAAAACAAAACAATGGAATAAAACTTCAAAATCCCAAACATAATAAAACATACACAACTAACTGTTTCACAGTTCCCAGAAGGCACCAGCATAGATGCCACAACAGAAATAAAATGGGCAGAGCACTAAGAATGGAGGTATCTGATTCTATTAAATATTGCTGTTGCTGAAGGATCCAACTGAAGGAAATAAGACTCAAGTCAGTATAACCAAGTTTGAAGGCTGCTGTGTGAAGAACATAGTTCTCTCTTAACTAATCCCATGTCTCATCCTTCTTAAGGTCTAGCTTAGATGACTGAAGGCCCTACAAAACCAAAGTTGTGTGGAAACAACTTTTCCTAAAACCTTCCTTAATTATCATGTTCTTCTGGAGTCTGGCTTTTTTTCTTCTTTCTGTCTACCCACTTTATTTTTTCTTTTTCTCAGGATTGCCAAATCTCCAACCACCCTCTCCATTCCACTTAAAATCTACCTTCCTTTCCATAGGATAACAATAATATTTAATATAAACCTTTTAAAGCTCATTCAGCAAGAGTTGGCACTTTGTCCATGACACCTACATGATTCCCTTTGTATTATAGCTATTACAATGATTGTGTTTCTCACTTGGAACCGAGTCATTGAGTAGAGGTGGACTAATTTATTATTGTTTTTCCAAGAATACTACTTGCACCATGGCAGACACTAAAGTCATAGTTACCAATAGGAAAGTTACATCACAGGTGTATTTCTCAGTAGAGTACAAATGTGCCCCAGCATGCTGTTTTTTTACATAATGGTAAAAGTCACACAGTATCTACTATGTACAAGGCACTGAGTTAGATTCTGTGATCGCATTGGGCTTCATTCTTACTCTCTTGTGACTTACTCTCTGGTGAGGAAACCAATTAAGCAATGCATTAGAACAAAAGTGAGTGTTAGGAAAGTAGTGGGAAGAAATAACTTGTGTCTCAGAATGGGGAAAGCTATGGCTATTGTGGACTACTTTAAGTCATTGAACCTCTGGTTTTGGGAGTCCTGTGTATGTTATGTTTCCCATGTAGCTGTGAGGGTACAACATACCATATGGGCCACAGGAGCTACTCTAAGTTCTGCAGGACAGGGGTGGCATGTCAGTTCACATCCAGTAATAAAGGAGGCAGGCTGGGAAGTCAGAATCATTAGCTGGCTGAATAAAACATACTACTGCCTGCCATTTATCGCCCCCTTGGCTGGCATAAAGCCATTGTTGAGTTATTGGCTGTAGCAAGGGTAGTAAAGCAACATGGTCACATAATGTATATTATATACAAATGCAGGAGCGTGTACCCTGAAGCTGTAGACAGTTGCCTCCATTTTACCTTGTTCCTTTCATTTCACTTGGCGTTAGGAATAGGATGAAAAACGTAGTAAATCATTGGAATCTTTTCAGTTACTTCAGAGTGGTGGCATCTCTTTGGCTGAAAATCACTCTGATTACTACATCCTAGGGAAAAAAACCCAACTTAGCCAAATGTTCCTCATTCTCTTGAGATTCATCTTTGTAAAAGAAGGTGTCATAAAAAATGACTTTGAATAACACAATAATACCTCAGGATTTTAATATTTAATTTTAATAGTTCCTATAAGCTAGGGAAGAATGTTAGACTGTGAACAATATGGCCATTTGAATTTTCTTTCTATTTTACCTGACTTTATATCATCAACCTGAAAAGATGTGGAACATTTTCTGAGAAAGTCAGAGATTTCTTTCTTTTTTGGCAGCTAAAATGTAAACCCAAATCACAGCAGCTCCAGTCTTGGGGGTTACTGGGATATCAGAGGAAAACCACTGAATCCCTCAGGGTCAGCCTAAAACCATAGAACCATTCAAAGATTTGATCTGATATATATATATATATATATATATATATATATATATATATATATCAGTATAAAGCCATAGCAAAATACCCAGCTTCTCAAACAAGAAGGATCTGCTTGGGCTCTCTGAATATATGTTATAGAGCCTCTCAATGCCTCAGTTTACCAAGCTGTAACATGTAAATAGCAACCTACCCAGTAGAGTAATGAAGATTTTAAAGGAGCTAATTGGAAGAGTGCCTACCATACAGCCTGACACACCCTAAGTTATCAACAAATGATGGTGGTTGACTGCTGATCTTGTCCTTGTCACCATCACCTCTGCCTCCACCTAAGGGAGGACACAGAGAGAGTGCCCAACCATCAACAGAGAGGAACACTTTCAGTTGTCCAAGTTGAATCACTGCAGGATACTACGTTCAGCTATCAGGAGTTCTGTTTGCAGGAAACACATACTCAGTTCAATCTATTTAAAGTTAAACCAGGATGCTTCTGGAAGAAGGAGGAGTAGCTCAGAAAATGTACTATAGAAATCATTTACATTGTGTAACCAAACAGAGGAGTTGTAAACCACCAGGTATGCCTCTCTGCCTGCCTCTCATCTCTGCTTGATGGTTTCATTTTCTCCAGTTATTGGGTGACCTTTTCTTTGCAGCATATATCATGCCTTCTGGCATTTTCCAGGGCTTTAGTTTCATAACTTAGAAAGAAATGAGAAAATAGTATTTGTCTCTCATTTACTACTCAAAATTCTCTGTGTAGGATGTGGTCTGAGTCAGATACACTCTTGGGCCAATCACTGTTAACATGGATACTGTGATTGCTTTTTCTTGGCCATGTATTCATTTGTGTTGCCTGAAGCAACACAAAAGGGTTAGGAATGGGATTTCTACATCTCATGTATGACCATTTGTGTAAGCAGAGAGGTGATGTTTGAAACACAATAGACTAAAGAACAGAACCCAAAGATAGCCAGTCATTGTCCAATGACTGTCTAGCCAGTCATCATGAGGCATGGGAATAGCTCTCATTATGAGATATTCTTGGATTATTGGAAAGCTTATCTTCATTCATTTATTGGTAAAATACAATTAGACAAAAGGACTGAAATACCACTTTATTAAATGGCCACTAGCACTTGGGAGGGAGTCATCGTAGTTAGAAAGAAGCACTGTTTGAAGAAGGGGGTAGAATAAAAGATAACAAGGAAAGGCATAGAGATTGCACTGTAATCCAATTCTCTCCTGAAGACAAACTATGTGAACATAGAAGTTTATGTGAACATTAGAGGTATTGACTATTGTAGCAATCCTAAGAATGGCTTAGTGGAGGCTGAGAAAAACTTCAACAACACATAGGATAGAACCAGGGTGAGGCAAACGGACAACAGCATTTATATTCCCACATATAAATTCTCTTTCTTTTTATGCTCCAGGTCCCACAGAATTCTATCCAACTTATAAGCAGCCAGGCCTTATTTGTGCACCTGATTCTCACACTGGAGGGAACTGAAAGAGTACAGGAGAACTTGAAAGATAGGGGAGGTACATGATAAACAAAGATCTCTTTCTAGGATCTTCAAATAAAAAATATGACTTATGTATTGGGCAAGATGGCTGGGGGTAAAGTATCTTCTGTGTAAGGATGAAGAACTGAGTTTATTCCATAACTGCCACATAAAAGTCTGGAGTGGTCGCACATATTGGTAACCCCAGTGATAGGTTGTGGCAGAGACAGACAGATCTTTGTAGCTGGCTCGCCAGCCAGCCTATCCAAAAAGTGAGTTTGGGGCACAGTGAGAGACCCTGCCTCAAAATATAAGATGGAGAGACACCCAGAAAGACACCTGATACTAATCTCTTGCTTCTGCTTACACACTTACACAATACACACACACACACACACACACACACACACTCACACACACTCACACACACACACACACACACACACAAGAGAGAGAGAAGAGAGAAGAGAGAGAGAGAGAGAGAGAGAGAGAGAGAGAGACAGAGACAGAGACAGAGACAGAGACAGGCCAGGCAAACAAGTAAAAAATGACATATTCAAGACATAATCTAAATATGATAGAATAGAATCAGAGTATAACAGTCAATATTTAAGAAGATCAGGAGATTTAATAGTCATAACTTCACTGTCAGAACCACGGTTTTCTGTGCCCTTGGTTTTCTTGGGGTGGACTTCAATTATTGTCATTGATTAGGGGTACATTAAATGGACAGTTTTAGAAGCACCAGTGAGTATTTTTGCCTGGAGTGCAGTTCAGTAGTCTATAGGTGACAGCATCGCGATCTTGTGGTGAGTTAGCTTATATAGCCAGGAAAGAACCTGGCCCTTGGGATTCTTAAGGCCATATCCCAAAGATTCTGGTATGTTTCCTACCATTAGTTTTCTAAGAATTCTAAAAAAAATCATAATGTCTTTATGTCCCAAGGGTTATTTACTACATATATTTTATGTGTTCTATTTCAATCCTTTGTATATTCCTTTAAATTTTACATTTTTCAATTCTGGAGAACAAGAGATGAGAGGATCCCTGGGACGTATATATGGTCAGGCAGTCCAGTCAGTCAGTGAGCTCTATCTCAAAAGACTGTGATTCTGTCTCAAAACTGTGAGAGATTCTGTCTCAAAAAATATTCTGGAGAGTGACTGTGAAAGACACATATATGCATGTGTGCACACAGGCACACCACATGAACACATATACTCACAAAATTTCACATTCAAACATGCAAAACCACCCCAAATGTATACATTATTTAGTTTTGTGTATGTTTTTTATTTAACACTAAAATGCTTTTTAACCTATCTGAATTCATTCCTAATTGAAGATTCACTATTTATACATAAAACATGATTAATTTATCCCTAGTTGGTCATATTACTTTATATATGTGTGTTATATAAGTGCTACCCTATACATATTCAATGAAGTTTTGCTATGTGTTATTTTTGTTGTTTTATGATATATATTGCTTATGGTGATTATTGCTAAATGAATACCTTTAGTCCATAGATCTTTAGTTATCCATATGGCATTTAGATATTATCTCTTGGTTTCCTAACATGATCCATTGTAAGGTGGGTTATTAATTATTTCTTATCCTCCTCTTTTCCGCTCACAAATTTCTGATTGGAATTTCATATTTGTGATCTGCAATAAACATGTCTTACTTGATTTCTTACTTTCAAGTGGCATCATTTCACTAGCGGCCCAGAAACTGGGACATTACTCTATCTTGTATTTATTTATTTTCTATTTTTCACCAATAGCTGGTTTCATGACTTCTGTGCTATGGCAGCATATGATATTTACTCATAGTTCTGTCAATCTTTTATCCATTTTAAGTTTTGTTCTCTGTTTACCTATACTTAGTATCGGCCTATGTACTGATGTTGAAATTTCCATTGCAGTTCTGAAGTCTCCTGAAATTTGGTTCGTGATAGGTTATTTCATGTTTGTAAGTGGCTGATTATAGATTATACACACAAATCTATCCATCTGTCTGTCTGTCTATCATCTATCTAGTTACAATTATATTTTAGATATTATCTCTGTTTCCTTATATACACATATATATATTATATATATATAATATATATATATATATATATATATATGAGATAGGATCTTGCTATATAGATCAGCTTGGCTTCAAACTCAGACAGATCCAGTTGCCTCTGTATCCTGAGTGCTGGGATTAAGTGCTTGTGCCACCAGGCCCAGAAAAACACTTAAATACTTTTCAATAGCTTGAGAGGTTAACCCAGTGGATCATTGATTTTATTCTATGACCATGAACATTTGCCCTCACATTAACTTGGAGAGAAGAAAAAGCTCCTCACTCTTGCTGACCTGTCTCAGATTCTCCAGCCAGGCCTTTCCTCAGGAAAGTATTCTATGCTTTGAGGGGAAAGTAAGATTGGACTTTTTCCATCTCTGCAAGCACCTGTCTTATTGATTTCCTTCATTGATATTTTTCATTGTCTGCTTCTTTTGCCACTAAAGTGCTGATTTTTTATGCTGTTTACCTGGCCTTTGTAGAGTGCATACCCTGTAGCCATATTCTAGGATTATACAGTTCCTTATAAGTTGATGGTATTGATACTATTCATAGTTTGTTTTGTTTTATTGGTTATCCATTTTTTTTTCCGTTTGGATTTTGGGAAGAGTTTTAGTGACTTAAAAAAATTGAACTAAATACATGACAACATTACCAGCCACTACAATCTGGATTTGGGATCATGCATTCAGCATTGTTACTAAAAGCATCAGAAGCCGGACCTGTTACATCCTCTTAGTGTATGAGTATCACATGAACCTCTGCTCTTCTCCAAGGATCTATAGGCAGTTAATGGTTACTAGGAAAAGCGAAAAATTGTTAGTGGTGTAGCTACTAGTAAAGTACCTGTGTGCAGGGAACCATGTAGTTGTCTTGGCCTAGCTACCTTGGGAGTCATGCATCATAGTTTCTTTTCAGGTTAGAATCCATGACTCCTAGGGACAATGTGACTTCCAGTTCCTGAGAGACCTCAGGCAGTGATGCATTCGAGCCACTTTGTGTTTCTCTGTATGTTCCCTTAGTAGTCAAGAAGGCTTGATAGGGCAGGGTTTAGACATTAATCTAGTGTATCCTAGATGACTTGCAAAGTTCACTGTATCCTGGCAACTACAACTGTATTGATACTGGCAATTGTCATTATATTCTGTTTCTGATGAAGGTGTAAAAGTCTGATTGCTCTCAATAAAACTGTCACAGCCTCTGTAGTGGTGTGGCCACTCCAACCATACTGATTTAATTCCTCACAGCCATATCAGGTGATCTTGGCTCAGTAAGTAAGCTTGGGTGCCTACAGCTGTGCTCCTGTAATTAACCCCTCATCCAGGCCCCTGTAAGCAGTCCTAATGGAACTCACTAAGTCACAAAGAACTTGAAAGTAGAAGAAAGATTTGTTGGAGTGAGGAAAGGGATCAGTGGGAGAAGGGAGGGAACAAAATAAGGTAATGAGGTAAACATGATTAAAATACAATCTGTGCAGGCATGAAGATACAATAAAGAAACATGTTATATATAAAAGCATAGTTAAAATGTGTCATGCTGGTACACTTCTGTGACTTTAGTGAAGAAGCTTTTATTTCAAATCACATCAGATTGTCTTCTCATAGTGAAAAGATATGTTTCCCATAAAGGCATAAAAGATTCATAATTTCCTTCCTCACATCTATCTATCTACCCATCTAATCTATCAATCTATCAATCATCTGCCATCTATCTATCTATCTTCAATGTTTGGAGGACCATTTCTTGGAGCTTATGTATACAAAGCATAGCCAATTTAACATCATGGTTAGTAATCAGAATTTCCATATACAAATCTGTAATCATATTGTTCCTCATTTTCCATTCCAATACACTCAATAAAAAAGTTTCCATGTACTACTCCTACAGCATCCTGTACTACTCGTTTTTTGACATTTATCACAAAATATAATTATAAGTAATTTATGTGCAGAATTAGTTTCCTAGGGATGCAGGAATAAATTACTTGGGAACTTAAATTTATCTCTCAGAATTCTGGAGTCCAGAAGATTGAAGGAGTGTGTGTTGGGGCCACACTTTGGTAGTCTTTGTGGAAGGACCTTCTCTTCACTCTATTTTGTTTCTGATAGCTCTGTTGCTTATTCTGTGGCTTGTGGCTCTCACTTAGCTCCATCTTTTGTGTGTATGTGACATGCAGACTTTGTGTGAATGCTTGTTTGGATGCATATATGGGTGTATTGAGAGTCCTGCTTGACTATGCTCTACCTTATTCATGGACACACAATCTCCCAGCTGTTCTCAGGCTCTCTAATAAGGGCTTGTCTAGGTAGCCAGCTTGGTCCAAGGATCTTCTGTATCCAACGTCCTAGAACTGGAGCTACTTGTGGGATACCTACACCCTCCCACCAGGCTTTAATTTGAATTGACTCTGATTATGTCCCAAACTCTAGTCCTCATGCTTTCATGGCAAGAACTTAACGGGTCAAGCCATCTCTTCTTCCCTCCATCTTGACTTCACTTTCTCCTTGTGTGTTAACTTAATCCCCAGTTGGTCTTTCTTATCACTATGCCAATGGCTGTATCAGGTTCAATCCCGATAATTCAGGATAAGTACTTCCTCTCAAGAACCTTTGCCTAATACAGGCCTTTTGCTACAAAATGTAGTATTTGACAATGTATGGGATTTAAGGAATGGGCATATTTTGGAGGTGACCATTTGGTCCACCACACATGTTATTTCTTCCAACCAAATACCTGATTTCTTTGTGAGTTTCTAAAATCTATGAGGTCACAAGTCAGTTCTTTTCTCTGTTAATGTATCTTTTATTTCCAATCCAGTACCCAACTCATAGTGAAATTGGCCCTTTCTAATAGATAATAAATCCTCAGATTTGAATAACTATGCATTAAAAATAGATGGGAAAATATATTGTGAGCTGAATATGTACATTTTAATAGTAAATAACTATCCATACAACATAATCTAGAGATGGTTTAAAGCATGGGAAGGTAATAAATAATATTATAAACTACGGGTAACTGAGTCTTCATGTTTAAGATTGGTTTCAGACCTTGTAGTGAAATTATATGTGCTACCTGTAATTGAATTGTATTGTAATTGAATTGTAATATAAATTCTTTATGTATTAATATTTTATTTAAACATTTTAATACAATATGTTCTTAATCACATTTATTCCTCCAAATCAGACAAACTCCAAGCACAGAGAAGAGGAAGTGAGCATAAAGTCTCAATTCTAACAAGGAAGTTATTTGTATTTGATACCTGCTGAGAAAGGAAATTTTTTTTTCAGTGGTATGTCATTGGGGTTATCAACCACACTCCAGGGCAGGCTCTATGCCCAGAAATAGGTATGGGCTCCATTCTGTGTGTATGTGTGTGGGGGAGTGTTTTTTCTCCATTTTTAAATTTTAAATGAGAAACAATATTATTTTACATGTCACTCCCAGTTCCCTCTCACTCCCCTCCTCCCCTGCTCACCCCCCAACTAACACCCTACCTATCCCAAACCCTTTCTGTTTCCCAGGGAGGGTGACCCCTTCCATAGGGGGTCTTCAGAGTCTATCATATCTTTTGGGATAGGGCCTAGGCCCTCCCCCATGTGTTTAGGCTCAGGGAGTATCCCTCTATGTGGAATGGGCTCCCAAAGTCCATACCTATGCTAGGGATAAGTACTGATCTACTACAAAAGGCCCCATAGATTTCCGAGGTCTCCTCACTGACACCCACATTCACGGGGTCTCGATCAGTCCCATGCTGGTTTCCCAGCTATCAGTCTGGGAGCCAAGAGTTTCTCCTTATTCAGGTCAGCTGTTTCTGTGAGTTTCACCAGCCTGGTCTTGATCCCTTTGCTCATCACTCCTTCTCTGAAACTGGATTCCAGTTCAGTTCAGTGTTTAGCTGTGGCTGGCTGCTTCTGACTTTGGGGAAGAATAGAGGAGAGCAAGGTAAGAGATACCATAACAGAGCGATCCATTATAGGTTAAAAGAGAATTCAGGGAAATGTCTGGAGAGCTACAAAGATGACACCAACTAACAATCTAAGCAACAGAGGAGAGGCTACCTTAAATGCCCTCCCCTGATAATGAGATTGATGACTGACTTATATGCCATCCTAGAGCCTTCATCCAGCAGCTGGTGGGGGAGTGTTTTTTGTTTCATTATTTTTTTGTTGTTTGGAAAATTCTGAAAGACTAGACCAGCACTTACATAAAGAGATAATTTGAACAATGTGATAACTCTTCCTGAATTGTTTTAAATTTTTCTCCACTTTATCATAGTTGAGCATGGCCATGTATTAACTTCCTATGTGACTTATGACAATTAGCTGAGTTTCTGTTGTCATTATTCTTCTTTTATTCCAGCTCCATGAAGTTGTGTTAAGATATGCTTCTTTGGCTTGATAGAATGACTCTCAGGGCCAGGTCTTTCTACTACCATGTTCACAATTGGCTAAAAATGACTGTATTTTCCTCTCACTTCCAATGCAATTTTGAAATAAGTTTCATACTCTGAACAAACAAGGCAGCAAAAACATTTTTTAAATTCTGTAACTTAAACACAAAGGAACAGTTGATGTGTAGTTGTTCTTAAGATGGAATAATTATTGTAATCATGTTCTAAGCTAACTGCTGACATTATGGATATTTGAAAATGAGAGAGACATTAATTAAAACTTTAAATTAGAAAATAAAGGGAATAAATTCATTAGGGGTTTAAAAGGTTTTTTTCATGACTCTAGATTCTAGAAGGAAAAACTTAGTATATATATTTTACTTGCAAAGTGTCATTGATTGCTAATCAAATCCTAAACCTCCTCCCACTCCACCTCCTGTGCTCTTGCTGTGGTTACTCTCTGTGGTGTCATGGTAATATATGGAAATTATTGGGAGTGGGAATGATAGGTAGTAGCAGGTTACATTTTGCAAACCCACTTTACTTCTAAGTAATATCACTTGAATAATGCGATTTTTTTTTAAAAAGAAACTTTATGTTCAGACTGGGGAGTTTTGTGCTCATTCCACCACTGGTTAGAAACACCAGCCTTCAACAAAATGGGCCAATGCTTTGCACAATGTTAGGTAGTGTCAATAAATTACCAAATAAAATATGCACATTTACAGCTTGTTCCAGTTTTGTTTTCATTGCTTTCATAAATTAAAACCCTGGAGCTGAAAGGAGAAGTGAACACATACCCCAATCCCTTACCCAGAAGCTGTCTCCAATAACTACTTGCAAATGAAAATTTAATTTTCTCCAAGGGAGTCTTACTGGGGAAACTACTCTTAAGGTTAGGCTGCATTCCCAACATAGATGGCCAATAGACAATAAACGCTCCAGCATCTTTGGAAGTTCCTTGACTCATAACATCATGTTGGAGTTTTCATACACACACACACACACACACACACACACACACACACACACACCATTCTCCCTCTCTCTCTCTCTCTCTCTCTCTCTCTCTCTCTCTCTCTCTATTTCTCTATCTATCTTTACCCTACAGTTCCTTTGTATATAGTATGGCTCCTAGTTTGTTATTTTTATAGGGTTTCTGAGTCTGCAAATGAGTGTGTCTCAGTGTCTATAGCTATTTCTTTGGGTCTCTTTTCCTTTTATTTGTTTGTTTTGTTCTATTTGTCCTGTTAATTTTGTTTTTATATTACTATATTGTATTTTATTATTATCTCTTAGAAGCCTTTTTGTTTTCTAATGAGATAAAGAAAGGGAATGAATCCCAATGGGAGGGGTGTTGTAGAGGAAATGGGAGGAATAGAGGGAGAGGGAAATGCAATCAGAAGATATTAAGAAAAAATCCATTTTCAATAAAAGGAAAGAAGAAAAGAAAAGAAACAGAAGAAGGGGTTTATTTCAGCTTAGAATTCCAGGTTACATCCCTTCATAATGAAAAGTCAGGGCAGGAACTCCATAGAGTTAGTTGGCGCATATCCACAATCAAGAGCAGAGAGCAATAAATGCACACATGTGTTCAGCTCTATTCTTTTCACTTATATTTGGTTTGGGACATCCTGCCTAGGGAATGTTTCACCCACAGTTGGATGTATCTTCCTTCATCAATTAACTTAAGTAGGACAATTGGGCACAGACATACCCACAGACCAACCCAAGGCAGACAGTCCCTCATTCAGACTCTTTTCACAAGTGGTTCATCTGCTATTTTACTTAGCTCTTGGAGATCAAGCACTAGGTGAAAACAGAAAATGCTGTCCCACCAGCCTGCTCCCAAGTGGCCACATAAAGACTTATTATTAATTACAATTGTTTGGCCAATAGCTTAGGCTTGTTACTAACTAGCTCTTACATCTTTTTTTCTTTTCTTCTTCTTCTTCTTCTTCTTCTTCTTCTTCTTCTTCTTCTTCTTCTTCTTCTTCTTCTTCTTCTTCTTCTTCTTCTTCTTCTTCTTCTTCTTCTTCTTCTTCTTCTTCTTCTTCTTCTTCTTCTTCTTCTTCTTCTTCTTCTTCTTTTATTATTATTATTATTAATTCAAGTTAGGGAACAGGCTTGTTTCACATGTAATTCCCCTCTCCCTCTCCCTCCCCTCACCCCCATTCCTTCTCCCCCACCTCCAACCTACCCCCACCCCATCCACCCACCACTCCCCAGGCAGGGTGGGGCCCCCAACCGGGGCTCCACCAAGTCCACCAAATCTTCCTGTGCTGGGCCTAGGCCCTTCCCCATGTGTCCAGAGACAGAGCGCATCCCTTCAAGTGGGATGGGCTCTCATAGTCCCCCCCACACACACCAGGGCAAAACATCAGTCCACCTCCGGAGGCTCCCAGGAATGCAGGGGCCTCCCCATTGGCATCCATGATCAGGGGGCTATATTAGTCCCGTACTGGCCTCCCAAAGAGTGTCTGGGGTCGATATGCTTTCCCTTTTTCAGGCCAACTGTTTCTGTGGGTTTCTCCAACCTGGTACAGACCCCTTCATTCTTCATTCCTCCCTCTCTTCAACTAGGTTCCCGATTTCAGCTCAGTGTATTTCTGTGGATGTGTGTCTCTGCTTCCATCAGCCACTGGATGAGGACTCTAGGATAGCATAGAGAGTAGTCATCAATCTCATTCTAGGGGAAGGGCTTCTAGGCCGTCCTCTCCTCCACTGCCCGGACTGTCAGATCGTGTCATCCTTGTAGGTCTCTGGAGATCTCCCTAGTTCCATATCTCTTCTCGGACCTATAGTGGCTCCCTCTGATATGGTATCTCTCATCCTGCTCTCTCTCCTCTATTCTTCCCCCAACTCAATATATCTGCTCCTCCATTTCTTCTCCTCTACTCTTCTTCTTGTGCTCTTATTGTGGCAGCACCCACTCCCCTACCCTCATGCTCTCGATTAGCTCTGGAGTTCATGCCACTTCCCGTTCCTGGGGTCCATTTATCCCTTAGAGTCATTCATGATTTCTAGTTTCTTTGGGAAAGCAGATTATAGGCTGGTAAACCTTTGCTCTATGTCTAAAAATCATATATGAGTGAGCACATACCAAGTTTGTCTTTTTGTGATTGGGTTACCTCACTCAGGATAGTTTCTTCTAGTTCCATCCATTTGCCTGCGAATTTCGAGATTCCATTTCATTTATCTGCTGAGTAGTACTCCATTGTATAAATGTACCACATTTTATCTTTCCATTCTTCAGTTGAGGGGCATCTAGGTTGCTTCCAGGTTCTGGCTATTACAAACAATGCTGCTATGAACATGGTTGAACATATGTCCTTGTTGCATGGACATGCAGTATTTGGGTATATACCCAAGAGAGGAATGGCTGGTTCTTGAGGTAGGTTGATTCCCATTTTTCTGAGCAACTGCCATACTGCTTTCCAAAGTGGTCTTATAAGTTCACACTCCCACCAGCAATGGAGGAGTGTTCCTTCTTCTCCGCATCCTCTCCAGCATAGGTTGTCATTGGTATTTTTGATTTTAGCCATTCTGACAGGTGTGAGGTGGTATCTCAGAGTTGTTTTGAGTTGCATTTCTCTGATGGCCAAGGATTTTGAGCACTTTCTTAAGTGTCTTTCAGCCATTTCAGATTCCTCTGTTGAAAAATCTCTGTTTAGTTCTGCACCCCACTTTTTAATTTCATTGTATGGTGTTTTGGTGGCTAGCTTCTTGAGCTCCTTGTATATTTTGGAAATCAGTCCTCTGTCAGATGTGGGGCTGGTGAAGATCTTTTCCCATTCTGTGGGTGGTCGTTTTGTCTTCCTGACTGTGTCCTTTGCCTTACATAAGGTTCTCAGTTTCAGGAGGTCCCATTTATTGATTGCAGACCTCAGTGTCTGTGCTTCTGGCATGATGTTCAGGAATCATTCTCCTGTGCCAATTTGTTCAAGGGTTATTCCCACTTTCTCTTCTAGAAGATTCAGTGTGGCTGGGTTTATGGAGAGATCTTTGATCCATTTGCACTTAAGTTTCGTGCATGGTGACAGGTATGGATCAATCTGCAATTTTCTGCATGTCCGAATCCAATTGTGCCAGCACCATTTGTTGAAGATGCTATCTTTTTTCCATTGTATGGATTTAGCACCTTTGTCAAAAATAAGGTGTTCGTAGGTGCGTGGGTTAATATCTGGGTCTTCAATTCGATTCCATTGGTCTATCTGTCTATTCTTGTGCCAATACCAAGCTGTTTTCAGAACTATGGCTCTATAGTAGAGCTTGAAGTCAGGGATGGTGATGCCTCCAGAAGATCTTTTATTGTAAAGAGTTGTTTTGGCTATCCTGGGTTTTTTATTTTTCCATATAAAGTTGAGTATTGTTCTTTCAATGTCTGTGAAAAACTGTGTTGGGATTTTGATGGGGATTGCATTGAATCTGTAGATTGCTTTTGGTAGGATTGCCATTTTTACTATGTTAATTCTGCCTATCCAAGAGCATGGGAGATCTTTCCACTTTCTGGTATCTTCTTTAATTTCTTTCTTTAAAGTCTCAAAGTTCTTATTGTACAGGTCTTTCACTTTTTTGGTTAGTGTTACCCCCAGGTATTTTATGTTGCTTGTGGATATTGTGAAAGGTGATGTTTCCATGATTTCTTTCTCATTGAGTTTATCATCTGTATACAGTAGGGCTACAGATTTTTTTGAGTTAATTTTGTATCCTGCTACCTTGCTGAAGGTGTTTATCAGCTGTAGGAGTTTCCTGGTAGAGTTTTTCGGGTCACTTATGTAGACTATCATGTCATCAGCAAATAGTGAGAGTTTGACTTCGTCCTTTCCAATTTGTATCCCTTTGATCCCCTGTTCTTGTCTTATTGCTCTAGCTAGAACTTCAAGTACAATATTGAAGAGGTATGGAGAGAGTGGACATCCTTGTCTTGTTCCTGATTTTAGAGGAAAAGCTTCGAGTTTCTCTCCATTTAGTTTGATGTTGGCTATTGGTTTGGTGTATATCGCGTTTATCATGTTTAGATATGTTCCTGTTATTCCTGTTCTCTCCAAGATCTTTATCATGAAGGGATGTTGGATTTTGTCAAAGGCTTTTTCAGCATCTAGTGAGATGATCATGTGGTTTTTCTTTTTCAGTTTGTTTATATGGTGGATTACATTGATGGTTTTTTCGTATGTTGAACCATCCTTGCATCCCTGGGATGAAGCCTACTTGATCGTGGTGGATGATTTTTCTGATATGTTCTTGGATTAGATTGGCCAATATTTTATTGAGTATTTTAGCATCGATGTTCATGAGGGATATCTGTCTGTAGTTCTCTTTCTTAGTCTTATCTTTGTGTGGCTTGGGTATCAAAGTGATTGTTGCCTCGTAGAAAGAGTTTGGCAATATCCCATCTGCTTCTATTGTGCGGAATAGTTTGAGGAGTACTGGTATCAGCTCTTGTTTGAATTTCTGGTAGAATTCTGCAGTGAAGCCATCTGGTCCTGGGCTTTTTTTGGTTGGGAGGCTTTTGATGACTGTTTCTATTTCATTTGAGGTTATGGGTCGATTTAAACTGTTTATCTGATCTTGATTTAATTTTGGTAAGTGATATTTATCCAGGAAACTGTCCATTTCCATTAGATTTTCGAATTTTGTGGAGTACAGATTTTCAAAGTATGACCTAAAGATTCTCTGGATTTCCACAGTGTCCGTTGTTATATCCCCCTTTTCGTTTCTGATTTTGTTAATTAGCATGCTCTCTCTCTGCCTTTTGGTTAGTTTGGCTAGAGGTTTGTCTATCTTGTTGATCTTCTCAAAGAACCAACTCTTTGTTTCATTGATTCTTTGTAATGTTTTCCTAGTTTCTACTTTATTGATTTCAGCTCTCAGGTTGATTATTTCCTGGCGTCTACTCCTCCTTGGTGAGTTTGCTTCTTTTTGCTCTAGTGCTTTCAGTTGTTCTGTCAGTTCTCTGATGTGACTTTTCTCTAGTTTCTTCATGTGGGCACTTAGTGCTATGAACTTCCCTCTTAGCACTGCTTTCAGAGTGTCCCATAAGTTTGGGTATGTTGTGTCTGCATTCTCATTAGATTCTAGGAAGTCTTTAATTTGTTTTTTTATTTCTTCCTCAACCCAGGAATGGTGCAATTGGGTGTTATTCATTTTCCAAAAGTTTGCAGGTTTTCTGCCATTTGTATTGTTGCTGAATTCTAGCTTTAATGCATGGTGGTCTGATAAGATACAGGGGGTTATTTCAATTCTTTTGTAACTATGGAGGTTTGCTTTGTTGCCTACTATGTGGTCAATTTTAGAGAAGGTGCCATGTGGTGCTGAGAAGAAGGTATATTCTTTTGAGTTTGGATGGAATGCTCTATAGATATCCATTAACCCCAGTTGGGTTATAACTTCTTTCAAGTCCTTTGTTTCTTTGTTAGGTTTCTGTCTGGTGGTCCTGTCTAGTGGTGTAAGGGGAGTGTTGAAGTCTCCTACTATAAGTGTGTGTGGTTTTATGTGTGGTTTGAGCTTTAGTAATGTTTCTTTCACAAATGTGGGTGCCTTCGTATTTGGAGCATAGATGTTCAGGATTGAGATTTCATCTTGATGGACTTTTCCTGTGATGAGTATGAAATGCCCTTCTTCATCTCTTTTGGATTGATTTTAGTTTAAAGTCCAATTTGTTAGATATTAGGATTGCTACACCGGCTTGTTTCTTGAGGCCATTTGATTGGAAAATCTTTTCCCATCCTTTTACTCTGAGGTATCGCCTGTCTTTGAAGTTGAGGTGTGTTTCTTGTAAACAGCAGAAGGATGGATTCTGTCTTCGTATCCATTCTGTTAACCTATATCTTTTTATGGGTAAGTTAAGACCATTGACATTTAGGGATATTAATGTCCATTGTTCGTTGGTTCTTGTTTGTTTTGGATTTATTGTTGGTGGTATCATTGTGTGTGGTTTTTGCCCTCCTGCTTCTTTTTGTGTTTGGCAAAATTAGATTATCTATTGCCTGTGTTTTTGTGCATGTAGTTATGTTCCTTGGTTGGAGTTTTCCTTCCAGAACCTTCTGTAGTGCTGGATTTGTGGATATGTATTGTTTAAATCTGTTTTTGTCATGGAATATCTTGTTTTCTCCATCTATAATGATTGAAAGTTTTGCTGGGTACAGTAGTCTGGGTTGACATCCATGCTCCCTTAGTGCTTGTAGGGTATCTATCCAAGACCTTCTGGCTTTCAGAGTTTCCATTGAGAAGTTGGGTGTGATTCTAATTGGTTTGCCTTTATATGTTACTTGGCCTTTTTCCTTTGCAGCTCTTAATATTTTCTCTTTATTCTGTAGATTTGGAGTTTTGATTATTATGTGTCGGGGGGACTTCTTTTTGTGGTCCAGTCTGTTTGGTGTCCTATAAGCTTCTTGTACTTTCATAGGCATATCTTTCTGTAGGTTGGGGAAGTTTTCTTCTATGATTTTGTTGAATATGTTTTCTGTACCTTTGAGCAGTGTTTCTTCACCTTCTTCTATACCTATTATTCTTAGGTTTGGTCTTTTCACAGTGTCCCATATTTCCTGGATATTTTGTGTTAGGGATTTGTTGGACTTGAGGTTTTCTTTGGTTGATGAATGTATATCCTCTAGCGAGTCTTCAATAGCTGAGATTCTCTCTTCTGTCTCTTGGATTCTATTAGTTATACTCACGTCTTTAGATCCTGATCGTTTATCCAGTCTTTCCATTTCCAGCATCGCCTCATTCTGTGTTTTCTTTATTGTGTCTAATTCAGCTTTCATGCTTTGAACTGTTTCAAGAGCTTCCTTCACTTGTTTGGTTGTTTTATTTTGGGTTTCTTTAACTTCTTTAAGAGATTTGTTTATTTCTTGAATTTTTTGGTTTGTCTTTTCCTCCATTTCGTGTAATTTTTTGCTTGCTTTTTTTTCTATTTCTTTAAGGGATTTTCTTGTTTCCTCTTTGAAGGTCTCTATCATCTTGCTGAGATAATTTTTGAGGTCCATCTCTTCTTCATGCAACATGTTGTGCTTTTCAGGTCTTGCTGGGGTGGAGTCCCTAGATTCTGGTGGTGTCATATTGATCTTTCTGTTGTTGAGTGAGTTCTTCTTCTGTCTTCTTCCCATATCTTTTTCCAGTGAGTGCAGGTAGGATCTCCCTATCTCCTCTTGTTACACTGTAGTGTGTGTGGGCCAGGAATTCAATGTCCGAAGCTCTGGATGGTCTTGCCTCTCCTCGTAGTCTCCTCACTCTCCTGGCAGATCGGTCCACGGAAATGGAAGGAAGAGTGGCCTATACCCAGATTCAGGGAGCTCCTCCCTGGTCTGTGATGAGTCGCAGCGGAAAGGGCCTAGCTCTTACATTTCAACCCATATTTCTTATCTACATTCTATCATGTGGTGGTACATTTCTTCAGCAAGGACATTTATCTTGTTTCTCCCAACATCTGCTGGTGACTTTGCCCTTCTTCATTCCAGTGAGCTCTCTGTCCTAAAGTCCTGCCTAACTTCTTCTTGCCTACCCATTGGGCATTTAGATCTTTATTAAACCAATTACAACAACACATCTTCAAATGTACAAAAAGATTTTCCCACCATATTAAGTATAAATTCCTGTTATTTCTCTCTTTTCTCACAAGCTTCTCCCCACCTCTTGAAAACTTTTCCTCCTTCCTTTCTCTGCCAGTAGATATATTTCTCCTTTTTCCTAAAATCATTCCCTTCTTTCTGCAAAGGATCATGTCCTTTTGACCTTATAATGAGCTTAAGTTGGTACACCTTCTATTCCCCTTCTTGCTTCCCTTTGAATGAGTGGCACCTTAAAATGGATGGTCCAGATACAGAGGTTTGCAGGAAAAATAATGCTGCTTACCTGACTGGCTTCATTCTTGCTGGTGAGTACAGTGGTCTATTCCTGTTGCTGTAGCTGCTATTCTTTGCTAACACTCCGGCTTCCTTGGCTCGTCAATGTGAAATGAAGACTCTCCAGGAAATGAAAGAAACTCTCCAAGATCTTCCAGGCCTTCAGTACTCCACTGAGGCTACTAAGGCAACTAATTTAAAGGCTGAGCAGCTACCAGATTCTTTTTTATATATAATTTTAAAATTTGAATTAGAAAGATTATTTTACATGTCAATCCCTGTTCCCTCTCACTCCCCTCCTTCCTTGACCCCCCAACTAACACCCTACCTATCCCATACACTTTCTGCTCCCCAGGGAAGGTGAGGCCTTCCATAGGGGGTCTTCAGAGTCTGTCATATCCTTTGGGATAGGGTCTAGACCCACCCCCTTGTGTCTAGGCTCAGGGAGTATCCCTCCATGTGGGATGGGCACCCAAAGTCTATTCCTATGCTAGGGGTAAGTACTGATAAACTACAAGGGGTCCCATAGATTTCCAAGGTCTTCTTACTGACATTCACATTCAGGGGTTCTGGATCAGTCCCATGCTGGTTTCCCAGCTATCAGTCTGGAGACCAAGAGCTCTCTCTTGTTCAGACCAGCTGTTTCTGTGGGTTTCACCAGCCTCAGCTACCAGATTCTTAGTCTCTCTAGTATACAGATACCATTGTAAGACTACTTGGGCCCCATTGTATAAATTAGCCTAGGTGTGGTGATACCTTGTTTGTACAAATAAAGTGTTTCTTAAGATCAGACAGTGGAGCTTGTCCCTAGCTAACCATAGAGGCCAGGAAATGGTGGTACATTCCTTTAATCCCAGCATTAGGGATGTGGAGATACAAAGTGAAATGGCTGGGTAAGAGAAAAATATAGCAGAGAGGAAATACGAACTTGCTGTCTTTTCAGCTGGGAAGTTGGAGAGGTAAGGTGTGGCTGTGGCTTGTTCCTTTGTCTCTCTGATCTTTCAGCTTTCACCCCTATATCTGACTTCAGGTTTTTATTATTAAGACCTATTAGAACATACGTTACACCTAGTAAGTCCTCTTTTATAATATTATACACAACACACAAATACAAACTCTATTGGTTCTGGTCCTCCAGAGCACTGGTTCTCAACTTTGATAATGCTGAGACCCTTTAATGCAGTTCCTTATGCATTAAGGTGACCCCAACCTTAAAAATATTTTTGTTGCTAATTCATAGCTGTGATTTCACTACTGTAATAAATCATAATGTAAATATTTTTAGAGATAGAGGTTTGCTAAAGGGGTCACAACCAACAGGTTGAAAACCGCTGCTCAAGAGACCCTTGATTAATAAAATCTTTAAGGACACACCTCCAGTGGCCTAACTTCCTTGAATTAGGCACCACCACTTTAAGGTTTTTTACTGAAATAATCTGGAAACCAAGCTGTTGATTCCTGGGACTTTTGGGAGAATATTTCAAATCTAAACTATAGCAATACATTCCAGTAAATAGGTTTTATAATATGAAGTAACAAATGTTTTGGTAGGCATGATATCAAAAACTGCTGTTGTATTAAGAGTTAGAGTCGATTTCTCATTCCCTTGGATATGAGCTTACCCTAGTGATTTGATTGCCCCATAGGATGCAGGGGAAGAGATGTTCTAGGGTTTCTAAGTTGTAGCCCATTGAAGCCCTCCCAACTGCATTTCTTAGAATCCTGGTTCCTGACATGTTCCCTTTCAGCTCTCAACCACTGCCTTTAAGAGGAAACCCCAAGTCTACTGGAGAAATTGCAGCTAGGTATTCTGCTTCATAGCTCTGGCTGAGCTTCAGATGACAATGGTCATCAACTTTCATTTGAGTAAGAGCAGAATTTCAGAAGTGCAGTCAGTCAGATGACTACAGCCCCAATTGCTATCTGACAACAAGAATATGCCAGGTGTCATGATAACTCTTACTGCTAGCCGCCTGAGCCCCACCGCCACGCTAGGGTCCCCAAAAAACATTCAGAGTCTTATGTTAGTTACAATGCTGCTAGCCAATGACTAAGATTTCTTATATGCTAGCTCAGTCTTAATTATCAACCATAACTACTAATCTATATATTTTGTAAAGACTTATCTTACCGAGGACGCCGGCCTTATGCGTCCTCTCTTCCTTGTGATCACATGATGAATCTCCTCTTTACAACATTTCCCAGAATCCTCCTCGACTCCTAGCCCCATCTATCTTGCTTCCCTATTGGCCAACAGTGCTTTATTTATCAACCAATATGACAAACATATACACAGAAGGTCTTCCCCCATCAGGCAGGCCTTAAGAAAACTGAATTCTGTCAACCTCTCCAAAATAGAAAGAAATAATAGCACATTATTTTCAGCCATTACTTTCTGAGATTCTTGCACAGGAGTACATGAGTGAAACTGCCACAGAAGTGAAGGAATAATCTGTCTGAGGCCCAAGTGAGGAGAATTAGGGAAGGGTTTGCCAAAAGATGTGACATATGGCCACTTTGGACCCTGGAGCTCTCCAAGCACAACAATAATAAAGGTTTGATTTATGACCGTTATAAGATTATATACTAATACTTTTGCCAAATGTATAAGGTTCTAAAATGATGCAAGGAATGACACATAGGCCTGTGTACTAATTGGAGTGTTTCCCCAATTGCCATCCCTTGGAATATTGCATGTAAACATAATTAGGAAGCATCCTTTTGTTTCATGTTCACATAAGCTTGAGAAAGACCATCCTAGTCTTTGTGAAATATTTTCATAGTTTTGTAGTTAATGTCAGACAGCCTGTTTACTATAGGACTACCCTGAGCCTTCCACGTGGTGATGTTGGAAATTAACCAAAAGCCATTTCCCTCATAAATTACTTGGCCTGTGGTATGTCAGCAATGGAAACATCATTCTATATGCTTGTAGTTTTCAGTAAAAATGAGGGAAAGTGGAGAATTATGAGAGATTTTAGCTTTGTCATCTCTTCTTGGAGAAGATGTGGCACAGTGTTAGGTTTCAAACCAGGACAGATGACTGAAGTGCCTATTTAACATATCAAAGCAGATTCTGCCCCTCCCCCATTGTTTTCCCTGCATCCCTCAGCCCATACCTTTTTTTAAAGAGCCTGCCTGGCTGGCATGCCCCTCCCCCTCCCCTAAACTTCTCCAGCCCAGGGCTTGGGCTTCCCTTTCCTATATATATAATCCATCCCTTTGGTTATCTGCCCCTTTTGTCTATTCTCTTTTGGGCCCTGGATGCTGCACCTGGTTCTTCTGTCTTCACCTCTCCCATATCACATGACACAACTCAAGCTGATCACAACTCTGGACCCTTACAGATATCTCTGCCTCTGACTATGATCTCTCTCATATCTACAGAGAACTTTCTCATCTACTGTACCTAGGAGCAGTCATGTTCCTTTCCTTTTTCTTTCTTTTTCTCCCCTTATTCACACACAGTGAATGAGAAAAAAAAAAAAAACAAAAAAAAAACAAAAACAAAACAGAGTGTGTGTGTGTGGTTTAACAGTATAGAAGCTACTCTTGCCTTCCTATGTTAAATCACTTGCTTGGCATTGAAAAAGCCCTTCTTTTATTGTGAGCTACATTATTTTTTGCAATCTGAAAAATAGAGGGAGTCTGAATTTCAAGTTCAGTGGTAGTAGAGTGCATCTCAGTCTGCACAAGGATGTGGACTCAAATCTCTGGTAGTACATTCAAATAAGGTAAATTAAACAGAGAGGAGATTGGTCTGAACATATGCATTGATATTCTGTGGAATCTCTTACTTTTTTGAGTCATTTGAAACCATACATACACGGATTTTTCTGAGATGTTACATATCATCTAGTAGATTCTAAAAGGAACCAATGTCATCCAAGAAGATGAGAACCACTAGTATAAGTCATCGTTGAGCCTTGTCTAGGTTTGTATTAATTCAGCATGCTTTCCAAAAGGGAAGTGACAATTTGGTTAGTAGCTTGCAAAGGCCCACATTTAAAGTTTTAGTCTTCAGGGTCATGGTTTAGGGAGGTGTCATGGACTTTAAGTAGAAAATCCTAGTGGGAGATCCTCGGGGAATGATGGGTTTAAAAGGACTTTAAAAGCCCACTCTGTATGTATTCTTGGTTGAGAGTGTAATTGCTTACCTGTTCTGTGTGCTGAGACCATTCACCTCCATGATGTTAGGGGATGCAGCCAAGTGCCAGTTTCTGAGGCTAAGCTGTGCTATTGGTTAGCTGCCTCAGGGATTTTATTGTAGTAGTACAAACTTTAAACAGTCCTGCTTGTTTATTTTTAAGCCATTTGCTTGTGTTAGTTTAAATAATTGGTTCAAATAAAAGAAGCATTTTAATATATTTTTAAAACTTAGAAATATCTAAAATTCATCTTCTTCAGATTGGAAAACTGCCAACAGATTCTATAGGATTTTGTAAAGTAATGGGAACTCCAGATCCTAAACAATTATCTAAAAGTGCCTCGAAATGATCTAGATCTAAATTCTAGCTTCTAGAATCTTCAGTTTGTATTGAGGATCCTTGAAAAGTACTTTGGCCTGTGAGTTTTTAATCACTTTCATTTTGAGCCTTGTTTCTCAAGAGTACCTATTTGAATGAACCAAGAGTCTCTCCAATCCAAAAAGAAAAATTCCTCTAGCCCTAGTGTGACAGCACAGCTAAGAAGTAAGACAATTATGTAAATATTGTAAGATCTAGTTTAAACTATTTAAACACTTTCCTTAATTGCCCGTGAGGTAAGCACAATTAAGTCTTTAGGGACTTGACTTATCTAGCTGTGTTGTTTGTCCTGATTAAAAAATTATATGGATAGATGTTTGTTCTTTCTTTCAATGGCCTCAAAATATGTGTCTTAAGGATGTTTATCATATTTTCAAGTAAGCTAATTTATTAAGAAGGAGAAATCTCTTAATATGATTAATTTATTACTTTGGCTGTGGCTGGAATTGTTCCTTTTGGAGGCCTCTTAGCTATCTGGTGTTAACTTGAGCAGCCATTGAACAGGATGCCTTCTTACCATCAGGGAAACAGGCTTGGGGACATTTCTGACACTACAGCTTGTCACCTATTGACTCAGATCTACTTCTTTCTTGAATGCCATGTCAAAGAGATGCCTCCCTCATTGATCTCTCAGAGATCCTCCCAGAATTCATTCCTGGAATGGCTCTATGGAAGCCTCTGGGATAATGGTCACCTGACTCAAAACTTTTCTAGGGGTGACAGAGTTCCAGGAGAACAGACAAAGTCTCATCCTGAAGGGTAGTTCTTACATACTAGGGCATCCTGTCATTTAGCTATCTTATTACAGAAGTGTGCTGGATAGTTTTATGTCAACATGACACAAGGTAAAGTCATCTAAGAGGAGGGGAACCTTAATTAAGAAAATGCTTCCATAAGATAAGGCTGTAGGTAAACCTGTAGGGCATTTTCTTAAATAGTGATTGATGGGGTAAGGGCCCAGCCCATTGTGGGTGGTGGTCCTGGATTTTATAAGAAAGCAGGCTGAACAAGCCATGTGGAACAAGTTAGTATGTAGCACTCCTTCTTGACCTTTGCATCATTAGTTCCTGTTTTCAGGTTCCTGTCCTGTTTTGAGTTCCTGTCCTGACTTCCTTCAGTGATCAACAGTGATGTGGAAACAGAAGCAAAATAAACCCTTTCCTCCTTAACTTGCTTTGGTCATGGTGTTTTATCACAGCAATAGTAAGCTTAACTAAGACAAGGAGCCTGGACATCTTAGTGGTTTTCACTTAGAAGAGAAGTGATTCATTAGTGCCAGATTGATGGCTCCAGGGCTGGTCCTACTCTAACAGAAGGGCTCAATTTATCCTGAAAAACTAGAAAATGTGAGTTCAGTGTGCTGGGTTTCACATGGTGGTTTTATCTTCACATAGTGGATTTCTCTTGGGACAATTTGTTGATGGTTATCTTATTGTCATACTAGGGAGGAAATCTTGCTCAGACAAGAAAGAACAGATGGCAATGTTCTTGATCAGTGAAGTGCACAGATGTAGAAGGAAGCCTTACGTAGTGAGGCAGGGAGACAATTCCCTGGGAAACGTAGATTGTTCTGCAAGAGAACACAGAGTTGAATTAGTGTTTTGACTTCTCCTTAAAGGTCACGTAAGTGAAACTTACACTGACCATCCTATTTCAAATTAGACACCCCCCCCCCCAACCCTTATCCTTTCTGTATAATGTACTTAACTTGTGTTTGATTTCCACAGATTCTCCTTTGGAATGTAAACTACATGCTGGAAGAGATTTTTTTCTTCATTTGGTTCATAAAATTTGGTAAACCTCTAAAATGGAAATTCCACATTTGGAAATTAGGGTGCTATCTTCCAAGAATATAAAACATGTCTAACAATGAGGGGCCCTCAATAAATATTTACTGAATGAATAATAGAGAAGCAGTATGGAATCTGCATGTCAGCAGGATAATGAAACTGTGTGGTAATGGTTGAATCTTTTTTTTTTTTTTTTAACAAACTCTTAATGACTCCTAGAAAAAGGGGCTCAAAGTATATTCATTCCATGGCACATTTACTACATTTTAGTGTGTGTGTGTGTGTGTGTGTGTGTGTGTGTGTGTGTGTGTGTGTGTGCATGTGTGGAGGTCAGAGGACAACTTGGAATGGTCTGTTCTTTCTTTCCACTATGTGGTACTGTGAGACCTAGAACAAATATAAGTTGTTAGGCTTGGTGGCAGGTGTCTTTACTCTGGGAGCCATCTCTCAGGCTTAAGCATCTGTTTTTTTTTTTTTTTTTTTTTTGTCTTTGTTGTTGCTGGCTAAAGTAGCTCTCGTATATCTGTGGAAAACTTACTTCAAGCATTCTGTTATTGCCTCTTTCTTTTTTCTAGCAATTTAACAGCAGCTAAAAGCAGGTGGGTCACTTCATACTTGGCAGCATTTCTTTTCTGTATTTTCTGTCTGTGTTTGCTTCATGGCTCATGATTGGGATTAGTCTTCTGTAAACACTTTCAACTTCTTTGCCCACTTCTCCATTTATCACACTATCCTGGAATGACCTCAGCATTGCTTATGCAACTTTCTTCACTTCCACTCAAGGTATTCAGTCAATGACTGTGATTTTAGATAAAGAAACCAAGGCTGAGACTGAAAGGACTTGTTCAAGGTAGACACTGCAACAATGGTATGGATTTTAATGCTAACATCCAATATTAATCATTACACAAATGTTTTATGTAAGGCATTGACTGAAACATGACATTATTTAATTTTTACAAGAGCCCTCTTCTTATGTAGATGAATGTATTGAGGTACAGAGGGTTTGAATACATTGATCAAGGTCACCCAACTGGCCAGTCACCTCTTTTTAATCAAGCAATAACCATTAATTGAACCCATAATGTCTATAAGTAAAATTGTCCTGGTGACCAATTACAGTGGTAAACTAAATGGACACATGCAATAGTCACAGACAACATTTATTGAGCACTTCCTTGGTCCTAGGAATTGCTTTTTTGCTTTTTTTTTTTTTAATCACAACTCTGTGATAGAGATAGCAGCAGCCTAAAATGCAGTTTTCAAATGAGATATTGAGTCTTAATCTCCTCTGAGCCCTTTTGTGGGTAGATGGGCTGGATAGGGATGGTGGATAAGCCATCAAATCTATGTAGGTCCAAGCTTCATTCTTCTTATCCCTTTGTTGTGCTCCTTCCCAGGCTTAGAAGGATACCACAAACAAACCACAAGAAATCATGTTGCAGATGGTCTTTCTGGCCCTTTGGAAAAATGCTCTAGGACCAGTTGATCTCTTACTGACCTTCAAGTAATATTGCCTTCTCTTAGGTGGGAGGTCAGCAGCAATTACACACTCAATATTTGACAGGTTATCCTTTCTTACAATTTGCATAAAACAAACAGTCCTCAGCTTTTATACAACGATATCTACTGAATATTAAAAAGAATTCTGTCAAGTTTAAGTGGTCATAAGCATTCCAAGCATTTGTTTTGTGTTGGCTGCAGTTGGAGTCCAAATAAAATCTGCAAGTGTGACTAATAATTATAACCTAATTTAGTGCACTGGGTTGGAAAGAGGTAATTAATACACAGGATTTCTGGGAGTAAATGGTTTATGGTTGACCTACAGTAGATTATAAATTTGGAAAATGAGAAAATTTAATGCACACTAAGTTTGGAACCCTTTGCCATTAGGTTTATAGAATCCTGGACAAATTTAAGAGTCTTATGTCATTTAACTAAATTTAGATTTGGGATATAATGGTGGATTGGGTCTGCAGAATTTGGATATGAACGCTCAGACCTTGTGCCAGGCCCATAATTTTTCTGATTGTGTCAACGAAAAGTCCAAGAACACTGCTTTTCCAGTTGATGAATGTGTACACAAAGGGTGTTTATATGCTTAAAGACTGTTTTTTTTTACTTGTTTCAATTTGATGATCCTTAGGGCCAGCAGTAGCTAGTATTGCTAGGATTTGCTCATTAAAATGAGCCAGAAATGTGCCCAGGGACTTTTGTCACTTTGGTATTTTGTTTTAGGATTTGTTCTTACCATGTTTGCAAGGGGGATGGTAAGCATTGTACCTTACCTCTATTAACCAGATGTTGCAAAGGAGTCCTCAGGGAAGCAGGTCAACATTTGTCCTAGTGAGAACAATTGTCCTAAATTTGTGTGTGCATTATTTATATAACTCTTTCCTTCCATGCCCTGTAGGCATATTTGTTAGCAAAGCTAGAGAATATACACTTAGTCAAAGTCACCGTGTTGATACCTGTCCAAGTAAGGATTGAAACATAGATATTCTAGATATGCAAGGATATAAAAGTCATTTGAATGGCTGGAGAGATGACTCAGCGGATAGGACCATCAATGCTCTTAATAAGGGACCAGAGTTTGATTGTTAACAGCCATGTTGGATGGCTCACAACTGCTAGTAACTCAGGCTCCACAGGAATCCCAAATCTCTGACCTCTGTGGACATATTCATTCATATGGACAGATGTATATACAGCTAAATTATTTTTTCAGAAGACTTTAAAAACACGTGTCTGAGTTATTTTTAACTCTTTTGCCACCTCTTAAAAATAAACAAAAGCTAATCCATGAGGTGATTTGGTCAAAACTATGAACTTGTTTATAGGAGAGGTTGGACTATATATAACCCAGGCTTTGCAAGGAAAGAGGAAAGTGGGTGCTAAGTGAAAGTACATTCACACAGACCTTGGCTATGTTGCTGTTTTTCTCCTTTTAAAAATTCTCTTTTTTTTCAGACATTTTCCTTTTACTTTTATAGATTTTTAAATATAAAGGGGTCTTTCAAATCTGTGTCCATTAACTCTAAATACATACTGAGATTTTAAAATCTGTTTCTTGATATTGGAAAGAATTAGACCCTGGGGTTGTAACTGCTTCACAATTATGTATGAAAGCATTCCAACCCACACAAATGCTTACTGGCACATCTCCCCACCAGCAAATAGACAGTCATCAATGGATCCCATGAGCATTCTGCTCAGTTCCTGGAATACTCTGATACTGCTCATGAGCCTCGGGTAAGTGAAAGACTGACAATCAGTTCGGGATGGGGACTTTGTGAGAGTCGCACCATACAGCATGATTATTCAGTTTCATTCGTAACACAGTGCAACTCAATCAAAAATGTCTGCCCAGTGCGTGCCTGGCCAAGGAAATCAATGTTTTCTCTATGGTGGATGATGGACAAGTGCTGTCTAGAATCTGTTAGGTTGAAGAAATCTAATAGAGAAATCTGCATAATTATCTCTTTTACTAATCTCGAATTTGCCATGGAGGAAGAAACAATTCACACTGCAAAGCAGTTTAAATATTTCAACTGGAGGGGAAACAGTTCATTCAGTGGTTGCTGGACATTTCAGGTCTAGAGCAAGATGTGTATTCACTCAATAAGACATCTTTGCAGCATCGTCAGCCCTTTTGAACAGAACAAATTTCCAGGTTGAAAAAATGCATTTCATCAGCTAACAAAATGGTTGCTGAGTTCCACTGAATATGTATTTACAGATTATCCAAGGCTGGGGAAGCCAAAGTACAGGTGCAGTTAGCCAGCAGGGAGAAAGCCAGGGGGCTCAGTCGGGGGGCAGAGTGAAAACTAGCATCTGCAGGGGAAAACAATGCCTGCCTGGTGATTCTGGAAAAGGAAGAAAGAAAATCATCTCAAGTCTAAATAAAGAATGGAGCACAGTGTTTCAGAATCTAGTTGATTTTATTAGAAAAAATCCACTCCACACAGAGGATAGAGCACAAAAACCCCATCTATAGAGTTGGCTTACCTGAGTTCCATTGAGTTCCCAGCCTTTGGTGACTGGTAGTATGTCCTGGGATGAGTCATTTAATTCTCTGTGTTTTGCTGTAGGATGTATTTATAATAACAAAAACCCCACTGAGTTGTTTCTTCTTTTCCCTTTTTAAATCTATCTCTGTGTCTGTCTGTCTGTCTGTCTGTCTGTCTGTCTGTCTGTCTATCTATCTATCTATCTATCTATCTTTTACATCCCAGCTGTAATTGCCCCCCCAATTCTCCCAGTCCTCTCCCCCATCTCTCCTCTGTTCCCTCCCCCAATCCATTCCTCTCTTTCTGTTTAGGAAAGGGCAGATATCCTATGAGTATCAACAAAACATGGTATGTCAAGTTGCAGTAAGACTAAGCATGTCTCATGTATTAAGGCTGGGCAAGGTGACCCAGTATGAGAAGTATAGTTCCAAATGCCAGTAAAAGAATCAGACACTGCCCCTGTTCTTACTGTTAGTATTCCCACAAGAGAACCAAGCTACATAGCTGTAACATATATGCAGAGTGCTTAGATTAGTCCCGTTCAGGCTCTCTGGTTGTTGGTTCAGTCTTTGTGAGCCTCTATGAGCTCTGCTTAGTTGATTCTGTGAGTTTTCTTGTGATGTCCTTGGCCCCTCTGGCTCCTGCAATCCTCTCTCCCCATCTTCTGTGTGATTCCCTGAACTCTGCCTAATGTTTGTCTGTGGTTCTGCATTTATTTCCATCAGTTGCTGAATGACACCTCTCTGATGACAGTTCGACTAGGCACCAATCTTACCACAGGAGATGACCACTTCAGGCCACATATCTGCTATTGCTAGGAGACTAAGCTGCAATCTTCCTCGTAGATTCTTGGGAAATTCTCTTGTGATAGTTTTATTTTTGTTCCTGAGTTTGAAATGCCCCCTTTCCAGTAGTCTAATTCAGTACTCTCCCCTTCTTGCCCCCAAAATCTAATCTCCCATTCCAATGCCTTCAGTCCACTCACAAAATCTCTTCTATTTCTCCTTCCCAGGGAGATCTGGGTGTCCCACCATGAACCCTCCTTGCTACCTAGCCTCTCTGAGGCTATGGAGTGTAGGGGAACCTGTAGCCATGCCTGCGAGGGCATGGTCAGGGTGACGTTGGGAAGGTTTAAGAGTGAGGGATGCTCACATGGAGGCCCCTTATTTCGCTTTCATCTTTGGCTTGCTGTACTTACTGCTGCCCACTGGCTGGCTAAGTCACTCTGTAAGTAAGACTTTTCCCTATTAAATTCCCTTGTATTTTTACCTGGCTCTGTACTGGTAATTTCCCACATTAGTGGAGTGCAGCCTGGTTTTTCTTTATTTTACAACTAATATCCACAAACCATGTTTGTGTTTCTCAGTCTGGTTACCTCACTCAGGATGATTTTTTTTCTATTTCCATCCATTTGCCTTCAAATTTCCTGGTGTCCTTGTTTTTTAAACAGCTGATTAGTACTCCATTGTGTAAATGTACCACATTTTCTTGATCCATTCCTTGGTTGAGGGTCATCTAGGTTGTTTCTAAGGCATAGCTGAAACATTGCCAACAATGGCCGAGACTGGAAATGACACCTAGATGGCGCTCAGTGAATGGTGGCAGTTATTATATAGCCTATCTTCGTCACGAGGTGAATAAGGCTCAGAACAAATCATGGTTGAGCTGGACTTCTCATCTTCTTCATCACTTAAATCAACAGATATCTACAGATATCAACAGATGCCACTACAGCATCCATCTTCTTAGAATGCCTTAGCAGAAAAGAAGTGACTGGTAGGACTCCAGTAGCAAAGTGAGTCTGGTGCAAGTGAGAATGGATCTTTTTTCCCCCAAGACAAGGCTTTTCTGTGTTTCCCTGGCTGTCCTGGAACTCCCTCTGGAGACCAGGCTGCCCTGAAACTCAGAGATCTGCCTGCCTCTGCCTCCCATGTGCTGGGATTAAAGGCATGTGCCACCACATCCATCAAAGATTTGTCTATTTATGTATTTTATATATGAATGCTTTATCTGCATGAATACCTACATACCAGAAGAGAATATCATATCCCATGTGGGTGCTGCAAATTGAACTCAGGACCTCTGGAAGAGCAGCCAGTGCTCTTAACCACTCAGCCATCTCTTCAGATCTTGAAGCTCTTGGAAAGCAGGAGAAGCCTCTTCTACTATGAACATCCTCCTCCTTCATGAAACACAGACACCTGGGAAGATGAACTTTTGTGGTCCTCAAAGTAAGGATGCACATGGCCCTTTGGCTCATGCAGAATGCTGTTTTATATATGCCCTTAGTTTATGCTTTAGAACAAAGCAGAGGCTCCTAAATATTCCCTATGCAGAGATACTTCTATCACACCTCACGGAAAGGTAATTATGGATCCTAACTACATATTTAGGTTTACATGCTGATGTGTTTTGATTGATAACACCCTTGTGTTTGGATGCCAGGAAAATAGAGCATTTAACCATGTCCCACCCACAGATGTTTTTCACTTTCACCATTAAATAAAATTGGTCTTTCAAAGCAGAATAAAACATTTGAACAAATCATCAGTGAGCCTCCTTTCAACAGCAGTTGGATAATTAAGATAGGGAGAAATAAAATATTTTTCCTACACTAATGGGATGAAAAAAGGATTCAGGTTGGGCAGCTAAGAGAGTGAATCAGCCATGAAAGGACTGTATTTCTGGTGTCTGAGAATCAATGCCATTCTTATAATTTTCCCTAAACAAGCACATTTCCACTAAGCACTCAGCAAGCCTAAGTATAATTGGGAGAACCATTATTACATCATCATTAGCACCTTTGCCTTAGGGAATGAAAAGCCTGTCTCACTGGCATATTTTGTGCTGTGACTAGAATGGGAGCATGATGGAATGGATAAACTGCTATTGCTTTTGGTCCTCTGTCCATTTTCTCCCTTTAAAATGTTCAATTTGTTCAGATCATGTAGAGATAAAGGGCATTAAACTAGACCAAGATCAATTCTCTACTAACTCAAAGACATTTGCAACAAAGCTCTTGCACATCTCAGGAGTAGATAAAGTCTTTTGGAAATTGAGGAATAATCAATTGCTTTTATGCTATCAGAAATCAGAAGTGAGGTCTGCACCATTGCAGACAGACCCATTAAGGCATTGTAGGTAGTAAAAAATAGGTGAAATTAAAGTAGATAGGGGGAGTACTTGGGGCAAAAATTTCAAATATGGTAGGCAATGGGGAAGGGGAAATAAAGGCACAGGAATAGGTTTTAAAAAATGAAGAGTGTAAGAAAAGGCTATATGGGAGTCTAAGTTAAAAATGTAATTAGAGGGGATAATAAAAAACAAGTGACATGAAAAAACTGTCACATAATATTCCAGGTTAAAGTTTTAACTGTTGATTAGGGCAGGGGGATAGGATTGAGCAAGAAGGTAAGGAGTGGGTTAATCAAATCTAAATTATGAAGATGCATTATGGAAATTCATTAGTTTATTAGAGGTTATAAGGTAATTTACAATAGATTTAAAGGGTGATTGACCAGAGACATTTTTTCTAGTACCAGAATGTATGGGTTATTACTAAAAGTCTAAGCAGCAGCCTTAAGATGCCTCCCTAGGAGTTATTGACCAGGAAGTCCTCATGGCACCCAAAGCCACAGAGCTATGGACATTACTTTTGGTTACTCACAATACTAAATGATAAGACCCTGTGGCTGATGCCACCACCCACTTTGGTTGCAGGATATCAAGAAATCAATCACAAACCTGATTAGGAATCTTTCTCCCTGGCAGTTATCGTTCATAATGCTGGAATGTTTAATGAAAACTGCTAGAAGAGAAAAGACATCAGTGGTCTTACTCAGCTCTGGATGTTGCCCTCTATAATACCAATTGGTCAGCAAGTTGTAACTACACTTGCAATAGTGGCACAGTGGATATGGGTTGGATTAGAAGCCTAATCTATAGGAGAGATTTCATGGCTGGTATTGTCCATGGCTGTGACAGCATAGGTACTTTGGTTGAGCTTACTGGTCTCATTAGCTAAATGATCATTTTGTCAAAGTACCTTCTTAATATTTACATTTATTTTATACACATAGATTTCTGTTCTGGTCAGCCTTTCTCAGAGAAGCTTCTTTTTATAGTAGTTAGTAGATAAGGCAGAGACTCATAAATGATCAAAGTGCTGAGAATAAATATTATATAAATATTCAAATATTGAAATTCAAATATACTGTAAGTATTCATCTGTATGAGAGTGATCTATATCAACCTTACCCCATTCAAGGCTCAGGGAATACTGTGGAAGAATGAGCAGAGCATAGGAGATGGAGAATGGGGAAAAGAGCTGCAAAATGCTGCCTCATGGAAATGACATGGCTGATGTATGCATTGGCTCTCATCACATGAGACTGACTACACAAAATTCCATATCAAGCAATCAAACTTTTGGCACTGATATGGGAGGACTCTCAAGGGTCCACCCCTAGCTGAGGAGCTATTGGAAATTGATGGGTGATGAGAGGGCAAGGATTACTTTCCTTTGGAGGTCTGGTTCCTGGTGGGTTGTCCATGCATGGGTGGATGGCCCCTACATCTATTCATACATGGTCAGCACTAACTGGATTCAGTGAGTTATTAGCAATAGTAACAATAGAAAAAAAGAGAACTTCTAGCTGGGAGGGAGTGTTTAATAGGTATCAAAGGGAGTTAGAAAGAAGTAGTGGAGTGTAACAATAAGTCTTTATTCCATCTGCCCCAGCCCCACCGCCACATGGGCACCCAGAATAACACACAGAGTCTTATATTAGTTTACAATGCTGCCGGCCAATTGACTAGGATTTCTTATGTGCTAGCCCAGTCTTAATTATCGACCATAGTCATAAGACTTACCTTATGGAGGACGCCAGCAGAATGCGTCCTCTCTTGTCCGGCTTACATTGGTGGCTCCAGAGAAGAGAGCAGGAGGAAGAGCAAGAGAATGACTTCCTTCTTGTACTTGCTTATATACTAGCCTGCCTGCTATGTCACTTCCTGCCTTTATCACAAGACTTCTTTTTACTACATTTCCCAGAATCCTCCTTGACTCCTAGTCCTGACTAACTTGCTTCTTCATTGGCCAACAGTACTTTATTCAACAACCAATAAGATAAACATACACAGAAGGACCTCCCCCCTCACTGGAGTGGGTAAGTTTAATAAAATGAGTGAGATTGAAAACTGTTGGAGATCATCAGGTGATGCTTTAACTACAGAGAGTGAATTTGGAAAAATAATGTTACCCCGCACCCCTGACAACAGCTAGGTCAGATCTTGGGGATTCTGCATGGCTCTAATATGAATAACAAGTGCTTTGAAAAAAGAAGGGTGGTTTGTTTATTTTGGACTCCAACCTTTTAACTTTAGATTAATAGATTTCCTTTTTTAGCATTGTAGATGAATTGTGTCATGTGACAGGGAAACACTGTCTCCAAATTTATCATCAATGAAATCTTTGACTTTGAGGAGAACAAAAAGGGAGAATATGGCTTATACATTTCTTTTAAAAAATTATTACTTATAATTCCAAGTTGCTCTTAGCTTTAGGAAAGCAATTTGAGTTTTCTTTCCCCTAAACCCTCAAAAACTTATAAAATTTAAATTTGACTTTAAACTGAAATTTGTTTCCTACACCAAAACATTTAAGGCATTTCTTTATTAAACATGTAGGAGTTACCGGAAACCATTAGCAAAATTTGAAAGGCAGAAGCCCCAGGGGTCCTTTTGTGAGTTGCAAGAAATAAAATACTGATTTATTACTTAACTAAATCATAAAATATCTATTTAAACTCATCGGGGCAATTACTTATTTGAAAGTAAGAGCACAGAGATAATAAATTAAAAATTTTGTTAAGAGATGAGTCCTGCAATAAAACTTATTTAGGTCCTGGTATTTCTAAGCTTTGTGATCTTGGGCTCAACATCTTTGCATTGCACTTTGCTTATCTAGAAAATAGTGTTGGGAGATTTAGTTGTTACAATGTACATAATAAGGTTTTTGGTGATGTGTCCACCTCGAAGTAATCATGATCTAAATATTTGCTATTGTTTTTAATTTAGAATTCTCTTCTGATTTCTTTAAATATGCTTAAAATACAGCTTTTGAAAAACATAGCATGATTCATTTGATCAATTGGGTCTCAGATCTGTGTTTTTCTTAATTTTATCATATTAAATTGGGGAGAGTTCCAAACACATTCTTTGGGTCCACTAGGATGTGTGCACCTTGAAAGGGGTGACTGGAGTTAAAGTCTGCTCCACCCACAACAGATGTGGAGCCTTAAATCTACAATAGGCCTCTCATGTTAGAAATCTGTTGGTCACAAGAAAAATGAAAAACATTTCAAACAAAAACAGAAAATTATCTTTAGAACAACAGCAATGCTGAAAAATATAATACAGGACTTAATTATTTTTCTTTTTTGAAAGCGGTTTTATTTTTTATATAAATGTATGTTTAAATTAGAAACAATCTTGCATATCAATCCCAGTTCCCTCTCTCTCTCTCATCCTCCCATGCCCTCACTGACCTCCCTATCCCAACCCCCATCCACTCCCCAGGGAGGGTGAGGCCTTCCATGTGGGATCAACAAAGTCTGTCATATCATTTGGAGCAGGACCTAGGCCCTCCCTGATGTATCTAGGCTGAGAGACTATTCCTCCATGGTGAATGGGCTCCCAAAGTCCATTTGTGCACTAGGGATAAATAGTGGTTTCACTGTCAGAGGCCCCCTAGACTGTCCAGGCCTCCTAACTGACACACATGTTCAGGGGACCTCGTTCGGTCCTATGGTGGTTCCCCAGCTGTCAGACTGGGGTCCATGAGCTCTCACTTGCTCAGGTCAGCTGTTTCTGTGGGTTCCCCAGCATGGTCTTTACCTCTTTGCTCATCACTCCTCCTTCTCTACAACTAGATTCCAGGAATTTGGCTCATTGCTTAGCTATGAGTCTCTGCTTCTGCTTCCATCAGCTACTGGATGAAGGCTCTATGATGGCATTTAAGGTAGTCATCAGTCTCTTTATGAGGAAAGGGTATTGAAGGTAACCTCTCCACTATTGTTTAGATTCTTAGTTGGGGTCATCTTTGTGGATCTCTGGACATTTCCCTAGTGTCAGATTTCTCTTTAAACCTATAATGGCTATAATGGCTCCCTGTATTAAGGTATCTCTTTTCTTGCTCTCCTTCCGTATTCTTTCCCCTGATTCAGTCTTCCTGATCCTCATATTCTCCTCCCCCATCTTCTTCTCCCCTTCTTTTTTCTCTTACCTCCCCCCTCCCTGTGCTCCCAGTTTGCTCAGGAGCTCTTGTACAGGACTTAATTTTACAATATGTATAATTATATACTTTATTAGAGTTCATTTAATATACAAATCTTAATATTTTATGAGCAATAGGCATGTCAAATACAGAAGTATTGAGATTGCGGAGAAATAGTAGGCATTGTTTCTATCATCTAATCAAGCACACTAGTTTAGGCTGTGTACATTCACCCTTGGAAGCACTGCTTCAGGCAAACAAAGACAGGATTCATAGTTTTAATCTGCTATTAAATGACAGTTCAGCAATACCAAATCATTCATAAGAAGAATCATTTATAAGAATAGTGCTGGCCGATTTGCAAAATTTCTTCATTTAACATGCCAAGATGAAACCATACAGTTTCTGTCCATTTAATGAGTCCTGAAATCTAATATGAACTGTATACATTGGTTTTTGTCCATTGGATCCAGCTAAAGTAATTATATTCAAAAGGTCTCCAACAAACAAGTCAGAATTTACTTGATTCAACTGACTAATAGTAGCTGGAATCCTGTGGATCTACCCAGAATGAGATTCATGGTCTACAATCATATCCACCAATGAAGCTCATATAAGTCAATGCAAATTTGATTGACTTTCCACATTAATAACATCAGTCTTACCAGAAAATCTTGTGCCAATTTTTCTCTAAAAGCTTCAAAAAAGGATAATCTTACTGTAGTCTTTGGATATATTCTACAACTTTATTTAGATCAATAAAATAATACTATCTTAGATGGTAACATTTTGAATAGCACTAGGAATGTACAAATATGAAGACCATATTCAACAAGCAGTCATTCCCCCATACTGGTAGTGGGGTGACTTGATGTCAGTGTGTCTCCCCTGTTCATGTGATGAAGGTATTCCAGGAGATTTATTTTTGTTGGGGTCCAATAGATGCTGTTGAATCCTTGTTACTAAGACATAAGCTAATTTGCATGTTTCTCCAATAACAGAGTGCCGACAGTAACTCACTCATCTCTCTCTGGTGACTTTGAGAGCAGAAAGGTCCAGCCTGCCTTTGACCTCCTCTCTTCCTCTCTTTTCTTTTCTTTTCTTTTCTTTTCTTTTCTTTTCTTTTCTTTTCTTTTCTTTCTTTCTTTCTTTCTTTTTTCTTTCCCTGCCTCCATTCCTCCCTCCTTCCTTCCTTCTCTCTTCCTGCTTTCTAGTTCTCTCTTTCCCCTTCTTCCCTCCTTCACTTTCATTTAGAGAGAGTCTTATTCAGAAAGCACTATTGAGGTTTTGAGAAAGCTGTCACTGAACACATAGAAAAAGAATTCACTTTTAAGGAATTACTAGAAGAAAGAAATGGTTGGTGAAAATGCAGGATAAAGAGTCAATGACTTGAAAAATATTCTTAGAACACCAACACACTGAACACATAAATATACCAAGAGAAAACTGGTGATTATACGCTTCAGTTTGCTCTATCTTTGCTTTCCCCCAACATTTCTCTATGAGGAACCTTTGAGAAAAAGTTTGACTTATTGATCTAGAATACTCATTGTTGGGGAAATAGAATTAGAAACAAAATCTTCTAACCCAGAAAATATCTCCTCCAATGCAGTAGAGAAATAAAGTTCTTATTCTTGAATAAGTGTTAAAACAGAGCATGATGTGCATCATGGGTAATCTACAAAAAGGGTATAAATACACTGAAATTTCACATATATAATGGCAGATTGACACATAATGTTACAGACATGTGTTCAAGAATGACAATTACTAGTCCTTAAGCAGAAGAATGTCACAGCACCTCATGTCATCGCAGTTTATCTTACACTCAATTGGTAAATAGATAATTCCCTGCTGTACTTATCCAGAAGGTAAGCAGCCTCCACTTCTTCAGGGATGGGGGCACTTGTACAACATTGAGCAAGGTGCACACTGTAGATAAGGCCCCATTCTTTCATGGAACCTAGAAGGAAGAGGCTTTATTTCCCTTGACGTTTGCATTTCAAAGATAAGAATGGTATTTGGACCAAAATGGGGCCAGTTTATACATTAGCCATTCCCCAGTGACCTATTGTGCCAGCTGTGTCTCACCTCTTAAAGGTCCCCAAACCTCCTAAAATAGCAGCACTAGCTAGCTGGGGAATTCTTGTCCCAACACATGAGCCTGTTGGGGGATCTTTCATATTCAAAACAATGTAGCTATTTAGATAGAAGTGGAATTTGAAAATAAAATAAACACACAGAACAAAAACCTGTTTTCCTAATTAGAATATATGGGCTGGTGGTTTGGAAGAAATAGGCTTGCTGAAAATTACACCATTATTTTAGGTCAGGTCAGGTTAGTACCCACAAAAAACAAGCACATTTTTCATACCTCAGAGTAAGTCCATGATAAGCCTGCTTAAAATGTTTGGTTCAAGCACCTCTCACAAAGGGTAAGACCTTCCTTTAGGTCTGAGAATTCAGGCTCTAGGGTATAGGAAGTCATTTGAAATGTCACCCAGTCTTCATGGAACTAGAACAAAAGGGTCAATAAATGATGAAATCAATTCCGAACCATAGACTATAGATGACCACATGTGTTCTGGAAATCGTGTAGCAGACATTCTTGTTAAGCCACAGATACCCAAGCTGAACAAGTAAGTGTGTTGTATCAGCTACTTTTCTCAACACTGCTACCAAGTACCTAACAAAAGGTAACTTTAGAGAGGCTTTGCTTGGTCTCAAAGTTTAGATAAATGAAATCTAAAATGGAGTGGGAGAGAGTGTAGCAGTAGAAGCACCCTATCCCTTGGACCCACAAGGAAGTTAGAAGAAGAATCTATCCTATGGGCTGGTGCTCTTCCTGTCAACAAAACCTCTTTGGATACTACCTCACAGACACACCCTAATGTGTGCTTCTTTAATGCCCCAGATTTTGTTAGGGCAATCAAGCTAATAATCAGAATTAAGCTTCATATGAATAGACTATTGTTGTGAGTAAATCTTTGCAAATTGAAAATATGTATTACTCTCATTGGTTAATAAAAGAACTGATTGGTCAATAGCAGGTAGGGGTTAGGTGGGACTTTTAGACAAAAAGAGAGCATGAAAGAAGAAGGGAGGAGTCATGAGGCAATTCGGAAAGAAACAAGATGAACTTTCCAGTGTTGAAAAAAATTACCATCCTGTGCATGGTATATGGTAGAAAAGAAATATGGGTCAATTTAAAATGTAAGAGCTAGTTAGTAACAAGCCTGAGCTTTTGGCCAAGCATTTGTAATTAGTAATAAGTCTCTGGGTGGTTATTTGGGAACTAGCTGATGTCACAAAGAAGTCCACCTACAGACTATGACATTGAGGGTAGGAATTTTGAAGTTTATCCACATTTAGGAGGCCTAATGAAAGTAAAACAAATCTTGAGAAAGAAACCTATATAGAATTAAAAAGATTAAAAAAAATGTAGAAATGTTTGAGGGGAGCTCTCCATCTGTGAGTTTCATTTTATAGATAAATAAAGAAAGAGATCATCTCCTTGCCACAGTGAAGGAGGGTAAACCTCATTAATGGTTGCAAAAGAAACTGTGACTCGCTTGATTCAAAATGATCTATGGAGTTCTTCAGTCCCCCTTGAACCACGCTCATAGTCTCCTTACTTCATTGCACTCCCTAGTGAAGTTGAGCATGAATGATACAATCCTTACAGACTGTAATGCATGATTTTGTGGCAATTATATCCTCTGTCATTCTATTATTGCAAATCTAGTCAGCGATTGGAAGAACCAGTAAGATTTTATAGAGTAAGAAGGTGTAGAAATATCATAGGTCCCCTCATTTCCAAAGCTGATTGACATCATTGGTTTTCACATTGTTAGTGATTCATGCTATGGTCTTCTTCTATCACATTAAAATTTAGAAAATCAAAAGCAATAAATATTTTTTTCTATTCTGGCCTATGGTTTAATTTATGCATTTAGAAAAATACTGCCTTCCTTCTCCATTTCTTCAGGGGTTGTCTATTGCAGTGAATCAGTTTGAATGTCTCAGTTTATATTATTTTTGTTTTCTTGTCCATAAAATAGAAAACTGTAAGTCTCTCAGCTATACTATATTGAGCAATATATGGTGAAATAAACACAATGATTTCTGTGAAGGAATGCATGGCTGATATTTATAGCATGCTGTGTGCTAGATAAGGGAACCCCACACAAAATGTTATCCCCATAACTATTTAGGAGCAAAAGCTTTGCACTTGAATATCATTTCTCATTCCAGAAATGAGAGTATCTGGCTATTGCCTTTGCCATTTCTTTTTCTTTTTCTTTCTTTCTTTCTTTCTTTCTTTCTTTCTTTCTTTCTTTCTTTCTTTTTTTTTTGAGACAGGGTTTCTCTGTGGCTTTGGAGGCTGTCCTGGAACTAGCTCTTGTAGACCAGGGTGGTCTCGAACTCACAGAGATCCACCTGCTTCTGCCTCCTGAGTGCTGAGATTAAAGGCGTGTGCCACCAATGCCCAGCATCTTTGCCATTTCTTAGTTCATAAAGTAAAATTCTGCTCCATACTGTTTTTTTGCATTTTTAATTTTGTGCTTACAAAATAAACCCATTATAAAATTGCTAATGTAGTAGTCTTCTTGGTTTTGACCATGTGATCCTGTATGAATTTTGACCCTTTTCATATTAAAAAGCATCATTAGTAAATAAGCAGATTTGAAGCAATGTTCTACAGACATTGAAAATAATCCTTTAAATTTTCATTTTAATTTAACTTCTGGACAGCACTTGTCATCATGTGGACAATTTTTAAACACCCAGCAAAATACAGGGAGATGTCAGAAAAATAAATGATAATCCACATTTGAAAGTTAATCCTGAGACTGTATTCTGAAAGCAAAAAAGACCCCTAACACTCACAGTGAATCTTTCTAAACTAATTTTGGAGTCCCCAAAGCTCCCTTTTCCCTTTGCTGAGGCCTAAGAGCCCCTTATCAGCTGTCTGTGCAGAATCTACAGCTTCTTTAGCTCCCTGCCCAGTTATATTTCTTTTGGGACCTAAACTGTACCAGAGCTAGTCAACACTTCATCACTTTCCAAGTCTCCTCTCCCCATTCAGCTAGTTCTTAGTTTCTGCTGGCTTGGCTTGGCTGCTATCTGACCCCCAGAAGACCTCAGAGAATGAGATAGTAAGACCTGAAGTGTTTCCTGGTCTTACATAAATCCCAGGAAGCTCTCCTCTCTGTACAACTTTTCACAACCAATGTTTCTAAAAACAAGTCTCAATAGTCTTGGGAAAAACTTACTCTCCTAATTATCCAGTAAAAACCCTTTGCATTTGAACATCATTGTTCATTCCAGAGAAGCTCAAGTAAATTTGTAAACTGCTGAGTTAAAATTAAATAAGATTCTTTACTGCAAATGATTCTAAGCTTTTAATTTGCTAATGTGTATTATGACTCACTTAGAGGATTATGGAGTAATATTCCTTAACTCATTTTCTATCTACATTATTTTTCTGGGGGCATGTTTTAGGACTAAAGTTTCTAGAAAATGACTTGCCAAAACTGATTTTAACTTTTCCTTTTTTAAAAAGCCCAATATCCTCCAGTCTTTATCTATTCAGCTGTCAACTTTATAATTCTCAATAATATTTTTAAGACCACTCAATTTTTTACTTAAATGAATGTGAAAATAAAAACACTGTATGTAGAACATAACAATCACAAATGTTGGGGGCATAGAGCACTTTGTACAGCCTTATAGACTACTTTGTACAGCCTTATAGAGCACTTTGTACAGCCTTATAGAGCACTTTGTACAGCCTTATAGAGCACTTTGTACAGCCTTTAGACAAATCATCAGGTTCAAGAGTATCATTTCTAGGTGCCTCACTTTATCTAAGCCTCTTTTAGGCAGCTTAGCTAGTTTCTGCTTCTTCCAGGCAGTTAGTCTGGCCTCAGGGTCTTCCTTGAAGACAGATTTACCTGAAAGTCTTTGTGGCTTATCTGGTCTGAGAGTGACTCTCAGCAGTCTTTACTTTTTAATCTGAGCTAGAAGGGACCTACTGAATTTTGTCAATTTCAGGGACTTCCTGGGCTATGTTCAGTTATTTACCTTCTGGTTTAAGGAGCCTCCACGAACAATACTCTGCTCCTGTCTTTTCCTCTTCTTCTCTCCCTCTTCCTCTTCCTCTTCCTCCTTCCCTCTCCCCACCCCACAAGCTTGCTTTGAACTTGAAATTCTCCCACCTCAGCCTCTTCAGCTCTGAGATTACAGGCATACAGCACTATACTTGGTCCTTTTCTCCTTGTTTTGCTTTGGTAATCTTTTGGTTATTTAATATTATTTTTCCTATTTAAAGCAAATCTTCCAACATGGAAAGATTATGAAAAGAAACATGCAAAACTATACATAACATCTCCAAATATATTTATTAGTCTATATTCTACAGAACAGATAGGTTTATGTGTTATGCACATGCACACACTGTGATGGCTAATGCTATGTTGCTGGCTAACTTTATGTTTAAAAGTTTAAAATTTCTGTGCTTAAAATAACTAGAAAGCACACAAAAGTAACTATAAAGCAAAAAAAGTGGTCTTCCAAATGTTAAGGACTGCTAAGCTTAATTTTTGGCTGGCTTTAGGACTCTGGAGGCTCCTGGCTGGGAGATGAGAAATCAGATGCGCCCAATGTTTGGAGGGAGCCACCAGGAGGTTCCCGACACCTAGACTGTGAGAAAAGATGCATCAGCAAACCTCTGGAGGTGTAAGTGAGGTGTAAGTAAGCACACTTTTTTGGGGGATTCATGGAAAAGCTGGATACAGTATTAATTCCAAGATTAGAGGGACCACTGTTGGACTGTTGGACCTCTGGCCCTTGTTGGAAAAGCTTAGATGGAAATCAGCTGTTGGACATATGAACAATGGTGGTCACAAAATGTTTGTTTTTGTCTGGTCTCTCCTGAGTGTGTGAATGTTCCGTCTTTTTAAAGCTACTGTTTGTTGGATCTGTGCTTTCTGGTGTGTCCTAAGTGTGTTACAGATGTGGGAGCTGGAGTCCAGACCAAGCGGGTGAGGGAGAGAGTGAAGAAGTAGTTTAGCTACAGTGTGTATGTGCTCCTCACTGGCTGGGGCATCTTGCAGCTCCCTCCTGTAGAGAAATCTGCCTATTGCCAGGCCTCAGTAATTTCTGATCTCTATGTCTTCTTTGGTCCCAGGATACTCTGGTCCCTCCCTCTGGCCACCAGATTCAATTTTACAGCAATTTGGGTGTCTTTTAGGTATGGATAATATAAAATATTTTATTCTGTCTACTTTAATGAAAAGTTGGCTCTCAAATTGGGTTATTGCATTCCCTCCTGTGGACTCAAGAATATTCATTTGGTTTCCTCCAAAATCTCTATCCTGTGCCAAGAGACCCACCTGATTGTATGACAGAGAAAGGAGAGCAAAACAAGTCAAAAGGATGGATATTTCAAATGGAGATTATTGTCACTCTTATCCTACTCTTTTTGCTTTCTTTTGTTTTGTTTAGTTTAGTTTTTAAACTTTTGCTAACATTTGAATCTCATCTCAAGATGTGTGAGGATATTATTTTTAAATTTTCCGTACCTCAAGATTTGTAAGTTTATTAGGTACAGTTAAAGATCTGTAAAATCATGAAATTTGTAGCAAGGGGATTGATGTTTGGAAATCTATACATAAGTAATCTTAATTTACTACAGTATACTATATATATATATATATATATAATATATATATTAAATTCAACTCATATTTAAAAGAAATAGATATTTTTTAAATAACAGCAAGTTTCCAAGATATTCTGTATCAGGATGGATTTTTCTGTGGTGATACTTATCCTGAGAATAAGAACAGACGAGGCCAACATAATGAAAACTAGGTTTATTTAAAGCAATAGGATTTAAAAACATGTTTCATCACTGAAATATTAAAGTACTTACATGCATTTATATGCATGGGAAAATACAAATAGAAAGCTTTACAAATAGGGAATGTAGATATTTCTATCTTTTACCTTTGGAATATTCTTTTATATAATGCCTGAGCAACTAGAAAAAATATTGGGGAACAACACTGAAAAGGCTAGGATTAAAAATGTAATTCACCAACAGGGACAAGCTTTATTTAATCTTCTGTTTTCAAAGTTAAGTCTAAAACAAGTAACTAAAAACAAATAAAGTCTCATCAAAGTTAGATGTACTTAATAGATGTCCCTCAAAACTCTTCAGAGGGCTGCTGAATTTGGAAATTAAAGTGTTGAACCAAAAAGGCTTCCTATGATAGACAAAAATGCCAGATCCTAGAGGTAGCCCTAAGGTCTTCTCCAAAGAAAAAGACTCCTTCTTGATCATGGAGGAGTCTTTTTTTGGCACAAGCGCTCCTTACCTAGGCCACCTCTAGGGTCTCAGTGAGACTGTTGACAAGCAGGACTGTTGACAAGCAGGAGAATTGACTCTCCTCTCTGCCTCACTAAGGTAGGCTAGTCTCTTAAATTCCTCACCCAACGGAGAAGTCTCTTGGATCTTTTGGGTCAAAGGCTGATGCTGCCCAGTGAGGCAGTCAAAGAGTTAATGTTGTTCTGTGTGCTGGAAACTGAAGGCACTCTGTCTCCATGGAAATTGCCAAGGAGGAGCCCAGGGTAATGATTCAGGTACCTGGTAAGTTGCTGTCATTTTATTGATACAGAAATCATTTGGTTTATAGTTCCTTCTAAAAAAAAAAGTTCCTTCATTATCCTTTCCAGATCTTTGATGGTGTTGATGGCTAACTGTAGCTTTATCAGTTTAGCAGCAGCTGCATCAACAATGCATTTCATATGACAAACTCAGGCCTTGCTTTTTCTAGAGTTATTTGGTCTTCTGGTGAGAAAGACAAACCCATAAAACACGTTTCCATTGTAACTTTCTACTATTCGTCTATTTGAAAGAGCTTGCTTTGCAATGACTACTTTCAGTAAACAATCACTTGTGTCTCATGGTGAATGATTGAATGGAAAAGGATTTAAAGTTTATGTAAGTTGTAAGGGTCTGAGAAAATAATTAAAAATAATAATAAAATTTAAACATGATATATGGTGTTGAGACTTCAAAGATTCAGAGTTTTAATGTATTCATCAATGGACTTCCGGCAGGCTATTGACCTGGCTCTGTAAAGCACTGACTTCTGTACAAACAAGCTCAAATTTTCCATTTTCCTTTGCTTGTTTTCTAAGCATAGACTAAAAGGTGCTTCTCATTGTGCTAAAAACAACTATGTGCAGTCTATGTGTACCCAGCAATCTGGACACAGGAAAGTGTGTTAATGCTTTTAACCCCAAATCATTTTGGGGGGCCGATTTCCAAAGTGTGAATCTATTGCTTTTCTCTGCTATTCTGTAGAGATTACAAATAGTGCTTAGTCTAACATATCTAAAACTTTTACTGTGGTGATATATTATTTATGATTTATTAAAGCTTGCCTGAGGATTCAGAAAGTGAAGTCCGTCACAGCTATTTTGTGTCACACCTTTAATCCCAGGACTCAGGAGATAAAGGCAGACAGATCTCTGTTAGTTTAAGGCCACCCAGGGATACATTAGAGTGATTCACTCTGAAAGAGAATCAGAGCTCACACCTTTGGTCCCAGGACTCATGAGAGGTGTTTAAGAAAGGATCAGGGTCACTGAGTCAGGCATTCATTCTCCAGCCACAATGAAGATAGGAGCATTCATTCTCCAGCTATGCTGAGAGACAGCAGGATCAGCCCATTCAGCCTGAGGTAGTGGTAGGAGCTAGTGGCTCGCTACTTTGCTTTTCTGTTCTTCAGCTTGGAGTTTGAACCCCAATATCAGTCTCTGGGTATTTTACTAATTCATATTACATTTGACCTCTTTCTGTAAACTTTAAATTAATGTAAACTTCAGAGAGTTGCAACTTAGAACTACCTGCCACAGGTCAAATAGACTGAACTGATGTAAACCGGTCCAGCCAAAGAGATTGCTACTTGTCTCCTCAGCTGGGTCAGCAAACTGCCTGAACCTGCAACTCTTGGTCTTTGACTAGCATTTCAGTCTTCATGGGCCCTAACAACAACATCCTAACCTGAGATGAGAAGCAGTTACAGAAGAGAGTATGTTGCCCATTATCCTCAACAAAAAGCTGGAACGTTACATCTGAAGGAAACTGGGATCCTGCTGAAGGGACCACATGAATGTCACCAGCTCCTAGTCACTACTTTGTCAGGGGTAAATTCCTTCCTTCACCTCCTGGTTGAAACTGATTAGTTTGCTTGTGATGATGGGTTGCACTCTTGCTTGCCCACTTGGCAGATACATCAATCCCTGAAATTCTGTATCTTGATATCCCTATGACCCTGAAAGTATATTTATGATGGTCCAGAAGGGAGAAAAGACATGTATGAATGGACACAGGTCCTTCCAGCCTCCATGTTCAGGGAAAAATGTGCAATTTCCATCCCCATAGCCTTCATAATAAGCTAAGGGTTAGTACCAGCAAGAGCTACTCTTGGTGCCACTGGTACAATAATGACTGACACTACCTTCAAATTCCTAGGATGCCAAATAACTCAGCATCTGTCTACAGTAGAAAAAAATCTACTACTAAGCTAAAAGAACAGGTGGCTTTGTTAGCTGAGTTGGGTTTACAGCTTGAAAGCCTGCCCTATGCAGAGCAAGGATGTCACTGTATGGCTTTAAGGGAAAAGTAGTTTCTATGCAAAGCACTCAGAAATTATCAAGAATAATTTGGCCAAATTTTGAAAGCACCTCACAGATGGAAAAGGTCTTATGAGGAGGAAATGTTAGTACCTCTATTGTCTGTTGTCACAGGGCCACTAGTCATAGGGCCAATAGCTGTTGTGTTTCTGTCTACACAATGGCTGCATCTGAATCTACAGCCAGTAACTGTGGCTCTGAAGTTACTGGCCTGCTTCTCAGGCAGTGGCCAGGAGGGACTTTTATGTCACACCGGATCTGCCTCCTGATGTTGACACCAACCGCAGTCTTTAACTAAATCTCTATCGTTCTATTTATCAGTAAGACTCGGGAGGCTGAGGTGAAAACCCGGTAGCTCAGAGAGGTTGATAAGCAACTAGCTGAACTTCCCTCTTTACTACCATCTCAGAAAGAGAGTGTCCTTCTGCTCTGCCAAATCAAAAAAGACCACCACACTCAAAGACCCTCCCTACTACTTCCTGTGTGTTTCTCTATCCTTATTCCAGACTCCCTCTGACTATGATTACTTTCTGTCAACTTGTTGTTGGTTCTACCTCTTGACCCAAGGTTTATTTTATTTAATTAAAACAAATGCAAACTCAGGTTCACAATGTGGTCAAATATCCCACATCAGCAAGCCCTCTGCTCTTGTTGCTTCCTGTTGGCCCCTGCATTATAAATGCTGCAACCATATAGATACATAAGCTCATGTTTAGGAGCTATTTAGCCGAAGGTGATTAAGTCCTAATATGAACAGGTACCCTCCACAGAGTCAGGATTTGACTTAGGGTGTAACTCAAGGGGGGAATGTGATGGCTAATTTTATGTTTAAAAGCTTAAAGTTCCTGTGCTTAAGAGAAATGTGAAGTAAAAATGGACTTCAAGGCTGTCTTTAATCCTAGCACTGGGGAGGCAGAGGCAGGTGGATCTCTGTGAGTTCCAGAGATCTGGTCTACAGAGCAAGTGCCAGATAGACTCCAAAGCTACACAGAGAAACCCTGTCTCAAAAAACCAAATAAAATAAAATACAAAAATGGACTTCAAAAATGTTAAACACTGCTAAGGGTTAATTCTATAATTTCCTGATTTACATGACAGTAACACACCTTCTGTTTCTGCTTCTGTAAACAAAAGCATGTTTTGCATGAGAGGACTTTATGCTTTTACCTACCTAAACAGAATGTAACTGTGTTCTTTGCCTTTGTAAACCTCTGACTCAGGTGGCTGGGCACAGCATTCAGAAATCCTGAGTCCTGGGTATAGACCTGGCTCCAATACATGAATAAAAGCCTCTTTTTCTTGTTAAAATTTATTCAAGGTCTGGCTCCAGTCTCAACAACAACAACAACAACAACAACAACAACAACAACAACAACAACAACCACACCACAAACACCCTCACAAATTCACAATGTAATCAATCTATGTGATTGTGAAAGTTAAGAAATTCCACCATACGTTAACTTCGAACTAGAGAATCGTGGCTTCTAATAACATGATTCCATCTTAATTTAAAGACTGGGAGACAGGGGATTCTATTTTAAGACTCTCAATGTGAAGTTCAAAGATTGAGAACTTGGTGGGCTAAAGGTGGGTTGGGGGTCATTGGTACAAACTCCAGAATTTAAGAGTTCAAGAATCAGGACCTCCGATACTGGAGATAAGGGTAATGGATGGCCTATCTCAGGAAGAGGGAGAGAAATTCATTTCTTTCAGCCAACTGGATGATGCATATTCACAATGGTGAGTGGCAACATCATTCGACCAGTCAACTGAGTCTAGAAAATCTTCACAGGCATGCTAAGAAATTATGTATTATGAACTACCTGGGCATCTTTCAGCCTACTCAAGATGACACAAAATTAACCATCATAATAGATATTAATGTTTTACTAGAATTTTCCATTTTTCAGCTGAATTATTTTTATTTAATTTTTTGACATACATGCTAACACTGGGGTATTTTACTATAAATAAATAATGCCACCATACTTCATCCCTAGATTTTTCTGTATGTATATCAGTAAATTTTGTGTTGTGCTTAGTTGCAATTACATTTGACAAACATTAATAGTTTCAGTCTCATCTGGTATTTAGCTCATATAAATCCTTCTGCTCAGTTTTTCAAGAAGTTCATGAGTAATATTTCATTTTTATTTTTAGATGTCAGTAATTTGGTGCTGTCCAGAAGGTGATGGAAATCACTCCTTATTCACTCTACTGCCACTTAATTAAAAGAAATGCCAATGATGATTTTCTATAACTCTTTCCAATTTCACTTCATAAGACTGAAAATATTTTCAATGAGTTTTTCAGATAAATTGGTAAATTAAGTGTTTTCTCTGTGATGAATAGTTTTTAAGTATCAACTAATTATATTAGAGGACACTGGAATCTAGGAAAGCACTATTTTTGTTTGTCTTTTGGGGTGCTCCCAGAAGACATTGACATTTAAATTAGTAGGAATATCTGCCCTCACTCACACTGTATAGACAGGTGCAGTTTAACTAGCTGAAGGCCCAGACAGAACAAGTGGCAGGTTAAAGATTCATTGTCTCTTTCACTACTGGAGCTTGTCTACCCTTTCTTTACCCTGGACATCAGAACCCTATGTTCTCTAGCCTTTGAAGCCCAGAATTTCCATTGCTAACTTCTTGCATTCTCAAGCCTTGGACTTGGCCTGAATGTTCTTCACTGGCTGCACTGGTTCTGAGGCCTTCAGACAGTGACTGAGCCAAGCTGCCAGATTCCTTAGGTTTCCAGTTTACAAGGTCCTTTTGTGGGAATTCCTAGTAATGTGAGCCATTTCCTCATCTATCTATCTATCTATCTATCTATCTATCTATCTATCTATCTATCTATCTATCCATCATTATCATCTATCCATCTCTATCTACTTATCTATCCATCTCTCTATCACCTATCATCTTCTATTTATCCTCCACCTACCTACCTTAACTTTTATTGTTGTTGTTATTGAGACAAAAATGCCAGGATAAAACACTCCAAGAGAGCAAAGAAAGCCCTGACTTTTGTCAACTGACTTTGTTGTTTTCTGGTTACAGTGAAGAAGAATATCATGGTAGAAAAAACAGCCAAACAAAGTCATTCATTTCATGATGGACAAAATACCAGTGGGGGCACAGTGAAGAAAAGACATCTCTAAGATGATTTACAGTCACATGGGAAAGCAGGGTAAGGATTCAATGAACTTTAAGTCCAAAACTCAGGGCTAAGAATCCCAAGTAAATTTAAATATTCCTTTTATGGCCCTCAGCAATTTAACTGAGGAATAGTTTTAAATGAGGTGATCATGACATTTAATTCTTGGAGTTATTGTGAGAATCATATAAAATTCTCTTTGTGAGGCACTTACAGCACCTAGGCATGAGTTAAGGCCAATCCAGGATAGTTTTCTGGCTTCTACACTGTGAGTAATCTCTATACAAGCCTCCTTGTATATGTCAGCATATCTGAATTTCCAGGGCTGTTTCCATGAGACCAATTCAGCACATACCACCTGAGCACATTGCAGATATGACTCTGAATACATTGACTTAGATAGTTCTGATTTTAAAGTTTTTAGCAAGGATTACAAGTTGAACAAACCAGGACAGGAGAAATTGTTTTATTTGTCTGGACTTTAAACTTTTTTATTGAATATATATTTTAAAACAATATATTTTTACTTTTTATTAAAATAGATTTTGAAAAATGCAACATATTCTGATTGTAGTTTCCTTTCTCTCAACTCTTCCCACACCCTCCGTGTTTCCCCAATGCCTAAATCAATTCCCTTTCTTTCTCTCTCTCATTAGGATACAAATAGGCATCTTCAAAAGTAATAACAATAAAGCTAGATAAAATAAAAAATAAAACAAGCCAGAACTGGATTAAAAAAAAAACAGAAAAATCAAACCAAAGCAAAAGCTCAATAAACACAGATGCACACACACACACACACACACACACACACACACACACACACACACACACACACACACACACACACATTTACTGCTAGGCACAGGGCTTGATCTAAATAGTGGTTTGTATGCCCATTGAGGCTCTATTGGAGAAAACTTTTTCTTTGTGAGAAGTTATCCATTTGAGATAGCTTCTATTTTAGGGATGAGGGCTTGTATTCCTCTCTCAGTGCTGGAACAACATCAAGCCCATACCTGTTCAGGCCCTGTCATGCTGCCACAGTTTATGTTAATTCATGTTCATGGGTCCTTCGAACCTTTTGGCTCTTACAATCTTTCTGCCTCCTCATCCACAGGGTTCCCTGAGCCCTGTGGGGAGGGAATTGATGGAGATATCTCATTTAGGACTGAATGATCTAAGTTCTCTCATTTTCCGCACATTGTCCAGCTATGGATCATTGTATTTATTCAAATCTCTGCAGGAGAAAGATCCTTTGATGATGGCTGAACAAGTCACTGATATCTGAGTATAGCAGAATGTCCACAGGAGCCATCTAATTGCTATGTTCCTTTACCAGACCTGAACTATTTGGTTTTCTCTAGGTCCCTGACCTACCTAGAGTCAGATTCTTGGCCAAAGTTTCAGGTATGGGCTGTATTTCATGGAGTGGGTCATACGTCCAGTAAGATATTAGTTGGCTAATCCTGAAGGCATTGTGCCACTATTGTACTAACACATCTTGCATGAAGGTTGCAATTGTAGATTCTAGCATTTGTAGGTGGGTTGGTATCTAACTTTCTTCTTTAATAGAGTACAGAGTAACATCCAGTACCATAAACACTGGTTAGTAAGGATGAAGGTTCTAGGTAACACTAGTTAGTAGGGATGAAGGTTCTAAGTAACACTAGTTAGTAGTGATGAAGGTTCTAGGTAACACTAGTTAGTAGGGATGGCGGTTCTATTTAGATAGTATGGATGAAGGTTCTAGGCAACACTAGTTAGTAGGGATGAAGTCCCTAAGTAACATTAGTAGGGATGGCGGTTCTATTTAGTTAGTATGGATGAAGGTTCTAGGTAACACTAGTTGGTAGGGATGAAGATTCCAGGAAGGCACCAACTTGATTACTCTATATTCAATTAGTTGTATTGGTGTTGTCTTCAGCAACCAATAGAGAGCAACTAATAACCTTGGAAAGAGCCTAGGTTGTTAGGGTTCCCATGTGCCCTTTTGGCCAACAACTCAATTACATGTAACTCATTCTATGACTGGTAGGCTTCATTTGATGATGAGGCATGTCTAGTTTGGGCTCCATCTTCCCTGTCATTTGGTGATTACATTTAGCCTGCCTTCTCGTGTGTGTGTGTGTGTGTGTGTGTGTGTGTGTGTGTGTGTGTGTGTGTGTGTGTGTGTTACTTTATACATAACCTCTGTGGTTATATGTATTGTAGCTTGCTTATCAAAGACTTCACAGCTAACATCTACATATAAGCAATTATAAAATGTGTTTGTCTTTTTGGATATGGGTTAGCCCACTTAGGGATTTTTTCCTGATCTATCCATGTACCTGCAAATTTAATTAAAACACAGTTATTACTGTAAATGCATCACCCTTTCTTTATCCATCCATCTACTGACATTTAGTCTGTTTCCAACTGCTGGATATTATGAAGACATTGACCATGAACATGGTTGAGTAAGTGTATCTGTGGTAGGATATAGAGTCCTTGGATATATGCCCAAGAGTAGTATAACTGGGTCTTGAAGTAGATTTATTCTCAAGTTCATGAAGAACCATCAAACTGATTTCCATAGTGGCAGTACAAGTTTCCAATACCGCCAGCTATGAATGAGTGTTCATAATCCTCCCTAGCATGAGCTGTTATTTGCATTATTGATTTTGATCATTCTTAATCTGTGTAATATTCTCAAAGTAGTTTTAGCTTTTATTTCCTTGATTAGTAAGGATATTAAACATTTCTTAAAGTGTGTTTAAGCTTTTTGTGTTTTCTCTTTTGAGGACTCTCTGTTTAGATTGGTACCCCATTTTTAATTGGGTTATTTATTTCCTTGATGCCCAGTTTTTGAGTTCTTTATATATTTTGGATATCAGCAATCTATGGGATGTGTAGTTGGTAAAAATAATCTTCCATTCTGTAGGCTGCTGCTTTATCCTAATGATGGTGTCCTTTCCACTGATATTAAGAATTGAAATATTATCTTGGTGGATTTTCCTTTTATGAGTATATAGTGTCCTTACAAATATTTTATGATTAGTTTTTGCTTGAAGTCTATTTAAAGTGGCCATACTTCTTGTTTCTTTTTTCATCCTTCTACTCTGAGGCCATGTCTTTTGTTGGTGTTAAGGTGTGTTTCTTAAATGCAAGAGAAGAATGGATCCTGTTTTTGTATTCCTTCTGATAGTCTGAGTCATTTTATTGAAACTGTTGGTGTTGAATGTTATCAATGAGAAATGTTTGTTCATTGACATTATTTTCTTATTGTGGTGTGTTTCCCCCTTCCTTTGATTTACTAGTCTGAAGTTATTTATTAATTGTGTTTTCTTGGTTGTAGTTAGCCTCTTCATTTCCTTCTAGCCCCCTCTATAGAGCTGGATTGGTATATCAATACTGCTTAAGTTTTATTGTAGAATGCCTTTTTTCATCCATTGTGATTGAAACTTTTGCTGGGTATAGTAGGCTGAGCTGGTATCTGTGGTTTCTTAGAGGTTGTATAACATCTATTCAAGCCCCTCTGGCTTTTGGAGTCTCAGTAGAGAAGTGAGATGTTATTTTAATAGGTTGCCTTTATATGTTACTTTGACCTGTACATTTAGTATTTTTCTTTTTTTTGCTATTATGTGTCATGGGGAATTTCTTTTCTGGTCCAGTCTATTTGGGTTTCTGTATGCTTTTTATACCCTAGTGAGATCATTTTTTCTTTACGTTTGGGAAATTTTCTTCTATTATTTTGTTGAAAATATTTTCTGTTGAAAGAGAAACCCTTTGAGCTGGGTTTCATCTTCCTTTATTCTCTCTATTCTAAATTTGATCTTTTCATAGTGTCCAATATTTCCTAGATGTTTTGTGCCTGGATTTTTTGTTTGTTTATTTTTAGATTTAACATTTTCTTTTACTGAGGTATCCCTTACTTCTATTTTATTTCCAATGCTTGTGATTCTCTCTTCAATTTCTTATATTCTGTCATTAAGGCTTGCCTGTGAGATTCCTATTCAAATTCACAAAATTTTAATTTCCAGTTTTACTTGTTTAGGTTGTCTTTATTCACTCTATTTCTATGTTCACATCTTGAACTGTTTCTTTCATTTCATTCCACTGTTTATGTGTAACAATAAGTCTTTCCACCAAGCCGCCCAAGCCCTGATGCCATGAGGGCACTTTCCACCACCACGTTAGGGTCCCAAGTAACACACAGAGACTTATATTAGGTACAAATGCTGCTTGGCCAATGACTATTATTTCTCATCTGCTAGCTCAGTATTAATTATCATAAATCTATATATTTTATAAGACTTATCTTATCGAGAACACCTTCCACTGGTGCCCTCTCTTGCTGGCAGATCACATGGAGACTCCAGAGCAGTGACCAGGAGGAAGAGGAAGAGAAAAGGAACGACTTCCGTCTTGTCCTTGCTTATATATGAGTCTGCCTGCTATGTCACTTCCTGCCTAGATCGCAAGACTTCTTTACTATTTCCCAGAATTCTCTTTGACTCCTAGTCCCACCTAACTTGATTTCCTATTGGCCAACAGTACTTTGTTTATCAACCAATAAAATAAACATATACACAGAAGGACCTCCCCTATCAGTTATGCTTTCTTATATTTCATTAATGGTTTTATTAATATCATCTTAACATCACAACATAGCCATAAAATTTATTTTGAAGTGTTTTTCTTGTGCTTCGGCTATGTTGCATTTCTTATGGCTTACTGTAGTAGAGTTGCTGGGCTCTAGTGGAGGCAAAAATGTCCTGGCTGCTATTTATTTTGTTTTTATACTAGTGTCTAGGCTTCTGGGTTTATATGATTGTAATTCTAGGTGCTGATATCTGCTCTTGTCTTTGTTGGGTGGTATTAAGGAATGAAAGGAGCTTGAGATAAAGATATCCTTTATTAGAAAAACACCAGCCAAACGCAAGCCAGAGCATGCTAGGGGCAGTGAGGCAGGGAGGCCAGAGAGAAGGGGCTCCCATGTGCCTTGCTGCCCCTTAAAACCCTAACACATTTCATCCTGACCTCACCTTGACCACGCCCCCACAGGCGTGGTCAGGCACACCTGTAGCCAGCTTCTAGCAGGTGTGGCTTACACTGTCCCCTACAATTCCCCTTTTAGTCTAAAAGAGGATTAAGGCTTAACAGTGTAAAGTATCCAAAATTAACAACCATAAGGGTGAAATACAAGAAGATACAATAATCTGCTATGACACATCCTAACTATGCCTACATCAACTGAACCCTAAAGTCTTCTGAAAGGAGGTGTCCATGCCTGAACACCTCCTTCTAGCAGGTGTGGCTTACACTGTTCGCTACAGGGCGGGTTTTTCCATTGCTTGGTTTCCATTGCCTTTTCTGGTTCTTAGGAAAGTGTGGGGGCTATGGGTTGCCTGGTAGAGAAGGATTCTGAGTCTCCTCCAGGTGTGGATCCTGGGTCCCAAGTAGAACTTGTTTCTTGGTTTTAGGAACTAAATGCAACAATGTGGGGTGGTGTAGAAGAGCAGAGGAGTGGTCTGATAGGGTCTACAGGAGAGAGGAAAGCTGGGAGGCCACAGCAAATGATGTAAGAGAGAGAAGACATGTCCCAGCAGGTGGTCTGCTACAGTGCTATGAATGAGATTGGAGAATTGGAATTTTGGAATTAGAAGAGTAAAGGTTTTCTACCTGATTTCCTGGCCATTGCCAGAGCACTTGCAGGAAGAAAATGTCCTCACTCTTAGCTGCTGAGACTGTAGGATGGGGTTAGGAAGGAAGACTGTAGGAGATCTGTGTAGTCCTTAGCTGGCCTTTTAACAGTGATTTTCTTTGAAATCAATTTGATTCTAGGTATTGTATTTAATTTTTACTTCACTTCCCTGTTTCCTTTCCTTGAATTATACTCATCCCAGTTATGGTAGCCTCAGCTAGACAGTAAAGTTGGAGACTGCTGTTTTACTAATGGATTTATATGAAGAGTCATGCAGACTAGGCAAAATAATACCTTGAAGGCTGAATGTGCAAAAATACACAGTGGATGGGAAAAGGCAAACCCAGGTGAAACTAATTTGGCTTATTTAATAATTTGACTGAGGCATCTACACAGCTCTCTCTCTCCTACTTAATGCATAAAATTTCCTGTTCTATTCTCTCAGCTCCTAAGGAGTTATAAACAATGAGAAAATACAAACCACTGATTGGTTCACAAAACCTTCCAGAATAAAAAGGGCTGCATAGTGAAGTGTGCTATAGTTCTCCCATAAAGCCTCATGTGGGAGAAATTAAAAATGGGGAAGGAGGGAGTATAAATTGCAAAACTGAGCCAGACCATAATATTGTAAGCCCAGCTCCCTGGCTCTTATTTCAATAGCCGTTAAGGAGAGACCTCACCTTTAGAGTCATAAAAGAACATCATTGGGAAGGATATAGATTTTATAAGTGGGTCAACTGACTGAGGAACTAAACAGATGACCAGTCCTGGGACCCACAGCTTTTACAAAATAGCAATAAGAAAGTGGAAATTCCCACTTCCAGGCATCTAGTTGCTCTTTTCACTGAACAGCACATTACAGAAACAATGATTGTCTATAGTTAACCAACACATTGGACCTTGAAATTCTTGGGAGTTCTGTGTGCATGCAATAAGGATTTCTCTCTGAATCTCAGCCTTCACATCCACAGGAAAAGTGAGGTATAAACTTTATCTTTTCAATTGAGCAATGAAGGGGACAATGGAAATAATCTGTTACTGAAGGCAAGGGAAAGTGCTAAAATTGATTCTTGACATTGATTTAACATATTTAGTCTTTACCTGGTTTTTCTATGTTTTGTGCAAATGGAGATGAGAATCTTAAAAATAATTCAAGATCAGCTACTTTAAACTATTCAGTCAGTTGAGTAAGTTCTGACTGAGTCTGGAGGTTTCACTTTCTGATACAAAGTTTGAGAATAAATAAACCCACTCTCTAAGCTCCTCTCACAGATGGCTCCAATCCTATTTCAGACTCTAATAACTAACAATATCACAGTATAAAGTGGAGAAGGAGTGGATTGCATTTAGAGAATTCTCCAGTTTCTGAAGATTGATCTTCGCCTCATTCAATATTTAAGCAAATAATTGCCAGTGCCATGTGAGTGGTTATGGATGAAGACAAATGTCTTTTTAGGAGCTTGTGACATACTGGGTGTTAGAGTATAAAATGGAAGGTGTTTTTTATCATGGGAAATATACTATAAAATGTAATAAATCAATTATAAGTAACATCGAGGGAATCAGAAAATTTTGTCATATTACACTAGTGTTGTGTCTTGAAAGATGACTAAGACTTCTATAAGCCTTGGGTCATACAAATCTCTTAACATGGAATTGCAGCCTTCATCTTGGTTGATAAAATATTATGAATGAATAACTAATTTAGAAACTTTTGAAAGTTGTACTGTATGGTTTTCTGTGTCAACTTGATGCAAGCTAGAGTCATCAGAGAGGAAGGAGCCTCAGTTGAGGAAATACCTCCATAAGATCCCTCTGTAAGGCATTTTCTCAATGTACTGGAGGGGGCATCTATGATGGGTGGTGCCTTTCCTGGACTTCTGGAACTGGGTTCTATAAGAAAACAGGCTGAGCAAGCCATGGGAGGCAAGCCAGAAAGCATTAACTCCACGGCTCTGCATCAGCTTCTGCCTCCAGCTTCCAGCCCTGCTTGTTTCCCTGTTCTGACTTTCTCCAATGATGGAGTATGACCTGGAAGTATAAACCGAATAAACACTTTCCTCCCAAGCTTGCTTTTGGGTCTTGGTGTTTTGTCATAGCAATAGAAACCCTAAGACAAAATTCTATATTGTTACATGGAAAACTACTTTTCTTCCTTTCCCACTCTTCCTATTTGAACTTTATGTGAACAACTCATCAAAGATTTCTTCCTTGCTTGTATTTCTAGCTATTTAATTTATATGGGGTGTCTTTCACAAACTACATTATCAGGACCCTGTATTTACATAATGCTCCTTGTCTTGGTGTGAAGTAATCTCCTTGAGGAGGGACATGGTTTTATGTGTTAGTCTAACTCAGCTCGGGGGATAATAGGCAGTAGTTTAAGAAGAAGTTATTGAATAAAATAAGCTAGGTGCTTTTTAAATCTTCACCCTTTTTCTCTTTCTGAAATAATATAGCATTTTCCATGCAAATAAACTAACAGCATTTTTAATGAAGGCAAACAGAGAATTGCATGAATATTATAAAAGAAATCAAAATTGACATCACATTGCAGTACTTCAAGAGGCTGCATTATATTTTTTTCAAAAAAGTCTAGTTATCTAATTTATAAAAGAAAAAAAGATATCACAGAAAATTTCAGAGGGGCATGTTTCCTGCTCTCTGCTTTGTGTACTGAGGACCAGTTTTGGGTGGTCTTTAAATGAGAGGAGTGATCTAGAGTAGTGTGGCTGTGCTTTCTTTTAGAGTTTCATGAATTTGCCCTATGTCTTCTTTCTGATGCTTGACTTTCTTTTCTCCTTTGCAATAGCCTGCATTTAAAGGACGGTGTGCTCTGCTCATCAGCCTGAAATGGACTGTGTCAATCATTCCTATCATCTGCAGCTGATTCCTCACAGATGTAAAGAATCAGTTAATCAAACAGACAGATCTTGACGTTACCATTATCTGTAAGCCTCCCAAGTATAATATAGTCCATTTTAATACGTCTGTTTTCTGGAAATGATTTAACACTTTTATGAAAACTACTTTGTAAAGGCAATGATATGTTACCTTTGTGAAAAATGACACAAACATAATGATATGTAACTGAGCTCATGAAGCTTCACTTTTTTTTGGTTATAGAATGTATGTAAACTGACTTAACACCTTCATAAATCAGAAAGCTTGGGAGATTAAAAATGGAAAGAGTTTGTGCAGAAGACTGCTCAGGAGCTAAGATAAAAGTGTGCCTTTCCATTTCCCACACTGACCCATCAGTGCAAGCTATTCCTGTTGTCATATAATTACTGAGGTTAATTCACTAATGAGTCAGAGGAGTCTAAAGAATCAAAGGAAGCAGATGATGGCCATATTTTTTGCAACATTCTGAACTGGAGAGATAGATAGATAGATAGATAGATAGATAGATAGATAGATAGATAGACAGATAGATAGATAGATAGAGAGACAGAGAGAGACGGGAGAGAGATAGAGAGAGACAGAGAGAGACAGAGAGATAGAGAGAGAGAGAGAGAGAGAGAGAGAGAGAGAGAGAGAGAGAGAGAGAGAGAGAGAGAGAGAAGAGTGTGTGTGTGTAATAAAATGCCTTTTGAGATTCAGGCAGCTACACTGGTTCCTGGTTTAGTTAGAAACTACTATTTTTTTATGAAAAGTAGCTAACAAAATTTGGAATGTATGTTGTCATCTTCATGTTCAAGCGGTGTGAGATATAGGTAGGTGATGTCATTGTCACATGAATGAGATAGGTTTCCCTGAGTCTCCACAGGCTGCTCAGCTGGTAACAGAACAAAATGTTTTTAACCCAGGTGATCCTCATTCAGCAGTCACATCAACTCTACTTTTAATTCTTCATTTTTGAGAATTTTGTACAATGATATATGATAACTTATGATCATATCTACTCTCCGTTTCCCCCTCCAACTCTGCTTCATCACCTGCAACATGAGCCTTTCCAATTTTTCTTTCTTTTCCTTCCTTCCTCTTCCTCTTCCCCCTTATTGTCCTCTTCCTTCTTCTAACTCACTAAGTCCAGTTAATGCTGCCCATATGTGCATGGGTGTGGACCCTCTTCTGGAGCATGGGGAACTTACTAGAGGCCACATCCTCTGAAAAAGAATTACTGTATCCCCCACAGCAACTATTCATTACCAATACCTCCTTCGTTAGGGCTGGGGCCTCAAAATCATCTACCCATCTAGGTTGGGTTTTTGGCTGATATGGTCTTTCAGTGTAGACAACAGCACTTCACAATACTTCACAGCACCACTCCCCATCCCCTGGCTCTGGCATTCCTTCTGCTATGTCTTCCATGATATTTTATATGATGTTAGACTTCTACCTCTGAGTTTTACATAAAACTTTGAGATTTTTCCCAACCCTTTCCCAGAAGACAGATAGACTGCAGGAACTGGTTAGTTTTAGGCTCCAGATTTCACACCAATTGGTCTTTGAACATTTAACAAATAGAGCTGGTATAATTGAAGACAACACAAACATTTCCCAAATGAAGGAATAAATTGGGTACTCTAACATGATTCTACACTTCTTTTTAAATATATTTAGTTATTTTTATTTATGTGTATGGGTGTTTTGCTTTTATGTATGTATGCCCTGTGCATGTGGTACCTGCAGAAGAGGGCATCAGATTCCTTGTAACTGGGCTTACAAATGGTTGTGAGATGCTATGTGGTGCTGAAAACCAACTCTGGTCCCTTTGTAAGAGCAGCCTTTTAAAGGTGCAATCTCTCTGGCCTGTAGTTTTCTTCTTGAAGCTCTGTTGAAATTTTCATTGTATGTCCTCGGTTGGACTCAGGGTTGTATCTAGACACTGAGAATATTGTTTCTTAATCAGATGATGTCTAAAAGAGAAAATCAATTGAATGTGAGTGTTAGCCAGGTATTGCTTGCACACTATATTGCATTGTGAAATTGCTTATTAAATTTCTTAAATCCATGGGCATTTTAAGAGTTAGTAGGCTGTGATTATAAGGCAATTTGCTTTCTATCTTTTCTTTTTGTCTCAATAGTGCTGGCTGAAGAATTAAAGTATGTATTCCCATGAATACAGGCTTTTAATACCAAGAGGTGACAGCAGGGTACTGTCTCACTAATAATAGCAGTGAAATCAACTTAAATACCAAGTTATTATGTTAGAATTAATGCCATTCTATACTTTGTCAAGAGAAACTAACAAGTATTTTGTTTCCATGGTACATTTTAATTTATTACTGTGTGTTGGTGTCAAAGTCTAATAATACCATTCAGTTATGAGATCTTAGTGTATTGCATAAGAAAATTAGGAAAAATTAATAATCATTGATTGTTTACAAGTAGTAGTTATAAAGGTAATAAAATTTGCTCATGAGGCCTCAGGAGGATATTATATTAAATAGTACAATAAAAATTTTAGACATTTTTAGCTTTAGAGCAGATATAGGCATTCTTAATGCATAGCAAATAAAGGAAGAGGAGTTGCAAATTATTCTCAGTCTCCTGAAAGTCATCTTGATACTCGTTTTTTGGCATGGTTACATTTTATAAATAAATACATCCTACCTATTACATTTATTTACATTTGGCTGCAGGCTAGTAGGGAAAGACTATTTAACAAATATCAAGCTGAACTCTGCCTGATTATTGGGCAGGGTATGTCTCATAGGGCACAGTACCTCTGAGCAATTGACATGAGCTATATATAGAGAGACCAAACATCTGAGAAATGCCATCTACAGTCCTCCATTTTTCAGTTGGCTTCTCTGGGTCCTACAGATCATGGACTAGAGGGGAGGTTTGGTGAATCTGTCTATGTTCCCTCCTCCACCACTTTTCACACTGGGAACATGATTCAGGTGAGATAAACTTTAGAAATCAGATTACCCTGTGAAATGAAGTACGCTCAACACCTATTTTGTTTACCCTGGATGACTTTTACAAAAACTTTCATTGCTAATGGAGTATGCCAAGAAGGAACAGTAAATGCTCCGTAAAAGACTCAGATCTGTGTCTCATCTCTTTCCTTACCAAGTTAGAATCAGTGTAGGTACAGAACTTAACCACTTATTTGGCTGAGTATGTTGGTCCATACACTTGGAAAGCAGAGAAAGACCATTCTCCATGAGTTCATAGCCAATCTGGTCTACATTTTACACACACGTGCATGCACACCTTCAAATGTCTATCAAACATGATTAAACATCCTGAAAAGTGAGTGGTCATAGGGACAGTGATGACGTGTTTTAACTAACCTTTTAGATTCCAGTTTCAAAGGTGTCATTTAAGCATGGACTCCTGTTTTCAGGTCTGCTATTTCCAGAGTTGCAATGGCTCTTGTGTATATATCATATTAGACTATCCTTATCTCCTATATGGTCCATTTTTAAAGCTGGGGTTTCAGTAATTAAGGCATTAATAAAGCTAGTAGGAGCTCACGGACTCTGAACTGACATGGGACCAAACGAGGCCCTCTGAATGTGGGTGACAGTTATGTGGCTTAATCTGTTGTGTCTGTGTGTGTGAGGGGGAGTGGCAGTGGGACCAGGACTTACCCCAGGTGTATGAACTGGCTTTTTGGAGTCAATCCCCTAACATGAGATACCTTGCTCAGCCTTAATACAGAGGGGAGGGGCTTGGTCCTGCCTCAACTTGGTATGCAAGACTTTGTAGACTCCCCAAGGGAGGCCCTACCCCCCTCTGAGGAGTGGGAAGGGAGGAGGTTGGGGAGGAGGAACTGGGGTTGGTATGTGAAATGAAAAAAATAAATAAAAAATAATAAAGAAAGAAAAGTCTAGCTACAATTTTAAAAGCATAAAAAAGAAATTGTATGTACCCAGTATCCTATAAAGAAATGAAAACCCTCCAGGCAGCAAGTGTTCTCATATGATTATGGACCTAAAGACAGACAGGGAGGCCAAGTTCAGGCTTTTAGTTTCTTTTCCACCAATCCAAATTACTTACAATCCCGGTTTGAAGTCTAGGCCTTACAGCAGCTTGTCTTACTATATGTCAGTGTTGAAAAATGAGATATGGGAGTCATTATCCACAAGCTAAGAGCCCTAACAGGTAAATTTGAAGTCATCAAATATGCATGGTCCAAAGATACTGGAGGGAAAATGAAGCTATGAAAATATGGTTTCTTTAAGAGTTCCCTTAAACTGCTGTTTCAGTATCTGTGAACATTTCAGGTCCTATAGTAAAGAAAAAAATGGATTCCTAGACTATTTCGTTGGCCTGATTTTCTGCTATGCAGGAGGCATAAGGCAAACCTCACTTCCAAATCATCACATTGCAATGTTCTATACTATACAGCTGTTACTAGTTCTGAGCACCATGGAAATCTATGTGCACAGCATAGCTGAGGTGAGTTTAGATTCCATCTCAGGCAGACATCTTGTCACACCCTTGGTTCTTCTTCAATTTGCAAATCCATCAACAAATTCAGCCAATCAGCATAGTTGGTTTTAATCAGAATGCTGACATTAAAGTTATCTTAAAACTTTAATTTATAGTTATGGGAAAAACATTATAGAAACTGCCTTTTGAACTTTTACCAAAGAGCAGGGGGAAATAAAGATTTGAAAACACTTGCCTATCACATGCATCAGGCTTTTTCAGAGCTCTGCAGAATTTTAATATTATTTCATAAAAACATTCCCTATTCCATTTGAGAATTTTCATTTTAGTGGTGCCACTGGCCAGTTTCTCATCTCCCCTATTTAGTTTACCTCAGGAGGCTCTTGCTGCAGTTTTCATGGCGATGGAAGATTATGCTTTCCATAAAGGAACAATTGAATGTTCTGCAGAAGACTTAGATCTGTGTCTCATTTCCTTTCCTAACAATTTAGAATTCTCTTTGGCCCAGCACTTCACATTTTATGCTATATTTTTTCTAGCAGCGTGAACGAAAAGATCAATTTCATTGTCATCCAATGCTTCTCACTTAATTAGCCTTTTTAATCTTGATGAATAGGTGAATTCTTTTCATATAATTTATTAACTTGATCATTTCATCTCCCACTTTCTTTCTTTTTTCCTAAGGGGAAAAAAGACAGAGAGCATACCCGATACCGAGAAGTTGTTTGCACAGATCAGAAAGCTTTTTAACATGATACTTAACAAGCCTAGGGGTTCTGATTTCAGAATTTTATACACATTATCTGGCATGGGATTGAATGAACTTTATTCTCCCAGGCCAAAGAAAATAGTTTTAGTTGGTATAGATGGAGAGTTGTAGAGAAATCTGTGTTCGTATTCCCATCCTATCTGACCATTGCAGATTAATGAAGGACTAACAAACAAGATGTTTATCTTCAATATCTTTAAATTTGCTCTGTATCAAAACTGACATAAAATAAAAACATGGATTCTGTTTTAGTTAGTGTTTCTATGCTGCAATGAAGCACCAAGACCAAAAAGGAAGTTGGGGGAAAGGGGTTTATTGGGCTTACATTTCTATATTGCTATTCATCATCAAAGGAAGTGAAACCAGGAACTCAACTTGGACAGGTTCCTGGAGGCAGGAGCTGATGTAGAGGCCATGGACAAGTGCTGCTTACTGGTTTGCTTCCCATGGATTGCTCAGCCTGCTCTCTTATAGAACCCAGGGCCATCAGCCCAAGGGTGTCACCCCCACAATGGGCTGGATCTACTCTCAGCAATCACTGATTAAGGAAATACCCTACTGCCTACAGCCCTATTGTATGAAGGAATTTTCTTGATGGAGGGTCCCTCCTCTCAGATGACTTAGCTTGATTCAAGTTGACGTAAAACTAACCAGGTCAGGTTCTCACATAGAGTTAATGGTATGTCACCTCTTTGTAGTAGAATATATTTATTTTTTGATTCTTTTAAGTTTGGTAGATATAATAATATGATAAAAGTTGTAATTAAATAATTGTGCACACCATTTAGCTTCAACATATTGTAGGTTAGTTTTCATGCTCTTTAATTGGGTGCTTTTTAAAACTCCTAATTTTTTCGATTAAAAACCGATATGCTGTTTTGGTTGCTTCTTCTTTGGCATTTTGTACCTTAGCCTAGGCTTCTACATTCTTCAGTGGGGCATCTCTCAATCCTGGGCTGTTATTTATGGGTGAATGTCAAGGTAAAGATTGGCCTCAGTGGGTATTTGACCCTGTTCTGGAGAAGGCTGAAGATCACTTGTTCTGAACATTAAACTTCTACTATGACAACTGTACCAGGGTCTCCACTGGCCAAAGATCCTCTCCTCACTGTTCACCATCGCACACTTCTTGGGCTCCCTTTGCTTCTCATTTCTTTCAACTTCTTATATGTTTCAAACACTTGTCTGTTTTAGAACTTTACACACCAGTCCCTTCTTTATGTCTTTCCCCTTTAGCTTAAATGTCACTTCCTAAGAGAGGCCTTTACTAGGCTATCAAAATGCATTGCCCTGCTATCCTTTATGATGAATGCTTCTTCTGCTAGCTGCACTCTTTAGAATCGGGCAGGGTGATTTTCAGTGTTCTTAACTTTTGTCTGTTGCATGTGTTTGAACTCTTCATAATCATTGCATCTTTATGATTTAACTCTAATTCTGACAGACAGCAAATGTTTCACAAATGTAAGGTGAATAAACAGACAACTTTTTAAATAACAAATAATATACATATATATAAACAAATATATAATTTTGTTAGCTTGCTATATATTATTAATGAAGTTTATTATTGGTATTTGGGTATGTTAAAAATTAGCTTGGCCTAAACATAATGGCAACTTTTCTGAATTTGCCTGTGGTAGAATACAGTTTTGTAAATAAAAATACTTATCTTTTTATCTGTATGAAATTATTATTATTATTATTATTATTATTATTATTATTATTATAAAAGAACTCCAGGAGCTGGTGAGTTAACTCAGTGGTTAACAGCACTGGCTGTTCTTTCAGAGGATCTAGTCTGTTTTGAGTCTCAGTACACACATGACAATTCACAACTGTCTGGAATTCCAGTTCCGTGGTGCATCAGACACGAAGGTGGTATGCATACATGTATACAGAAAAAGCACTCATACACATAAAATAGTAAAATTAAAAGGACTTCAAAGTTACTTGTCTATACAAAAACCAATTTAAAAGAATTTGGTAAATATAAGGTATGAGAAAGGAAATATAAAACTAACAGTGATAATTAGTAAGAGAGAAGCCACATAAGTCACCAGCTTTTATAATTCACAATATATAAAATACACTGTTCATTAAGAAGTATCCATACACTGGGCCTGGATTTTAGCTCAGTTCAGAGTATTGCCTAGCACACACAAAGCCCTTAAATCTACAACATGGAATAAAAACCATACAAAATCAAGTGTTGTGGTGAATGCCCATTGTCCCAGCACTGGAGAGGAGGTAGAGGCAGACATATCAGAAGTTCAAGTCATTCTGAGATATATGATGAGTTTAAGGCCTGTCCCACATCGGGAGGACACTAAGTCCTATCCCAAGAAAAACTTCATGAAGAGGAAAAAAATCAGTTTTCTTCAATTGAGTAGCACTAGGTATATCAACCATATTCCAGAGCAGGACCCATGCTCAGGAGTAATTGTAAAATACATATTCGACTCCATGTTTCTCTTTCTCATGTGAGTGGGTACAAATGTGTATGGATATAATTTTTTATTTTTGCTTCTGTTTTTAAGGGGGGACTTTAATTTGGGTGAGAAGGGAGTTGGGGAGCACCTGGGAGGAGTTGGGAGAAGGTAAATCACATGATCAAAATATATTGTATAAAATTCTCAAAGAACAAAGAAATGCAATAAAAACAAATATTACTGCCACAGGAGAACAGAAGAAATGGACATTTACCAGAGAGGAATGGAGCCAGTAAGAGTGGTGGAGAAGGGAGGGGGAGCCCTAATGGGGAGCAAATCTGAACAAACAAGACAGATTTGGAAATACAATCCAAGCCAGACAGTTGAGTCCTCTCCTGGGCTTATTTATGACTGTTGCACATATCTGTGACTTTATCACATGAAGAACAGAGTAAGAGAAAACTGAGTCAACATTGGAAGAAATGCAGCCAAAAGAAACATGAAGAAAGAAGGTATCTTGATAGCATGGGTACTCTTAGATCTGTTTGCCTAAAGGTGACCCCACTCTTTCTATAGTGCAAGTGCAATGATAAATTGTCTCTTTGAGGCTAGGGTGGTTGGGATTCAGTACCTTGTTATTAAAAGTATCTTGAAAATTACAGACATCAGAGACTTTTACCTATAGCTCCTATTACAGTAAGATCTAGGCTAATTATCACAGATAGCCTGGAAAATCTGTGGTTCATATACCAGTCAAGATAACCTCTTTCAAGACAATCACTACAGGATCAAAGTTTTATAAAGCTGCGCTATCTTGTGTAGGCCCTTTTCTGAATGTCTCATACACTGGAAATCATTAAGCAAGAGCTACATGGTGTGCTGTGTTGTCTGGATCTGAGAGGGATGACATTGGTGCTCTTCTTTCCACCACCCAGTGTGTTTGAAGCCAGGGTCACACTGAGAAAGAGTTGGCACTAGAAAATACTCAGCCTGTTTTTTTTTGAGGGGGTATTGTTTTATTTTGAAATTACAAGATGTTTTCACCAAGCTTAGTATTTTTTTAAATGTAACTTGTCATCAGAAACAGAAAGTAGCCATTGTGTCTCTATTCTTTAGGTTTCATTTTCATCATTTACTTTTCTTTCTGTATTTTAAATACCAGCATCTCTTCTAATGCTTTACAATATTTATCATCTTCTTATTTAATGGTATCTACATGTATCCAATGTAACAGTGACTTTTGGGGCAATGATTAGCTCTAAATTGCTTAGTTTCTCTGAGATTTATTCTCATCCATGGGAGAAGTCTTTGAAGATGATCGTATCATTTGTGATTCTTCTCCTTTGTCAAAGTTCCTGATGGTGACATCTGGTCATGTCTACCCCATGTGAACCAGCCTGTGGGGGAATCTTAACGAGATAATATCCACCAGTGGAGCTGTGGAGCAACCATATTCCATGCACCTCCGTGTAAGCAAATTCAGAGAGATGAAAGGATGGAGAAAAAGCAAGGCTGGACTTGTTGGTAAATCTTTGTTGTTTTAACTATCCTCTAAGTCTAGTTACCCATGGGTTCAGTAAGCTGCTTAATATCCTCTTGATAAATTTCCTCTGTTTTCAGCAAGCTGCAATTGCTTGTTGCTGGTTAACATTATAAGAACTCAGCCTAAGCCATGCTATAAATAATAAAAGAAATCATAATGGAATCCACTGGGAGAAGTAAATGCCTCTCTTCATGTTTTACCTTCTTGCAGACCACCATAGGCAACATATCCTGTCCCTTGATTTCTTGCACCATTTGTGTTCCATGTTCCTGTCTTGGATTACTTTGTTTCAAGTTTAGGTGACTAATCAAAGTCTGTCAACCACTTCATTAATATTCTTTTGATTTGGAGTTCTGCCTATTGTTCTTATGGGTAAAGGCTTTACTCTTCATGGACCCCTCTACATCCTGTGTCTGATCTTTCTATTTTCCCTACCTGGATTTTGATGAAGCTACAAACAATGATGAAAGCATATTATCCACTAGGTTCTTTGAGAAATTTCCTTACTATTTCCCATGGTAGTTCTTGTTTCTTCCTAGCTTCTTCCATGTTTATTTCCCTAATCCATATAAGCACTTTCTTCATTTTAGTTTTTTACTTATTCCCAAAGTCTTGTGCCATTTTCTTCTTATGAATCCATTCATCTTTCTTGCATACTGTTTTGCAAAGAGAATGAGATAGCAGATCAGATGCTCAGGCTAGCATTCTTTTATACTGCATAACCTTTGGGGAATTTATGTGAGTGTGAACTTTCAGGCACAGAGATAAAAATGAACACAACATTTTAGTTGAAATTCTTCCATGTCTATATCTGAATTAACCTATATTTTCTATATATCATCATATATTTTATACTAATTTTATATCCATACATATGGATATAAAACACATTGGACTCAGGAAGTAAACAACTCAAAAACTTTAGGAAGTTCCTGAAGCTGACCAGATTCATTAGATCCCTGCTTCCATGCATATATGTATCCCATCACTTATATGTTTTAAATGACTCAATAAAACTCACTGGTTCATCAAATTTGACTTTGGTGGTATCCTTAATTTGTATTGCCATCAATTCCCTAACTGGGGTGAGTAGATGCTTGTTTATGCCAACTCAGAAACAGATTCACACAACAGGGTATATGATAGGTTATATATATATACATATTGTATATGTACATTTTAATATACAGTGTATATATTATTGTTTGAGCTGAAAATATTCCTGGTTGGCTAATGTTTGAACACATATTCCCCTGTTGGCAGAGCCTTGTGTGGAAGTTGTGAAACCTTTAGAAGGTAGGGCCTAGCTGCTAGAAATAGATCACAAAGAAGGGGCCTTTGAAGTTATACTGGTCTCTGATTCCTATATTGCTCTTTCTGTTCCCTTGTCTATCATAATGTGAACAACTTCTAACTCATACTCCTATCACTAGGAATTTAACTACTATTCCTTGTCTGCCTTACCCTGATGGACTAAAACTCTGAAAACTTGAGACAAAATGTGTTTCCTGAGTTGTCTATCTTATATAGTTTGGTCAGAGTGGAATAAAACTACTAATATAATAAGACATAATTTATAACATGTTGTAATACAATAATTATACCTATCATATATAATGCTATTATGGGTAGGAAAAAAGAAGAGAATAGACAAGAGTAGGTAGAGATATAAGATAGATAGATAGATAGATAGATAGATAGATAGATAGATAGATATGTAGGAGTTGAGAAATTGAGAAATTTGGTCATGATGAAGTTGCCTGGATTTCCAAGAGTTTCAGCCAGCAAGGTGGGAGACACAGTAAAACCAATGATATATATTCCAATCCGAATCTGAGTCTAAAGAAAGCAGAGGACCATTGTCCTGAGGTGCAGATAGGCAGAAACATTGAATTGTCACTTAGCCTCTTGATTCAGGCCTTAAAATAATTGTATGAGATCATCAATACCAGGGATGAAAATTTCTTTACTCAGTCTACTGATTCAAATATTAGTGTCATAGAGAATCACCATCACAGAGACATCCAGATGATGTTTAATCAAATGCCTGGTTATTTGTGGCTCCATAAAATTAGCCACCACAGGTAGGTAAATGAAATGACTTCAAGTGCTCATCATATCTTATGCCTAACAAGTACTCAGGGTTCATCATCCTTTGGCCTCTTAGGAATATGACTTTTTGTTCCCAATATGCTCCTCACACATTCCATTTTTTCTTTGATTTTGGTTTGATCCTGATAGGTAAATTTGTGCAAGAGTAGTCTTTTATCTGATTAAAGCCCCACAGGAGTCAGGCAAACTGAGATACTGGGTGTGCTTGCTTAATCATGTAAAAGTTACAGCACACAGCTCTATTCCTAAAGGTAGATTCATTTCCTTACTTGTGGCATTTTCTCACAGCCATCCTCTTTCTCTTCTATGCTAAACACCCAGATTCCTGCTTATTTCATAAGGGCATCACTTTAGCTATTTTTTGTTTTTGTTTTGTTTTCAGTGGAAGGATAGGGTCCCACCATTTATCCCTAAATGACCTTGAAGTCACTATACATCCAAGGCTCATCTTGAACTTTCAATCCTCTTGCCTCAGCTCCCAACTGCCAGGATTTACAAGTGTGTAGTACTTTGCTCCAAATTGTCTAATTCTTTTTTACAGTACAGTCTTCTAAATTGTGAGCCTACAGATTTGCTTTCTCCATACAAAGATGTCTCACTCATGTAAGGCTAATAAAATGGTAATTTCTTCACTCTGCTTTTTTTTATTCATGCAGTAATTATTTATTCATCTTAAAGGAGTAGCTACAAAAAGTCTGTTAAATGTAGAGCACCCCCCTTGGAGGATGGATTATAACAGTATTTAAAGTTATGATTATTAGGATGTTGTGCTTTAATTTAGATTTTTAAAATATTTGCATTAGCAGAAAAGGTTTAGAATGAGAATGGAGTCCATTGGCTTAGCACTTCAGACATTCTAGGTACTGTAAAGACTGAAAAGTAAACTGAAATACTGATAAACCACACATTTGCTGAGGCCGCTGTTTAAATCAGTAAATGATCCCTTTCTAAAGGAGTGGGGTACAATACAGATAAAGTTGGGATGCCAGGATTTAGTATGGATGGGCAGTGGTCTGATAGAAATGATGCCATTTAAGCAGTGTCTCAAACGATGGGACATCTAAGATAGCTAATAAAGTATTTCCATGTGCTGGTAAATTCCCTGGGGGAGGTGGTCGATGGTGATGAAGATTTAATATTTTCAGAGTTGTCTCTATCTGTCAGAATTCAGTGCATCCCAAATTAAACTCTTACCTTTCTTTCCGTTTTGTTTTTCCTCCAATGCACAGTGGATAACAATGACATTTTCCTAGTTGTTGAAGCCAAACTCTGTGCATCATCTTTGTACATCTTTGTACTCCCCCCATGAAAACACAAGAAATTCAGTTATTGATTACATATTTTTAAGTTCCTTTCAGATCCTTAACTATTCCATGCTTCTTTTTACCTTTAAGCAATTGCTTCTTTTGTCTGGAGCATAGCTCCTCTCTCATGTATCACTCATTTATGCTTGACTAACTCAGACTCATTTTTAAGTCCTCAGTGTAGACATTTCTTGTGCTAGGAAGCATTGCATGACAGACTACATCAATATAGATGCTCTCCTTAGGGCCTCCCAGAATATGCCAGCAAAGCATTTATGATGCTCTTTTATATGTGGCAGTTCGTGTATCACCTCCAATAGTTTGTAAGCATCATGGGGACATGATCTCTATTTTAAACTCTAAGTACTTTTGCAGTGAATAACACAATGATTAGCATGATGTAGGTATTTGACAGGTTCTTGCAAAATGAATGAGTGTATGGAACACTGAAATTTCATAGGCAGAAAGTTCCAGTAATAGTAAAAGCTATGGTGTGGATATGTATCTATGTGGTAAAATAGGATAGGAACTGAAAGTTACCAGGATAGAGAAGGAGAATTTGTCTACATTGCAGATGCTTGGTGGAATTTAAGAGCTGGGCAATAGGCATGAGTTGAATAAAAAGACCCCTAATTACAAACCAATATCTTCTGTGAACATGGTAAAGAAACCTGCAAGTCAACAGGTCACTCATACTCAGATTTATTGATGTCAAAGGAGGAACCTGTTTTATATAGTCCTAAGAATTCCATAGGGAATCAAGGTTGCTACACATTTAACATCTTGTTCATAATTAGTAATTTGCTTATCGGTGACCTGAACTTTATGTTATAAACACATTATTATTAATATCATCAATAAAACATTTTTTCCTGGCCACTGATGCCAGTCTTGTTTCTTAATTGGTGTCTGACACATTAATAGGTTTAGAAAAATCTCAGGCACACCCCTGTTAGCTCTGAGTTGTGTTCACTCTCACACCTTGTAGTCACCTTATGCATGACACGCTCTTGTCTATGACTTCCTAACACATTGTACCTTTTCCAGCCTACATAGCTCTGACTCATTTTTATTCTCTTAGTATCATGTATCTTCAGTAGCTGATTCTCATCATTTGTACTGGGCTTTTCCAAACAAGTTTTACAACAGGAATATTTCATTGTGTTTATAAGTCTTTCAGATTTTCTTCAGGCCCAATCTCTTCCATTTATTTACATTCATGAATGTCAACTTTAATGTTGGAGAAAACATCCAGTGAACATCTTCCATTGTTTCCTTAGAGTTTTTCATTTCAAGTTCAGATGTAATCCTGTCACTACTTTTTTTTTAATTTAGTTTTTTTTTTTTTGCATTTTACATACCAACCCTGGTTACCCCTCCCTCCCCTTCTTCTGCCTCCCCACCTCCCTCCATCCCACCCTCCATCCACTCCTCAGAGCTGATAAGGCCTCCCTTGGAGAAGTCAACAAAGTCTAGTATACCAAGTTGAGGCACGACCATGTGCGTCAAGGCTGAGCAAGGTATCCCTCCATAGGAAATGGGCTCCAAAAAGCCAGTTCCTGTCACCCCATTACCCAGGCTGCCAGTCTACTACAATGCCTTTAAAAATAGTCATGATGCTGGCTATGACCAGTGTCTGCTCTCTAGAGATGAAAACCTATGTTTTTAACTGTATCTTTTGAAGTATTATCTCTTATTGGTTCACTCTTTTTCTTTCCATGCTTATGACATAGCTCAATATTTCAGATGTGCTGTGATTCTTGATGAATGACATAGTCCAAGGGATTTGTCTTGTAGCACATGTACCTAAGAGTCTTTGCAAGTAGAATCAATAACCAGCATTCCTACCACGTAGCATACTGCCGGGGACAGTGCCTCCATTTAGTCCATCACAACAATCTTTATACTGTCCTGATCTATCTTCCTTTGCAGGAACTTTCCTTTTCTTCCTCTTCCCTTTGCCCCATGGCGGGTAGAAGAGGCCCAACAGCGAAGCCCATCATGGTTTGTCTCTTTTCTTCTGTCATTCTCATGTTCACCTCTGTTTCCTCTAACTCATTTTCCCTGTCTTATTTACTTTTTGCTGGTCACCTTTTTTTCTTTCTTTTTTTCCCGTTATTTCTTTTGTTAGACAGGGTTTCTCTGTGTAGCTTTGGAGCCTATCCTGGCACTCGCTCTGTAGACCAGGCTGGCCTCGAACCCACAGAGATATGCCTGCCTCTGCCTCCCGAGTTCTGGGATTAAAGGTGTGTGCCAATGACGCCTGGCTGCTGGTCACCTTTATAAGTTCCTGTTTGTGGCTGGGAGCTGAGGAAGATCCCCTTCAGATACAGTCCTCTCTCAGGGACACAGGCTTCTTCTGAAAGACTGGACAGATGTGGGGCAGCACTTAGGTTCCAGACTGTCATCCCTTCCCCCATGCTGCCTCACCAAGGCCTGAGCAGAACCCATACTGTCATTGTCATCCTGATTTCTTATTAGATTTGAAATACTGAATTTAATCATAACTGAGGAAAATATCCTTTCCATATAACACATGAAGCCACTTTTCCTTTCTTATTTTTCTTTTCTTTTCTTTCATTCTTTTTATTTTATTTTTACCAGTTTGAGGCTTATTTAGTGAACCACCATGAATAAAATGGTGCCACTTAAATAAGAAATAAGTGAACACCATATAACATTGGTAACTGATGTTATTTAAATTAGTGTTTCTGTATAAAAGAGCAGATTCTCATCTAAGAAAGTTATCTTTTTTGACCTAGAGGGCAGCTTCAGTAGGAAGCATGAGACAGGAAAAGAAAATGACATTAGTTCTAGTTTCCCATGTAACTGATAGGCGAGAAATGTCACAGATCACACTGACATCTGAGTAGAAAAGTCTCCTCACACAATCAAACAGGAACACTGGTAATATAAAACCTGGCCGACAGCCTCTTTCTCCTGTGGGTGTCATGGAAAGGCTCCAGTTGAAAAAGGAAATATAGAAATTGTGGGTTTTCTTTGCACAGGTAGTTTTTTCCTTTGATACTAACATACTGTAATTCTGACTTTCCTACTGTCTTAGTTATGTTTTTTATTGCTGTGAAGAGACACCATGACCACAACAACTCTTATAAAGAAAACATTTAATTGGGTTGGCTTGGCTTGGTTCAGAGGTTCAGACCATTATCATCATGTAGGGAGCATGGCTGCATGCAGGCAGATATGGTACTGGTTAGTATCCGAAAGTCTTACATCTTGCAGGCAACAGAAAGTCAACCAACACATGTCGTGGTATTATGAGCTTAGGAAATCTCAGAGACACACTTCATCCAACAAGGCCACACCCACTCCAACAAAGCCACACCTCATAATAGTGCGACTCTCTGTGAGATTATGGGGTCCAATTACATTCAAACTATCACACCTGCTTACCTAGGCACATACTTATAAAGAGTCCCAGTACTTTTCTGCCATCTTGCTTCTTGGAAACTCTTCCACAAGAAACAAAGAACTGGAGCCCCAGGTTTCTGAACTGCTTTGTTGTTTCTTTGTGATGTGAGAAACAGACATAGGGAAAAATCAGAGGACAACTTCTCCACCTCTAGATGAATGCCCATAGAGCACAGATAAAGCAAGCCTGTGGCTATCTAGAGTCATGAAGTGGGCATCTGGTGGCTTATTACATTCTCACAGTAGGATGTTTTCTTTCTCGGTGCTTTTTATAATCCATTAGGTGGGTAAGGGAACCACTTTTAGACTATTTAAGCAGTGAAGAAATTATACACAGCATAGTCTTGTGTCTAGCCAGAGGCTACAAAACCTATCAGAAATGAAATATTTTCTGACAGTCAGCATGGCATTTTGCTGTCAGAGTGTACTGCCTCTAGCCACTGTCCCGGTCTGAAGTCTTATTATTCTGTTCAGAAAGAAGAAACAACATTTAACAAATTCTAAGCATGCAGTTTGTCCTCAGCCACTGAGCTGATGCATTATCTAATCTGTACACACAGAGTTCTGACTTCATTGTGTTCTGCGAGAATCACATTCCAGGGCTTCATGGTCGATATTATGCAATGTCACTTTGCCAGTTTGTGCTCTGCCAATTTTCTGGAGCAAGCTTAATTATGCAAATGTATCTGATAATAGATTATTCATTTTAGTCATGCACAACTATTTATTTTTGTTGCATGGCCCTAGTGACTTTAACAAACTCAGTAACAGTTAATTTAGTATCCACCAAAGAGACATGGGAGAGGACAGAATTCTAAAGCAGGTCAGCTGATCTGAGGGGCAGTAAGCTACTTCATGGGAAGTTACATTTGAGGCAAGGCCAACTATTTCTAGGGAACATGCCAGGTGTCATTGCCTATCAGCTGTTTTCAGACTTTAAGGCCACTGCATGGTGTAGAGGAATCATGGCACGGAGAGGCAGATAGGGCAGTGTTGCAAATGATGGTTTGCTTCCTTATTTCCTCTGACTCTTAAACTGTACCATTTTTCTATTTGTACATCTTCTGACTTTAGGGATAATAAAAATATGCCTCTCAGGAAAACTCTAGAGACAAGTGGAAAGAGATATTCTAGAGTGTTTTGTTCTTCTCTGAATACACTTAGTGAAAATGATGCTATTAATCAGATATGGGAAGATAACAGTCTCAGAATTTTCCAATTGTCTTTCTGTGTAGTGCTCTTACTCTTAAATGAGTTTTTGAAAATTCTAACTAGAGTTCAGTCTGGACTAATACTGTAGTTATTAGTTCACATGTTTCTTTATACATGTCTTCACTGAATACTTGCATTCAACTTTTACCTCTAGAATAATTACATGGCTGTCTTTTTATAGAATCAACTACATTACTTAGTGTGTGACTTGTTTGACTTTGTGGGAGTCTTCCTTTAAATCACTACTCCTCATCTATGAAGGGAAAGACCATGGCTATGCTTTATCACTGACATATAGTCTGTACCTAACTCCATACTTGGGAAATAAGCCACACAATAACTATTTTTGTTTCAGGAAATTGGTGAATGAATGAGAAGTTGTAATGGGAGATTAGGCTTTGCTTTGGTCCTCAGTATCTCACTGAAAACAGGAAAGGATTCATCTTACTTCAGTAACACTCAATTGTCTCTAATTATAGAACACAACAGTATCTTGTCTAGTGTAGACTGGTGTCAGACTGATGGGCAATGGTGGCTAGAGTAATTGCTGAAGAAATTTGTCTCAGTCTTTCTCATGCTGACTCACTCTGATTCCCCACTTATTTGCTGATCTCTACCAAAGAAATGTGAATAGGATTTTGTATCATAGCTGCTTCCTAAACAAATTCTTCTTTCTCATGAGGTTATTGAGGGGGGAATTTAGATTTTGGACTACTAACAGCCATCTTATCCTTCTGAGGAAGAATCTGATGGCAAAGCCATTCTGAGCTAGTTGAAAGTCAAACTTTTAGGATCTGTACTCTGGCAACTGTTTTGCCTTTATGATCTCCCATAGGGTTCAGCCCAATTAAGCTGCCACTAGAATACCAAAATACTGCCCACCCAATGCCTGCTACTGAATTAGATCTGGCTAAGTTAGTAATTTAAGTTTATTTACTTTTTAGGGAGATCACCTAAAGTCTGGGCAAAAGACAGCATATCCACAGTTTTCATGTTGATATGATTACTAAAACCCAGAGTCCTAATGAATAGATTTTGTTACTGGGTCAATTTTGAGAAACTTGTTTTGCCAACATTTCTGATGTTTGTGCTTAAGCAGTAGACAGTACAAAAATATTATAGAACAGTAAGGAAATTATATTGAGCAAGAATCTTGATTCCAGAAAAAAATGTCCTATAATTTTCGACCCTATGGACCTTTACCAACAATAAGCAGATACGGTTTGCTTACACTTTGTAAGCAGAGTTTAAATCTGCTTCAGGGCTATCAAGAGAGGCCAATAGCAGGTAACTGGTTTAGAAGAAAGATATTTTAGAATATCTTATGCATTTCAATCTGACTGTCAGACTATCAAAACAATGGACTCCAAAGTAATGGAGTTTTCTCCAGAAATCTCATCCCAGCAGAGGAAAAAATGCACCAGAGGGGAAACTTGTCTCCCTAAAAGAGATTTCACAAAATTCATAACAACTCTTTAGCCTACCTTACAGGATGAGACTGAATTCCAGACAATGATGAGTCAGTGGTGGGCAGGACTATATGCTAACTGTTTCTGTTTATGTGTGCCTATCCCCAGCCTTTTTTTAAACCTTAATTTTAATTCAGATTTAGGGGAGTCACTAAAACTTTTCCCCCTTTCTAATGTGACCACATTGAATACATCTTTTTTTTAAAAAAGCTTTCCACTACTAATTTGGATTTTTATTGCCTTATTGAGGATGAGTGTCTGTACCTAGCTTGGGATACAGGCTGTGACCCACAACTTTCTTATCAGTGTCTATGCTCAGGCATCAAGAGTCAAGAAAATCAGCTTGTCTGAGGACTTCTTTATGGACCAGGGATGCAATGTCTTAGCCTTCTGGTTCTTCAATATGCTGAATATGATAAATGCCAGAGGGAGCTGGTCTTCTGTGCTTCCCAAATGGGATTTTTAATGCAGATATTATGCACTCTCCCATAATTTTTTGTTGGTCATATTGGGAGAATTAAACTTGTTACTTGGCAAAGATGATAAAACTTGGGATTAGACACAAAAATCATGTGGTTCAATCAGTCTGGAAACGGTGTGTGTGTTTCTTCTTGTGTACAAGTCCTGGCACTTGATAAATGCATACCTGAATTTAGTGTCAGTACAGGGTACTTTGAATCAGCTGGGAAGTCAAGGCTTGGATGTAGTAGCCATGAGCTGTAGAGCTTAACTATTCTCTTCTGTTTATAACATGCTCTTTCCTCCCCACAGACGTCATGCTGGCTTGGGAATGATTTGTTGTAACTAGCTAAGATTGTTCTCTGGAAGTTGGCAGGTTTCTGGGAAAACGAGTCTAAGTCAACCAAACTTAGATGCTAGGCAAGGTAGAATGTAGCCTTTTCTGGGTCCAATTTGCCATCTGTAAGGTCCCATAAACCTGGATCCTGAATTACTCATTTAATCCCAATTTTATATTAGTATTGTATCTACATTGTTGGGTTGATAAATTCTCTGCTGTCTTAAATATAACTTGGATTTTTATTGTATTCAACTAAGAAAGTTGTGACCTTACCACCTCAAAAGTCCTGTAAAGACCCTCTTCAGCCTATTTTGTTACCTTCTTGCTGCTAGCCAGACTGTATATTATTGTTTGATACCATCTATTGCTCTCTGAAATTAACTTTATATGTCTCCCTTTATGTGTTTGTTATTTGCTTCTCTCATCTAACATTCTACTAAAATGTAAGCTCTACATGGTCAGAGGCTTTGTGTTTGAATCATTACTTTTCTGAAGCCCTGGAAGAGAATTCTGCCTATAGCAAGTGCTTCTTAAATACCTACTTATGGATTTACTTGCTTACATGGGTATAAAGACCAAGAAATGTCAATTGTAAAAGAACCTTGTGATGAGGTCTGTAGCTACTTACCTGTGTTGACTCTCCAATAGTTCCTTCACATCACTGACTGATATCACAAGTTTCTCCCTTTCCCTCCTTCAATTTCACCCCCAGTCCCATTTCTAGAATGGCATTGTTGTCAGAACACTTAAATCCACTAACTTCATTGAATAATTCTTCTGCATTTTAAAATTAGGAGTATTAAATTGGTAAGGAAACTAGATTTATTTATGGTTTTCCACTCTAGGAGGAGGAAGACACCTAGTTTGTCTCCTTTTATGCAGCAGTGCTACAACTTTGTGCAAAGATGAAACAAAGGCTAAGTAGTGCACATATGTTGAATTAAACTCTCAGAACTGTATGGAATCCTTTCTCGAAAATCAAGCTCCCCCTTCCATGTAATGATTAGTGCCAAGGATTCAGGCTTCCTCTTCCTCCATCATGAGATTTTTTGGGGAAATTCTAACTCTTTGAAATCTATTGTTTAAATAGTTTGATAGTGGAAGGGAAGTGCCCCTGGGTCTCTAGAACATCTGTTCTCCTGTTGGGGTTAGGAAAGTTTCCACCTATTTATTTTCAGACCTCAATCTTGAGGTATTTTGGGTGATTTGCTGGACATGTATAAAAATTACTGAAACTGCTTTTGCAAACAGAAAGCAATAAACAAGTTAAAAGCTATTCAGTTAATGTCAGGTAACTTTGCATAAGAAATATTGCTTGAGGAAGGCTTGGTGGCTGAAGAGCCTGACATGCCAGGATGAAGACTGAAGTCCAGGTCTCTAAAACTCACATATATACTAGGTAGGCCCACCTGTAATTCTCATCATAGAAGATGAAGACAGGGAATTCCCCCTCAAAAGCTGGCTAACAATAGTAGACATATCAGAGAGCTCTGGGTTTGATTATGAGATCGAGTAAGTTCTAGGGCTTCCATATGGACACTCCTACACACATGTACACATACCCCCAAACATGCCCATATGCAGGCAATCATGTACTTATATACATACTTGCATACTACACACAAAAAAGAAAAGGAAATTCATAACCCTTTCTCTTTAGTTACTTTTAGAGGAGAAGCTATAAGTAACAAAAGTTTTGTTATTAGCTTTGAGACCGAGCCTTGCTAACTGTCAATCCTGCATTGGCCTTTCAAGTGCTAGGATTACAGGCAATGGCTGGCACTTCAAGAATGACTTTATTTGATTCTGACAACATCTTGTCTGAAAACTTTCCTGTCTTTGAACAGTTTTCTCCAAAGATATTCCTCATTAATCATCTTGTGGTTTGGTTTCATTTGTTTTGTCCCTCACAGCCGGGAAGAACTCTGCTCTTCTTGGTTTAATCTGACTCCATGTCAGACAGGAAGTGACAGATGACTAGCAATCAATGCTAATAAAGCCTTCTTTCCACCAGATCTATATAACTAAAATGGCTCAGCAAGGAAGAGGGCCTACTGCTCCTCTAGTGGACCCTGGCCCAGTTCCGAGCACCCATATCAGGGGCCTCATAACTGCCTGTAACTCCAGCCCCTGTGGTCTGATTCCATATTCTGGCTCCAATGGCACCTGCATTCATGTACACATATCTAGCCCTAAAGACACATATGTGTAAAGTGGAAATGGCAATACAGAGTCAGATCTAGATATAAAGGTTGTTTATTGAGGAAACTGCTACTCACTCAGATCAGCCTGGCCAGTCGGCAGGGAGCAAGGTAAGTAGAAGGGACCCCATGTGCGTGTGCCTCACTCTTAAACCTTTCTCAAGTCCCCTGACCATGCCTGCTTAGTCAGGGACACCTGTCTCCAGCCGCAAGCGGGCACGGCTAGCATTAACTGTAACCAGTCCCAAGTGGGCATGGTTAGGGTATCCCCTACATATGTGTATCCAATTAAAACTTTTAAAAATAGATCAAAAAATGAACAGACCCTGGGAAAGCTTAGCCTAATTTAATTCTTTCTGTTCTCTGAATAATGTGCTAGCAAATCAAAATACTACTCTACTGCTTCGGTTATTTTGCAGCCTAACAATAGACAACAGTGATAAATTTTTTTAAGGAAAATACAAAAACACAACCAATAAGAACAAATATTTTAATACTAGTCTGATCAAAAGTACTTGCTAGAGTCGATTTCTGTGGATTTTTTGGTCATTGTTCAGAGATGGATCAAAAGTGTCATGACAATGACTTAGAAGAGATACTGTTAGAATTCTGCAAAAAGTCTGGCAATTGACACCATTCAAGTTATTTCAGGTGAATGCAGGATAATAACTGTGATTAGTAACATCTTGTCAACATCCTGTCAGGTCTATTGAGATATACTACTGTTTTTTCAGATTTTTAAAAATTTGAATTAGAAAAAGGATTGTTTTACATAACAATCCCAGTTCCCTTCTCTCCCCCCACCCCCGTCCTCCCCTACCACCCCCCCTACAACTAAAACTCTACCTATCACATATCCTTTCTGTTCCCCCTGGATGGTGAGGCCTTCCAGAGGATGTCATCAGAGTCTATCGTATCCTTTGGGATAGGGCCTAGGCCCACCCCCGTGTGTCTAGGCTCAGGGGGTATTCCTCTATGTGGAATGGGCTTCCAAAGTCCACACCTATGCTAGGGATAAGTACTGAACTTCTACAGGAGGTCCCATAGATTTCCAAGGTTTCCTCACTGAAACCCATGTTCCTGGGGTCTGGATCAGTCCCACATTAGTATCCCAGCTCTCAGTCTGGGGAGCAAGAGTTCCCCGATGTTCAGGTCAGCTGTTTCTGTGGGTTTCACTAGCCTGGTCTGGAATCCTTTGCTCTTCACTTGTCCTTCTCTGCATCTGGGTTCCAGTTCAGTTCAGTGATTAGTTGTAGGTGTCTGCTTCTACTTCCACCAGCTGCTGGATGAGGGCTATTGGGTGGCATATAAGTCAGTCATCAATCTCATTATCAGGGGAGGGCATTTAAGGTAGCCTCTCCTCTGTTGCTTAGATTGTTAGCTGGTGTCATCTTTGTAGATTTCCAGACATTTCCCTAGTGCCCAAACCTAAAATGTCTCACTCTATTATGGTATCTCCATTCTTGTTATCTTCTATTCTTCCCCTGACTCAACCTTTCTGCTCCCTCATGTCCTCTGCATCCCTCCTCTTCTCCCCTTCTCATTCTCCTAGCTCCCTCCCCCTCTTCCTGTGCTCCCAATTTGCTCAGGGGATCTTGACCCTTTCCCTTTCTGCAGGGGACCATGTATGTCTCTCTTAGAGTCCTCCTTGTTTACTAGCTTCTCTGACAGGGTGGAATATATATATATATTATATATATATATATATATATATATATATATATATATATATATGAATGTTTGTCACTTAGAATTAGATAGTTACTAAGAGCTTGATCTCCAGGAAAGACTAATTCTCCCTCTCTTATAATTACAAATAATTACAAAATTATTTGTAATTTCCTTCATCCACTTTAACACATCACCCGGTGTCCTTGTTCAGGTTTCAGCCATATTGTTGTTGTTTTATGGGTGTAGCTTCTCTAAGACTCAGTTTTTTAAGTAGTCTAAAGTTTGACAAAGTCAGCAGAAACATAAGCAATGATCTTAATAAAAGATAAAATCTTGTTCTATAAGCCAATTTATTTTGTAAATATTATTAAGAGCATTATTTTTAAGGAAGCTTTCTGCTTCTAGTTTTATATGAGAGCATTAAAATTTGACCTTAGGGAATTTTTTAGATAAATTCACATTTTCAAACATCCCATAATATTTAAAATACTTACCACCTAGTGATTCATGTTTATCATAGGAGTGATAGCTCTATTTAGTGGAGCTATAAAACGCCCATTAAAGGATTTAAAAGTAAACAGAAATTTTAATGATCCCTGATTCTGTTATAAGCCTGACAAAAATAATAAGAAGTAGAAGACATCAGACCTTTTAAAGTTAATATTTTGTAAATGTTACTAAATGTAGTTCTGTGTTCTATGAAAGTCTAACATCTTTGGATATAAAATACCTTGCACACATATTTTGGTTATGGTCAATCTGATATCATAGAAATCCTTTCTTACTAAATCTACTTTTTACAGCCATCATGCAAATTTATATCTAGATCCCAGAAAAATTATTCATGATACTTATATAATCATTGTATGTCATTATCAGAAGCTACAATCATAAAGTCTCACTAACATGGCTGTCCAAATGTGAGCTGAACAAAGGCAAAACCAATGTACATGCTAAAGCAGATGGGGAAAGGCCCATGAGGCTTCAGCCTTGCAGAAAGAACTATAGGCTGCTGAAGAAAGCTGGGAGCAGGAGAGGGGTTCCTCCCCAAGGAAGAGCACTCCAATTTGTTGTCCATTACAAAATGATCAGCCCTGAAAATTTACATAGAAGTAATATTATATGTGGACTGGACAGGTTGTGTTTTGGACTATAAATGTATATAGAAAAATATATAAACATATATGTATATATAAACATATATGTGTGTGCATGTACTTACACAGAGACATACATATGTACAATAACAACTAATGAAACAAGCACCTTGAATCTGAAGGAGAACCGGAGGAGTATGTGGGAAGGTTTGGAGAGAGGACAGGGATGGGAGGAATGTAATTATAATCTCAAAAATAAGTATAAAATAATACAATAATTTCTTTGAAAACTATATATGAAATCATAAAAATGGACAGAATTGCTAACAACATTTTCACATTGTTGTAACTGCTAGAAAATTGTTTACAGAGAATTCATTATGTTACACACAACACAACATTTTCTAGGTCAGGAGTGGTAGCACACACCTTTAATCCCAGCACTCAGGAGGCAGTGACAGACAGATCTTTGTGAGTTCGAGGCCAGCCTGGTCTACACAGTGAGTTCCAGTATAGCCAGGGCAAATGGAGAGACCCTGTCTCAAAAGAGAAAAGAAACTATTTTTTTCTGTCACAAACATAATGTTGAGACTAATGATCCAATTGCCTTTTGTGAACACAGTGTACCTGTCCTGTGGCAGGACAGGAGTTATTCTCCTTGTCTACTTTTCTTCCACTCAGAATATGGAAATAGTGGACCCACCATGTTTAATATGGAAACAGTGGACCTGTCATGTTTGGGGAATGGAAAGACTGAAGCCCAGGGTCAACCCGAGGAGGGTCTTGCCTCCACGGAAGAAATTTCACACAATACTGGAAACTAAATACATGCTTATACCTTGGATATTCTTTCATGTTTTTCTACAAAGTTGAAACAGGACTGTGAAAAAAGCAAAAAGAAAATATGAGCCTGTTTCATGATTATTATTTTTTGTGCCCTGGTTTTGTTAGACTATAAATAAATATACTTCATTAATTCACTTTCTGATTTGTTTTATGATGGAATGTGTTTATGAATCTAAGCACTCCCTGTAACAATACTGCTTTTGTCATCATTTTATAATGTGCACACACACCTGTGGTGATATCTCGTTTGTACAAATCAAGTGTGTCTGAAGATCAGAGGGTGGAGCTTTCCACTAGCTAACAGACAGACAGGAAATAAGATGGCTGGGCCAAGACAGGAAGTGAGGTGGCTGGGTGGAGAGAGGAATAAAGGTGGAAGTAGACAGGAACTCAATCTTTTTTCAGCTGGGAAGTTGGCAAGGTAAGGTGTGGCTGTGGCTTCTTCCTTCATCTCTCTGATCTTTCAGCTTTTACCCCAATATCTGACTTCAGGCTTTTATTATTAATGCCTATTAAAACTCGTCGTGTTACACGTACCAACTTAGATATCCAAATATTTAATATTATGACAGCTTTTAGTAATGGATGGATGTAGAGTGAAAGCCTTTCCCAATCACAAAAGTAGCCTGTCTTAACATACATTGAGAAGGTATGTATGTACATATTTTATATGTGACAAAGGTCAAAAGTAAAAAGGTGTCTCCACATACAGGTAGAGTCTGTAAAAATGTAACGTTAGATTCCAAATAAGATGCTGCTCAAGTCAAATACCTACAGTAGCCCTTCCTCTCTCCTAGGCATCAGAGACACTCTACTGAGGGAGGTGTAGACTCTCCAGATAATGGAGTTTCGAGTGCTCAGATTTCTTACCTGGGGAAATACTCTGTATCAAAAGAAATATTGGGGGGCATATTCCTTGCTTTTGCCTGTTTCCCTGTCACCTTCTGGGAATTGGAGAACCAGGCAGGCTTATACAGTGAAGCTTCCCACCCTCATTCTCAGAGGACTATAAGAGATTCCTCACTTCTAGCACAGAACCCTAGATTTCACTCAGAGCCTCTGCCATGCCATCTATCTCTGATGCCCAAGTGGCCTGAACTTACCTCAGAGCCCCTGTCATGCTCTTGTCTGTCTGTCTGTCTATGGCAGCAATAAATGCCTTACTTTTAACAGTTGTCCTGAACAGCAGTCTGGTTTGGATTTTACAGTCCTTGTAGCTTTTACATGTTTCTTAAATTAAAAAAATGATTTATTTTATGTTCATTTGGCCTGCATGTGTGTATGTGTATCGTATGCATGCCTGGTGTGGTGGATGCCAGAAGAGGACACTGACCAACTGGAAACTGCAGTTTCAGATGATTGTCAGTCACCACATAGGTGCTGGGAACTAAGCCATAGTCAACTACTGACAGATGATCTTTCCAGCCTCCTTTATGTGATTTTTTAAAAATAAAGTAATATTTTTTACTTTTATTCATTGTGTGTGTGTGTGTGTGGGGGGAGAGACAGAGAGAGACAAGGACAAGGAGCAAGAGAGAAAGGGAGGGAGGGAGGGAAAAATGCCTCTGAAGTTCAGAGGGCACATGCCAGAATCGGTTCTCTAATTTTACCATGTGGAACCCAGGAGTTGAACTCAGGTCAACAATTTCTTGGTAAGATTTGCTAACAGTCACTTCAGCTGTTGCACACAGAGTAGTATAAAAATTGACCTAGGTCCTGGTTGCTACTCTATATAGTGGATGGCGTTGCCCATAATTCAATTATGAAAATAAATTTACCAAACAAATCTCAGATAAACACACATCACCATCACTTTGTGTATATCAGAGCCTTATATAAATTTTGTGTTTATCAGTTGCAGACATATATGTGAGCATCATGGGAAAAAACCCATATCAACCATCTTATGAATGTATTTTAATATGTCATATTTTGACAGACATGAAGCATTCTTATGCTCTCTAATTTTCCACTGACCTTGACTACTCAAAAAATAAATACGATGTTTTCTTTCTAGAATCTATTTTGGAAAAAATCCTTACCAACATCTCTGTAAATACAAAACTTCATAACTCAGCAAACCTTTTATGTTATGACTCAGTGAAATTTTTTTAAACAAACAAATTGTGCTTTTACTAAATTCAGATGCTAATTGCTGCATCCAAATACAGCATATTCAAAGCATTTTCATGCTTTATGGAATATATTCCACAGAACCAATATGCCATTTTAGGAGGCTTTAAGAAGATAAGAGCATTTCAGTTACAGAGGCAGCATAGAATCATCAAGTCTTTGGATAGAGAGTTAAATCTAAATTATATTTACAACCAATTAAGACCATCTGCCTTTATTTTAAACTTATAATTAATGTTGCTGCCTATCTTACAAACACACAGCAAGGGATTTCTTTTCATCTCTTCTTCCTAGAATTAATATTTAGAAGCACCAGATCCTAACCATTTTACAATGTAGGCCTGGCTGAGATAAAGATCTTGAGCAAATGATTTTTTAAGGAGCATTAAAAATGATATGGGGATAGATAACAACACTTGAAAGTTTTAAAATAGTTTTAAATTAGGCATGGCACAAATATTAATTTAAATAATGTTAAACTGATAAAACATGTATTAAAAATAAAAATGGTGTGATTCATAAGTGCATCAGCTAGTAATTTTTAGGCATTCTGGAGTAAGTTGAGTTTTAGGTCAGGGTTTGTCTTGGTTGCTAACATAAGAATTAACATTAGGAATGTGCTTTGGGTTAGGAATGTGTGCCACTTAATGAGGATTCTCTCTTACTGGTTGGGTGTCCTCTTTCTCACATGTCTCAGAAGTCCAAATACTAAGGGATACAGATCAATGCAAAGTATCAGTAGCAAACTCTTATGTGCACCTCTGGACAAGTCACTAGCAGAGTTCTTCAACTCAGGATGACGTGTACTCTGATGCTTTCCCCTATTACACTGCTCCTAATTATAAGCCAGACAACCCTGGCTCCTCTGTTAAAACCTTGGTCATGTAGAGTCACCCAGAATAAGTCAGTATAAGGAGCATTTGTCTATTATGGGACCTCCTAAACTGAGATGCTTCTGTAAGGCAAAGGACACAGTCAATAAGACAAAATGACAGCCAACAGAATGGGAAAAGATCTTCAACAATTCCACATCTGACAGAGGGCTGATCTCAAAAACATGCAAAGAACTCAAGAAGCTAGTCATCAAAACACAAATAATACAATTAAAAATGGGGTACATATCTAAATAGAAATTTCTCAAAAGATGAATCTCAAATGGCTAAAGGCCTTAAAGGAATTGCTCAACATCCTTTGCCATCAGGGAAATGCAAGTCAAAATAACTCTGAAATTCCATTTGACACCTGTCACAATGGTTAAAATAAGAAACACCAATGACAGCTTGTGCTGGAGAGTATGTGGAGAAAGGGGAACACTCTTCCATTGTTGGTGGGAAATGCAAATTTGTACAACCACTTTGGAAATCAGTATGGTGGCTTCTTAGGAAAATGGGAATCGATTTACCCCAGGACCCAGCAATTCCACTCTTAGGCATATACACAAAGGATGCACATTCATACCACAAGGGCATCTGTTCAACTATGTTCATAGCAGCATTATTTGTAATAGCCAGAACCTGGAAGCAACCTAGGTGCCCTTCAACCGAAAAATGAATAAAGAAAATGTGGTACATTTACACAATGGATTACTACTCAGTGGAAAAAACAATGACATCTTGAAATTCTTAGACAAATGGATGGAACTAGAAGAAACCTCCTGAGACAGGTAACCCAATCCCAGAAAGACAAATATGGCATGTACTCAGTCATAAGTGGATATTGGAATAGAACAAAGGATAACTAGACTACAATCCACAACCCCAGAGAAGCTAGGAAACAAGGATCCTAAGAGAGACATACATGGATACACTAAGAAGGAGAAATGGACATGATCACCTGAGTAAATTGGGGGCATGAAGGAAGGGAGGGAAGTAGGAGAAAAAGGAGGGGAGAAGGGGAAGGGAGAACAGAACATGAAGGATCAGAAAGTTTGAGTTGGGGGAAGAACAGAGAAGGAGAGCAAGGAAAGCGATACCTTGATAGAAGGAGCTGTTAGGGGCTTAACAAGAAACCAGGCACTAGATTCTTGATTTTTATCCCACAGCAACAGCAGCATCCAAGTGGTTATCTGTGTTCAGAGAGTAGAAATAATTTATCTCATAAATGTAGTCAATACAAAATTGGTACTGCATGGTGAGCCAGGACAAATCCAAATGGTTTCAAGCTCCAAACCTGGAGATAAACATTACAGAGAAGATCAAAATAATGCTAAACAGTTTCTATAGGAAACAAGCAATGTGAACACTCCACCAAACACCTGAACTTTTAGGTCACATAAGCAAACAGCCATTCAGCCAATGACTCAGCTGAGACTTTAAGCTGACAGGCAGTTCAAATTCAGCGTTACAAATTGGTGCCAAGAGTACAAAACAAACCAAGTTCCAGATTGTGAGTTCACCACAAACTCTCCAAGTCATAAAACTAAACACTAGTGTGCTTTGCGTAAAATTACCAGGTCACAATCTAAAAAGCCCCCTTCCTTTACAAGCTCATTAGTATGCATTTACAGACAGTGAACACCTAAGGACCAGGAAACCAGCTAAAACTCCCGGTGGCTGGGAGTTTTCTCCATTCCAACCACGGGCATTAGTGAGCCATGGGTTTCTCTTCTGGTAGGCTTGGTGCAGTTGTTCCAAGGAATTAAGTACTTAAATTCCATCTCTATTTGAAAAGACTGAGAGGAGACCAAAATTGATGAAGGACATTGGATATATTTATAGTTTGGCCAAACTAGGGAGAACACAATGCCTAGTTTCCTCTCTGCCTTCTCTGTAGTTGTTATAATTTTATGGGAAAGGTGAAGCAAAAGCCAGGAAATATGCACATGTTGATTTCACGTGAGACCCCCTTGTTAGCTAAAAGCTCCACCTTTGTGGTACCAAGTTTGTTCCCAAAATGCCAATTGAAGAGACAAATGATGGATAGAGGTAGAGAAAGGATACATTAGGAGTAGGCACAATAAAGGAGTCCAATGACTCCAATCCCATCTTTGGGATACTGTAGGTTTAGCAGAAAGGTGGAGCAGAGGAAAATGTCTGCAAAACCAAGCAGTCCTGGTCTGGCTGATCATAGTCTCTGAAGAAGACCTTTCTGATATAGGCAAACAGATTATAGTCGGGCAACTTGGGGCACTGCTCATTGGAGAGGATGGAATACCACCTTCTTCCTAGTAGGTCAACACCTAACATATCCCCTCATGTGGGTAATCAGAGTCAGGCACAGCCTGGCTGGGGAAGGAATGCTGGATGAATTTGGTACTGGGTGCAAGTACAGTGACGGACAGCCTGTAATTGAATGACCGGTCAGAGACAAGTCCTTTTTTACCATCTCATGCAAATGTGTTGTGGTACATACATATGTTTAGGCCAATGAGATGTAGGTACTGCCTGTAGATCTGGTACAGTCAAAGATTGTTCAAAGTTGTGTGAAAATCCTTCCCTCAATCAGGGTAAGAATCTATCCAATTCCTTTCCCTAGGGATGGAGCCTCTCTCTCTGTCTAGTCTTATAAATAAGTGAGAATACCCAAAAGGGATTTGGAACTCTTGAACCATCTCCTGCTCAACCTCATCACTCCCAGGCCTGCTACTGTGATTTTCTCTTTTGAATAAAACTGTTCACTGCCAACTGCTAGTACCAGCTACTGCAATTCTTTGATTAAGTCTCCAGGAACCTAGAGCCTCTCTACTTGTTGGGAAAACTCTTGGAAACATATTTGCTGTGGTTGTTTGAGAAGAATAATAACCTGTTTCACACAAGAATTATCCCTTCTGTTCCAGGGGCATCCTTGTCCTCCTGGCTAATTGCCCTCACTTGGAATTGGCTGGTCCTGAGGGCATTACTGTTCTGGGACTCCACATTGACTCAAGAGGGACATTAAGGACTGTGTCTTACTTTTGTATCTTCAGCCAAAGGAAGGGGCAGATACTGGATGAAAGCAGGGATGTCAGAGCTTTTAAATTACTTTGTGGACCCAAGGGAGGAATCAATGATTTTTACCAAAAGCTGCTTGTAAGTGTGTGTTTTAAAATATTTGTTCATTGGGATGAGAAGCAAATAACAGAACAGACTAACTGTCCACACACTCTGCTGAGTCACATTTTACTAGATTTCTACAAACAAGCAGGGAGATGAATCTGCAGCAGTAGTCAAGCTTTGGAATTTGCCATCTTTGGAATTTCTTGGGGCACTATCAAATTCCAGTCACAAAGGAGAGAAAACTGTCACTTTGGAACAATTTGCATTTTCCCTGTTGTAAGTAAAATCCAATACATCGTAGGTCCAATAAAATTTTAAGTTTCAAATGTGTAATGATTGTCCTGGCATCAACCATTTAAATGGAGGCCACTATTCTGAGTGATGACTCAGAGTTAATAGCTCAAAGAGATTAAAACATATTTCCAGTCTACTTAGAGCCCTTATACAAATTAAGTCAAGCCACTAAAGCCACACATCCTTAGCCGAAGTGTGAGGTTTCTCTTGTCTACAATTGAAGAATGTTCTAAACTTGAGGAACAGTCACCCAAGCCAAGAACAGGGACATCTGAGAGTGAATTACCTGTCTGTCACGAATGACCCAAGGCAGTTCTTTTCAGCTCACGTTACCTCAGTTTCCTATTTGTAAAATGAAAGAGTCGTACTCCTCATGCTTAGTGACAGATCTAGTTCCAGTCAGTCGCTGAACTGGATCATTGCAGTTCATGCTGGTGTTGATATGAATAATAAATATGTTCCTAACCAGTGAGAAAAGCTGTTAGCAAGTAACACAACATAGAACCTGTGAGGCAGGGAGTAGGGTTGTTCATAGCTCTGCTCCCACATGGCTAAGGAAAGTGGTAGAAAGAGAGAAGACATATGGATGGCAAATACTTTCATCCTAGGCAGGATGTTGCACACCACACTGAGCTACCATGCTCTTCTCTAGTGTCCCATCAGAAAGTACCTTTTGCCATGGCAAGGAAGAAACAGTAACAAGTAGTTCAGTCATACTTATCCATGCTTTTCTGCTACTGTTTCTGAATTCTTACCCAGATGTGCAATGGAGAAGTAGGGAAGTCAAGGGGGACATAGCTATTTAAGGATGTAATGGGGCAGCCATCAGTCTGAAGGAGGAAATGTGTCACACCAGAGGACTCAATGTCTTCAGGGAATTTTCCATTCTGTCTAGGCATTCATGACCAATACTTCCTGATATGATCAAAGGCCTGCTTTCTCAGGCTGTACTCAATTTTTGGAGCTTTTATTAATTGATACATACCTGTTCCTGTAGAGTCATTTTTTTCTTATGGATGGGGGTGGTCAGGAAGTCGAGGAAATGTGTAGAAAAAGACCCTTGTTCTCATTTTTTCAAATCCCCAGTTTTTCCAGCAACAATGTTCAATTGCTTTAGAGATTTAAATGATTCAATCTGGTTTATATTCTTGTATCCTTAAACTCTTGTAATAGAATTTGACCCACATTAAACCCACATCATTTTTGCCAATTTGCAATTCAATCCATTGGTCCAAAAATGTTATAGCTATTAAGTCCAATCTCAATGTTCTGAAACCATTACATGAGAAGAATCACAAAATTTTCTCCTAAGCACATGCCAGCATGCCCAAATGAGACAGTCCCAGGGGTTCATGGGATGGGTACAGAAGCTTAGGGATGCGCGAAGTAAAAGGTCATAGAATCATGGTGTGAATGCGTGAACATCTGTGTGTAGAGAGAACTGAGAAGGAGTAGTGGTTTCTCGGGTTGAATTTTGAGGATGTGATAAAATACACATAACAAAATTTATTACTCTAGCAATTTTATGTATACACTTCAGTAGCATTCAGTACATTCATTCACAGAATCTTTTAAAACTGTTATCACCTTCTGTTTCCAGAACTTTTTCATCATTCTGAACAGAGACCCATTAACGATAACAACTTGTTTTCTTCTCTTTCCCTCAGTTCCTGGTACATTTTACTTTCTGTCTCCAAGAAGTTTCCTATTCTAGGAACCTCATAAGACTAGAATCTCGCAGTGTTTGCCCTTTTGTGTCTGGCTTATTCCACATAGCATGATGTTTCCAAGGAACATTCATAATGAAGGAAGTCTCAGCATGCTGTTCCTTTTGTATAGCTGAATAATGTCACATTGCAAGTGTGTGCTACAGTTAGTATAGGCATTCATTTGTTGATGGCCACTTCAGTTATTTCCTTTTGGTTATTGTGAATATTTGTGGATGTGTAAGTGTTGTAATTCGTGCTTTTAATTCTTTTGGGCATACACCCAGAAGCAGAATTGCTGGATCATATTTAATTCTATGCTTAACCTTCTAGAGCTCACAAAACTGTATTCTATAATATTTGTGCTATTTTGCATTCCCAAAAGCATTGTATGAGATTTCAATTTTCTTTATGTTTTCATTAACCCTTGATATTTTCTACTTTGCAAAAATAGACTCATTATATCAGTTGGTATCTCCTAGGAATGCTGCTATAGTTTTGAAACAGGGAAGTAAATCTTGGGGAATGAAACTTGTGATAGAAATGTGGCTACTGACTATAGGTGAGGAGCTGAAAATTGTGCTTCACAGTTCTGATGCACTTTAAGGACAAGTTACTTACTCTCAGCTTATCTGTTTATTTTATTTTTTTATCAACAGGGTCACAACTCTCAAATTAAATAAATCACTCAGGGAATATTGTCTGAACTGCCTTGGTTCTTTTGGGGCACATGCAGAATGGCTGGCCATGTTTCTTGTGGACGTATTCAAACTTAAAAAATGCAATGGGCTGGATCTTCACCCAGAGCCGGTAAAAATTTTAGCTCCTGCCTGAACACTGTCACTTACAAGACACTGCCTTCACACTATTGGCTGGTTCATTTCTTAACCAGGTAGAAGTCTGAGTTCCTCAATCTAGTATTTTAGATGAGGAGAAAGCAAGACTGCGTTCCTCCTATTAGATAGGGCAAATTTATGCACAGATCGATCCAGGATAATTGGAAACTACTTGTTATTAATTTACTGATCTTTCATTAATCTTGGGTTTGTGTACAATTGATACCTCAAGTTATTTGAAAATACCTTACTTTCCCCTTGTATCTTGCATTCAATTATCATGTCTACATTAAATTTGAATCCTGACATTTCCCAAGTTGCAGAGTGACTTGGAGGCACCCTTCTTCAAAGAGTTAAGCTTTTCCATTGAGCTAAAGCCTGCCTGTGTCCTGATTGCCCTTCATTTTAATTAGTTTCTTATCATTTCATAACACATTGGGATAGGTCTTCTTTTATATAAAGTTGGTATGTTTTCAATCTAATGATCTCAGAAGACAATTTGACATGTTGTATAATTATTACAGAAGGGAAAGATTACCGATTGGGTACACCCCAACTGTGCTGGCTAGTCATCTGTCAATTTGATATACAAACTAGAGTTACCTACTTGATTGAGAAAATGCCTCCACAAGATCCAGCTGTAAGGCATTTCCTTAATTAGTTACCAATGGGGGAGGGTGCAGCCCATTGTGGGTGGTGCCATCTCTAGGCTGGTAGTCTTGGTTTTGATAAGAAAGCCAGCTGAATGAGCCAAGGGAAGCAAGCCAGTAAGTAGCACTCCTCAATGGCCTCTGCATCAGCTCCTGCCTCCACATTCCTGCCCTGCTTGAATCTCTGTCCTGACTTCCTTTGGTGATGAACATCCATGTGGAAGTGTAAGCTGAATAAACCCTTTCTTCCCCAACTTGCTATTTGGCTATGGCATTTCACTGCAGCCACTGAAACTCAAAGACACCAATGATTCTTAACTGGAGTCATCCTTATGGATTCCTAGGAATTTCTCTAGTGCCAGGTTTCTCACTAACCCCATCATGGCTCCCTCTATCATGATATCTCTTTCCTTGCTCTCCCTCTCTGCTCTGTCCTTCTCCCAACTTGACCTTCCTGATTCTTCTTGTTCTCTGCCTCCCCTTCTCCCCTCACTATTCCCCTACTATCCCCCCATGCTCCTGATTTACATAGGAGATCTTGTTTATTTCCCCTTGGGGGGATATCTATGTATGTCTCTCCTAGGGTCCTCCTTATTTCTTGGCTTCTTTGGGGTTGTGGACTGTAGGCTGGTTCTCCTTTGCTCTATGTCTAATATCCACTTATGAGTGAGTACCTCCGGTATTTGTCTTTCTGGGTCTGAGTTACCTCATTCAGGATGTTTTTTTTTTTTTTTCTAGTTGGGCAGTTGTGGGGCCACTGGCAGTGGAACCAGCATTTATCCTTAGTGCATGAACTAACTTTTTGGAGCTCATTCTCTATGGAGAGATAATTTGCTCAGCCTAGAACAGGGGGAGGGCATTTGTCCTTCATCAAGTGAGTTGACAGACTTTGTTGATTCCTATGGGAGGTTTCACTCTCTCTGAGGAGTGGATAGGGGTGGGGTAGGAGAAGGAGCCGGAGGACTGGAGTGAGAAGGAATTGTGAACGTTACATACATGGTCCCCTGGAGAAGGGGAAAGGGTCAAGATCTCCTGAGCAAATTTGGAGCACAGGAAGAGGGGGGAGGGAGCTAGGAGAATGAGAAGGGGAGAAGGGAAGGGATGCAGAGGACATGAGGGAGCAGAAAGCTTGAGTCAGGGGTAGAATAGATGATAACAAGAATGAAGATACCATAATAGAGGGAGACATTTTTGGTTTACAGAGTAATCAGGCACTAGGGAAATGTCTGGAAATCTACAAAGATGACACCAGCTAATTATCTAAGCAGCAGAGAATAGGCTACCTTAAATGCCCTCCCCTGATAATGAGATTGATGACTGACTTATATGCCACCTGATAGCCCTCATCCAGCAGCTGGTGGAAGTAGAAGCAGACACCCACAACTAATCACAGAACTGAACTGGAACCCAGATGCAGAGAAAGACAAGTGAAGAGCAAAGGGGTCCAGACCAGGCTGGTGAAACCCACAGAAAGAGCTGACCTGAACATCGGGGAACTCTTGCTCCCCAGACTGATAGCTAGGATACCAGCATGACCTAGATCTAGACCCCAGGAACATGGGTTTCTGTGAGGAAACCTCGGAAATCTATGGGACCTCCTGTAGAAGTTCAGTACTTATCCCTAGCATAGGTGTGGACTTTGGAAGCCCATTCCACATAGAGGAATACTCCCTGAGCCAAGACACACGGGGGTGGGCCTAGACCCTATCCCAGAGGATACAATGGACTCTGATGACACCCTATGGAAGGCCTCACCAGCCAGGGGGAGCAGGAAGGATGTGTGATTGATAGGGTTTTAGTTGTGGGGGGGTGGTGGTAAGGGAGGACAGGAGGAAAAAGGGAACTGGGATTGTCATGTAAAACAATCCTGTTTCTAATTCAAATAAAAATAAAAAAATACATTAAGTCAAATATAAAATGAAGTTGAAAAACGCATTGCACATTTATAAGACAGAGAAAACCCTAATTTAAGCATCCACAGTGCTTCTTTAAAATTCCCTTATCATATTAATTGACCGAAAGGTCAATTTGAGTCCAGACTATAACTAAGACACTAAAAAGCCAATGTAAATGTTGACTATTTTAATGGCATAATACTCAGGCCAATAAAATAAACAAATGCTAAACTCCAAAAATAAAAAATAAAAAAATAAATCTTAGAAGTTTATAAAAAAATAAAAATAATAAAAAGAAAAACAGACACTAACGAAATGACTTTGCAGAGTTTAACTTGCTTTAAATAAGTTTTATTTAATGATTTCATGTAGCAAGTGGCCTCCTTCAGTGGTCTTGACATTTTTTTTAATGAAAGGACTGGGAGGAAATAACATAACCTGAAGTTCGGTTTTCCATGAATGGCATTTTAAAATAGTGGTGAAATCATTTGGATATTCTTGGTTAAGTCAATCTTGACAATGCTGTTTGGCTCCTTCTGGAATATGAATTGTTTTTACTATGTGGGGGGAGGGGGAGGAAGTGCAAGTTTATTTCTATGAACTGCCTAAATCTCTCTCTAGAACAGCAGTGAGAAATAGACCTATGCCAGGCTTCTCATACATCATAAGATGGCATCAACTGTTCTTCTAGGCCACCTGCTTGTTATGGTATACAGTTTCATATTTATGTAGCAAGAGGAGGGCATCCCAACCAGAAGAATGTCCAGTCTTCAAGTCTTCTAGATACACATGTGTCTATTCTGCAAAATAAGGATTTAAAATAACCATGTCAGTGGCTTCAATGGCTAGCTCTGCCTTTGGAGATGCATTTCTTTTACATACTCATAGGTAGTCTGCTTCTCCATTCTCAATCACTGACAACAATTTTAGTATCTATTGTCAACTATAAAATGAGAAAATAAAATTCTGTAAATCATTTATCAAGTTCAACTGAAATATGTGGATATATATATATATATATATATATATATATATATATATATATATATCCACAGCAGTTTCTACACATATTTTAACATTGGTGACTGGGAAAATTGTTCCAGTCGTAAATTTATGGGCACTGTTTCTGAAGGCCTTGCAAAATCTTCAAGTTTCCTCAGGGATTTGTGTTCATGCACAGGTTAGGAGTCATGAGCTAGCCCCAGTGTAAACAGCAGATGAAATACGAAAAGAGTCATGGAGGTGCTGAGGGCCTAGCTTATTAGAAGCTGATGCCTGGCCCATATGGGACCTGTGGCTTCTCTGTGAAAAGTTATTGATTATCTTCCTGACAAGCAGTTTGATTTTATTGCTGAGAAGTAGGATTATACGGTGAACTAGAAATGCTACTGCCTGTTTCAAAACTCGAGGGCAGCTGCATCACTTTCCCATGGCACACATGGTGCTTCATAGAATGTATTTTCTGTCAGCCTCTTGCCTGCTTGATTTTATTTCCTTTCTGTCAAGCTCTCCTATTGCCTTGGATGTCTTTCATGTGCCTTCGAAAGGTAATTTGTAAGGTTTATTTGTAATATAACTAGTTATCAATAAACAAAACTAAGTGTCTAATGTCAGCAGCATGACAAGTCGACAAAGCGAAAGGTATCAATTTGAGGATTTCTTAAGTAAGACCTATGCCCATTTAAATGTCGTAGTAGGATTTCTCCTACTGTTGATGCTTCTATTTTATTTACAGAGTTGAAGGGAAGTATGAGTTAGCTAGAAGAATCACAGAAATGAGAGGGGATTCGGAGGATTCTTTCAGCTTTATTATTAACTAGCCACAGTTTTTGGTCCAGACTTTCAAACATCTGTTTTCTTACTTTAATTATAAATGGTTGATCACTTCAGAAAAAAAATAATGTCACGTCTCTTTACAAAAAGTGATTAGTCTTTGAGGAAGTGAGATGCTCTGTGTATACGACAAAGGGTAATCGGAGGCTATGAGGGGCAGCCTCTGTCTCCCACTCACTGAACACATCCCAATGTCTGATCCTGTCTGAGGAGAGTGACTCATTTATTCACAGGTATACGCACAGGCTCAGACACACACATAAGGTTTCTTAACTTTTGCATTTATGTATTTATATATTGATTTGAATGTTGTTTATTGGGTGTGTGTTGTGCTGTGTGCATTAGGGAGAAGTTAGGAAGATCTGGCAGAATTAGTTCTTTCCTTTGACCATGTGGGTCTCAACGAGTCAGGTCATCAGGCTTGGCAGCAAGTGTTCACCTGTTTAGAAATCTAATTGGTTCCCCTTTTACTTTTTGAAAAGCTTTTTAAACCCTTCGTGCTGGTGACTGCAAAGGCCTTGGCTGCACTGACAGTCTGGTGATAACTGCACAGTTAGTTCGGTGCTGTTTGCCTCTTTGAGACTAGGTGAGCATGAAGAATGAAATGACAGCTGGGGCTGTAAGCTGAAGGGTTGAGTGCAGGCAGGGATGGGAAACTTTTTAAGATTTCCATGACAGTCTCCAGCACCAGGCATGCCTTCGGGTAGCTGGGGAGCAGCTGTAGCTAAGAGAATGACCTGGTAGACAATCCTGGGCAAGGGTCTGCCCTTTCTGGGTTCTGATGTTAGCTGCCTGTGAATAGAAGTAGCAAAAATTCCAAACAATGACAAGTGGTAATAAATAGCTCCCTTTTCCCGGCCTCCCTTTCTTTCTTCCTAGACCCTAGGGCATTCAGCCTACTTTCTGCTCCTTTGACAGCTCCGTCATTATATTCTACCCATCACTCAAGTGCAGTTCAGATGCCATTTCCTTCTGGAAGCCCTCTGCTTTTCAGCTGGAATCCTCCTCTGTGCCTTGTCTATGCTTTATGTGGGCTTCACTTGGCAGTTGGCATTCTTCCAGGAGCTACGTTTACTACCCTTTTGGTCTGATTTCCCTGAAGGAACCCAACCTCTTCCAGAGGAGGAACCTTTTCTTTTCTGTTTTGTATCTACTTATCAGTACCCACTGCCTAATGGAAGTATTAATTAATACTCAGGAAATGAATGGTCACATCTGTAGTTTATTCTCTTTAGGTGGAAACACAGGCTCAACTGCAGCTGCTGCATCTAGCTCCGAGTCTCAGGATGAACTGCAGAGCTTTTTTGAGCTATCCTGTTATGTTATTAGTTAAGTTTGTTTGTTCTTTACCTTTCATTTTCTTAAGGATTGTGCAGAGTTCTCAGCATAATTAAACTTGGTGCCTGTAAGCACCGAATAAATAGTTGTGGCTTTATGCTGAATTACATGTGTACATGCTACCACATCCCTGTCTTTATTGTATAAAAACGAATTCTGACATGATAATGCCAAAAGGCTTTACATGCAGTGACATTATGGTGGACTGACAAAAACTGGAAACCAGCAACCAGCATCTTAGATTTAGAGGGATGTGGAGATGAGGTGGCTGATGTTGGAAGGCAGCAATTGACCTAAGTATGAAGAGAGAGCTCCAGAAAAATAGATGTAACGTGGATAGGAGGACAGGACCACCATGGAATAACAGCAAAATCCTTCCCCTGCTAGGCTGATGGAACAGATCTTAGTAGAAATTGGAGGAGAGTTTGGAAGCAAGGCCTATGCCTTTAACTGTAAGAGAAGAAGGCATACAACCACCCAAATTATAAAAAACCTCGTTCTTCCCTGTTGCTTGAGTTCCACACTGGTCAAACCTAACTGGAAGGTAGGAATCAAACAACCCATTGATAGAATCCATTAGTTCTCAAACATTTGATCATAAAATTCTCTCATACCCTGAAAAATTGAGGACTCTGGGGAGATGTTTAGCAAGCAAAAATGCTTGCTGAGCAAGTGTGAGGATTGGAGTTCAGATCCCTAGTACTCATGTAAGTGCTGGTTGGGCATGGAAGCCCTCCTGTAATCACAGTATGTGGGAAGTGGAGACACGATCTCCAGAGAAAGCATGTTAGATTGAGAAGCTGAGTTGTGGAGCTCTGGGTTCAAGTGAGAAACTTTTTCTCTGTATACAAAATGGAGAGTGATCAAGGAAGACACTTGACCTCATTCTCTGGTCTCTACATGTATGTACACACACAAGTTCCCCTATAAGTGAATGTGCATGTACACATGCATATATATCCTACACACATATTGAAGAATTACTGATGACCCTAGGGATTTTTCAGTGACTTATCTTTTCTGATATTTGCCATACTGGGAATAAAGTCTAAGAAATTAAAAGTTATTAATGCAAATAAAATAACTAAAAGTCTTCAGTGTGGGAGCCTGGCATGGTGGTATATACCTTTAATTTAGTACACAGGAAGCAGAGGCAGGCAATGTCTTCCTGTTTGAGGCCAACCTGGTCTACATATGAGTTCCATGCCAGCCAGGCTACACAGTGAGTGTTAGTATTCAGGCATCTGTACTGGCCTGTCCTTGGGGTTCTGACAGGATACGCCCTCAGCTGCAGCCACTAAGAGCACCACCTGTGTATATTCACTGTTTCCTTTAAAAAGGGCCTTGCCTACCTCCCATCCTTCTCTCTCTCTTTCCCTCCCTCTTTCTGTCTGCTTCACCCCCTCCCTCTTCCCTCTCTCTCCCCCTCTTTCATTTCTCCCCTCTCCTGCTGCTCCTGTCTCTAGAGGCTGGTCTCTCCTCTTCTCTTTCCCCCTTTTTATGATCCATTTTCCAAATTTAAAAAAAAACAATCTTCTTGAACCATGTTGCATGACGTTTTTCTCTCGAATGCATGACGTTTTTCTCTCGAATGCATACCGTTTTTCTTAAATTACAACAGTGAGGCCCTGTCTCAAAACAAAAACAAGCAAATAAACAAACAAACAAAAACAAAAAAACAATGACACACAAAAACTCCTAAGCCACAAAACTCCACACTCTGTTGATAAAAATGACATTTCTTGATGAAAAATTGTAGCACAAATAATAAAAACCCAGTGAAGATATTGGGGTTCAAGTTGAATATCAGAGAAGCAAAGCAGCCAAGCTCTTACATCTACCCAAGCTGAAGCAATCCTGCCCTCAATGTGGCTGGAGACTAATTGTGTAATACTGACTTTGTTTCTTCCTTTTATACTTCTCAAATCCTAGGGTTAAAGGTGTGTGATCCCAAATGCTGAGATCACCTTTGTGTGAGCTGTTTCTCTTTAGGACTGGGTCAATTACGTGAAGTTCAGTGTGGCCTTGAACTAACAGAGATCCATCTTTCTGTCTCCTAAATCCTGGGATTAAAGGTGTGTGCAACCACTACCTGGCTCCCTGGCTTGTGGCTGGCTTTGTTTTCTGTACCCTCAGACAAGCTTTAATAAATCATAAATAACATATCACCACAAAATAGACATATTTAACAACCAAGAGCTAGCATTCCATTGTTCTGTATGTTCCAAAATTGTTTTAATAGAAGATAACTGGATTCTTATATTGATTTTTCAATCAAATATTGTGATATATTGTTATGGTTGAAATAGGAAAACAATCTGTCTTTGTACAGAAAGTGAGGAAAGTAAAAGATTATAAGTAAGTGCCCTTTTCACTAATACTCAATAAGTGGTTTCTCGAATGTTAGAACGATGGTTAGATTTTTGGTTTTTGGTCGCGGCAGGATTATCTTCTTGATTGATGGTTGATATAGGAGTTCTAGCCCAGTATGTGTGGTACCAGTCCTGGGCAGGTGGTTTTGGATTGTATAAAAGATTAAGCTGAGGAAGCCACAAGGAGCAAGTCAGTGAACAGTGATCCTTCTTTCTGCTTCAGTTCCCACCTCAACGTTCCTGCCTTGAGCTCCTGTCTTGTTTTCTCTCAGTGATGGATTGTGCTCTGGAAGTTTTAAGATAAAATAAACCCCATCCTCTGCAGGTTGATTTTCTCAGTGTTTTATCACAGCAACAGAAAGTAACTATAACAATTAATATAGAATTTGAAGTTACGTTAATGCCTATTTTGTAGTTTAGACATTAATTATTTTTCTATCCGTGCAATAAATACCTGAAATAAATCAACTTAAAAAGAGGAGGTTCATTTTGTCTCATGGTTTCAGTACATTATTTCTGGTTCTATGACCTATGAGTCTACAGTAATGCAATATACCACGGTAGGGAACTGCTGACCTCATAAGTGAGGAAGCAAAGGGAGAGGAATAGGAGAACCTCTCATTCCACTATACCCTTCAAGAGCATACCCCCAATGACCTGACTTCTTTTCATTAGGGCCTATCTCTTTTTATTTATTTACTTATTTTACATCCTGATCAAAGCTTCCCCCTCCACTTCTCCCATTTCTTTCCCCCACCTTTTCTCCCTGCAATCCACTCCTTCTCCATTACTATTCAGAAAAGGGCAGGATTCCCATGGATATCAACAAAACATGGTATACCAAGTCATAGTAAGACTAAGCACCTCCCCTTGTATTAAAGCTGGACAAGGTGACACAATATGAGGAATAGAGTACCACCACTCAATGGTTCATTCTCCTTCCAATAGCACCACACAAGCCTGGGACAAAGTCTTCAACACACACAGTCTTTGGGTGACACTCATTGATTTATTTTGCATATTTGAATCTTCCTTACATGATTTTGAAGCTTCCAAGTTTGATCATATGGAAGATACTAGTTTAATAAATTATGTAGTTCTACCAAATATTGACTTATTTGACAGTGTAAAAATCACAATCACTAATAAAAGTTTTCAAAAATCCTATTGCTTTTTTTTTAAAGTATAAAGTGTATTATTGGCAACAAATATTGTCAGCTGCTTTTCTTGAAGTGACAGACTCATGTTATTTTTTGATAAAAGATTTGCCAAACTCTCATTCTCCATAATCATAGTTTGTATATTGATCTTATTTCCAAATATTAGTCCACACACAAAAAGCAGGCAGTTCAGCAAGTAGCTCAAAAGAATAGCAACAGTGCTTTGGGAGGAGGTAAATATCTGATTTTTTTTTAATGTGGCAGAAATGCTTCCTGAATATACACATGAAGTAAAAAGACACAGACTCGGAGGCTAACGCTAGTCTTTCTGCTTAATTGTGGACATTCATAAACTGACATTGATTTTCTCTCCCTTTTACTTGAAAAGTGAAAAATTCAATGACTGTAATACTATTTGGTTATAGCTATACTACCCTGAACATACTCATTGTTGTCTGTAACTCAACTTGGTACCATTGCCTTAATGCCTGCTGAGGCCAAAACTGTTCTCAGCCTTGCTTTTGCAATCAGAACACTTACTGTTATTTAAAAAGTTGTGTGATCTTGAGTGCCTCTTGGAGGTATGAAGGTCAGGGGATAGGTATGTATCCCTTTCTGGTAAGCCCCCTATGCCAGACATAGTATGGAGATAAGTGAGGGTAGATTTTTGGGTAATAGTGAGTAAGAAGAAAATCAACAAAACAAAACTAGGATGTAGTCAGACCTTTTAGTTGGGACCACTGGCTCCCCAATAATGACATGGAGACTTATTATTAATTATAAAAACTTGGCCTACAGCTTAGGCTTGTTACTAACTAGCTCTTATTATACCTTAAGTTAACCCATTTTTATCAATCTATTATTTGTCTCATGGCTTTATTAACTTTACTCTGCAATGTCCATTCTACTTCCTCTCCACAGTAAAGCTATGTATATTAAGAACAATTAGCAGGCAAGAATTACATTCATGAAGTTTAGTCCATTTGTATTTGACTGTTTTGGAGAAAATACTTTATTATTTGTCTTGGTGAGTTCAAAGTTTTATACCTAATTTATGTTCTATCATAATTAAGAAAAGCTATAACTATGACTATCTAGCCTACAACTCCATCAAAAACCCTAGAAGGATATAATATTTGTTGGGAGCCAAATCTCAGGGCTGGGCATGAGATCCTAGGCCATGCTTGGCAGGCCACATAGTTAACCTTTACATAGCAGCTCCTTAGAACCTCAGCTCAAGAAAAGAAACAACCTGACCCAGTCCTCCACCCACAGGCTCAGTCACCTGGGCAACCCTCCCTGGACCTCTTACTCATGAACTCTTTACCCTGCCAAACATCCTCTTTGTGGCTTCCTAATATCCTGCCTGCACTAACACCTGGTGCACAAACAAACCATTCTGCCCCTCCCCATATCCTGACTATATAAGCTAGCCTGAGAAAAGTAAAGTTTGTCACTTGATCAGAATCCTGTCTTGTGGTCGATCTTTCTGTGTCTCTTGTCCCCATTCCCTATCCCTGACTCTCTTGCCCCAGGTTGATGTCCTGCAGGTGGGGACGAATATTACCTTAATAAACAGGAAATGCATTACAAGCAACTTCCAAAACTAAAAGAAATGATAGAAACAGAAGGCTGCCTGGACAGTCACTCAAGATTCTTCTGCAGCTTTGGATCATCAATCTTTGAATATAGGCCTAAAATATCTTACAGACCTTTCTGTGAAGCAGGATTTTTTCAAGGACTGCCTTACCCCATCTTGGCAAAGTCCAGCAGTCACGTTTCTTTGTGTGTTGCTAGTCTAGTTGGGACAGCATACTACCAGCAGTTTCTTGCTCAAAAGGCTTCCTTTTGCCATAAAGAAAGCAAACTCCATATATAGGTCTTTTGATACCCATCATCTTCTCTGAAGTAGATTGGTGCTTCCAGGAGCAGACGTGTCTCATTGTCATGAAAAACATTATGTTATTAAAACATTTTAAATGGTATATTCTGTCAGTCTTTGAAGTGTTTGGAGAACACCTATCTATATAAAATACATCTCTGTATGCTTTGAAAACATACCATTATAGGTTTAAAAAGAAATCTAGCACCAAGGAAATGTTCAGAGATCCATAAAGAAGACCCCAACAAAGAATCTAGGCAGTAGAGGAGAGACTGCTCTAGATACCCTTCCCCTACAATGAGATTGATGGCTACCTTAATTGCCATCCTAGAGTCTTCATCCAGAAGTTTATGGAAGAAGAAGCAGCACCCTCACCTAAGTAATGAGCCATACTCCTGAAATCCAGTTGTAGAGAGGGAGGAGGAATGAGCAAAGGGATCAAGACAGTGGGAAAACCCACAGAAACAGCTGACCTGACCAAGTGGGAGCACACAGACCCCAGTTGTAAAGTTGAGGAACTAGCATTGGACCAAAACAAGCCCTCTTAATGTGGGTGCCAGTTAGGAGGCCCGGACAGGCTACAGAATCTCTGACAGTGAAACCAGTATTTATCCCTACTGCACAAATGGACCTTGGGAGCCCATTCTCTATGGAAGGATACTCTTTCAGCCCAGATACACGGAGAAGGGCCTAGGACCTCCTGCAAATGATATGACAGACTGATGATCCCCCATGGAAGGCCTCACTCTCATTGGGGAGTGGGGGGTGGCGGGAGGTGAGGGTTGGGAGGCATGAGAGTATGGGAGGGTGAGGGAACTGGGATTGATATGTAAAATAAAATTGTTTCTAAATTAAAATAAGAAGAAAGCATACCTAACATGAGTACAAGTTTGAGAATTATAGTTGACTATTAATCTGTATTTATTGTCCTAAATAGCTTTCAAAGACTAAAACTTTGCATAACCTTTTTAAATGAGCTGCATAGGTACAATACCTTAAACAAGAAAAGAAACATATGAACAGTATAACAAAAATAACTTAAATTTGCATCAAAATACAAAAATCCATACCAATGTAAAATGTTTGAGACTAGTGGTTGTTTAAATGTAGAGCCAACATAGGTGTGTGGGTTAATATCAAGGTCTTCAATTCAATTCCATTGTTCTACCATTCTGTTTTTGTGCCAGTTCCGAGCTGTTTTCATTACTATAGCTTTATAGTACAGCTTGAAGTCAGGGATGATGATGCCTCCTGAATTTCCTTTATTGTACAGGATTGTTTCAGCTATCCTTTGTTTTTCCATATAAAAGTAAGTATTGTCCTTTCAAGGTCTGTGAAGAATTGTGCTGGGATTTTAATAGGGATTGCATTGAATCTGCAGATTGCTTTTGGTAAGATTGCCATTTTTACCATGTTGTTCCTGCCTATCCAAGAGCATGGAACATCTTTCCATTGTCTGGTATCTTCTTTAAATTCTTTCTTAAATGACTCAATGTTCTTGTCATACAGCTCTTTCACCTGTTTGGTTAGAGTTACCCCTAGACATTTTATGTTGTTTGTGGCCATTGTAAAGGGTGATATTTCTCTGATTTCTTTCTCAGCCCCTTTATTGTCTATAAATAGTAGGGCTACTGATTTTTTTTTTTAGTTAAACCTGTCTCCTGCTACTTTGCTGAAGGTATTTATCAGGAGTTCCCTGGTAGAGTTTTTTGGGTCACTTATGTAAACTAAGACCTTGCTGGAGAAACCTACAGAACCAGCTGAACTGACCCAGTGAGAGCACATGGACTCCAGTCATAAAGCTGGGGAACCAGCATTGGACTAAACCAAACCCTCTGAATGTGGGTGACAGTTAAGAGGCATGGGCAGGCTATGGTACCTCTAACAGTGGAACCGGTATTTATCCCTAGTGTACAAGTGGACTTTGGGAGCCCATTCCCTATGGAGGGATACTATTTCAGCCCAGATACATGGAGGAGGGCTAGGCCCACCCCCAAATGAGGTGACAGACTTTGATGATACCACATGGAATGCCTCACCATCTTTGGGGAGTGGATAGGGGGTGTATTGGGGGGTTGTTAGGCTTGTTGCTACCTATCTCTTACAACTTAAATTAACCCATTTTTATCAATCTACTTTTTGTCTCATGAGTTTGTTATCTTTATTCTGTACTGTCCATGCTACTACTTCTCTGTCTGTCTGGCAACTCTCCCTTCTTCTTCCCAGCATCCTCTGTGCTTGAAAATCTTGCCTAGCTGTTGGATGTTCATCCTTTTATTAAACCAATCAGAATGACACATCTTCACAGTGTACAAGACACACAACACTTGGACGAATACTTTACCTCTACACTACTCTACTCTTGAATGATAGATACTCTATTCATCTTTGAATGGATTCTGTGCATCATAGGCTCCACACTGGATGAAAGGAGAAAGAAAATAGTAATATGTCAGAGGAGCTTTATGCGTATGATTCGATGGCAGGGTGGAGTTTCCAGTAGGACCAGGAGGGCTTGGGGCTCAGAGCCAAAGCTGCTGCTCTCTGGGCAGTTCTACTGAATATGAGAGAAAATCCTGGATATCTAAATGTCTATTGCTAATGAATTTCTTTCTGATAAATGAAGTCATCTTTTAAACTTGTGGATGAACAAATGAATAAATTTTAATGTGATAGATGGCATTATGATTTCTTCAGGTGACCTTGCTACTAATGATTTTTGTGGACTTTGATATCTGAGAGTACAGATGCATTTTCTTCATCTCTAAATTATTTCTTTCCACAGGAGGAGTAATTTCACTGTCACTTCTGTACTTGGTACTCCATGTGTTCATACACTTAATGAAAAGATGGACTGACCTCTGCATGACAGTGTCTTCAGTTCCTCCTCTGTATCTGCCTACCCAACCCTTCCTTCTTACATTGTATTTCTTCAGGGGAAGGCTAGGATCATCTGCAAACTGCAGTTGTTTGGGTTTATATTTGAAAAGAAAATGGTAATTTAGAAGTTGGTCTTTATTTAGAGGGGATTAGAGCTTCAGCAGATATTGGACTTTCTTATTTGTTTCTATAAATTTTTAACAGCCCCAACTGGTATTAAATTCTGTGGAAAACACAATAAAAGACAACTAATCCTGTTTATCTCACATTGCTTCACAGACTTGAGACTAGCAATAAATCCTTTTAAGTGTAAAACAGGAGAGACATTAGCCATTTTTTGTAAGGGTGTATCTTATTACTTGATTTGAGTGAAATAAATTAGAACTGAAGTATTACATTTGAAAAAAATTTAATTTCTTCCTGATAGTCCACTGCTAATCTTCCCTTATTTATCCATTTCTGTTCTCTAAACAATTATACTTTCTTATCTATCTTTCCATCTATCTGTCTGTCTGACCATTTATCTGCTAAATCTTAGTGTCTGGCAATCCTAGAATTTTGAAATAAATTTATGCACAGCATTATGACAAATATTTTTGAAGGGACAAAGCAAAACTTGATTCTTGGTTTATAAAAGCTTTTAGTTTAGCAGAAAGCATAAATCAAGGTCATATGTATCAGGAAATTAAGCCTGCATATTATAGACTCAGGGCAGGGGCCCAACGGTTTGGATTTTATACTTGTGTTTAACATCTCTACTGGAATATCTCCAGTTGAGTACCATGGCTTCTCTTAACCATAGGTTCCTTATCTGTAAGATAAATAACTAACTGGATTTGTGATAATTAACTGTAGCATAAAGTATTTAGTCAGTGATATGTTTTTTCTTATTTAAGATTATAACTTATGCTGGAAGATATGTATAGGCAATGACAATATTAAACCTTTAGTCATTGTTAGGTAGACTAAGACAAGGACATATTGGGGTAAAGAGAAAACATACAAAATGTGTTAGAAGATTGAAAACTTGTCTGCAGAAGAATGTATGACCAGTGGCTTGACATAAGAAGACCAAGTCTAAGTTCAGTTGACTGTTCAGTGGTGTGCAGTTTCCCCCATTCAACTCCATTTCAGGTTGTGTTATTTGCAATAAAGTTTTCAGCCAAGATGAACAAGTGTGTCTAAAGCAAAGTTCTATAAACTGTGGATCCAAACACTAAACCATATCACTATTAAAAGACTACAAAACAGTAACCGAGGCTGACAAAATCTCTACCTACTGAAATCTCCTCCATTCTTTAACCCTTTCTCTAACGATATACCGCTTGCAAAGCCAGGCTTAAAAAAAAAAATAAAAAGTACTGATTTCTCACCCTCCCCCCAACAGCTTTTCTTATTCATATACTAAGTGGGACTTATCCTTATTAACGTCTGTGGAATGCCATCTTTTCAAATGACTGGTAGATTTCAATGACATATTCTGGAGATTTCAAACTGGGGCTTTCTTGAGGATGGAGTAATAGATCAATGGTTTAACAGTGTTAGCTTCTCTTTCAGAGGACCAGAGTTCAAAGAATCCACATCAGCTCTTAAAACAACTTCCTATGACTCCAAGTCCAGCATATCTGACAGCCTTTTCTGGATTCTATAGCCAGCTGCACACATGTGTGCATAAACACATACAGATACATGCATATATACAGCAATACAAATAAAACAAATCTTTTTAAAAAATCTTCAAAATGGAGATCTTTTACAATCCTTTATTTATTTATTTATTTAACAGACAATTACAAGTTGTTATAACTTTGTCTTTTTACCAAAAAAAGGGGAGGAGAAGAAAAATGATTCATTTAATGACTCATTCATTCAAATGAGTCCATTAGGATGTAGTCCAGGTAACCAGAGGGAAATCACTGGTTTTTAAAAAGCGAATGGCACATTGGTCACATTTTCTAATTGAAAAATTGCCTTCCTCTATGGCTGGAGAAAAAACCAAATGAGGTGATTTTTTTTTTTTTAACAAACTGATCGTTTAACCCATTTAACCATGCTTGACTACTAGCTAAAAGACATATGAGTGTTTTTCAAGCTGGTAAGATGCCTCATGAGGTGAAAGTGCTTGGCACACAATCCCAATGACATGAGCTCAGTCCCTGAGACCTACACTGGAAGGAGAGAAGGACACTCCAAAGTTGTCACCTGACCTCCACATGTGCCCCATGGAATGTGAATGCCACACTCACACACATCATGCACATGCAAACAATAATAAGTAATTAAAAATTGAAAAGAATTTTTGAGGAATTTCTTTCCTGAACCAAATTTGTGTAGAATATGAATTATGCAGCATGTGGGTATCAATTATTTAAAAGAATCTATTTTCTGTAGAAGATTTTTTTCATCAAGAACTTTTTTTTTAATTTATTGATTCTTTGTAGATTTTACCACATGTATTGCAATGCTGCTTATCTCCCTGTCTCCTCCAATCCATGCTCTTGCCTTGCAACCTTTCTCCCTAGAACAAACCCAAATTTAAATAAAAAACCCAAAACCAACCCAAACCAAAATGAAAACAAAAAACAAACAACAACAACAAAAAGAAGAATCATGTCAGAGATGCTGTCTTGTAGCCAGTTGAGTCACACAGTTTACCCTTTAGTCTGGTCATTGTTACTTGCAAATGTTCATTGCCACAAGTCAGTCTGTCTTGAGGTCTCTGGTTTCTGCCACACTGATAATGGATTCTCACTGGGGCTCCTCTTGGATATCCTGTGGTTGTCCTGTCTCATAGAGGTTCATTCCCTTCATATGCTTCAGCAGTTCATAGATTTAGCAGATGTTGGGGTGGGCCAACTCATAGCTCAGTTTCTGGGCCTGGGTGATAGCTAGATTGGTTAGCTCCCTAGCTTTCCCTCATTGCCATTTTCCCTGGCAAGCTCTCCAGCACTGCTTCAGGTAGCTCACCCAATGCAACCTACAGCAAGTAGTGGGGCCAGTTCTCTTGCTCTTGACCTAGCCCTCAGACCCCAGTCCCCCTCACTCTTATTGCTAGAGCCAGCTCTACTGCTTTTCCAGGCAAGGTACAGGACCTCTCTTCATATTACTGTAGGGAGCATAAGAGGTGGGGGTAAGATCAGCTCTGCTGTTCTCACATCATCAGGGCTGGTTCACTTCTGACACTGACAACAGGGTCAGCTTTAATGTGCTGACCAAACAGGGTTCTCCTGTAGCTGGTGTAGAGCAGGGCTATTTCTCTCACTCTTGTGACCCTGGGGCCAGCTCTCTCTCCTGCCTTACGTAGTAGGGTTCAAGGGGGCAGGGGCGTCTTCCCCCTGCCAATGCCAGTACAAGGCAGATGAGGAGGGGTACAGAGTCAGTTCTGTTAGTCTCTTGTATTCAGGGCTGGCTCACTAGCATCTCAGCAAGAACTTTTTATATGGTTGCAATCTAATATGGCAATGGCCCATGATAGAATGTATCCTTGAACCTTGAGTCAACATAAATAATTTTCTCCCTTATTATGCTTTTGTCAGGATATTTTCTCACAGGGACAAGACAAGTAAACAAAGCTTCACTTTAGTAGCCATGAGTTTCCACCAATCCAAAAAGCTAAGAATCTCATTACACAGCTTCTGACACCTGTGAAAAGATTTTGTCTCTTGGCTATCACCTGCTTATCTGATATGCCCAACAGTGTGTTTGAAAAACGCCTCCATTTATGCTTTTGTTTTGTTCTGTGGCCTAAAAATGTCATGAAGCCACATCCACATTGGAACCCTCTATTTAGTACAACCTGAGTCTGCGTTTGTGGGACATGTTCACTCATGATTGACTCACACATGATCCCTTATTCCGTTGAAGATGATGTCTGTGCTTTGCATTGAAACTTTCAAAGCAGGGAATCATTAAGACCACATTTTTGTCTACATGGACTTAGAGACAACTTGGAACCTAGGTCGGTCTCATTTCTCAGAAAAAAATAGAACCCATCTGTCTTGCAATTAATTTTATATATGTTTCATGGCCTTATTTATATATATTTTAAGATGGCAATGAGTGGTATGTGTGTGTGCATGTGTGTGTGTGTGTGTGTGTGTGTGTGTGTGTGTGTGTGTGTGTGCTCGTGTGTGTGGTGGCTGTGTGTGTGTGTGTGTGTTGTGTGTGTGTGTGGTGTGTGTGTGTGTGTGTGTACTTTGTTTTTCTCCTGATTTGGCCAACTATAAATATATCCATTTTTTATATCGATTTCTGTTTTCTAATTTCTTTTCAAATCAGGAAAACCATGAGCTTGTTTTAATAAATCTAGACATCTGTAACCAAGCCACTTTGTCTACCCTTTATTCCCCTCTCTATTGTATACATCAATTTTCTAAAGTGTATACTTTATAGGACTTGATACTTTCCCACAGAACATTATTCATAATCATTGCTGTCTCTGATGTTCTAATTTGCATGTCCAGGTTCACAACTCTCATTATCCCCTAGTGCTCAACAACATGTGCTCATCAAGTGTATGCCATTGTGTTAGGGTTTCTATTGCTGCGAAGAGAGATCATGAAACATTTAATTGGGGCTGACTTGCAGCTTCAGAGATTTAGTCCACTGTCATTTTGGCAGGACATGGAGGCATGTAGGCAGACATGGTGCTGGAGAAGGAACTAAGAGTTCTACATCTTGATACATATTCAGTAAAAGGAAAAACTGCACACTGGGTGTGACTTAAGCATAAATGAGATTTCAAAGCCTGACTTCACAGCGACATATTTGCTCTAACAAGGACACACTTACTCCAACAAGGCCATACATCTTAATAGGGTCATTCCTTATGGGCCAACCACTCAAACACATGAGTCTATAGGGGCTATACCTACTCAAACCACAACAACACTGATACTAAATTGTCATTGCCAATTTGTCTGCATCTTTGGAGGGTAGTGAACCTAGAATTAAGGTTATTATGGTCCCAAAAGATAATTTGTAGGTCAAGTAATCTAAAGCGACTTACTTTATTATGAATGACATAGCTTATTTGTTAAGCCTTGTTCTTTCAGACTACGGTTGCAATTCATGCTAAATGAGTAAACTCAAGAGGTATGAGCCCAAATTTATGCAGATTTTGCATTTAATGGACAGTTCTTCTACTAACTTATTATTTGCATATAAGAATGCAAATCTTAAGAATTCCCCAAAAGTGAGTGTCTCCAAAATTCCCAGTGTGGTATGGGTAGACTACCTGCTATCTTTCTTGAAATGCTTGTGACTGGAGATTTTGGGTAAAAGCCTAGGTTCCACATCCCTGACATTGCAACCAAAGAGACATATGGGTGAGAAGCAGGGAGAGGAGGTAGAAAGAGATTGATTTATTCATGTGGCCACTTTAGACACAGGAACAGATAAAGGGTAAAATGACTCCAAGCTTGCTTTGGGAACATTGACAGGGACTTTAATAATTAGGCAGAATGGTTAAAAGACAGTTTAATAAGTAGTAGTAGTCAATATGTAGTCTTATTTATCTTTGTCTAAATTTCTGATGCTAAGTAGTGGTCTAAAGTGTCCTGAGATGTTTCTTAGATGATTACTTTTGATCCAGGATGTGCACAGACCTCAGGGATAACTGCACTTTCTTGGGACCTGGGAAGGAGAGCAAGTCAGCTGGAAGAGGTTTTATTTTTCCTTGAATCAAAGATGACATCAGGTTAAGGACAATGACTTGTCTCTGGGCATACAGCTTGAGGGAGGATGAGCTCTGTTAGACATACTGACTGACCTTGAGTGATTAGCATGTGGGCCCACAGAGGTAAGCAACTGGCCCAAGTAAAGGACACAGGCAGTAAGGCCAGACTTGTTCTCTATCTAGCTTCCTTGTGGGCCCATGTGGAGTCACCACTTTTTTTTTTTAAAAAAAAATCAATTCCACTTTTTTCTTTTAAAAATCAACTTCTAAGTATCTATTTCATTTGGTGTCCTCCCAAATCCACATCTCTCCATCCATCCAAAGTTAGATCTTTCTTCCTCCATGATAACTGATGGGGAATGTTCTTCTGTGTACATGTTCTCTTATTGGTTAATGAATAAAACACTGATTGGCTGATTGGCCAGGCAGGAAGTGATATATCTGGGCAGAATCAGAATATAATCAGGGACAAACAGGAAATTAATCTCTTCTCTTCTCTTCTCTGTGGACACACTGAGTCAGTCACCACGGTAGGTTGCAAGAGGAGTAACAGAACTGGACCCTTTCTTTGGTAAGAGAAAACCATGTGAAAATACTTAGATTATTAGAAATGGGTTATTAATTTAGACAGAGCTAATCAAATAAGCCCAAATCTCTGGCCAACAGTTGTATAATAATATAGCATTCATGTGCTTCATTGGGACAGAGAAGGGCAATGGGACCTAGCTGGGCCAAGAAAACTCACATTACATAACACAATAGTTATTAGATTTGTTATCAAAGTACTAACAGTGTTTTGTGGTATCTGTTTTCTCATATTGCATTTTGAGTTCTTTGAAGACCAAAACTTTAATGTACTCATCTTTCCATAGCCAATGTCTGCCATAAAATTCCAGTTAATAGCTTAGACCCAAAGAACAAATGAGGAAATAGCTGTAAGAATCTAGTTTTCTCCTTAAAAAGAAATTCTATAGTACAAAATAGTTTATTGTCAAGAATAACCATGTATCTGAACTGGTAGTAATAAAAAGCAAGGAATAAAAGTAGTGATATACTTTATATTAATGAATATAAAGCTGGAAGGAAAGCAAGTATTTTCTTTATTGTAGTAGTCAGTTTGATAAAGACAGTAATTTAAACTCTTTGTGGCATTTTTATACATGTGCAGTTATTGCTCAATCTTACCAGATAACTTTTGTTTTCATTACAGGTGCAGCTAATGTCTGCAAAGAGCTGATATCATTTTGGACATAGAAATCTCTCATGGGATCAGAATGGCTACACCGAGTGCTTGTGAGCAATCAGGAGTAAGTAGGAATGCAGATTCATTACAAACTGTAATATAACTGAACAAGCTTTTACTTTGGGATGTGGTAGATAAATACTACTTCACTTTAGCACTGCATGACTAAGAAAAAGAATTTCCTTGAATATTCTTCCCCCATTTTATCCATATTTGATAATTTCTATAATCTGTGATTCTGGTCAGCCCACACTATGTAGGGAAAAGAATGTCTCAGAATGGCAGGATCAAGGATCTCCTGGAAGTGCATATGGTAAAACACACTGAGTTAGAATTTTGTCTTTAGCTCCAGAATTTGGTGGATGTCAGCTGGGACTTCTTCATTCTTAGGGGCCAATGTGACAACAAAAAATATAACTGCAAATTTAGTGTCAAAAAACATTTAAGGCTCCTGAGGGTGTTACAGACAGAATGAGGAATTAATTGAAGTGGTTTTGAGGAAATCAGCATGAGGCATTAGTAAGGCAGCCATAGTGAGCCTTATGTAGTTTCTGGGTTATGTCCCTGGCCTTTGACCCCATTCTTCTCTTGGTCTTGAGACAGAATTGACACCTACTGCTAGGTTACAGTCTACAATCCTAAGTTTTGGAATGGCACTTTTGGCTCACCTTGTTGTGTATTTGTGATCTCTCCATTCCAGGCTTCCTCTCTGTTTCTCTCTAGGTCCAAATCACAGAAATGTGGCTACACACTCCATTGGTAAGCTAATGTATGCAATCTCCCTGAATGGGGTGAATTTGCAAATGTCAGAATATTTATTGTGATGTCATGGACTCCTGAAGAGACTCTTAGCTTTCTTTCTGTGACTGCCACTTTTTAATGCATGTGTGGCAAAGTTAGGTCCAGTGGAACAGAGCTTTAAGTAAGAGAAGCACTTATTACTTTTCAATGAGCACTTATCCAGCATTTTGTGTGACCAGGCATCATTCTAGGATACAGAAACACAGAGTTCACTTCTGCCTTTGATAGTAAGAAGGGAGGGTTGCCACGAAACCAAATAGTTACATTGCACTTGTGCCCATTAGAGACTTTGGAGGAGCAAAGCAAAGACTTTTACAGAAAAAAGGTATTTCATCTGGGTCTTAAATGACTGAACTTCATTGAGAAGCAGCAGGACCCTGTTTGAAGCATTGCAGCATAAAGAGTGAAGTGTGGCTGGCAGAAAACTACCTTAGGGAATTAGGGGGAAGATTTCATAGCCAAAACTTGACAGTATCCCATGAATCTGAGTGTTTTATTTCCTTCCAAAGAGATAGTACAAAATCCTTTCACCTTAGAATCATGGGTACCATCCTTTGGCACCCCAGAATCTAAAGATTCTTACATTTTCTCAGGATAATTGGGAACATACCTTATTTTCTCTTTGAAAACGTCATCAATATTTACATTATTGCTCATTCTAAAAATAGATTTCTTCCTACACATGCCCCAAATATGCTCTGATCTTCATGACTCAAGTGGATGCAATATTCAACTAACTAATTCCTAGACGGTTGCTAATTCTGAATCAGACAGCACAGATTTCTTCCAGTTCTCCCTGTTCATTTCTCCATCATCCTACTTCTTCTCTGAATGAAGCTCAGTGAAAGAATAAGAAAAAAATGGTTGAGAATCTAATGTCACGAAGTACTCCAAATTATGTTACAAGAGATGGAAAAATCAAGACTTTATGAGATTCAAGCAAGCCCTAGGAGTGGTGGGGAGGAAAGTGTGCCTCACCTCTGTTCCATTATGTAGACATTCATTCATGTGGTTGATTTCTGCTTCCCACTGAAGCACTGGAAAAGAGTTTCTATGTTTGCATTGTCTCATTTCCCCTTTTATTTAAACTAAATTCTTTTCTCTTACAATATAATGTGAATAGAGTCTCCCCTCCTTTACTCTTCCTAGTTCCTCCCCACCCCTCTCTCATCTGGATTCACTCCCTTTCTATCTCTCATTAGCAAAGAACAGGTTTCTAACAGATAAAAAACAAAATATAACAAAATAAAATACAACACAATAAAACAAAAACCATTACTTCAAAGTTGGACAAGACAAGTGTAGTAGTATTTTGTTTGTAATCTAACAAATAAAGATTGCCTGAAGATCAGAGTTCAGAGCTAAGTCACTAGTTAGTTACACACCTAGTTAAGATCTAAGCAACTAATTATTCACACACATACTAAGCCAATAGTTATCCACACACCTAAGCTAGTAGTTAGCCATAGAGAATAGGCAGTGGTGGCAACACCTTTAATGCCAGTTCTCAGGAGACACAGGCTGTTAGGAGTTCAAGGCCACCATGTGCTACATGAGAGTAAATCAGTCTAAAAGAGTAACAAACTCACACTTTTGATCCCAGTACTTGGGATGACATGCCTTCAATCCCTGCACTAGGAGGAATATGAGGCAGGAGCTCAGAGCAGTCTAGGCAGTTTGAGGAGCAGTGAAGTCTGCAGATACAATCTGAAGTTTGGTGGATCTTCCTTTTGGTATGATCATTGGTAGAGGTGAGAACTTTCTAGTAGCTGGCCACTTTGCTTCTCTGATCTTCAACATTAACCCCAGTATCTGACTTGTACTACAGACAGGTCAACAGAAAAATAAAAGAGCCCAAGAGAAGGCACAAGAAACAGAGATCCACTTGTTTATACATTCAGGACTCATCATGAATGTCCTAAACTGAAAGCTATAGTACTAATTCAGAGGACTGGGTGCAGACCCTTATAGGCCCTGTGATTTGCTGCTTCAGTCACTGTGAGTTCATGTAAATGCTTTGCTCAGTTGTTTTAGAGGACCTTGCTCCATGGTGTCCTCTGTTCTCTCTGTCTCCATAACTCCTTCTGCCTCCACTTCTTTGGGGTTACCTCAGCACTGACAGGAGGGATTTGATAAAGACATCTCATTTATAGCTATATGTTCCAAGTTCTCACTGTGTTTGTCATGGGTTTTGTATATTTGAGTGGGCCTTAAGTCAAACCAGACATCAGTTTCTTACTACAACAAGGTTTGTGCCACCATTGCCCTAGCGCATTTTGCCTGCAAGACAGATTGTAGGTAAAAAGCTTTGTGGTTGGGTTGATGTTTCCATTTCTCTTTTTATACCCTGTAGATCACACTTCCTTGTCATGGACACTAGAACATGGGGTTGAATGTTCTGTGTAAACACCAGCTCTACCTTTCCATGTTCAATGAGTTGTGTGGCTATTGTCTTCTGCAAGGGGGGCTTGCTGTCAGTTCGTCTTAGCAACAGCCTGAATCATTGGGGATTTCTATGGGACCCTTTTGTGCAAAAACTCATTTGCATGAAGCCAAATCCCAGTTCTGGAAGTTTAGTTTGCTGACAAGAGATGTCCAATTGTGGTTCCATCTCCCTCATTATTTGGAGACTTCATTAGGATCACCATTTATTATAGGAAGTTTTGGTTGTATTAGATTTCCATAATGCCCCTCAAATGCCCGTTAATTCTAGCTGTCTCTGCTCTTATTCCCTCTCTCAATCTCATCTCCCATTTCTCTTTGCTGCTGATCCTTCTACTCTCATCCCTCCTGTGCCCCTGCTCCAAGACTCCAGTCAACCTATAAAATCTTTTCTATTTACTCTCCTAGGGAGATCCATATGACCCCCCTAGGCCCTTCCTCTATTCCTAACTTCCTGGGTCTATAGGTTGTAGCTTGGTTATCATTTATTTAAAGGGTAATGTCCAATTATAAGTGCGTACATACCATATTTACCTTTCTTGGTTTGGGTTACCGCACTCAGGATGGTATTTTCTAGTTTCATCTATTTGCCCATAAATTTCATGATGTCATTTTTTTTTCTTTTAAACAACTGAGCAATACTCTATGTGCAAATGTACCACATTTTCTTTATCCATTCTTCTGTTTAGGGACATCCAGATTATTTTCATTTTCTGGTTATTCTGAATAGAGTATCAATGAACATGGTTGAACAAGAATCTATTGTAGGATGGAGCATCCTTTTGGTATATGCCCAAAAATTGTCTAGCTGGATCTTGAGGTGGATCAATTCCAATCTTCCTGAGGAACCACCATATTGATTTCAATAGTATCTGTATAAGTTTGTACTCCTAGCTGCAATGGAGAAGTAGTTCCCTTGCTCCACATTCTCACTATGAGATGCCACTTATATTATTTATCTTAACCATTTTTATAGGTATAAGATAGAATTTCAAAGTAGTTTTGATTTTTATTTTCTTTATGGCTAAGGGTGTTGAACATTTCTTAAAGTGTTGCTCAGCCATTTGAGATTCTTCTATCAATAATTCTCTGTTTAGATCTGTACCCAAATTTTTAAGTTGGATTATTTGGTTTGCTGATGTCCAGTTCCTTGAGTGCTTTATATATTTTGGATATTAGCTCTTTGATGTATGTGGAGTTGGTGAAAATCCTTTTCCATTCTGTAAGCTGCCTCTTTGTCCAGATGACAGTGTGCTTTGCCATGCAGAAGATTTTCAGTTTCTTGAGGGCCCATATATTAATTGTTGATCTTAGTACCTGTGTTAACAGTGTTCTGTTCAGAAAACTCTTTAGTGTTAATGAGTTCAAGATTATTCCCCCACTTTCTCTTCTATCATGTTCAGTATATTTGGCTTTATGTAGATGCCTTTGATCCATTTGGAGTTGGGTTTTGTGCAGGGTGATATATATGGATCATTTTCCTTTCTTGTACATGTGGACATCCAGTTAGATCCACACCATTTCTTGAAGATGCTGTCTTTTTTTCCAGTGTATATTTCTAGTTCCTTTATTTGGAATTATTGAGGAAAGTATTATTTTCCTGATTTCATTATCCTATTTTCTCTTACTCTTTTCTAATATTTCTCCTTTTTACTTTGGAGGTGTCTTTTTTAATAGCTACAACATGTAACACAATATCAAAGGTACCTATTTTTCTGAGTCTGCCTTTTCTACTTAACATGATACTGCTGGTTCTATTAACAATCCTGCAACTGATGCATAATTTTATTCTTTTGTTGTTTTTTAAAATTTAGTTTTTTATTGTGTGTGTATAATGTGTGTATATGATGTTGTATATTAGTGACTTCAGGTGTTTGTACAACACAATCTGCATGTGAAAGTCAGAGGACAAATTTCAGGAGTTGGTTGCTTCCCACTCTGGGATATGAGGATAGAACTCAAGTGGTCAGCTTGCTTAGCAAGTATTTTTACCACTGAATCATCATTTTTTTAGATAGTGTTTCTCAGTGTAGCTTTGTAGATCAGACTGGTCTTGAACTCACAGAAATCAAACTGCCTCTGCCTCCTGAGTACTGGGATTAAAGGCGTTCTCCACCACGGCCTGGCTTTGAGCCTTCTTCTTGAGTTAATTCAATTCTTCCTAATAGCTCAATAATTATTCTTGTGTATGCATGTCACATTTTCTCTAACCATTCATAGACTGATGGATACCTAGGTGGATTGCATGACTTGACTGCATTTGAACAATGCTGTGATAAGCATGAGCATGTAGAGTTCTCTTATATATCCTGACTCTGGTACCTATAGGTAAACAAACCAGGAATGGTAAAGCTGGATAATACTTTAGGGCTATTTTTATCTTTTTGAACAACCAGATTGCTCATTTTCATAGTGGCTTTGCTCATTTGCATTCCTACCAACATTGTATAAGCCAGTCTCCAACCTTACTAGCATCTGCTTCTTATATTTTCCTGATGACAGCAATTCTGATTTTAGTGAGTTGGAATCTCAATGTAGTTTTGATTTACATTTTTCTTCTGGTTAAAGATGTTGGACATTTTTCATACAATAATTCATCATTCATATTATCTTGAGAACATCTGTTCCACTCTTCTGCACACTTGTTGGCTAGATGACTTCTTTTCTTTCCAGTGGTAACTGTTTGGAGTTCTTTGTATATTCTGGACTCTGTTGGAATATTAGCTGGCAATGATTTTCTTTAACTCTGCAGTCATCTCACTGTGTTGATTATGTCCTTCAGGATGCAGAGGCTTTAATTTGATGTGATCCCTTTTGTCAGTTCTTGATATTGTTTCCTAAACTAATTGAGTCCTATTCAGGAGACCATTGTCTTTGCCTATGTCTTAAAATGTTATGACTCTGTTTTCTTTTAGTAGCTTCAAGTCTCATAGTAAGATCTTTGATCAATTTTTAATTGATTCCTATACAGGGTCACAGATAGGGATCTTGTCCACTCTTCTACATGTGGATATTGAGTTTTCATGGTATCTTTTGTCAAAAAGTGTTTATTTTTTCCAAAATGTGGCTTTGGCAGTTTTGCTGAAAATCAAATGGCATAGATGTGTGAGTTAATTTCTGAATATTCTATTGTTTCTTTGATGTGTTTATGCCAATACTACTGCTGTTTATATTGCTGTGGCTCTGTAATAATATATTTTAATATCATGTATTGTCATACCCTCAACGGTGATATCTTTTATACTTCCACATACATTTAAAAATACTTTTATTTATCTGAAAAATATTCATATTTTTGTGGTGATTACATTAAGTATGTAGATTGCATCTGACAAATTAGCCATTTTCACATTGTTCTTTTGCCTACTCATGAACATAGGATCTTTCAGTGCCTATTTTTAATTTCTTACGTTGTATATTACAATTTTCATTATAAACGGGTTTTAAACTTATTGGATAAGTCTATTCCAATGTGCTTTTTGAAGATATCATGAGGGGGATATTTTTATTTCTTTCTCAGCTAGTTCATTATTAATACATGAAACAGCTAGTAGAATGTATATGTCCTGTAGCTCTGATAAATTTCTCATAAAGATGAAAGAGACTTCTGTGTTACTAGTTAAGATATTTTAAGTATAGAACCATATCATCCCTAACTGGAATACTTTGACATTTTTTTTTCCTGTTTGTGTACCTTTTACTCAGTCTCATATCTTATTTCTATGGCTAAGATTTCAAATACTATATTGAATAAAAGTGGTAAGAATTTTAAAGAACATATGTTCAGGGTTTCCTGATTCATTATGATGTTGGTATTTGTTAAGATTTAATGATGTTATAATGTTTTTATTTCTAGCTTATCTATTTGTGAGAGTGGCACATCTCCTAAAAAAGTGTGATGGAAAACAAGGAATGGAATATACACTGAACAAAGGCAAGACCATATATCAGCACCTAGAATTATAATCATTCCAAAATGAAGATGCCTAGACACTAGCTTAAAAAGACAATCAATAGCAGTCAGGACATGTCTCCACTAGAATCCAACAACACAACTACAATAGGCCCTGAGAAATGCAGTGTAGCTGAAACACAAGTTAAGAACTTTAAAATAGTTTTAAAGAATATTTCAGAGGTCCCTAAAGAGGAAATGAATAAATCCATTAATGAAATCTATGAAAAAATATACTAACAGTGGAATGAAGTGAAGAAAAAATGTCCAAGACATGAAAGTAGAAATAGAATCAATAAAGAAAACCCAAACTGAGGCAAATCTGAAAAGGAAGAATTTAGGAACTCTAATAGGAAACTCAGAGATAAGTCTCATCAACAGGATCCAAGAGATGGAAGAGAAAATCTCAGGCATTGAATAGATGATAGAAGAAATAGGTACCCCAGCCATAGAAAATGTTAAATCTAAACAGCAACAACAACAACAATAATACAATCGTAAAACATCCTTGAAATCTAGACCATTATGTAAAGATAAAATCTATCAACAATAGCAGCAGAGGAAGGAGAAGAAAACCCAGCCAAAGAAACAGAAAATATTTTCAACAAAGTCATCCGAGGAAAATTTTCCACCCTAAAGGGGGAGATGCTTAATTAAGGTATGTGAAGCATACACAGCATCAAATAGACTGCACCACTCTGCAGCTCTTAAGTGGAGAGTTACTTGCATTCAATGCTATTATTGTACAGTATGAAATAATTTCAGAAATTTGACACCTCCATATACATTCATACACACACATACACAAGATTCATACATCTCTAAAGAATAAAATTATGTCATTGGCAGAAAATGAATAGATTTGGGGATCATTATATTACATTAAATAAATTAGATCTACATAAAGAAAGATGACATTTTCTTTCATAAATGGAATCTAGAAATATACATTTATATTGTGATGATATGAAAGTAGGAGGACTATGAGGTGGAGGAAGGGTAGAGGAAGTAGATAGAAGGGGAAAGAGAGTAAAAGGGGCAAGAAAGACAAATATAGCTACATCCCTACATGCACCTTAACTGTTTTGCCTCTGAGGCCACATCTTTTACCTCTACTCCACTTCTTGGCTTTCTCCAAATTCTTCACTCTTTTTCTGTCTCCTAATCTGGAGTTAAGCAGTAATTTGACAATTTTGCCTCATTCTTAGACCTTTACTCATCTTTTGTTCCATTCATGGGACATAAACTTTGGTTGAGGAATCTAAAACACACCATGCAACTAAAAGATACATGAGCTTCTATGTTGTAAAGAAGAGATATTTACCAATTTTTATACCCCACAGGATTCTTTTTCATCTTTCCTGTAAACTAATCAATTTTATAGCAGTGGAATATATATAAACAGGCTTGTGACAAGAATTGAGAACAATGCTTTATTGGTGATTTATTTGTATATGAACATATACAGTGCCATACATGGGCATGACAGTTAGATAGCTTTTATCTTGGTTATTGTGCCCTCTGATGTTATGGACTGAAATTACACAGGATGAATGGAATTAGTAGTATCACATACTGGTTAAAATTATAGTCTTTGACTTAGAGCATTCCAGGTGGAGTGATGGCTCTGAGAAATTATCAGTTTTATAATCTTTAAGAAATTATTTAATCTCCCTGATGCAAAATTTTTTCTTGTCAAAAATTGTTACTAACCTTGTAGATTTTATATGGGAATGAGAGATGCATGCAAAGAAATCATAGTGGTTTTAAAACATATCTGACATGGCATGCATCAATATGAGTACATGTTCATTTTGAGCTTGAGCAGTGGTGCCTTGCTAAACAGAATGTCCAAAGTGACACTATATAGTTTTTGTGCCTAAAATTTAAAAGTCTGTGCAACTTCTGCCTATATTTCTTAGGAAAATCACTCTCAAAATATTCAACTGAGAAGTGAGGACTCTAATGCAAGGTGATAACTTGGAGTTATCTGGAAGAGAGGAAGGAGTAAAAACAAAGAGGATCTGAGCTGCAGTTAAGTCCCTCCAAATATTTGAGCCCCAGGTATAATGTGAATGTAAAGGTATTCACTTTGATACCAGCCCTGGCCATTGTCATGCCTTTAATCCCAGAACTCCTTGGCAGGAGGCAGAGGCAGGCAGATCTCTGTGAGTTCAAGACCAGCCTGGTCTACAAGAGCTAGTTCCAGGACAGCCTCCAAAGCCACAGGGAAACCCTGTCTCGAAAAAACAGAACAAAACAAAACAAAAGAATGGACCCAACTGAACTGAGTGAGCAACACTGAGAACTTTGAGTTATAATAATTATGATGATAAGAATAATGAAAAATTATTGTTTCATGAGCCACCGTTTTTGAATATAGTCTATAACAAAACAGAGGTATCCTAGTTTGTTTATTGCTGTGATAAACATCATGACAAAAAGCAACCTAGGGAGAAAAGGGTTTATTTCATATTATAGTTTACATTCCATCATGAAGGGAAGTCAGGAAAGAAACTCAAAGCAGGAACCTGGAATCAAGAACTGAGGCAGAGGCCATAGAGGAGTGCTATTTACTGGATCATTCCTCATGGTTCACTTACTTTTCTGTTTTATTTCTTTTCATTTTATTGTTTGAATTAGCATCTTTTGAAAATTAAAATTTTGTATCATTTCCCCCTTTCCCTGTCTAACCCTCCCAGCTCCCTCTAAAATTCATGGCATCTTTTTCTTTATTTATTAATGTTATTGTTATATATGAGTGAACAAGTATATAAACGCTTCATTTAGTGTTGCTTCTATGCTCATGTTTTATCATCTTGCTTTCTTATACAACCCAAGACAATGTGCCCAGGAGTGGCACCACTCACAGTGGTCTGGATCCTGCCACATTGGTTCTTATTTCAAGAAAATGATACAAAGGCTGTGTACAGGACAGTCTGAGGAAGGTATTTTTTAGTTAAAGTTCCTTCTTTCCAGATGACTCTAGCTTGGGTCAATTTAACATAAAGACTACCAATCACAAGTGGTTAAAATCTAAGTGTGATTTTAAGTATCTAATCCATTAAACTCATTTAATACAATAACACTACTTTCTATGTTCCATATATTGAACATTAAATATATTACAGAAACATTAAATATATCAGCCAACTCTTATTCTATGTAAAAAATATCCATGAAACCTAGTAATAGAATATAATAATTCTGCCAATATGAGCCTGGTTTGGCTGATTCCTGGTTGGCAGCATTGGTGTATGTGCAATTAACTGTTGGCTCACTTGAGGCTTAGAGTCTATGCTATCTCTCTTCCATTTTGGGATGTTGTTTCTACCTCTGAGGATATTGGTATGACTGGGTGGTGTCTTCACTAATTCTCTAGAAGGCTAGTCTGGACTTGTTCCTGTACTGTTGGCAGCATTCCAGGGCAGTGAGTGAAGAATGAAAGCAGTCCAGAGACTTAATCTTCAGGCCAATACAATGTCATTTCTGTTTCATTTTGTTCACCAGAATGTTACAAGGCTTCCCAGACTCCAGTGATGGGAAAATCATTTTCAAGGGCAAAGTTATAATTGTGTCTGTCTCTTAGACAATCCATTACAAAGGGTGATGGTGCAAGGTGTAAAAGTCAGTCTCTGTTGTTGATTAGATTTGGAGTTGCCAAGAGCTACACAACTGTGTATGTCTGCAAGAGTTTTCTAGAAAAGTCTGAGGAGGGAAGACATAACATGAATTCATATTGAATCTATCATAGGATGACCAGATTGATTAAAAGGGCACGAAGGAGGAAGCTTATTTTACCTTTCTTTGCCTTTTGACTGTGCATACACAGTGACTAACTGCCTCAGGTTCCTGTCACCACAGTCAAGAGTCACTTTTGACTCCATGTCTTTCCAACCATCAGGATCTGTACCCTAAAACTGTGAGTCAAAACAGTCTTCATTCTTTTAGCTGCTTATGGCCAGGTATTTGGTCACAGAAATGAGATAACACACACACACACACACACACACACACACACACACAGAGAGAGAGAGAGAGAGAGAGAGAGAGAAGAGAGAGAGAGAGAGAGAGAGAGAGAGAGAGAGAGAGATTCCTGGGGCAATTTGAAAAAAAAAAACAGACTATTGCCCATTTTTGCACAGGTCAGTGACTAAGCCAGAATCTGAATTTGGAGAACAGGATTCCAGAGGGCATATTCTTTATATCAGCCATTAGTGACTCTTGAGTATATGAGATATAGCATGAGCTCTTGGTAAAAAGTACATTAAAATATAGGCTGACTTATCCAACAATCTGAATCCTCAAGATGCCACAGAATGTCAGGTAAATAGCCTGAATCTTTGATTTTCAGTTTATGTGTTTGTTCTTGGGTAAATGACTTGAGCTCCTTGGCTCTCAAGTTTCTCACATGAATAATGTTTGTAGGAATTGAGTAAACTGTTAAAGCTACCACCATTTTTGCTGCAATACAACCTATTATGTAAAATAACACAATTAAAGCTGGAAGATTTTTGGGAATTGGAGCCTCAGTATGAAAACATTCCTGAAGCACATTCATGAAGAGGATATGATCTTAACAAAAATGGCAATGCTGTTTTATATGTGCTAAGTATCTAGGGAATTCATAGGTATTAAAGCAGATGTGACCTAGAGTCAACTGGAAGTCAGACAAGGCAGGGCAAGTTGTGGTAGATTGAGAGATGGAAGGTTCTCTGAAATTGTCTGAAATGTTTTAACACTGAATATGAATCAAAAGATGATGAACAAAGTAAGATGAGAGGTGGTTGAATGCCTGGTTGATGTTTCTGTGTATTTCTAAGCAGTTTGTTTTAATTGAGTGAAGCTTTCTGTCTGTCTAGTATTTCTCAGAAAAAAATGCACATAAGAAAATTAAATGTACACTATTTTCAAATTGTTTTCTAACATACCAATAATTTTGTAACAACAGTATTTTTTCCAAATATAGAAATAACTGTTAGCATTCATCTAGTCCTTATTACCTCTCAATAAATATCAGCTCGTTAATACTTTTTAATGAAGCTTCATTTACTAAATGAATATGTATTCCATTTAATGACATTGATGATGTTAATGAAGAGAGAATTTATGAATATCCAGGGATCTAGGGAAAAGGAGGGGCAGTGAGAAGAATTAGCAGTGCATTTCTAACAATGGCCAGCAAATCCAAGGGTCTTGATTTTTTTAATCAAGAAAAATCACTGAGGAGATGGATGTGTCAGGCCTCGGTGACACTGGTTACTGAGATCGGCCAGCTTCCTCATCTTGTTCTGTGTAGCTCTCTGCTCACCCAGTGAACTTCTGCTGTGGCTTACCTCATGTCATTAGGAGGCTGCATTCCCCTGCTGATATAAATAGTCTGAACTGCATAGCAGTTACATTTTTTTAGTGTAAATTGCAAAATTGGCACTCTGTTTTGTATATCAGTCTCTTTTAAATTCCAAGCGATTAATTAAATGCAGACACACTGACAATTTCAATTTTGTGGATCTGCAAATGGAAGAGCAGATGCTGGAGTATCACGCCCTGCAAGGAGACTGTGCCCTGCTGGGCCTGACCCTGACAGCTGCTGCCTCAATAGCACATTGAGCGACCCTCTAACTTGAAGTACTGGTCCATAACTGCATTCTATCTGGACATGTGCATGAGGCCAGCTGCAAGACAGGGTCTCTCCCAGGTTCATCTTTCAATTGTAGGGCCAATTTCTCCTTCCACTTGTTTTTCAGATTTGGGATTGAAGTCTATGTAACAAGTATCCCTCAAAGCTGACTTTCAACCATAGCATCTATCTTAATAACAACTTGGGTTTTGGAATGGCTGCTTTTTGAGTAACTTTGCACCTGTGGAGACTGATTTCTTTTTCTTGTAAATTAGCTTAGAAAGAAAATGGCCATGACATCCAGATTTTTATTCTTTATTTACTGTGAGCAAATTCTGAACGAACAAAAGCATATAGATTAGCATCTTTAAAAAAGAACCTGGAGGTAAATTGACTTTCAGTTGTAAGATTTTGCTTCATTGTAATACTGTCTGACATCTAAGCTGATGAGTGTCTCAAACAGACTTATGTTTTCGGGTGGCTGGTTTTAGGTTTTACCCATGGCCAAGTACAAATAAATACCAGTACAAACAAAACAGAGACATATATAGTTGCTTGTTATATTTGAAAAGCAAAATAATTGGCCAATAAGGTAAATTGCCACCATCATTATGAACTGAATGCTTTCAAACTTTGCAAAGCTCAATACTAAAAATATCTGTTATTTCATGAGAATGATATAATGTTTAATTATAGTTTTAACATTTCTAGGTTAAAACTCCAGTCCTTTATGATTTCAGCATGCTCATGATTTTTAAGTATTCCCTTAATAATTTCCTTAGAAGGTACTTATTTTTTCACAGACAGTTATAAAATACATCAATTGAATTCCTACACTATATTGCATGTTACACACACAGAAATATTTGGCTTCTTAGTGTTTAAAGTATGGTTGGGGAAAATAGAAATAAATTAATACTTGCACAGTTCACTAATTTTTTAGTCAATAAAGCCATAAAGTTAAGCTGAACTTCCAGGAATCATCTTAGACACCAAGAATCCAACAATGAATTCAAGAAATGAAGTCCTTGCTGAGGAAAAAAGTTCACTATCATGTGGAAAATAGTGAACAAAGAAAGGTGAAAATTTCCTTCTTCAAGGGATGATGTAATCTTCTCTTGGGGTCCTCCTTGTTTCCTAGTCCCTCTGGCAGTATGTATTGTAGACTGATAATCCTTTGCTTTATGTCTAAAAATCATATATGAGTGAGTACATATCATGTTTATCTTTTTGTGACTGGGTTACCTAACTCAGGATGGTTTCTTCTAGTTCTATCCATTTGCCTGTCATAAAGCTGGGAAACAGCCTTGGACCAAACCAAGCCCTCTGAATGTGGGTGCCATCGAGGAGGCCAAGACATTCTATGGGACCTCTAACAGTGGAGCCAGTCTTTAACCCTAGAGCACAAATGGACTTTGGGAGCCCATTCCCTATGGATGGATACTGTTGCAGCGCAGAAACAGTAAGGGGGGCCTGGGCCCTCCCCAAATGATATGACAGACTTTGAAGGTCCCTGGTGGAGGGCCTCACTATCCCTGGGGAGGAGTTGGGGAATTGGTTGAGGGTGTTTGTGGGGAACATGGGAGAATAGGAGGTCAAGGGAATGGGGGATGGATATGTAAATATGAATAGTAATTAAAGAATTAGAAATAAATGAATTTTTATTGAAAAAAAGAAAGGCAAAAATTTCAGATGGCTATGAGGCTAGGAGGAATATAAAAGAGGGTGAGCGAATATGGACTGGATAGGGAAGACAGTGGTTAAGTACTAGGATTATTATTGAGTGCAGGGCTAAAACTGGGGTTGGCTTTCCTGAATGGGCTACATCTGTGCTGTGATAAAAATATCAGGGAGTAGTCAACTTCGAGGATCAGAATGATGTTTTTGTTATTTTAAGCAGTCCACAACAGTGACAAAAGCTCTAGGAAACAAATTGGTTTGGCCTGTTACAGGCAGAAAGTCATAAAACACAGGAACAAAATGTCTACATTGAGAACATAGGGTCAAAGATGTCTACAGACACAGCACATGGTGTCAGTGAAGTCAATGTGACCTCAACACCATGAAAAAAATCATTACAGTTTCATCTTACAAGCGCTTGCAGTTAATGGGGATGTGTTGAAGAAATATTCATGTTTTAACACATTATTCTGGTAATCTGTGTATTGGGACTAAATAGAAATGGGTTAACAAGTAACTTTCTCTAGGATCAAGATGACAAGCTGTGGTGATGAGAATGATTTTTATGTATAAAGAAAGTTACAGTGCAACTGGCATATTTTTAAAGCCCATGGAAGTTCAGATGTGAGAAGAATTATTGGGAGGGGTATGTGGACTAACATGTATGAAACGAGGGCATCAGAGGACAGAATTCAGATTTTCAAGGATAGATGGTATCTTCACAGCTATATGTCCAAAACTAGCCAAACTCTCTGAACATGCCTGAAAGGGGTAGTGATGATTGAGAAAAGAAAGAGACAAAAGACAGAAGATAAGAGTCAGGAGGGCTCTTAGTACTATGCAAATTCTATTCTGCATAGTACTTTTATACCCAAAGCAAAAGGGAAGGGAGAAAGACTTCCCTACCATGATACAAGGAAAAAACTAGTGTAATTACTTCCTTAATTTTAAGAGCATCCAGTAACTATGCCCTTTGCTAAACATCCTGCCATTTGGCCTTGGAGAGTAAAACATCTATTAATCATGCCTTAAATCAAACATCCTGTTATTGAGCTTTGAGGTTCAAGAATAGGCTTGAACTCTCTGACCTTAAGTCAAGATGGAATGGAGTCATATCTGTGGGCTCCCACAGTTCCCCATGTTATTTATTTATTAATGACTGTGCCTTTCTATGGTTGTCTTTTCAACCTTCTAGACTTACACATCATTGGTACACACATCTCATCATGAATGCCCTGTCTTAGGCTTACTGGAGGCAAAAAGATCTTACCCATCTTTGACTACCAGCTTTTGTTTATAAAGGGTTAAGGGAGAGTGCATAGCTTGATGCCATGTACCTCTGAACCAACTTTCCATCTAGAGATCACAATTACTTGATCATCATAGGCAAGCAAATTATGCCAAGCAGTACACATGCTCCTATGGCTGCAATACCTCCAGATAAAGGAATAAAGGATGTCCAAGATGGAATGGCCACTTTTATGGTACAGGCTGTCTCCAGCAGTTTCAGCTGCATCAAAATCCAACTCTGCTTTTTTAGTTGTATTGAACCTAAGGACTCATTAGCATCATGCCAAATTCCTTTCAAATGAATTCTAACCTTTTTATTTCATCCATCAACACTTTCAGTGTGAGCAGAATTGGTTACAAATATTAACTGGTCAATACCAATAATTCTAGTATGATAATTAATAATGGATGCACAATCGGTTGAATTACAGTTCTCATAAATATGATCCAAAGGACAATAAAATGTTTTTGTGGTGGGTGAGGTCTGAGTGATTCCATAGTTCTGAACCTTTACCTTTCCTTCTAAAATCTGGCAGACACATTACTGCTATCAACTTCAAAAGATATGTTTGAGCTACTCTAGTCCAACCATATCAAAACAGTGCTGGGTCCATTCCAAAATCTATTGCAAGGATCCTTCCATTTCACTTGTGCAAAAGTCACTCAAGTGCCATCAGGCCAAAATCTGTCTACGACAGATTGCTTACAGGTATCCACATTCAAAATATTTAAAATAAAGAAGGCACTATTCAATGCATTATGTGTTGATGGAGAATATAACTCCCCCCTTTTTTAATGTTTTGAAGTTGTGTTTTCAAGGTGCCATGGGCATGTTCCACAATTCTTTGTCCTATAGGATTATAAGGTTTGTTTTTTTGGGGAGGGTTGTTAGTTTGTTTTGAAATACCTGTTTTATGCTCAATTCCATTGGGAACAAAATTGCTTAAATACTTTACTACTCTATCTGGATCCATTATCTGTTTTTATAATTTTAGGAATTCCCAAATATGAAAAACATTTTAAGCAATGTGCTATCACATACCTGGTGGCTTCCCCAATTGTGCAGTGGCCATCAGGAACTCTGAATAGGTATTGCCTGCCATGTACACTTATTGTATCTTAATTTGCAAAATTCTGCAACATGATTAATATCCATTTACCATAATTAATTAGGAAGGAAGCCTCAAAGACTTACCCTAATGGAGGCACAGGTAAATACCATGGGCAAACAATCACTTTGCTTAACAATCTGGTAAGCAGTTTCTCTGGTAAGGCCAAATTGTTTTCTTTTCTTTATTTCTTTTCTTTTCCTTTCTGGTTTTTCAAGACAGGGTTTCTCTGTAGCTTTGGAGTCTGTCTTGGATCTTGCTCTGTAGACCAAGCTGGTCTTGAACTCACAGAGATCCTCCTGCCTTTGCCTCCTGAGTGGCTTCTGGGTATGCCTGGGGAGATTATCTTGCTTATGTTAATTGAAGTGGAAAGATCTGCCCACTGTGGGTGGCACCATTCTCTGGATGAGAGCCTGGCCTGTATGTTGAGAAAGCAAGCTGAGCAACAGCATGCATTCACCATTTTCTGCTTCTTGATTGCAGATGTGATACCACCATCTGCTTCAATCCCCTGCTGCCCTGACTTCTACTAAATGCTCTCAACAGGTAAGCAGTGGGGTCAATGGAGAAAATTAATGAAAGATAACATTATCAAATTGGGAGCTTAGAACCATCCAGTAGAAATAGCTGGGAAATTAATTGAGGCAGTCAGCTGGAGTTCCCTCCTGTCAAAGGAGTTAGAGCTGGAGCAGAATGTCTTCTCCCATAAGGCTTCCAGAAAAAGAATGCATGGTAGTAGATATACACCATCACCAAATCCAGTGTCTATGCTTACAATATACAGAATAAACTAACCAGAGAAGTTGAAGATGTTACCTAGCATTGAACTTTGTCTTTATGGATGAGTTAACCATGCCTTAACATATGGTTTCCCATTCTCACTGTGGGCATTTCTATATTATGGGGTTAACAACAGTAACCTAGAAGCTTTACCTTCAATGTGTACTCAAGAGCTCAATGTTTAAAAAATGCCTTATTTTCTTGCTTTTCTTATTAAAAAGTTGAGGATCTCCTGTAGGAGAGGGAACTTTGGAGTTGACAGCAGAGGGTCTCCATGTGTTCAACTTTGCTTTTTTAACAAGCTTCCACAGCACGTGAAAATTCACCAGTACAATGTACATTGCAGCTGACAAGTGCCTTGACCCAGGGAGTCATCTTACTGGCCCAAGAAAGAGAAACCAATAACCATTTTTTGTGTAAATTTAAGTTCTGCCTATTTTAAAAATGTTTTTGAAGACTATTTTATTTTACATGTGGATGTTTGGCCTACATTTATAAATGGGTAGCACATGTGTACCTGTTGCCCAAAGAAGACCAAAGAGGACCTAATATCCTCTGGAACTAGAGTTACAGATAGTTGTAAGCTATTATGTGGGTTCTAGGCATCAAACCCAGATCTTCTATAAGAGAAACAAGTGATCTTAAATGCTAAGCCATCTCTTCAGTCCCCTTAACATGTTTTTGATCACTCAAAATATTACAGTTAATTATTATTATTTATTTTATAGAACCCTTTGTACCATATTTCTAATAAGCTGGCTATGGAAACATAATCACATATTTTCTTGAGGTGGCTTTAACAATTCTCACAAGTAGATCACACATTTTAAGAGCACAGGGATGATACTTTTTGTTTCTTGATGATGTCTCTGAGACCTATAGCATGGATGGTATAAGTAGATTCTGAATAAATATGTTTTGACTAATTAGATGACAAAAGCATACAAACAACCCATGGATTGAATGTCTTGGTGAAAGTGTATTCAGTGATCCACTCCTGGGAATATTTACTAAAAAGGGCATATTTGAGGGAAGTTAGGCTTTGTTCTCTATGTAAACCATATCATTCTTGAAGTTCCTTATTCTTAAATTCAAGGTAAGAGAATTTCTGCTAAATATTCTCATTGACAGTCTTAAAAATATATCTGTGCCTTTGTCTCCTAAATTGTGTTGTATGCTGCATTATTATCATTTCAGCCATATGTTATTACCATGTTAGTCACAAATGCAGGAGATAACAAGCACAAAGTGACATCAGGAGAGCTCAGAGGCAGCCTTGGAAACAAATCTTGTGTAGGCTTATTGATCCATAGGAGTTCAGCTGCACAGTTGCTTTGGGCATTCTGGATGGATGTATAAAATCTGCGCAGTAGGAAATGGGGGATTTTGAGTAAAGAGCTGAGCTCCTTGACCTTGTGAAAAACCCTTATTAACCCACAACATTGTACAACAGACAAGATAGATGCTTTCGTTGATTTTTTTCATCAGTATGGAACATCCATTGATCATTTGGAAGTCTATTGAGGAAAATTATCAAACAGCCAATTGATGCTTCAGTATCGGCAAACCTGACCCCATTGCTAGTCTGGTTTGAATCATTTGACAGCAGACTGTCAAGAGTTTATGATCTTGTAGATCACCCCAGACAAGGAAGAAACAAAATTATCCTTCTGAAAAGTAGATAAAGTTGGATATGTAAAACAAAATGATTTTCTACTAAGAAAAATATCTACTGTGATATTTGAATCATGATAAAGTGAGCTGCTAGAGCAAGAGGATCGATGATAATCCAGTTAAGTAAAATTAAATCCCTGTAAAATGAAGAACTAGTACAATTTTATGGATGTTGTAACTCGGCATCCTGCTTTATATTGTCAGCACAGGCACTGTTTGGGTATTGGGATGGACGTCCTATTCAGTGCCTGGAGAAAATGACATTTACAAAAACAAACACAAAATCCAAACCAGCAAGCAGCTTAAGGTTAATGTTCCATTTGTGAGCTTCATTTTATTTAACTTTGTCTTATAGATTCATGTGTCAAGATGAAAGTCTGTGGCTGAAGCTGTAATTCCCTTTAGTTCATTCAAATTGCTTTATTCTTGAAGGTTCTACAGCTACTAGTGTGTCTGTGTAATGTTTGTAATATTAAATTTTCTACTGTAAATTTTATGGTGTAGTTTTATTAGTTCTTATTTTATCTTTGTTAAAATAATACCTTGTTTTCTGTTTATGTCTTAAAATCTTCCAGTTACTGTAGAAAACCCATTCACTCTTTGCAAAGTATTTAGGGTAGCCAGTTGATTGCATTGATGTATTGAATGCAGAAGTTGTTGTCTCTCTTCCTTTTGCCTGATCTACTTGTATACTCAGTATGTTTTAGCTACAGTAAAGTACTCAAGTCAAACCACTTTAGAATAAAAGGAGTGTTTAGCCCAAAGTTTTGGAGGTTCAAGGGACACTGTGTTGGCATCAACCAGCTTTTCTGAGGATGCTCTTGGCTGTGTGGCATCATGAAGAGAATATTCACATGAGGAATGGATTCTGTATCCAAAGAGAAAGACCCAGGCTTTTGTAATAAGATCATGAGGACTCCTTTTATGGGACAAATGTATCCGTCCAAGAACAACATCACCAATGACCTAAGGACTTTACAGTAGGTTGGCTCCACTTGCTAAATGCTGTATTATCCCATACATGATCACAATGGGAACAAAAAACATTCAAAAAGTAGCAACAGTTTGTACCTTTGTTTACATAATTTTTTAAAGTTAATTTTTATGGCTAGTGCAGAAAACAAGAGTCATCTAAAGGCTTATTAACTCTCAATAGCAAAATAAAGTAGAACAAAACCCCGAAAAATATAAGAAAAAGTATAGTTATTCCAAGGCAGTTGGAGAGTTAATGAATTTGGAGGTTTATTTTCTAGATAAGCATTTAAATTTGTACTTTCAAAGTTTGTACTTGGCCTTTGTAATAACCTCAATCAGTTGTAAAATGCCTTGAATTTCTATTTTGGTTTAAATATATATTTTTCATATACAGAACCACGTAACTGTAAAAATTCCTTTGAGTACAGATATTATGTACAACATTGGTTTTTAAGATAACATACTATGTTATTTTTGTAATCCTTTAATCAACAAATATATCCTGTGCATAATAAATGTTCTGCTAGATGCAAGTTTTACAGACACTATGTAGTCAAACTTTTGCAAATGTGTGTAAATTGTAGATATCTTAATCAAAAAATTCCCTTCAAAGGGGCTGAAAGTTAAATAGCCTTGAACCTTCAATGTATCCTGATATATGCTAGAATTAAATATTTCATTCTCTCTTATATTCAGTGTTCTTAGTAGTCTTGCTTATCAAGTGTTTATCCTGAATACAAAAATAGTGACTTTTGGGAAGCTAGAGATAGCTGTTGAGTGCCTATGTTCCCATGTTGTTCTAGTTCTTACTGGTCTGTGGCTGAGATGTCCTATCCTTCAGTGTGACTAGGTGGGTGATGAAAATGTGTTCTGTTTGGACACAGACTATTTTCCTGGGAGACTCATCCATCTCCTGCTGACAGGAGTCATCCTGGCCCATGGGCATAAAGCTCTCACTCTGCACTATTCCAGTAACACTTTCTCTGGGTGCAATTATTGCCACAAGACGAATAGCTAGCTACCTGGCTATCTCCTATTCAGTCACAGAAGTTTCTGCCACCTTCTCTACTAATCCCTTATCGGACCAAATACCCACACATTGTAAGTCTGTTGTGGTTACTTCTGTGGAGTCTACTTCCTCTCAGGAAGTGGAGCTTAAGCCCCCTTTGGTCAGATTGTTTCTCTACCTACAACCTATCTGGGCTTGTTATATGACTCACTGTAATTTTAGAAGAGCTAGAATGAGGGAGGAGGACTGATGTACAAGTTCCCAGGACTCTGGACACAGAGTACATCTCAAGCGTTCACAGTCAAGCTGTGCTTACCTCACCCTTCATGGTTGCTTCTTTTCCTGCAGATCACAGCAAAGCCTTTCTGCTGTGATATAGAGTGACAAGTCAGGAAAATTTTGAGCAATGCTTTTCTTTCTATTTGAATCTGGTTTCAAGAAGATCATATCCATTCCAACTTTCACAGCAAACATTTTGTAAGACAGAAGTTTAATTTGAGACTTAGAGGTTACAATACTAAAGTTGTCTGTACCTGGAAAGAAAGCCTTCTCAATTCCAACCTTGCTTCTGTGTGTCCTTCACCATGGACATTTTCCCCTCACTCTGTATAAGGACTACTCCTCTGGGTCAGTATCCCCACATTTTCAACTGTTTTATACTGTATTTATACCATTATTAAATTTCTCTAGACTATAAATTAGTCTAGGACTGTACATAATTTGTATGCAAGGCCCTGAAATTTTGTATTTTCAGATTATTCCTTTTTCTACAACACTGACATACTTTTGCACAGGGGGAAGAAAACCATTTTTATTATAAAATAAAGCTCTTGAATGCCGTGTCCCTGTATCTTCTAGTAGTTTACCTGATACAAATAGGTGTTGAATGTTATGAGAATTTGTTCTGATAGCCAGTTGCATTGCAGTGGTTTGGCCAGTGGATGTGGTCTTCTCTGGGGATACATGAGGATAAGAACCAGAGGCAGGGGTTGTGTGCTCTCTTGGATGGTGGATGATAGTCAGCAAGCCACAGCTTGAAGCAGGAAGCTGGGTGCAATCAGTTTTTGCTCACATATAAGATGCAGATAAGGACAACAGGGAGTGGTACAAAGCTATCAGCCCTGAAATTCTATCCCAGTGATCTATTTTTTCCAGCAAGATTCTACCTTCTAAATGTTTCATAACCTTCTCAAACAGCACCACCACCTTGGAACTAAGTGTTCAAATGCATGAGCCTATGAGGGATAGTTCTCATTCAAACCAGCACAAAAATCTAGGATATAGCTTTATTTTAATAAAACATCTTCACAAATATAATTATTTTTCCGTGTATGTGTTAGTAGAATCTGAACTTCAGGATGAGAATTGGTACCTTACTTCCTTTACTGAAGATGGAGTGTGGGATTGATAGGGGCCTACCTTTCACAGTGATAGCTGTATTTCACCAACACACCAGTACCCCTCTCTATTTACACCTAGACACAGGCATGTGACTGTCATTGAAATGCTATCAAATATTTTAAAAAAATACCTTGCTCCTCATGCTTGGGAACAGTGTAATAAGGAAACAAATTGCATTCACCAGCCCTCCACTCCACCCTTTCTACAGCGTGCTTGGAAACACTGTGCTGAATTGGTGTCATATGTATGAGGGGCATAGCCTATCCTGGAACTTCTTTTTGTCTATGCTTCTTTCTTGACTGCCATAAGGTGGGGAACCTCTCCTGCTACATGGTGTTGTGATCATGATATCCTGTCCTGCCTCAGGTTCAAGCAATGACTCTATTCACCTTAGATAGAGCCTTTAATACTATAAGCCAGAACAAAAATGTCCTCACTTAATTTTTTGAAGGTTTCTGTCATATTGATTAAAAGATGACCAATACAATAGTTAATTCTTTTTAAAGAATTAAGAAGTAGTTATACATTTAATTATAAAATGCCTCACATGATGAAGATAAAATGTCACTTTTAAGTTTTGAAGTTATTTCTGATAAAGTTAGAAAACAGAATAGTCTCACCAATATTCAACTACCTATTGAAACCTTGGTGGGTTTATGAGTGGTAAGCAACTGAAAGACATTAGCTATTAACTTTCCCTCTTCTAGAATATATTAGTAACTAAGATTACAGCCATGAATTTTAGGAGCCCATAGAACCTCCCCAATCCATGATGGACTGTCATCAGGGCCAGTCAGGTGCAGGCCCAATGCAGGAAAATAAAGCTGTTATGCATTCATGATTTTATTGGTTGTTCCTTGCCCAGAAGATGGCATTTCACAGCTCTACACATTTCTATCCCATCTTGTGCAATATTCCCTGATCCTGATTGGAATTTCTATGAATATACCTTGTGTTAGTCATAGAAGGGCTGAGATTCAACTGTTACTTACTCTCGAATCTTGAGCAGGTATAAGTCTCTGTATTCCCTGTAATCCACTGAAAAGTGAGGTCATTTTGATTAAGGCTGAGAATAGAATTGATCTATGAGTATAAACAAAGATTTTTAAAAATACAGCTCGATGTTATGACAATTTAGCTAAACAACAGTAGTAAGTTCCCTCCCTTAGGACTTCCCCAATTAAATTGTTTTTGCCAGATTTGTGGTACAAATATGGATTTCCTCAGATGGAAAAGAGAGACCTAAAATCTAGGAAGAAAGTGGTTGATTGTTCAACTTATGATCATGCCACTATTACACAGGTGGGCTCATTTTGCCTGAGAGGTTAGTATTGTAGTTCATAGAGTGCACAGTAAGATAAGACCATCGATGTCTCCTCCTCCCCTAAGAGTCTCATAGTGTCTCTCAGCACTACAAAACAATAAGGAAGAGACTCCAGTTTTGCAGCATGGAACTGAGAGCTCTCTAAAGATGACAAGATGCCTGCGTTTGGTCTTTATCACCGATGGGTTGCTAGGAGTTTCCCAGTGCATGCTCCCTCACTTAAGCAGAACCTCATGGCTACCGTGGCTTGGAGCTAAGGCATGCCGGGCCACGACAATTATATACAGCTAAAAATTAAAAGTTAGCATCCATATATGAGACACAATATGCAGTGTAAGATTTTCTGGCCTAGTATTTTTTTCTAGTTACATAGTTTCAAATTTTCATTTATTTCAGCTGATATAATTCCATTGTTTTATTATGTATTCATCAATCAATGGAAATGTTGGTGAATTCCATTTTCTAGCTATTTTAAATAAAGCAACAATGAATAGGAATACAAAAAGTCTCCACAATGGGATATAGAGTGCTGTGGGTTATGTGCCAATATATGGTATACTTGGTTATATGATGGTTCTAATTTTAGGTTTTGTTTTTATATTTTATATTTTGACAAACAAAAGTGCCACAGACTTGTACTTCCACCAACAATAGATAAGGAGTTTCCTTTCTCTCTGTCTACCCCAGTATTTGTTGTCATTTTTATTCTTGATGGCCATTCTGATTGTGGTAAAATGGACCCAACATAGTTTTAATATGCATTTCTACAATGGCTAAATACATTGAACTCTTTTTCCGTGTTTTACTGTGGGCTTCCTAGTCCCCTGATTGACACTTTACTTTGTGGAACAAAAGGTAATTAGTTTCATGAGATCTCATTTGTTGATTGTTGGCACTACTACTCCCATTACCAGAGTTCTATTCAGAAAGTCCTTACTGATTCCCACATGTTGAAATGTGCTTACTGATTTTTCCTCAACAGTTTCAGGGAATCATGTCTCATTCTGAAGTCTTTGATATATTTGGGGTTCAGTTTTGTGCAGGTCTTAAAATAAAGATCTAGTTTCATTCTCCTACAATTTCATATCCAAGTTTCTTAGTTCCATTTATTGAAAATGTCTTTTTTCCAATGTGTGTTTTAGGCATCTTTGCAAAATATTAGGTAGCTATAGTTGTGTGGACTTCAAACTGGGTTCTCTATTCACTCCATTGACCTATCTGTTTATTTTCTAACAGAAACAAGTTGTTTTTATTACTGTGGCTTTGTAGTATAACTTTAAATCATGCAAGGTAATGCCTCTTACAATATTCCTTTTGTTCAGGATTTGTTTGGCTAAACTTGAATAATTGCCCAATTAATGTTAGAAGTTAGAAATTACTATACCAAAAATACCTTTACATATTCTTCCATCATCTCCACCAAACTTTAAGTCTTATGTGTAGAAGCTTCTAGTATCATCAGGATATCTTCAATGCGTGTGTGTGTGTGTGTGTGTGTGTGTGTGTGTGTGTGTGTGTGTGTGTGTACAGCATTCAAGACTTGATTCTGCATAATCTTTAAACTTCAATAGTAATAAATTTTCATAGCAAAGTCTATCCAAAAAAGCGGCCAAACAAAGAAATTCAACTCAATTTGTATATTTGTTGGATCCAAATGTTGAAAATTTCATTGCTATCAAGGCATCTCCTTCCTTGCCCTCTTCTATTCCTTCCCTGTGGAAGTACAGGAATGGAGAGAGGTCTGGCACAGGGGAAATGATAGGGAATCCACAGGGATGACCCCAACTAAGAATCCAAGCAGTGGTGGTGAAGATGCCACTGATGCCCTTCCCCTATAATGAGATTGATGCCTACCTTGGTTACCATTCCTAAAGCTTCATTCAGTAGCTGTTCAAAGCAGAAACAGGCACCCACAGCTAAGCAGTGAACTATACTCCTGGAATCCAGTTGTGGAGATGGAGGAGGGATGAGCAAAGGAGCCAAGACAGTGCTGCAGAAACCTGCAGAAACACTTGACCTGACCTAGTGAGAGCATGGAGACCTTAGTCATAAAGCCGGGGAAACAACATTGTCCTGAACCAAGACCTCTGAATGTGGGTGCCAGCTAGGAGGCCAAGACAGTCTATGCGACCTCTAACAGTGGAGCCAGTCTTTAACTCTATAGCACAAATAGACTTTGGGAACCCATTCTCTATGGAGGGATACTATTGCAGCCCAGACACAACAAGGAGGGCCTAGGCCCTCCCCCAAATGATATGACAGACAAAGGTCCCCCGTGGAGGCCCTCACTATCCCTGGGGAGGGACTGGGGAATGGGTTGTGGGGGTTGGTGGGGAACATGGGAGGATAGGAGGGCGACAGAATGGGGGTGTGCATATGTAAATATGAATAGTAATTAAAGAATTTAAATAAAAATTTCATTGCTAAAAGTTTCATATGTCTTACACATTTTACCTTTTTAGAAACAAAGAACACAACTAATTTGGAAGACTGTGGCTTTTCTATAAGTAACGGCATTCTCACTATACAGACCATATGGAATCATGAGATTACACTCACCACTGACATCATGACTATTTCTTTCCATGTCTTAATGTCCACAGTAGAAGAGGGTCTCTTAAGTGGCCACAGATTCCTGGGTACTCTGTGACACTTCAGACTCATATTTCTCTCTGTAACAGGAAACTTCTGCCTATTCTGCACTGTCAATCTGACTGAATTATGTCATTTAATTCTTATGCCATCACCTTGAAAAGTTACATCCATACAGGAACTAGGAAAGACTAGTAAAATCAAATCCAAAGTGATGACATTAGAATGGGCAGGTCTTAGGACATATGGGCCTACTTCAGATATAATGACAAAATTCAAAATTTTCTTCATAGAGAGAAATAGTCCAACAAGACTCCCATTAACTGTGTGCTATATGTTAAGATTAAGGTGATCTAGAAAAAGGATGGCCAACTTTTGAATGTGTGTTATTTTTATCATTTGTTTTGGGGTCCATCAATGAAGGTGGGTCGATGTAGCCACCGTAATTTGGCCATATGATGGTTTTAAAAATGTAATATTTTTATCCTTTCAAAGGGGAACATTATTTCCCACTGTTTGTATAACAATTTAGAAGCAACTTTTGTGCTCATGAAACTTCATTTTTATGTTTTTGTCAACAGATGAAGGTAATACAAATTATATCTGAATAATACATCATAATACAATTCAGAAAAGTAAAGGTATTCATAAAAGTCATTGGAAAGTCAATGCCATCAAATGACACATTTCAGGAACCCACACTTATAACACATTATTTCAAGGTCTGTGGCATTTGAAAGCTGCTAGGATTTCCTAAGTCCAACTAAGTTATATGACTCTAGAATATTAAATAATTAATTTCTTTTATTTTTGTCCTTAGCTCATCCAGAAATAAAGGGGAAAACAATTATGTAAATGAGCTTGGGTGACCCGCTAAAGAACCACAAATCACTGAGGGCTGTCCAGGTGCCCATGCTTTATGGGGCATGCTTCTCCTGCAGAGTGGAAAATGGAGCTTTAATTTTCTCTATAGAAAGCTCAGAGCATATTTCATCTCCAGGGGCTCTGAATCCAGAACACAGGCCAAATATATAAATAAAGGAAGACCTTTTGCCATTCCCTAGAACAATCAGGAGTGCCATTGTTGGGACTTCAAGGATTGCATTTACACAGCTACATACATATATACATACATATAAATATAAGTCACAGGGCTATCCATATACATGTATGTATATAGTGTATCTGTGTGTAGCTTGGAGGACATACTTATGGAGTAATTTATGTTTTCCACATTTGTTTAAAGTCCAAGGATTGAACTAAGGTCTTTCAGCTTACATAGCAAGTGCCTTTGAGACATCTCTCTGACTCTTCTACAGATGCTTTAAAAAAATCCATAGGTCAAACAAGTAATGAACTGGAGAATTTTCCAAATAGCCATCTAACTTTTTTTATACATTGTATAAAGAGATAGGCATCACTTTATTGAGACCAAAACATCTTTGGTACTTTAAAAAAAATAGTTCATTTGCTTGATATTTCTCCACAAGTTGACTTATGAGAGTTATTAATATAATTCAGCTCCACATAGGGTGGTCAAAGACAGAAACTTATCTTCTACTAAAGTTTGATAAAGACAACAAAACCCCCGATGGAACAAGAGGTGATTAATTCAGGAAAAAAGGAGATATAAATTCTGTGAAACTAGCAAACCATGCAGTAAGGAGCCCCCCCCCCCCAAAAAAAGTAATTTTGCTGATTCTAAATACTGGAAGTGAAGAGACATCAGTAAATAATCACATCCAACTAGCTTGGGTGCATGCTGTATGGAAGGTAGGAGGTGACACACTAAGCACTTTAAATACATAGGCTCATTGCATATTCAGAGCAATTCTATAAATCAAGCAGAAATATACATCATTTATTTTATTATTATTTATTTACATACAGTGACATGTACCTTGGAGTTACATGACAGGTTTCAAGGTTTTGTTTGTTTTTTCTTTTAATTTTAATTTCTTATTTTACATATCAATTCCAGTTTTCTCTCCCTCCCATCCTCCGATATCCCCCCTCACTGAACCCCCCACCCACTCCCCAAGGATAGTGAGGCCTTCCATGGGGGATATCAAAGTCTGCCCCATCCTTTTAGTCTATCTGGGCTGCAATAGTATCCCGCCATAGGGAATAGGCTCCAAAAGTCCATTTGTGCACTAGGGATAAACACTGGCTCCACTGTTAGACATCCTATAGACTGCCTAGGCCTCCTAGCTGGCACCCACATTCAGAGGGCTTGGTTCGATCTAATGTTGGTTCCCTCAGCTTTATGACTAGGGTCTCTGTGCCATCACTAGGTCAGTTCAACTGTTTCTGTGTGTTTCTCCAGAATGGTCTTGGCTCCTTTTCTCATCCCTCTTTGATTCCAGGAGTATGGCTCAGTGTTTAGCTGTGGGTGCCTACTTCTTCTTCATCAATCAGCTACTAAATGACAGTTATAGGATGGCAAATTATAGTCATCAATGTCATTATAGGGGAAAGGCATCAGAGGCAGCCTCTCCATTACTGCCTAGATTCTTAGTTGGGCTCATCCCTATAGTTCCCTGAACATTTCCCTAGTGCCAGACCTTGCTATAAACCTATACTGGCTCCCTCTATCAAGGTATCTCCTTCCTTACTCTCCTCTATTTCTCCCCTGTCTCATTCTTCCTGATTCCTCTGTTCTCCTCCCCACTTCTCTTCTCCTCTTAGGTTTCAAGGTTTTATAGCTAGTAAGAAGAGCCAGATATGAAATCAGAACTTTTGAACTCTGCTCTGGTACTCAGGTGAAGTTTCCTGGGGAGACACAGACAAAATGTCTATTCACTCCAGATAGGACACAAAGACAGACTAAAGTAATGATCCACTCCATTCTAAAATGGTGACAGACTGAGTTTCTCAGGGTACCTTGCAGGACATTGGGTTATTCAAACAGCTGCATTATTAAAAGCCCCATTCGGGACAGGTCATGATGCACAAAAGCATTGCTGGAATTCCTGAAAGACCTATGGGTGACTCCTTGGTAGGGAGAAAGTCTCCTCTCCCCAGCACCTTGCTGTTTATCTAACTTTAGGGAGGGGCTTTCTGAGGCTTTTTTGAGCTTTTGGAGTATTATTAGCTTCCCCTCAGATGGGAGGGTTTCAACTGAGGAAATACTGACTAGCAGTTTTCTCACAAGCCCATGAAGCTGGTAGTTTGACCAGTCATTGAGAAGAACGTTCTCTCAGGGAAGCACATGAGAGGGTAGGGAAACCAGGCAGGCAGGAGCAGTAGACTAGGCACAGTGAGCATTTTAGGTAAAACTTCTGATTTAGACTTTGCTTTAAGACGAAAAAGCTAAGACTGAGCTCTACTTCTGTCTTCTCTCTAGTTGTGATAATGCAGGTCAGCTTGACTACATCCGGAATGAACTACAATCAAGAAATGGAGGGCACACCTGTGAGATTTTTTTTCTTTGGTTTGAAGTGGGTGGCTCTACATCTAGTCTATACATTTGAAGTAGGAATGTGGACACTTGAAATCTGGATATTGAGGTAGGAAGACTCATGACTGCCTTTAATCTGGATCTTGAAGAAGAAGACACATCTTTAATTTGGGCCTCACATTCTGCTGGAAACCCATGTAAGGATATGGAAGAAGGAAATTTTTGCTCTTCCTGCTTATCCATTCCTTCATTGGCATTAGAGCCTAGTTTTTTGGGATTCCAGTGTCTACTGAAGACCATCTGAGACATCCAGCCTTGTGGACTGAGCAGCTTCTGGAGTCTTGGAGTTTCTGTTTGTAGGCAGTCCTTGTTGATTTATTAGACCATAGCCTGCAGTCATTCTAAAACATCCCCTTCATCTATCTATCTATCTATCTATCTATCTATCTATCTATCTATCTATCTATCATCTTTCTATATGTATGTGTGTTATGTATACATACACACATGTACATATAGATAGAGAGAGATTCCTTCTATAAGTCCTGCTACACACTACACTAGACAACCCTGACTAATAACTCTACCAGTCCTCTTAGGGATGAGTAGTTACATTTAGAAACAAGCATATGATCCTGAACAAGACAGATTGCAGACAATCACCAGAGTCTATTGCAGATCTAAGATTGTGCATCTCACATTCTTTGTGGGATTTTTAGTATATGCTTAAAATAACTGCTCCCTAAAATCATTGAAGCAAATGTATAATACAAAGAGGCAACTTGTACGAGAATAACTCAAGGAAAGATATTCAAGGCAACACCTTTGAGAACTGCATGGTTATGTAATTTCTTTAGTTTCAACAGGGAAAAATATCTGCATAGAGCCTCATACCATAGAGTTTTGGTAATATTCATTTTTTCAAGTTTTCTTAGTAGTTTACAGGGAAGAAAACTTATTTTATTTCCTCCTTGTTCATTTCACATTTTTGTAAAAGCATATACTTCATGCTTTTCTCCATTGTTCAACCTTTAGGCAAATAGATGGCTATAAATTGATTCCTGAGCTTTTCCTTCACTCTTTTCTATAGTAATTGACTGGTTTCCTATTCTACAATTTCTGATAAAGAGAAATCAAACCAATCCCAAATGAACTAAATCCTGTCTATTGTCTTGTCTCACTGAGAACACATATGCCTGAAAAAGGACAGACTTCCTAAGGATGAAAAATGTCCTTGCTATCCCTAAAAGAACTATTATGAAGATGGATAAATCAGTACATACACCAAGTTTTAAAATGTTTTATTAGAGTAGGTAGATTAAACATACCTTGATTGCTGAAATATACCATAATTATTGAAACCTAATGACAATAATATTTAACATTTTTTGGTTAATTGCCTTATTTTCAAACAAAACACAGTAAATGAAAAATTCTATCTATTCAAAGGATTTTCAGGTTTAGGCAAGGCAATGAGAAATCACCCATTTTCTTAATGCACAAACATTAGGAATACCCACCCAAAGCAGACCTTACTCTGATAGATATGCATGTTGGCCCAGTCTAGAGCTCTAGGTGGAGTAAGGTGTATATTGCACAGATATTTGAGAACTGATATTATCACAAGTGACTTATGAGATAAAATTCCATTTATAGTCTCAAATAAGGAAAAAGATCTATTATTTATATTTAATCTGTTATCCAACTAATGGCATCAGAATGATGACTTCAATTTATCAAAGAGTCAAATAAAACAAGGGCTCAGCAGTTAGCTGAAATTTATTGAAAAACAAAGGGCACACACAGTAAAAGAAACACAAAGATGCTTCTGCATAGGGGAAGAGAATGCATAGCTGCTGTTCCAGTCTATCCAAGGGCTGAGTTTTTATGTGTTTGTGAATGGGATAAATTCTCTGCCTCCTTTGGAACTGGCTGGTTTGTGCTTATCACAGAGGGTTAAATAATCCAGACAAAGACAAGATAGCTTATTAGTTGCTATCCTTAAAGTTCCAAGGAGCAGTCCTCTCCTGTGAGGTTATAAAAGCCTACCAAGGTAAACACTGGAAATTTATTTAATGTGGAAATAAATAAGAATGAGACTATATAATGGTAAACATTGTTCAAAATTAAAAAGAAAAACCAAATGAAGTTCCTTAAATTAAACAGAAATATTATTCTATACAAACATGTTTGGGACCATTTAGTGATGCTGTCATATTAAGTCATCATCTGTTGACATTTATGGAATTGGGCACTCTATCAAAGCACTATTAAACATGGAGGCTCTTTGCATCCAGAATTCTTGGGTTATTCATTACTACTGTTTCTCTGGTTATTCCAAAAGAAGTTATTTGTTTCCCTTAACCAGATGGACTGTTTCCTTCCTGAAAAATGAATTGTTTAAGGGAATCAACTAAGTTAACAGCTTGTGAACTGGAGATAATACAAGTAAGTACAGAGCTGACAGCTCACCTGGATGAGCCCATTTGTTTTAGGAGAATCTTAATGAGCTCTAAAGAAAAACAACCATCAGAAATTAGCTCCTGATAGATCTGCTAATGAATTTAAGAAAGAAAAGCTAGTTACTGTTCAGGACCCCATTTTAATGTGTTCCTTAATATGTTGAAGCTACATAGAAATAACAAAGAAACAAAGCAAAATATCCCATAATGTTGGAAATAAACATTTGGTTTTGTCTAAAACATATGTTTTTATCGTCAACAATGTAAAAAATAAGACCACTGAATTGTCCAAAGAAAGTTGACAAAAAATATTGTTTGGTGTCAATTACTCAAATTGGAAATTAACATTTTTATCAGATATCCTTAAGGATGTCAATGTATTATGCTACTTGCTTTGCAATGATGGGCCACATAGTATATTTATGTAGTATATTTTTCTTAGTATGTGCATCCATGGTGAAGTTTTTTCTTAATTGCTTGGGTTATAATTCTTGTGACTACACTCTGTGAACTGTGAACCTTTGTCATTTCTTTTTATGTGCTTATTTAAAATTCTTTACTGAGTTAGGTAATGTTCCTCTTTGAAAAACTGACTCAGTTCATGAAGATATAGTAATCTCCACACCAACATATGCCTGAGCTGGAAGACATGATATTCACAAGACATTGATCTCTGTCTTTTGGCTGTCAACTGACTTGCAAGAAAATGGAATTATCTGAAATTAGCATCACAGAATACATGTACTCTGAACACTTTTTCATAAGAATAAACAAACTTTATTTGAAGTTTTACTCAAATTCTAAATACACATAGTCAATGGAAGAGTGTCTGTATGAAATGTAACCTATTTATTCTTTTTCTTGCTTGAATCTAAAGAAGCTGTATGATGTAATCAAAAGAAACTAGCCTTTCTATTGACCTGGGGATGGCATGAATCACAGTACTTATTATCTTCCATGTTTAGTTAGCCTTTCGCATCACAAATGAGATGAGATGATGATCAGATGTCATTCCAAACTAAGGTGGTAGAGTGCCCAAACTTTCCAACATTGTTTAGTTCCAGGCTGTTGTTCCCATGAAACTGTTAAGGGTATCTGTTATTTTTTTTTTAATTTCTGAAGCATCTCTGTTTTAAAATTTGATTATAAAAACATGTTACCACAAACACAAATTTACATCCAATTAAAGGTTCACAAGGGGAGATAAGAATAATTGGTGTTTTCAAAATAGCTGATCAGTATTTTTTCAGAAAGTTCAACTTTTTGTAATAGGAAAACCTTTCACATTCTAGTCTAAATGCCAGGTAAAATGTATCCAGGGATCCAGTACTAGTAATAGTTTGGTCACATGAAGGTCTAACCTTTGCTGAGGCTTTGAAATGATTGGGGCATTTGAATATTTCCTTGTTGTATCTTGAGTAGGAAACTTAGGTTCAGAAAAACCTTTCACTCAGTCATTGTAGAGGTCAAACCAAGGGCAGGGTAAGTTTAACAAATTTTATGACAGACAGCTCAAAGGCTAACAGTGTCCTATATAAGAAACTTTATGCTGATGACCTTAAAATATTTGGATCTCATAGAAACAATAAATTATGCAGCCAATATTTCTCTTTAGAATTTTATTCACCTCTAAAGGTGCTTTAAAGGACAGTTCTATGAATGGTTAACATGAAAAGAACAAAAACTTCCTGTCCTTGAATGTACTTACAAATCTTATCATCTTAAACAGCTTGATGCCCTGCATATGATTCAGGCCCTCTTTCCTTTTAAAAATAAATTTTGTATTCCTTTTTTGGAAATTTCATGCATGTATACAATATATTTTGATCATACTCACTCCTGTCCTTCCTCCAACTCCTCCCAGAGTCCTCCCATCCCAACTTTGTGTCCTCCCCTTTTTAAAACCCATTTGGTCCATTTAGTGCTTCCTGTGTGTTCATTTGTGTAAAGCCACTCATTGAAGCAATGGCAATCTAATAGGAACCACATCTCTGAATAAAACTGACACCCTGTCTCCCAGTAGCTGTCAACTGCCAATTAGATCCTCAGTGAGGATGGGCTTCATGAGTGACTACCATCTATGCTAGAACTCAGACTGTTTTTATCTTGTACAGGCAGACACAACCACCTGATGAGTTCATGTCCAGAAGACACTGTTTTGTAACAGTTCTCCCCAACTACCTACAGTCTTGACACCACAGCTATTACAATGGTCCCCTATAGTGGGAAATTACCAATACGGAGTCAGGTAGAAACATAAGGGTATTTAATAGGGAAAAGCCTTACTTACAGAGTGGCCTAGCCAGCCGGCGTGGCAGCAGTCTGTACGCAAGCCCAAAAGAGAAACTGAAAGCAAAAACGCAGTCCCTACGTCCCCCTGACCACGCCCTCGCAAGCTTGTGAGGGCGTGGTCAGGCATACCTGTAGCCAGCCCTTAAATAGGTGTGATGCAGCTTCCCCTACAATTCCCCTTTTAGTCTAAAAGAGGATTAAAACTTAACAGTTTAAAGTATAAGAGGATACACCATGCCCTCAGTCCCCAAGACTGATAGAGATGCTACTTCACAGTAATTTGTTCTCTGCACTTTAACTGGTTGTGAATCTTTTTATTAACGTCCCTCTGTTACAGCAGTTCTCAACCTATGGGTTGAGACCCCTTTGGGGTGCAACAGCTCTTTCACAGGGGTCACCTAAAACCATCATAAACCACAAATATTTATATTACATTTCATAACTGTAGAAAATTATAGATATGAAGTAGCAACAAAAAAATTATAGTTGAGGGATCACCACAACATGGGGAACTGTATTAAAGGGTTGCAGCATTAGGAAGGTCGAGGACTGCTGCTCAATTGCAAAAATGAACTTTTCTCATGAGGCTGAGAGATGCTCTTAACTTCTGATATGAAGACAAATGTTTAAAAGGCATTTTGATACCATGTCAGTTTAGCAAAAATAACAGTAGTGTATTTTCCCTAGGGCTTCTGAACTCCCCAGCCATGAGTTCTTGGCCACATTTATTGTAGTAATAGTAATGAGTTCTCTCCTGTGAAGTGGACCTCAACTCTAGTTTTCAAAAGCAGGTGGTTACCTCCACAACATATATGCCACTATGGTTTCATGTCTTGCTGTGTTGGTCATTGTTGCATGCAGAGTTCACAGCTGGGTGGGACTGTTGATGACTTTTCTTTCCCAACATCCTGTATAGTATCTTACAGTACCATGGAAAGTAGCCAATTCGAAGGAAGCTTACATGTCAGAACTAGCTTGCTATTGATGAAGATATTGATGCAGAGGCATTATTTCTTTTATAAAAATCATTTTATTTTTAAGGCTGAAAAGAAATCAGAAACTCAAATATGAAAATTGGCTATTCTGAAACAGCTAGCAAATAGCAATACCACAAATGCAGCTATCTTTTTGAGCCTTTCTTTGATTGGTGAATAGTGCAGAAATGATCAAGATCAATTCAAAGATGCATTTTGTCTCTCCAGTTTCTGAATGTGTTATGGGAACTGTAATTCTGATTACAAGATGGTACTATTAGGGAGTGAATAAAGAAAGTAATTGATACTTTATTCTTATTCTTGCAATGAATTTTGCTTATTACCTTTTCAGAGTACAATTGAGCAAAGAGTGATTACTCCTACATAGGTACAAGTGCATAACATATGGAGAAAGCTAAAAATGAAAATAGACTTTAACTTCCAGCATCATTTCTCCAACCCATTAAATGAATCCTGACTTGTGAAGTGGATATCTTGTGAAAAAGAATAGGCTTTTATAGTCTTCCTGTAAATGTGGAATCCAACAAGATAAAGTTAACATAGAAATGATAATATAGACTTTTCTATCTATGGATATGACTAAGAGATTCTTAGTAACACATCTTTTAGGTGATAGCTTCTTGAAGTGTACATCACAAAGCTTGAGAAGTACAGATTACAGCTGGTGGTTTTTGTAAAGCTTCAGTAGCAGACGGATATATGAAGACATTGAATTTATATTAACTTTATACCATACCTATTGCTCACTTCACAGGCACTTTGCATATTATATTTGAAAAGTATTTTTAAAATTCTTCCATAGATTTTATTCCATTAAATGGAAATATATAGTTATTCTAATTATTTTTTAAATTACACTCTTCCCTCATGATCGATATTTCCCATTAATCAAGCAATGGTAATAGAATACATATGGTGCTAGTTTAGCTAATTCATTTTCAAGTGTTTACCCATAACAATGCCAACTTTTAATATTTCAAATATGTTACTAAACTCACACACATATAAGGAGCTCTCTCAGTCACAATAACTAATTAAGAAAATGCCCATACAGCTGGATCTTATGGAGGCATTTTTTTCTCAACTGAGGTTCTCTACTTTCAGATGACACTAGCTTTGTGCCATATTGAAAATAAAACCAGTCAACACTCCAGGTCACCATAATCTGTGTTCTAAGACCAGAGTCAACTACTCTGGACTTAGTAAACATGTCTTCTTTCATAAACAAGCATTCCATACTGGTACTTGGAACTGAGGAGACAGCTTTGTTTTGGGTGATGAAGCGTGAAACTGGATGCCAGGGTCATCTATATATACTTGTATTTGCAATTACCTGTTTAAGAATATCTATTTTATGTGTCTTTTATCAGAAATTAAAATCTTAAATTCATGGCTCATTCATTGGATTTCCACACACCTGCCTGAATCAGCCCTTCTCTGAACCCTGGAAGTTTTTTCAGTTTTTCTCAGCTTTGCAATGAATTCTCTTGATCACCAAGTTTAGCACTATTGTCCCAGGTCCTTTGCACTGCTATGGTGGCATAGCACAAAGCTGGACACTGCACACTCCAGCCCTCTGAGGCCTCCACAGCCATTGCCCTCTGCTCAACCTCCTAAGCACTCTGGCATTTCAGTCTTTTTATGTGATGTGAATTCTGTGTATTAATGTATTGATTCATTGAACATGAATGTGTGCCCAAATTTAATATGGGGGGATATGCAAAATCAACTCACAATTCTCCTACCTATTGTTGGTACCCAAGTTCCAGTCATAGTTATTATGTGACAAGATTAACATATAATTCTATCACCTGGTCACTGTAATAATCCTAGTTAATATTCTCTCTCTCTCTCTCTCTCTCTCTCTCTCTCTCTCTCTCTCTCTCTCTCTCGTGTGTGTGTGTGTGTGTGTGTGTGTGTGTGTGTGTGTGTGTGTGTATGTGTAAGCCCAGAGCTGTGAACATACTGGACAAACAATTTTATCATTGAGCCAAATATTCAGTCCCTGAGATCTGAATTATGTTGAAAAGAAAATATGGTATATTTTCTCCTCTGATTAAAACACAGTGATGGATTTTTTCTTACCAAAGGATGGAGTTAAGATTTGCAAATCAAAACAACTCTGAGATACCATCTTGCTCCTAACAGAATGGCTAAAATAAAAAAACACTAATGACAGTTTATGCTGGAGAGGATGTGGATAAAGGGGAACACTCCTCCATTGCTAGTGGGAGTGTAAACTTGTACAGCCACTTTGGAAATCAGTATGGCAGTTCCTCAGGAAAATGGGAATCAGTCTACCTCAAGATCCAGCAATTCCACTCTTAGGCATGTACCCAAAGGATGCACATTCATAACACATGAACATCTGTTCAAATATGTTCATAGCAGCATTTTTTTGTAAT